>NC_090447.1:895650259-896275259 GCF_031143425.1 Pleurodeles waltl | reverse complement strand
CATGGTAGTGTAACAATGTATTCGGGATGCAATGGCAGGCCTTGAGCATGTTTTAAAGTGCTATTTAATTGGGTGGCACAAGCAGTGCTGCAGGCCCACTGGTAGTATCTAATTTCCAGGCCCTTGGCACATGTAGTGCACTTTACAAGGGATGTATAATTGAACTACATATTCCAATTAGGCATACACCAATCAAACCATGTTTTCAGTTGAGAGCACAGGCACTTTAGCACTGGTTAGTAGTAGCAAAATGCACAGAGTTCTAAGGCCATTAAAAAACAATACTCTGTGACTGGGGGTGGATGTATGTATTGTTCAGCATCCCGCTCATCATCTGTTCTTTTTGGCTTTGTGGGAAGGATATACCCAGGTGTGGGTCCTGTGGTCACTGCACCACTGGATTCCAGCTAGCCTTGATGACGAGGGGTGATACCTTGCAACAGGGCCCAGGATGCTTGTTTCTGATCCAGCGAGGATCAGACCAGGATGTTCGGGTTTGACTGTTCCCATGGGGTGGTGTGGTGGGTAAATAAATGATGGGTTAAACCCAGATCTCTCTGACTGGGGCGGAATTTGTGCTAGGTCAGCATCCTATCCATAATCTTTTTTTTTTGCTTTTGTCACCCTAAGTGGAAAAGGTATGTCCAGACATCGGTCCCATGCTCACTGCACCACTGTGCTCAAGCTAGCCTGGCTGAAGAGAGGTGATACTCTGAAACCAGTCCCAGGATACTTCCTTCTTGTCCATGGAGGACCTTGCCTGGGAGCTTTGGCTGCACTATTCCCATGCGGAACAGTGTCAAGATTGATTTGCATATGGCTGGGTCCGAACTGGGGTGGTGTGGTGGTCAATAAAACAATGGATTAAACCCAGATCTTTGTGAGTGAGGGTGAATGTTTGCATTGTTCAATATCCCATCTATTCTTTTTGCTTTAGTTGCCCAAAGTGGGAAGGGTGTGCCCAGATGTGGGTCTTGTGCTCACTGAGCCACTGGACTTCAGCTGGCTTTGCTGATGAGGGGGTTATACTCAGAAATTGTTACCAGAATTGTTGTTTCTGGTCCAGGGAGGATCTAACTAGCAGTTTGGGCAGCCCTGTTCCCATAGGGAGTAGAGTCAAGACTGATTTGCAGATGGCTGGGTCCTAACTGGTGTGGCGTGGTGGGAAAACAAACAATGGATTAAACCCAGATCTCTATGACTGGCAAGTGAATGTTTGCATTGTTCAGCATTCCTTCCATTATCTGTTCTGTTCTTTTTTTCCTATGTCACCCTTAGTAGGAAGGGTATGCCCCGACGTGAATCACATGCTCAAGGTGCTACAGGATTTAAGTTAGCCTGGATGATGAGGTTTGATACACCGAAACCAGACCCAGGATACTCCTTTCTGGTCCATGGAGGACCTTTCCTGGCAGTTCAGGATGAACTGTTCCCATGGGGAGCAGGGTTAAGATTGATTTGCATATGGCAGGGTCCAAACTGGGGTGGTGAGGTGGGCAATGAAACAGTGGATTAGGCTCAGACTTGGGTCTCATGCTCACTATGCCACTGAATTCAAGATAATCTGACTGATGAGGGGTAATATCTCGAAACTGGTTCCAGGATGCTTGTTTCTGGTCCAGGAAGAATCTGGCCTGGCAGCTCAGGTTGGACTGTTCCCATGGGAAAAGGGGTCACGTCTCATTTGCAGATGGCTGTGTCCAAACTGGGATGCATGGTGAGCAAAAAAACGATTGATTAAACCCAGATCTCTGTGACTAGGGGTGAATGTTTGCAGTGTTCAGCATCCCGTCCATTATCTGTGCTTTTCGCTTTTGTCAGCCTAAAGTGGAAGGGTATGCCCAGACATGGATCTCGTGCTCACTGCACCACGGATTCAAGCTGGCCTTGATAATGAGGGGTGATACCCCGAAACTGGTCCCAGGATGGTTGTTTCTGGTCCATGGAGGATCTAACCTGGCAGTTCGGGCTGCACTGTTCCCATGGGGAGCAGAGTCAAGACTGATTTGCACATGGCTGGGTCTTATCTGGGGTGGCGTGGTGGGCAAACACACAATTAATTAAACCCAGATCTCTGTATTGTTCAGCATCCCACCCATCATCTGTTCTTTTTACTTCTATTGTCCAAAGTAGAAAGGCCATGCCCAGACGTGGGTCCCGTGCTCATTGCACTACTGGATTTAAGCTAACCTGACTGATTAGGGGTGAAACTCTGAAGCCAATACCAGAATATGTCTTTCTGGTCCACAGAGGACCTTTCTTGGCAGTTCAGGCTGGACTGTTCTGATGGGGAGCATGGTGAAGATTGATTTGTATATGTCAGGGTCCAAACTGGGGTGGCGTGGTGGCCAATAAAACAATGGATAAAACCAAGCTGAGGGTGAATGTTTGCATAGTTCAGCATCCCATCCATCATCTATTCTTTTTGCTTTTTGTCACTGTAAGGGGCATATTCATACTCTGTTTGCGCCAGATTTGCATAATGTTTTTTTACGCAAATCTGGCGCAAAGTTAACTCCATATTTATATTTTGACGCTAGAACCATCTAGCGTCAAAATATTCGAGTTAATGTAATTTTTTGCCTGTAGAAAACTACCTTGAGTAAATGAGATGCAAGGTAGGCGTTCCATAACTAATAACTCTAAGGCCTTTGCGCCTTATTTAACTTCTCATGCAAACGTCACGCACAGGAGGAGGAGGGCCTTAAATAATGGCACTAAGCCTGTTTAGCGCCATTATTTAACACCTGGGTCAGGGCAGGCATTAGGGGACCTGTGGGCCATTTGCCATGGTCAGAGGCCCAGGGACACTCCCACCCACACCTGGAGGACACCCCAGATAAGTCCAGGTAAGTTTGTTTTTTTGTTTAAAAGTGCCATAGGGTCGACTAACTTTCCCCCCCCTACATGGCACTGTGCTGGGGGGGGGCATGACTCCTGTCTTTACTAAGACAGAAGTCATGTCCATGGAGGTTGTGTGTCAAAAAATTACTCTAGTCAGATTAGCATATTTTTTTTTACACTAACCTGACTAGCACCATTCTGTGACGCACAACCTCCTGTTTCCCCAAAGCCTCCCCCATCCAGTTAGCGTAATTTATTTTGACACTAATTGGGCCTTACCTCTGGCTAGCGTCATTCCTTAAATATGATGCCCGGCTGGCATCCTGGAATGGCACTAGCCGGCGGTAATCTTTTTGAAGCAAACCTGCGATAAAGCAGGTTTGCGTCAAAAAGTGTAAATCAGGGCCTAAGTGAGAAGGGTATGCCCAGACGTGATCCCGTGTTCACTGTGCCACTGGCTTCAAGCTAGCATGGCTGATGGCTTTTTTTTGTTTTCAAGTGAGTATTTGGCCTGGCTGCACTAACGCAGTTTTGCACCAGCTTCCACCATTTTTAGCATCAGCTGGGCACCATATTTATGGAATGGTGCAAGCCGGTGCAAAGGGTAGGCTAGCGTAAAAAACTAATTACATTAGGCAGGTTAGAGTCAAAATAAATTACTCTAACCAGATTAGTGTCATTTTTTGATGCACTGGGGCATACTTATACTCTGTTTGCACTGTTTGCATATTCTTTTACTCTAATTCAGTGCAAAACTAACTCCATATTTATACTTTTTTTCCCAAAGTCAGGGAAGTTCACATATACCATAAGGCGCAACAGATATAACAAACACATATCATGACTGATGTACCTCAATGAATGGCATCTGATGGTGATCCAGAATTCCAACACATTCATACAAGCACATTATGCAAAACACTTCTTGTGACGTTCACACAAAGGCACAACAACAATTGAAATAGGCAATTCACAGACAAAAGCACATAGGCCATGAGTGAATGTTTTAAGTTGCGTAGCCTTGCTATCCTCCATTGATGCAACACCTGCTCAAACTAGGAAATACCAATTTTATTCCAAAAGTTTGTGTTGCTGTTGCCTCAGTTAAGAGAGCTAATCTGGCACAACAACAGGACTATCATGGTCCGCAGTAGTGTGGTCTGCCACATGTGCCCAAACACCAGATCACACACAGCAGGTCATAACATTCTATCTTTGTATAGTTTTAGCCTTCATGTATGTCGAAAAAAGAAAAATGGCACAAACACAGTTATAGACAGATATTTTGACGCAAATGCGTCAAAATATGAAGCAAATGCGTCAAAATATGACGCATATGCATTAAAAAATGCCGGTTGCACACATTGTACATCGATTGGTCCCTAGCTTTAATTCCAAAACGGCACCCATGAAATCGTTTATCCATTAATAAAATATTGATCCTTGAATGCGGGGGTATTTTCAAGCATATGCGCCAAAAAAATTGCTGCAAAGCCCGTAAGCGTCATAAAATTTCATGAATCATAATAAAAACGTACAGCATTTGAGACAGGAAGTGATTTAACAGGATATTGTGTTTACTGAAATGGTACAGTGGGTGTACTTTCACTTTCACTTTGTAGTCTGTGATTTCTCTAAAATGTGTGGCTGTGTATAGAGTTGTGTCTGTCAATATTGTGTTTTTGTCTCCTGTGTGCCATTTCCATTGTCATCTGTTGTATTTTTATAATTTTTTGAGATTCGTTTTTTCTTTGTTCTGTTGGGAGTGTGTTAGTGGGTATTGTTAGTTGGGGTATTGTTGGGCTGTTTGTGGGTTCTCTAAGTTTCCTTTTCATACCTCTTTTTGCTGTATTTCCCTCTTTACCCTTTCCTATCCCTATTATTTCTGATATGTTGGGAAGGTCTCGTCTAGGGAGAATGGGTGAGGAGGAACTAAGGGCTTTTATTTGGCTTGTGTGCCACTTCCTCCCCCTGATGTTGGAGGCTGGTGGCAGGGTGATACAGGGGTATCACACTGAGGCTAGGAGGCTCAGGTGGTCAAAGGTGCTGTTCCACCTAAAAAGACTGTTCAACAGCCAGCGGAATGACTACCAACTGAAACATCGCTGGGCTGACCTGGTGGCCAGAGAGCAAGACCTGCTGGACCACCTGGATGTGGTGATTGGTGGCCCTTTTGGTGAGTACAAATTAGACTAATGTGTACAGTTAAATGCTCTGTAGTAACAGTAGCAGATTTTGTGACATGCTGCATGCAATGTTTGTGGACATGTGGAATGTAAGTTGAAGAAACTGTGGCCCTGATGAATACTATTTTTCCTACCCATTACCGTCATTTGTTGATGCAAAAGCTGCACAAACTTACAAAAGACAACTTTATCTTGTTAATGAGTGATGCTTCTATGTCAATAGATGATGGTAATGTGGCACAAACAAAAGTATTCTTCAGGGACTGTGAGTGTACCAGGAATGAGATGTATTTTACATGCTAATGCAAGTAACCAAAGTCGTTCCCAAATCCTTTAATACATGTCTGCACAATATTCATGGCCCTACGTACAAATATCTTCCTAACCTCAGTTAATGCCTTAGGCTGATATATTTTGACTTGGTTAGTGCAGCATTTAAATTAATTATGGATACCAATTTCATGCACACTTGATAATATCTAATTTTTTGTGCTACCTTCCATAGCTGTAGCGTAAACAAATGAAGCAAATACTACACATAAAAAAAACAATTACATCTGGCCCTAAGTTCATTGTTTCTGAGTGTTTGCATCTGGACAGATGATCTTTCACGTGGCCAACTGTAATTGTGCCCGGATTCTACCAGATTGCAGTAGCAGTACACAGGTTCCCCTTCTGGCTTTTTGGAGTAGGTGTAGAATTCCTATCATTGAGTAGCATAGCCCAACAACCTTTTTTCCTTGGGCACAATTGCTGGTACAAAGCTGGTGTATTTGCCATCTGTGTCACTTTATAGCCAAACATGTTTCTAAAGTTAATGGGTCATCATGGGATCCCTGACCTCTGTGAATGCATGGTCAGAAAATATTTAATTGCATGATGTTGTGCAACGGACCACTGACTGCTTCCATCACATATTTAAAGTGACAAAGTAGTTTGCTAGTTTACGTTTGGTACACCCCTGCTGATCTAGTGCAGCATATGTACAATTGTTGACTTCTCAGTATGAAGGCTATCACAGAAATGTTTGTATGCTAAGACTGGCAGGCCAGCATTCCTGTGAGTGCCACCATTCCCAATGTGCTTACAAATCGAGACGTACGTCATCAATATTGCAAAAGTAGGACATTTGCTAAACTATGTTTCAATTAGGGGACAGTGTCAGTTTGGTTGTATAACCACAGATCACCCAACTTGGCAAATCTAAATTAATGAATGTGGCAAACTGTGATCTACAATACCTGATATAGGTACACAGGGCCCAGAGTAGCACATTTCAGGTGCAATGACTACACCTGTGCCCATGCATTCTGTCACGGATGATCAAAATAGACACTGTCAGCATATATTTGTTAGTTGTTTTGATTTAGATAAATGGCCAAACAATGTTTAGGGTAACATTGTCATCAAGTAACACACAGGATCAGCGATGACAGACATGTAATTCAAGCATTCATGTGTTCCAAACTACAATGCTCCCTCGTGATTACCAACTACATACCATCCTGGCAGTTCCATATACAAATCACAGGTCTTGTGGACCTTGGTTGTCTTCCAGAAGATAGTCATTAGTTTGCCTCACACACGTGGAGTACTTGAAGCATTTGTTATGTGAGTAATAGCAGTACAAAGATGCACAGATCATTTAAATAGGCACACACCATTTTGTGCATTGCTGTGCTGTTAGATAGTGGATGTGTAGGCTGTGCTGTCCTGTCATTCCTCAGGGGCATTCTATAATCTGTACTGTGGTTTGGACAGTATCAGCAAATTTTTGAGGAAGTGTTACAATATCATCTGTAGATGTATCACATAATGATGTCACTAATGTTTGGCTTTCTCTATTTTTACAGCTGCCAACATGAATGCCCATGAGATCAAGGAATTTCAAAGGCGGGCAATGCGTTACCGCCACATACTAGATGTGGAGTCTGGGTTCCGCAACATGGCATGCCGGTATCACCATGAGAGAGCCACATGGGCCTTGCCACAACAGCCACCACCACCCCTACAGCTCAGACCACAGTCACCCAAAGGATGAAAGCCACTTTTGCAGGTCCCTCCACCTCATCTGCCCCAGGCCCACAGGCAGCAGCTCCTGCACCTCCCCCTCCAAGCACGGCACGGGCACCAGCAGTACCATCAACAAGTGGAACACAGACAACCCCAGCTGCAGTGATAGACAATGTAGAATTTCAGAACATGAGACGTGACATGCAACGGATGTTGCGCAGGATGGACAAGCTGCAGCAGGAGGTGTGTCACAATAGCAGGAAACTGCGGGCTATTAAGAAGATCCTGCGGAGGGCCAATTTGTGACTTTTGGATCCTTATCCATGGTTCCCTCCCCTCCCTCCTCTTTCTTGGTTCTTATCTTTAGTGGGTTTAGTGGGTTTAGTGTTAGGTTAGAGTAGGCTGTTAGTTTAGTTAATATAAGTGTGTTGGGGGGTCAAGGGGCTTATATTATTACATGTTTCTTTGTGTTGGGTGATGATGTTGGGGTTTATGTGTAAAAAAAAAAGAAAAAAATATATATTTGTTTAGGATAAATTAGTATGTGTTTAGGTTAGTATATGTTGTCCTACGTGTGTCCCGTGATATAAGGGGGGGGAGTTGATGTTTAGAGTGTTTAGTTAAATGTGATAGGTAAGCTTAGCTTAGGGTAGTTAGGACCAGTTGTGGGTAGTGTGAAGTTAGAATACGTTAGTTTAGTTAAGGTGTTTCCCCTAGTTTTAGAATCCTTTATTAATGGCAATTAATGTTGTAGGTACTCCTTTACAGTATGTGTCATATGCTTGGGGATCAGGGCCTTGGCATGGGTGAACAGTGTCAATTTAGTATTTGCATTTGTGTTCCATTCTGCATTAGAATCCCATTATTGACATGGCTATTCACAATTCCTAATGTGCAGTCACATTGGCAGCTACAGCAAAGCTACTTCTCTATGCATCTGCCATCCATTGCACCCACCACTCAAGGTTACTATGGTTCCCAATGTGTTGTGAAGTTTGGATGTGTTGTTAAATCTGTCATCGTTTGAGTCCTGATTTGGAATCTTGGGCACTGTGGTACGTCTGCCTGCAGCCTGATGTTCATGTGAACCCTGATAAGCTGAGTGATGTTACATTCTTATGTAGTATCGTATACAAAAATCATACATATCATTTCTTACATTGTACTCCCAGGTTACATATTTGTCCATACACTCATACACATCTATTCCTGCTGTATGGTGTGTGTGATGAAAGTTTATAGTCAGATGTCACATACATAAAGATTGTCTTGAAGGGAATGTTGGCCACATTGATTTTCACCTTATACATATCTTGAAGTGGACTTTTTCAGTCCAACACAGCATTATACTGTTTGTTTTCAATTTACTTCAGAAATAAGCCTCAGGAAGCACAGATGATGATACAATCCAGACCCTATTGTGATACAACACAAGTGCAATGGGACATGTCATTGGACATGCTGTGGCGAAGTGTCATACAGTGCAGAGTAACATGAATTGCCAATGAGGTAGTGAGAGACAATCACAGAGCATATTGTCAAGGTAAACAGTGTGCTGGAGAACAGTGCATGTGACCAACTGTAGCAAGACTGGCATGTTAACAAGCACAGGACCTAGGATATCAGTGCCCCTGTGGCATGGACTGGTGCTACTGGGTACTCCTAGGGGTGAAGGTGATCTGTTCCACTTCTTCATCTTCTGATGTGTGTGTCTTCTCCTCTGCCCTTGGTGGTGGTGGGTTTGAAGGGGCAACACACACTTCAGTGTTTGAAGACGTGGAGTCAGAATTCCCGGTAGCTGCCAACTGTTGGGCTATTAAGGGCATTACTGCAGGAAGGAGGAGCTGCTGGTTCTTGTTATAGCAGCTACATCACTGTGGTAGGCAGCCAGGTCGGCCCTGAGAGGGTCATGGTTACATTTGTGAACGCAGTGAAAGGTTTGGGATGCCAGGTGTTGTGGCAACTCCCTTACTGCTGTGGTGAATTCCCTTACACATTGTTTTAGTCCTTGCAGGATGGATGGTAGCACTTGCATGGCTGCTGCCTGTTCTGCAGATGACATCATGCACATGCGCATCCCCTCAAGGCTGAATGCCATATTTTGCATCCCCACCCTCACCTCCTTGGCTGGGTTGGAGCTGGCAGGTTGTACTATTGGGGTGGTGGGTGGGTCCTCTGTGATGGCTGCTACTTCTGTGCTCCTCCTTGCAACTGAAGGTGGGGTATGGAGGGTTGCAAGAACATCTTGGAGGGTCTGCTGGCTAATGTTCGTCAGCTCGTCATCCATGTCATCAGGGAAGTCCAGGACAGGCATATCCCCAGGAGAGCCATTGTCCTCTGCAATGAGATATTGTACAATTAGTGTGTCTGTGTTGTGGCATTTAGTATGTGACGTTACTGACTTCCTATTAGTGAGACATTGTAATCTTGGTTCCTGTTCACTGTTCCTGTCATTAAGATTAGCATTCTCCCAGGCCTATGCCCCACCTGCATCTCACATGTAGTGTGGGCAGTTTAGGGACTTGTCTGCGTCACATCCTCTAGGTGTAGGTTCTGTCTAAATTGTATGTTGCCACCTTATTTTCCTACTCAACCCTCCGTCTTTCACCACACTTAACAATCTGTAACTGACCCAGTCTCAGATATTTCACATCCACCTATATGTTGCTTAGACCTAGCATATGCTATATATAGCACTGGCATGGCACGGTACAGGTGTCAGCATTGGTAGTGTGTAGTGTTGATGTTGGGGAATGTGTGCTACATTGGTTTGCAGTGATGGTCCTGGCTGTGTTCCATTTCCTCTTTTAACTGTGCGGGTGTATTTAACTAGCTAGACACATATGTCCTCACCCTCAATGCTGTTGTCTTAGCAGTATGACAGTTGGGATGTTGCAAGGGGGCATTGCAGCTATTGTAACACAGGCACAGGTAGACACTGAAATGTGCAGCATGGGTATGACATTACTGCTGTGGACTTCATAATGTACGTAACAATACCTGATGTTTATTGCATCTATAGACATGAGCATTTTACAGGATTTGCACTTTGTTAGGAGAATTACAGGGGATTAATAACGTTGTCATCCTGAACCCTCTATTTTGGGTGTGTTTGATGCATGGGCATGTAACTGCCATAAGCTACTTACCTGCACACACAGAACATGTGGTAGTGGCAACTGTTGTCAATGGTAAAAACCACTTGCGGATATGGCCTGAGACTGGTAGCGACAATACCAGGTGTTGTGTGACAGCAGGCCAGTTTTACGTTGTACCCTACCCTCCTGGACTGCCTTTGCCTTTTCAACAGCCTTGGCATGGCAGAGTACCCCCATGCAAAGGTTGTTGGTGTAGTGTTGTGCTGTGCCCCAGGTTTCCCCTGGACAGCCCGTGCACCCGTGCTGTGCCCCTTTGCCCTTTCCACTACCTGATTATCATGGCTGACATGCATTGTGTAGTAGGTATACCCCCCGCTTACAGTTAACATTTAGGCATTTTTGTCCCCCATGCAACTTACCATGCATCTGTGTGGTTTCCTGGTAGTCTGCGCTGTCCTGCCCTTGAGTCCCTATGACGATCTCCCCTGGGATGATGGCTGCCACAATCTCCTCCCTGTGGTCCAGAACCTCCTGCAGTGCTGGACTCCCACCTCCAGTCTGTAGTGCTGCGTTCCTGTTCCTTGCCATCTTTTTCTTGGTCCTGCGCCTGCAGTCATGCCAGCGTTTCTTGCACGCATTGACTGTTCTCCGTACTTCTGCCACACTGTTGATCTTGTCAAAAATGTGTTGCCAAATTGCCTCTCCTCTCCCAATTGGCAGTTTTGAGGTGACAAAAAGTTGATTCTGTTGTTCTGTCACCTCTTTCACCAGTATTGCATGCTCCTCTGCACTTAACCAGCACTTCCTTTTCTTCTTCTCCCTCTCCTGGATCTTGTCTGGGACCTCCTGGCTGGTTCCTGGTCGGTTGTAGTCTTCCTGGGGTCTCTCATGGCTTCTGGGATCCATTTTGGGGCTCCTTTAAACATTTTGCTGTGTTTGCGCCGCTTTTTGACGCTATTGCGGTGAAAAAAGGTGCGTATC
The DNA here is from genome assembly GCF_031143425.1 of Pleurodeles waltl. Lineage (NCBI taxonomy): Eukaryota > Metazoa > Chordata > Amphibia > Caudata > Salamandridae > Pleurodeles > Pleurodeles waltl. The sequence goes on along the minus strand of NC_090447.1, from coordinate 896,264,137 downwards.
CGGTTTGCAATGTCCTAAACCGGATTCAAGTAATTTTCGTCACATAAACGTAGTTTTTCTTCACGGCGAGGCACAATGGTTTGAGTAAAAAAAAAAATTACTCTAAACCGTGGTTTGCGCCACGGAGCGTCAAAGTATAAATTTGATGCCCAGGTGGTGCAAAGAAATGGCGTTAGCTGGCGTTAAACTTTTTGACGCAAAACTGCAGTGGCGCAGTTTTGCATCAAAAAGTATAAATATGTCCCTAAGTATTTGCGGTTGCCAGAGAGGGTATTGGAAATCAATGAAGGCATATTAAAGTAGTGCCTAGAAATGAAGAAGAAGTAACTAATGAAGTTAGTTCAGCATCCTCAAAATCCAGTTTTTGAGTGGAAATGTAGAGAGATTTGCAAAATGAAACGACAGTCTAGTAACCCCTTCGCTGCCAGGCCTTTCCCCCTCCTGTGCCAGGCCTTTTTTGGCTATTTGGGGCAGTTCGCGCTTAGGCCCTCATAACTTTTTGTCCCCATAAGCTTGCCAAGCCAAATTTGCACCCTTTTTTCCAACATCCTAGGGATTCTAGAGGTACCCAGACTTTGTGGGTTTCCCCGAAGGAGGCCAAGAAATTAGCCAAAATACAGTGACATTTTTTTTTTTTTTTTTTTTTTAATGGAAAAAGGGGCTGCAGAAGATGGCTTGTAGTTTTTTCCCTGAAAATGGCATCAACAAAGAGTTTGCGGTGCTAAAATCACCAGCTTCCCAGCTTTCAGGAACAGGCAGACTTGAATCATTAAACCCAATTTTCAACACAATTTTGGCATTTTACTGGGACATACCCCATTTTTACGATTTTTTGTGCTTTCAGCCTCCTTCCAGTCAGTGACAGAAATGGGCATGAAACCAATGCTGGATCCCAGAAACCTAAACATTTCTAAAAAGTAGACAAAATTCTGAATTCAGCAAGGGGTAATTTGTGTAGATCCTACAAGGGTTTCCAACAGAAAATAATAACTGAAAAAAAGAAATATTGAAATTGAGGTGAAAAAACAGCAATTTTTCTCTACGTTTTACTCTGTAACTTTTTCCTGCAATGTCAGATTTTTTAAAGCAATATACCGTTATGTCTGCTGGACGTTTCTGGCTGCGGGGATATATAGGGCTTGTAGGTTCATCAAGAACCCTATGTACCCAGAGCCAATAAATGAGCTGCACCCTGCAGTGGGTTTTCATTCTATACCGGGTATACAGCAATTCATTTGCTGAAATATAAAGAGTGAAAAATAGCTATCAAGAAAACCTTTGTGTTTCCAAAATGGGCACAAGATAAGGTGTTGAGAAGCAGTGGTTATTTGCACATCTCTGAATGCTGGGGTGCTCACACTAGCATGTGAATTACAAGGCATTTCTCAAATAGACATCTTTTTTACACACTCTCTTATCTTTGGAAGGAAAAAATTTAGAGAAAGACAAGGGGCAATAACACTTGTTTTGCTATTCTATGTTCCCCCAAGTCTCCCGATAAAAATGATACCTCACTTGTGTGGGTAGGCCTAGCGCCCGTGACAGGAAATGCCCCAAAACACAACATGGACACATCCCATTTTTTGACAGAAAACAGAGGTGTTTTTTGCAAAGTGCCTACCTGTAGATTTTGGCCTCTAGCTCAGCCGGCACCTAGGGAAACCCACCAAACCTGTGCATTTTTGAAAACTAGAGACCTAGGGGAATCCAAGATGGGGTGACTTGTGGGGCTCTGACCAGGTTCTGTTATCCAGAATCCTTTGCAAACCTCAAAATTTGGCTAAACAAAACATGTTTTCCTCACATTTCGGTGACAGAAAGTTCTGGAATCTGAGAGGAGCCACAAATTGCCTTCCACCCAGCATTTCCCGAAGTCTCCCGATAAAAATGATACCTCACTTGTGTGGGTAGGCCTAGCGCCCGTGACATGAAATGCCCCAAAACACAACGTGGACACATCAAATTTTTTGAAAGAAAACAGACCTGTTTTTTGCAAAGTGCCTACCTGTAGATTTTGGCCTCCAGCTCAGCCGGCACCTTGGGAAACCTACCAAACCTGTGCATTTTTGAAAGCTAGAGACCTAGGGGAATCCAAGATGGGGTGACTTGTGGGGCTCTGACCAGATTCTGTTACCCAGAATCCTTTGCAAACCTCAAAATTTGGCTAAAAAAACAAGTTTTCCTCACATTTCGGTGACAGTAAGTTCTGGAATCTGAGAGGAGCCACAAATTTCCTTCCACCCAGCGTTCCCCCAAGTCTCACGATAAAAATGATACCTCACTTGTGTGGGTAGGCCAAGCGCCCATGACAGGAAATGCCCCAAAACACAACGTGGACACATCACATTTTTTGACAGAAAACAGAGGTGTTTTTTGCAAAGTGCCTACCTGTAGAGTTTGGCCTCTAGCTCAGCCGGCACCTAGGGATACCCACCAAAACTGCATTTTTTAAAACTAGAGACCTAGGGTAATCCAAGATGGGGTGACTTGTGGGGCTCTGACCAGGTTCTGTTATCCAGAATCCTTTGGAAACCTCAACATTTGGGCCAAAAAACAAATTTTTCTCACATTTCGGTGACAGAAAGTTCTGGAATCTGAGAGGAGCCACAAATTTCCTTCTACCCAGCTTTCCCCCAAGTCTCCCGATAAAAATGATACCTCACTTGTGTGGGTAGGCCTAGCGCCCATGAAAGGAAATGGCCCAAAACACAACGTGGACACATCACATTTTTTCACAGAAAAGAGAGGTGTTTTTTACAAAGTGCCTACATGTGGATTTTGGCGTGACATTGGCGCAAAAAAAAAGATCCCCAGTGCCTAGTTGTTTCTGCCCCCCTTGAGGGCAGATTGACCTAAAGTCAGCTGATCTGCCCCCAAGGGGGGCAGAAATGGTTGAAATACAATTTGCGACCCAGGGGAGCGACCCTTGCTTAATGGGTCGCTCCCCATCTCTAAAAAAACAAACAAACAAACAAAAAAAAAACACAAAAAAAATAAATTAGACCCTGCCCTTACTGCTAGAGGTTTCTGCACCCCCTGGGGGCAGATCGGCCTAATAACAATAGGCAGATCTGCCCCCGGGGGGGGCAGAAATGGCCTAAAATAAATTTGCCTGCCCATCCCCCCCAGGAGCGACCCTTGCCTACGGGGTCGCTCCACTTGCGTGACATCGGCACAAAAAAAAAATCCCCGGTGCCTAGTGGTTTCTGCCCCCCTTGGGGGCAGATTGACCTAAAATCGGCCGATCTGCCCCCAAGGGGGGCAGAAATGGTCTAAATAGAATTTGCCCCCCAGGGGAGCGACCCTTACCTAATGGGTCGCTCACCATCTGTAAAACAACAACAACAAAAATCCCCGGTGCCTAGTGGTTTCTGCCCCCCTTGGGGGCAGATCGGCCTAATTAAAATAGGCTGATCTGCCCCCCAGGGGGGCAGAAATAGCCTAAAATAAATTTGCCCCCCGGGGGAACAACCCTCGCGTGAAATTCACGAAAAAAAAAAAAACTCCCTGGTGTCTAGTGGTTTATGGCCCCCTTGGGGGCAGATTGGCCTCATAACAATAGGCCAATCTGCCCCCAAGAGGGGCAAAAAACAAAAATGGCCTAAATGTAATTTGCCCCTAGGGGAGTGACCCTTGCCTAAGGGGTCGCTTCCCACCTCTAAAAAAACAAAAAAAAGTGATCCCTGGTGCCTAGAGGTTTCTGCCCCTCCGGGGGCAGATCGGCCTAATAATAGGCTGATCTGCCCCCGGGGGGGCAGAAAAGGCCTGCAAAAAAAAATGCCCCCCCGGGGAGCAACCCTTGCCCGAGGGGTCGCTCCCTCATGCCAGTTTCCAAATCAAAATAAAATCCCTGGTGTCTAGTGGGCGTTTCAAAAGCCGGATTGCTTTACAATCCGGCTTTTGAAACGCTGAGAGAGACTTCAAAGGGAAGGAAATAGATTTCCTTCCCTCTGAAGCCTCTCTGGGCCTCCTCCACGTGATTGGAAGAGGAGGCCTCTGTGCATTCTCAGCGTGTGATGCGCGCTGACGTCACAGGGGCTGTAGGGGGGGCGGGGGTGGAAGGGATTCCCCTTCCATCCACAACCGGGGGGTGTGGGTGGGGGGCACATGGGGGAGCGCTAGCGTTCCCCCCGGTTCCCGGGTGCAGGACGAGGTGATCTTGTCCAAGGCACCCGGGAACCGGTGCCTTGGACGAGATCACCTCGTCCAAGGCACCGTAGGGGTTAACAAAAGTACACTGTTCTTAAACAAATACAGCAAAGGAACTATAAAAAAAAAATGAAACTACTCCAAAGCCTTTATCCTTCTCGAGTAAGGAAACTAGAAAACTTTTAAGGACAGTTGATCCTACGGAACTGAAGAATTACAGACCTATTGCCCGGCTCCCCATTCTTTCTAAGATTATGGAGAAACATATTAATAATCAGCTAACAGGCTTTCTCGAGGAACACAAACTCCTAGATCCCTCTCAGATGGGGTTTAGGCCACAACATAGCACTGAATCAACATTGTTAGCGGTTACAGAGAGTGCACGCCAAATTTTAGAGTGTGGAGGTCAGGCAGCTATCATCTTATTAGATTTGAGTGCTGCTTTTGATACCGTGGTCCACAGCATTCTCCTTCAAAGACTCTCTAGAATAGGAATTAAGGGGAATGCATTGTGCTGGTTTTCTTCCTTCTTAAAGGATAGAACCTTCCAGGTGCTGGATTGTGCTTTTCATTCCAATTCCTTTTCCCTCCCCTGTGGACTTCCACAAGGTTCGTCACTCAGTCCCACTCTTTTTAACATTTATCTTTCTCCGTTGGCCAAGATTGTAGAACCCCACGGCCTCTCTTTGGTCTCATATGCAGACGATACCCAACTAGTAGTGTCCTTTTCGAATTCTGGAAATTCCCCTCAATGAAACCTCTCAGCCTGTCTGGATGAGGTATCCAAATGGATGACGGAGTCCAAGCTCAAGCTGAACGACGATAAGTCAGAGGTAATGATCATTGGCCATCGTCTCCCTTCTAATTCTCTGACAGTTTTGCCCGATGGGTTTGGAACTCTCCCGTCGCCTAAGGACAAAATAAAAAGCTTGGGTTTTTGGTTAGATCCACATCTTACTATGGACTACCAATCCAAAAGACTTGCTAAATTATGTTTTGGTCTATTACGGACTTTAAGGAAAATCATCAACCTTTTACCATTTTGGGCCAGAAGATTTCTTATTCAAGCATTAATATTGTCTTGGTTGGATTACGGCAATTCTCTTTTTCTCAGTTCCCCTAAATATGTAATCAGAAGGCTACAGATCATGCAGAACTCTGCAGCACTGTTGTTTAAAAAGATCCCCAGACACACCTCTGTTAAAGCCGCTCTGGCCTCTCTTCATTGGCTCCCCATAAGTCAGTGAGTCAAATTCAAGGTGATGTGTATAACTCATAAATCCTTGCATAACAGTGGGCCAAAATTTCTTAGACAGGCCCTATCTTTTTATGCTCCAACTAGGCCTCTTAGGTCTTCCTCCTCTGTACGAGTCTACACCCCTCGCTTTAAAAAGTCCAGATGGGGAGGCAATTTATTTTCAGTAAAATCTGCTCATCTCTGGAATACTTTGCCTTTGGGACTTTGTCAGGACCAAATAGAGCTTTCCTTTCATAAGTAATTAAAGACATTTTTGTTTCCCTGTTCGACACGGTGATGGCACTGATGAGATTTGGATATTTCTTTTAGCTCTGGGAAGCCCTTGGGTATCCATGTGCTCTATAATTCATTAACATAACATAACACAACAGTCATTGTTTTGCTCATCACACCAGACAGTAATTTCCACCATATCCAAATGCTGCCCGTTCATGCCCTTCAATGTGTAATCTTGTAAGAAGATTGTATTTTGTGAAAAGCACAGTTCTTCACCTTCAAAAACTAAATGATATCTTATTAAGGCATAGTCATTCTGAAGTCAAATCTGTAATAGATGACATTCAGATGTAATATTTTAGGCCCGAAAGGACAAGTAAAAAGAATGAGATGACTGTTGAGAATAAAACTGAAATCATAGTACTAGCACACCGTTAGATAAATTAAAAAAGAAAATGATGCATTTTCAAGGATAATTGCATAAATTCCAGACAAGGTTTATGTTTGTTGCAGGTGAACTCACTATAAATCACAAGTCATACAATTGATATTTGTGAAAAACAGACAACAGCGATCTAGTTCAATGATTTAAACTTGAAATTTATTTGGCCACTGAAGGTAGGTTTGACTTGTTTGTAAATCAGATTGTCTGTAGATACTGTATTGACAAACTGGATAATAACCAAATGCCTGCAAGAAGAATTCAAAACAAATTGTGTCTAATTCCTCCTCAGCTTCAAACCCTGAATGTGTATGAGACTATTCTCATACAAACAGTAGATCTATTCTAAGCCATTGTTACAATGGAGACAAAAACAAAAATGTATCTCCTTCTGATCTACTAAAAGTTTTGAAAGGTAAAGTTGTGTATTTGTCTTTGAATACAAAGGAGAATATTACAGCTATAGAGGTAGATCAGGAGGAAGAAAAAACACTAGTCATTCTAATGAATGGAGTACCTAACAAAGATACATTAATTTGGCAGGCACTTGTCAGCATCAATAGGGTTGAGAGAACTTTACATTAAAATAGAAAACATATTTTACAAAGATATAGATGTAGGGGAACGTGTTCTCTGCCTCAGGACAGAAAGTTCCACATCAGCTCCCTGTGCTCACTTTCAAAAGGTTGATTTAGCTAAAGCAGAAGACATATAGAAACAGTACAGAATTCATCCTCTACATTTCAGAGACATGATGGGTGATGGTTTAAAAAATACCAAATGAGGCAGGGGAAAGGAGACCCAGTAAGTGTGTGGGAAAAGAACTTAGAAGCACAGTGTTTTCCTATGTTGTTTCTACAGGTAAAGGTACTCTTTATGACGAGCATCCACTACAGATCCCTGTATCAGAATACAGATGCAGTAGGTTGTATTTTGAAGCTCCAACTTTAGACAAATATACCACACATTTTCCACCTGTTTGACAAAGGCCCCAATGTTTGGTGAGGATACTGATGACTCAGTGCTGTTATTCATTGAGCAATATGTAACATGTGACATTTTAGAAGTCTCAGAACACAACTTTTACACAATAAGGCCCATATTTATATTTTTTTAGCACCGCATTTGCATAATTTTTTTACGCAAAAGCGGTGCAAACTTACAAAATCTAATTGTATTTTGTAAGTTTGCGCCACTTTTGCATTATAAAATGATGCAAATGTGGCACTAAAATAGCATACATACGGGCCTAAGTATTGCAATTCTAGACACACAACTGTGTCAAATATAGTCAATGGAGATACTGAGCAGTAAGTGTTGTTTTAGATTCCCTAGGCCTGTAATCTGCAAAGGAAGGTGAACAGTTTTATGTCTGCAGTCAGACACACTGTTACTAGGAAATAATCTAAAATACATATAACCTGAAAAGAAGTGAGGCTTCAAAATGTATCAATGATCTAAATCCAGTATTCCTGTCCATGTGGGATGCCAGCATAGATATTCTGTTTGTAGCAGATATTTCTATTGCTGTAGTAATAGAATTGACACTTAATATTAAACAAAGACAGAGGTGAAGGAGGTATGGGTAAAGATGGCAGTAGAGACATATTTAAGGAAAAAGCTTTATAATTTCAGTTTAAAGACATAGGTAAATTGGATCCTTTGAAGCTTGTGACAATCTTGGTTCTTCAAGCTTGTACAGAAAGTGCAAATAAATAATTTTGGCTAGTTTAGGTCTGGCATCAACAGGAAAACTTGTTTTGAGACGGTTTCCTGAAACTGAGTATCTTGCTCATTTTGATCTAGAAAGTACTGAGCATCATAAAACAAATGTGATGGACACTTATTACTCTAATCAAAGTGTCCATCTAGAAAATATATGTTTGTTTCAAGGATTGCAGTACTATACATACAGACATAATGGAGATGAAAACATTGAGCAAGGAAAGTTTGGGGTGTCTGGCCGTTACTGATGTTTTTTGAGACCAGCAAAACCACATCTTATCAATCATTGTAAATTGAGCTGTCAAGCAGGTGAGAAAATAGAATTAGTTTACCTGGTTCTGTTGTTAGACCATGGTGTCCAGACACTGAACTGATATGTGATTAAGAATGCCATGAAAATGTCTTCAATGTTGTCAAAGATAGCATCCAATATGAAGTGTTTCCAACATATCAGAAAATGTGAAATGATGAAATACAAGAGGAGGAAAGAATTTCTAAAGAAATTGCAAACAAACAGCTCTCAAGGCAGCCTGAGCTTAGGGCATGATAGCCAAGATCCCCTTGGCTAGCCTATCATTGAAAATGAGGCATCCATAGCACTGAATAAAGTAGAAAATGCTATGGGTCACATGAGGAGTGTGAATATTGATTTAGAGCGTTTAATCTCCCAGCTAAATGCAGAATGGCTAAAACTGTTTCAACAAATACTTTCTGCAGAGGATGGAGAACTATGTGATAAGTCTAAACATATTTTCTGTAGAGGATGGATAACTACACGATAAGTCTAAACATATTTGCCTACACTTCTCTGTGCTAGTTGCAGGCAGGTACAGCAAAAAGTGCTCCAATTGAAGTGATTATTGCATTTGTTCAGAGAAAATATAGCTATGACTGATCATGTGTTGTGACTGTTCCTACTGGACTATCTTCTCACAACATTAAAGGAATTACATTGCACTGACTACTTATGTTGCCAGTGGAACATAACAACAAACTAGAATCCCTAAAGGTATCTGGTGAAGCTTGTCATGAGGTGTCCAGAGTTCTCAAGAAACTGAAAGTTCTAATAATCTATGAGGTTGGTATGGTATCTAAACTCATGCTAGCTTTCATTCACACAAGAGGTCCTCAGAACTGACTATGATGTTTCATTTTGATGTAAACACATCATAGTTTTGGTGACCTTCTACAGTTGACTCCGAGCAAAGGTCAAACAGTTTTTAAAAAACCTTGTGTGTGAAGAAACTAAAAGGTTATGAGGGAGTATTGGAAATGTTAACACATGTTTACATTTCCAAAATGCTCAATTGAAAAATAATATGAGAAAGGTATTGGATCGAAAGTATGGGAATATACCACAAGACATGAGAATAGGAATAATTGTCAAACAAGACTAAAACACTTTTGCTTCTTGCATGGTAAGATCTATGTTCTCACCCAGGATGTTACCAGCTTCTTTAATGTAGCACACTATGAAAACTCAGAAACAGTTTATTTGCCTAATGTCAACATTAGAGGAGTGCACACAATTTAACTTAGAAATGCCTCATTTGGAGGAACAGGAAATACTGACCCATATGCCAATCAGTGGTTTAATGCTGGCTAGAGAAGACTCTAAAACTTCTAAAAATGCAGAATATTGTTTTGATGAAATATGAACATTGCAGAGGGATTACTGAATGGTGCAATCGGGAATGTAATAGACTTCATTCACTACATTGCATATTACAACTGAATATGAATATGTTTTGATTACATTTGATCACATTGAGGAAGTACAAAAATAGAAAGCTGCACTGCCACATTTCACCTGCTAACAGATCTGTATGTGAAAAGAGAACATCTTGTGACAACATCTCTGCGTTTGGCCAATGCTGTCACCACTCACAAATCTCAACAATTAAGTTTGGATGCTGCTATCATAAATATAGGTCATAAAGTTTTCAAAGAAAGAATGTATTTTAATGCCTTATCATGGTTGAGGACATTGCCCGGGTTGTACCTTCTTGGTTTTGATGAGAGCACAGTCAATGCTGAATTAACATGTGTGATAGAGTACAATCATTTGCAAGCAACCTACGCTCCTGAGCGTATATCCCATTGGTAACAAGCATCCAACTTACAGAAATTGAAAACGTTCTGGGATTGTAGATTTTTCAAAGTTTTAAGACTAAGAGCCTCATTTAGGCCTTGGTGGAGGGAATACTCTGTCACAAATATGACAATTATCCACTATTATGGTCCTATTAGGAGATAATGGTATTGTAATATGGCAGAAAGGATATCCATCACAGTAGTGATGGAGTATTTCCCTCCGCCAAGACTAAAATCATGCCCTAAGTGAAGAATCTACAAAGGCTTCCAAAAATCTACAATTTCAGCAATGTCATAGGTTTTCAGTTTTTTAACACTTCTGGAGTTTCATGTTGCTGTAATGTAGTAGTAAATATTCTATTCTACCTACAGTCGGTGGTTGAAAACATTGATCAACTTTTATGTCAAGCTTTGACAACTCTTTTCAATTTAGTAAATATTGAAAAACACAAGTGTAACTGTACTGCATTTATACGTGATATGGTTGATCACTGTAATGGTGGTACACAGTTTGCATTGAACATGCAACAACATGCACAGGAGATTTTAATGGTGGTGCTAAATGTGTTAGAAAATTAGGGAATTGTGATTAATGATTTCTTTACAACAAACTATTCATGGAACCATGAATGTGTTAGTTGTCACTATTGAGGCAAAAAGAGATATTCAATCAGAGGGATTTGTGCACCTTACGGTGCCTGCTTGCAAGTCAGTATCATATGAAAGTCTATTTCTAAAAGCTGTACAGAACAACTGCAGCCCAGAGTGAACGGTTGTCTACTTCAGTTGTAAGACACAGTTCAAAATATCTCATTCTCATTTCATTCTCATGCTACAACGATGTAGAAATGATGGTAGCACAAATGTCTTAATTTTCTACAACCAAAGTTCTAGAAGAAACAATATTTAGCAATATATGTAGATATAAATAGGTACAAAAACATTAAAGTTCATTTTCTTATCTTTTTTCTTTTGAGTTCTCAGTGGCATCCTGCTACACTGTTTTGTGGTCCCGGCACATGCAGCCTAAGAACGCTAAATTGACCTGGGACTGATCAGGGGCCTCAGCACCCCTACACCATGCAGGGGGCCTAGCACACCTGAAAGGAGAATGTGGCAGCACCGGAGCAAGGTGAATGGAGGCAGGTACCAATAAGTATTTAGAGGCACATGCTCAAACTGCCATATTAAAAAACATAGCTATCTTAGAAAATCAACAACAGGGGCAGCGAGGCACAATCGCCCAGCCACAGCCTTCAATTGCAGACCCAGCATCTGAGGATACTCAGCCGATGATAGAGCTAGTGTCCCTTACTGAGAAGAAATATGTATCTGGGCAATTGGTCTCTAGTGGGGCTAGTCCCAGACCAGATATGGGAGCAACTTCACTGTATTTAGCCCTCCTAGTGTGCTGATTCGGATTGAGGGACCCCCACATCAAGGGGATTAAATATTTTCACTTACCGATGGTTCGGAATCCTCAAATCCGAGCCTTAGTGATCTGGGTGATGACTCACACTCTTCTCTTGCAGGGGCTAGTATGAATAATTCGTCTGATGGGCCATGCGCCACAGCCAGGCGAATGAAGCACAGCAAAAAAGGAGAGGGGAGCCAAACTTGAGGGTTGAAGTGGAAAGCTACTCCTATGTTCCTTGAGTCTTTAAGTGGGAATATTCTGCAACCCAGCAGGTTTATACTGATGATAAAACTCACAAAATGACTTCCCTGGGGAGAAATTGCTGAACCCCTTTGGCAGGATCAGAAGAACCCTCCCTTGGGCTCATCAGCTTCAGTAGAAAAATTGGAGTGAGAGCCAGAGTGCCCGGCTAGCTACAAAAAAGTTGCGAGGGGCAACACGAAAGGTCAGTAAAACTTGTACTGAAAATGTGGAAAGGATTTCCTCAGTGGAAGAGCGCTCTGCTGCATTGCATTGAAATTCGATGCTGGAGCTCTTAAAGGCTATACTAATGCCCACAAACTCAGATGATAGATACAGTCTGTAAAATTGAACATTTTGAGAATAGATAGTGAAGGAACAATCTGAGATTTCTGGAGCTGGCAGAAGATGCTGGCAGAAGGTGCGGAAAGTGGTGATATCAAGGCCTTCACATTAAATCTCCTCAAGAGGGCCTTTCTTGAGCTGATAATATTGAACTGGGACCTGGAAGTTCTGCATGTTCCGCGATTCTCGCTGATGCTTAAAAAACAACATGACAAACAGTCCGACAGACCCAGAGCTATCCTGGTATGTTTTGTGAGTTTTCTACTTAGGCAAGCAATTTTCTTTAAAGACTCACCCTGTAGGAAAGTACCATCTTTCTTGGCATGTCACCCACAATTTCTGCATGTTTGTCAATGTGTTTTTACTATCTCACTGGGATCCTGTTAGTCAGGACCTCAGTGCACATAGCTTGTGGCATATATGTCAGGATGTTTTACTCTGTTGTCAGTATGCTTGACTGTCACTGGAGTCCTGCTAACCAGAACTCCAGTGCTCATGCTCGCTCTGTTTCTAAATTTGTCACTATAGTCTAGTGACTCCATACTCAACTCCAGAATGGCATACTGGACTACACTTATACGTCCCTAGTATATGGTACCTAGGTACCCCGGGTCACTGGGGTTCCAGGCGATCCTTATGGGCTGCAGCAATTCTTTTGCCACCCATAAGGATCTCATACCAACATTTCTTCAGGACTGCCATTGCAGCCTGAGTGAAGTAGTGTAAGCACTATTTCACAGCCATTTTCAATGCACCAGGTAACTTATAAATCACCTATATGTCTAACCTTCAGTTCCTGAAGGCTAGGTACAAAGTTACTGTGTGGGAGGACAGCCCTGCACTAGCAGAGATGCTCCTACGTTGTCCAGGACCAATTTTCCAGACTTCATGAGAGTGGGGATGCCATTATAAGTGTGCACTATATATCGGTCAATACATATATGTAGCTACACAATGGTAACCCAGAATATGGCCATGTAATGTGTCTAAGATTGAGAAATGGTACCCCCAATCTGATTCTGGTATTGGGGGGTCTATTCCATGCACACTGGGGGCTCCACCATGAGCCCCCAGTTCTGCCAAACCAGCTCCCTGAGGTTTCTACTGCAGCCCCAGCTGCTGCCATCTCACAGACAGGTTTCTGCCCTCCTGGGGCTTCAGCAGCCCAATCCCAGGAAGGCAGAACAATGCATTTCCTTTAGGGGAGGGGTGTTACAACCTCTCCTATTGGAAATAATAGTTACAGACATGGGAGGGGTATCCTCCCAGAGCCTCTGGAAATGCTTTGAAGGGCACAAACGGTGCCCTCCTTGCATAATTCAGTCTACACCGGTTCAGGGACCCCCAGTCCCTGCTCTGGCACGAAACTAGACAAAAGAAAGGGGAGTGACTACTGCCCTGTCCATCACCACCCCAGGGGTGGTGCCCAGAGCTCCTCCAGAGTGTCCCTGGGTTCTGCCATCTTATTTTCAGGATGATCAGGGAGCTCTGGGAGCATCTGAGTGGCCAGTGTCAGGAGGTGATGTCAGAGACCCCTCCTGATAGGTGCTTACCTGGTTAGGTGACCAATCCCCCTCTGAGGGCTATTTACCTTCTACCGTCAGATCTCCAGGATCTCTACAACTGCAACAAAGTACCCAAGAAGGCTATTGCAACTCTGTAACTTCAGCTTCTGCCAGCAACTGCAACAGTTTTCAGGTTGTGCACGCTCCGAGGACTGCCTGTCTTCATCCTGCACCAGAAGAACCGAAGGAATCTCCCTTGGAGTGACAGAGTCATTTCCCTGCATCAGCAGGCACCTCTCTGCAGCGACGACTGGTACTTTGGGTCCCCTCTCATGATGATGAGCATGGATCCTGGAACACAAGTGGTGGACCAAAGTGACCCTGACTGTCCAAAGGTCCATCTGTCCAAATTTGGTGGAAGGTAAGAGCTTGTGTCCTGAGCGAGACAGTAACCCTCTTCACTGTGTTTTTTGCAGGTTATAGGACTGTGCCCTTCTCTAAGGAAACCTTCATGCACAGCATAGCCAAGGTCCCTAGCACTCTAACTTGTGACGCTCAACTACAGGAGTTGTTGTCTGATGGTGTGGGATCCATTTGTGTAGTGCTGCAATGACTGCAATTTGCAACTCCTTTGTCCCCATGTCCTGGGACTCCTGTGGGTGCTTCCTGATCTTCTAAGGGATCTCTGAAGTGCTGAGAGCCCCCTCTGTCTCCTCAGTCCAAGATGACACCCCCAGGTCCCTCCGGGGTCCAGGTAATGCCTTTTCCTGCCAAACTCATCTTTTGCGTGAGCCAAGGCTTGTTGGTGGCATCCAGTGACAGAAACCATCCTGCATTCTTCTACTCAACGTGGGACATCTCTTGCACCAAGCAGGAACCCGCAGCTGTCTTCTTTGGTCCATCTCTGACTATTTCTTCCAACCAGAGGTTCCACTCTTGCACCTTTGTCCGGGTTAGCAGGGGCTCCTGTTCCTCCTGGACTCTTCATCTTCACTTGGACTTATCCTCCTCTCTCCACAGGTCTTAAGGTCCAGGAATCCATTGATGGTGTCTTGCAGTTTTGCTTGGTTTTTGTATCATCCCTTATACTTGCTGTATTTTACTCCTGTTTTCCTGGGCTCTGGGACGGGGTACTTTACTTACCTTTGGTGTTTTCTTTACTCCTAGCATCCCTCTACACACTACTCTTGCCTGGGGGAAAACCGACTTTCTCATTCCACTACTTTAGTATATGTTTTTTGTTGTCCCTAGGCCCATTATAGCCTATGGTGATTTTCACTGTTTTCACTATTTTATGACTATTTACTTACCTGATTTTTTGGTTACTCGTGTATATTTTGTGTATAACACTAAGGGAGTACAGCCTCTAAGATATGTTTACCCTTGTGTCACTAAAATAAAGTACCTTTATTTTTGGTAACTACAGTGGTGTTGCAAGGGCTTTGGATGTCTCTTAGTTCAGCCTTGGCTGCTCTGCCTACAGCTACCTCTAGACAGCCTGGCTTCTAGACACTGCCTACATTTCACTTATAAGAGATAACTGGACATGTTATAAGATGTAAGTACCTTAGGTACCCACTACAGACCAGGCCAGCCTCCTATACACCCTGATTACAAATGGAGCCATAAAGTTCAAACGTTTTTTCAATGGCCCAACTTTCTCACACCACAGTGAAGAGGAGATGGCTGCTCAAACAACTCATCAAGTCATTTCAAGATTAACATTCTTGATGAACTCCACCCTGTTGAATGCCAACTTTAAGGGCAAGACTCCAATATTCACTTCTGCGGATAAGGCTAAAGAGTATCTGAATGCCCCTTTTCCAAGGACCTGAGAGCTCTCTTAATCCTATGTTATGATGGGACTTTATCTTTATTTTGACTCCTAACCTTATCTGGGCTTAGAATGAAATCTCTTTATGGGGCATAAAAGGTGGTATTGCTGATATGCAGTTCGGCATAGATGTTGGGTGGTATGCAATGTCATTAAATCTCTCCCTTTTTTTCAGAGGTATGTCTTTTTTTTCTTTTTGCCTTCTATTGTTTAATTCTTTTGAGCAGGTCTGGTGGTAGCTGGGAGGAGCATACATAGGGCATTCTTGTAACAATCACTGAGGTCATGGGTGCCCTGATTGCTTCATATTTTTGGTTGGGGGAAGTGATTGGAGGATTTTGAGGTGAGTCTGGGTGAGGGGGAAGAGCGGGGTTCACACAAGAGAAGAATTAAGAGGTATGGATATCTGGCAATAGTAGGAGTTGTGGAGGTTTATTTTCAAAATGGAGCAGGGGCCTCTTTTGTCCTGACCTTTTTTACATTGTAGTCATGAGTAATCTCCGTATTGCAACTCTGAATAGCTGTGGGCTGAATGGCAGTTGTAAATCATGAAAGGTGGCACAAGATCTTTAGGTACTACGGGCCTATACACTCTGCCTACTGGAGAAACATATAGAAGGTACAAGGGGCACCTGCTAGAACCTTTAAGTTTCCTATTGGTAGGATGTACAACCCAAGAAACTAGGATCCGGGGGTGGCCTTCAGTACATAATGAAATATATGTAGCTTCAATCAGTCTCTGGCTGACAAACTTGGCAGGTGGGTGATAACAGTGTGGTATTATACCAAGGGAGTATTCACTCTGTGTTCCATGTAAGGTTCAATCATGGAGGATCCCCCAATCTTCAACTGGTTGGATACTGAATTAACACTCTGGCCTCCTCTGATCATAGTCTGTGGTGAATTTAACATCAATATAGTGGGAGGGTTCCTGGAAGCTGGTAGTGACTCCTATTCCAGTCGGAAGCCCTAGGTTTTTAAATCGTTGCTCTACCAGGGGAGGGATCATGGGCTAGGATTTGTGAGGATGCAAAATTGTGGATGGATATATATATATATATATATATATATATATATATATACACAAAACCTACTGGCAGTCGCCCATAGGTAGTTATAGTTAGGACCTAATATCCATAGGAGGACCGTTTTGTGTTGTGTTTTGCCAATAACTTATGGAAACTGTCCATTCCTGCTCTTTGCTTTTGACGCATGTAGCGCCGCCAAAATGCTTGCGCCACTGCCCTGCATCAAAAGACTGTAAATAGGTCCCTCGGTTTTTTCACTGAATTTTTAAGCTTTTTTTAATCAGATCTTTTTATCACACCTAACTATCACATTACTTTACCCTTAGGATCCTTATATATATATATATATATATATATATATATATATATATATATATATAAATATATATATATATATATATATATATACTGAAAGACCCTAAGGTTAAAGTAATACATCAAGATAAAAATTCCAGAACTAATCAGGCAAAGCAGTAGGGAATTATCCACAGGTAACCTTCAGAAGAGCACTGAGCCTGAAGGACTGTTTAGTGAGGAGTCATTTTGGAGATCTATGAAAGCCATTGCTTATATAACCTGGATTTTGGAAATGCAATAAGTACAGAGCCTGCATGATTGATATAACAACAAAGAGTATCTCACAGGGATGGGAAAAATCAAAAAGATAAAACAACATATAACATGCAGGAGCAGATATACAGTGTATGTTATAGAACTTAAATATGTGTGGAGCACAGCTTTTAAAATGAGAAAAAGGATCTTGGAACATATATATGCAACAGTAAACTTGGACAGAAGCTATGCAGTACCTAAACATATGGAACTCGAACGTCAAAGTCAATGGCCACAATTAAAATAGTTTGCATTTGATCACATTTCTAAAATGGAATCAGAAGTGGATCCTGAGAAAATGCTTCAACAAAGAGAGTCAAAACATATAATAGAGATGAAGACTCCCATGCCTCGTGGGTTGAACTCTGATGAAGAGTTACATGTACACTTATGAGCAGCAAACTCAAATTGTCGTAGTAAACAGGTTCAGAATTAGGACTTGTAGTTATCTGGTTCTCTTGGCAATGAATTTCTTATAAAAAATAGCAATAACGGTTTGGTTTCACTATCTTGGTCCACTGTCACTTTGTTTTTCCATCTGCGTTGATACATAAAAGGGGTTTGGTAATTAGGATGGCATTCTGGCAATAAACAGAGAAGACATAGTAGTATGAATGAGAAATATCAGTGCTAACATTGAGGAGGATATGGTGTTGGATAGATGGAAGTTAGGTATAAAATGGAGTTACCATTACAGGGAAATTACTAAACAGGCAATAGTGCTGGTTGATAATTACTCAGCTATGTAATAATATGTCAAATGTGAGGGATCAACCCTTGTGAGTGTTAAGAACATCAGAACTGCTATTGTTGAATGACTATATGAAAAATTAGAATTGATTGCCACTGTTTATTTGATCCTGAAAAATTTGCAAAAATATGAGAGAATGTATTTTTGCACCATTTGTCAGGCATGGTTTTAGTGGCACACCATAGTGACCACAATGCTGTGTAAAGAGGTATTGTTAGTAGGCCTAAAACAATAGACAATTATTAAACAGGCACTGGTGCCAGCGGTAATTAGTGCGTAAGTATGCGACAAAATGTTGAATTTGAGGCATGTACCCCTGGAGAGTGCAGGTGCACTTGAATAATGGTTTAATATCGACTACACAAGTTTTGAATGTATGGGTATTATGCAAGGATTGTTTGTATAATATACAAATATGCAAGATATATCTATCTATCTATATATATATATATAAATATATATATATATATATATTTTTTTTTTTTTTTTTTTTTTTTTTCATCCTATGGCAGTTGCCAGTAGGTAGTTATGGTTAGGACCTAGTTTACAGAGGAAGAGCATTTATTGTTTTGCCACCGACTTTGGTGGCACTTGACAAATATTTATGAAATATTCAAAACTCATACTTCAGTGGGTTCATCTGTTGTCTTGAAAGTTTAGCAGGAACCGAGAAAAAGTGGGGACTCAAAACACATTTTCCCCAAGCTTTTTCTCATAGGGATTTTGAACACAACTACAGCCCAAACTGAAAGACGGAATTCTACAAAATTTGGCAGAAAGCTAGCTCTTAGTCCAGAAAGCATTCTTTTTGTGATTTGGTGTGAATCCTTTATGTAGTTTTTAAGATATTAAAGGTAAAATAATACAGGTATATAGATGTCTAAGGACGTAGAGCATCTGCAGGTCCATCTATCCCCGTGCTGATATCTGATTGGCTGCCATCAATTCAACCAGGAAGTGTTGGCAGCCATTTTGGGACTCGGCTTCATCCAAGTCCTAAAGTACAAACATTAAAAAAAGAGAAGGGGCCAGGGTAGGAATATCCTGAGCCCCCAGCTTGGTCCCGGGTAGCCCTAGGACCCCACCATGGCTAAAAAGTATATATATATATATTTTTTTTTCAGGGTGGGCCAGGTACTGGGGGCATTTGGGAAATAATAAATTTGATGTATACGGGGACCTCCACCTCCTGGGGTGACTATTTATAAAAGCACCAGGGGTCTCAAAGACTCCCCAGGCCCCCGGGGCTGTCTTTTTGCTGAAGCAACTATTTATAAAAGTATGGGGGAGGCAGAAGGACTGCCCCTGGGCTCCAGGGACTACCACGTACCTGAGGCTGCAATTTGTTTAAAGTATGGGGGCTGCACGGAACCCCCATTGACCCAGGGACCTCCAACTCCTAGGGCTACAGTAGGAATTATGGATGGGGTCTGCACGGGACCTCAGGCCACCACCTCCTTGGGGCCAACTCCAACAGAAGGAGGGGGGCTGTGCAACCCTCCTCCTGGAGCCATACATGACCCTGAGGGGGTTCATTTTGTCATAAAAGTTATGGCTTGTGTTGAAGAAAAAAAATTGAGGACACGTTTTAAGTGAGTTCTCAAATATCTTTCTTTTCTATTTCATTAAAACATTGTGATATACAGACTGAGCATGTACTTTCAACACCAGCAGCAGACTGTCAGTTAACTTCATGCTAATCAGCAGCTTTACCACCGCGTTCTGATAAGCAACCAGAATGCTAACATTCTAAATTTATGTCAAAAGTGTAACACATCTGAGCTCTATCTTCATGGAACTGTAGGGAAAAACTTAAAGCATTTTATACTGAGGATACTGCATTAAATGAGGAAATTAGAGAGGTTCATAGCAAAAAGGTAGCACAAGAGGGCTACCAGAGAAAAAAGAGCCCACATTTAGCACAAACATCGCTCAAATGTAGTCCAATATAGCCCACTGACAAAAGTGTCTAAAACATTTTGGGGAAATTTACAAAACTGTCACTCAATGCAGCACAGTAATGAAAAATGCTGTACTATGCGACAGGGAGAGAGCAGGAGAGAGACATATCTACAAAGACATGGTACTATCCTCCTCTCTCTCTAGCACCAGTGCTCATTCAGCTGCCTTGCACACATCTTTGCCCGACAATGCAAGGGTGTGTGTGTGTGAGTGTAGCATAGGGTTTGCACTGGAAGAGTATCGTTTGAGTACAAAATGCAATGCTTAGACACTCTTTAAATGTTTTCCTACTTTGCATGCAAGCTGCACAGTGCAGTACGCATGAAAAGTCGAAAAAAAAGGAGAAATGAAAACATTTCTCCCTTTAATGCCTGCTTTCAAAAGGCGTTATCTTTTGTTCAAAACCCTGTCTACCATTGTTTGTAGATATAGGCCCAACTCAGTTTGCAATGAATTAGTGTAATTTTTTTTACGCTAATTCAGCGCAACTCTAACTCCATATTTATACTTTTGCGCTAGACATGGCTAGCGCCAAAGTTATGGAGTTGATGTCATTTTCTGTGTGTGAAAACCTGTCTTGCCTCAATGAGATACAGAAAAGGACGACATGGCCTTAGCGCCATATCTATCCCCCGTGCTAAAATCCAGCATGGGGAGATGGGGGCCTTAAATAATGGCACTAAGCTTGCTTAGCGCCATTATTTAATGCCTGAGTATGGGCAGGCGTAAGGGGTCCTCTAGGCAGATGTCCATGGTCAGAGACCATGGAAAGTGCCCACAAGTGCCCTTCCCTGGCCCCAGGTACATGCCCACCAACCCTCACCCACACCAGAGAGACACCACAGGATGGGGGACCCATCCCAGGTAAGTCCTGCTAAGTTTTTTTATTATTGTTCCCCACTCGGGGGCCCTGACTTGGGGACCCCTGCACGGCGCTGGCCCCAATGGCCATGCCCAGGGGACATTTGCTAACAGCACATTAGTGAAGGGTAGCACCATTCTATAAATATAGCGCCCGGCTGGTGTCCTGGAATGGTGCTAGCCGGCACTGTAATTTTTCATGCAAAACTGCGTCAGCGCAGTTTTCTGGGAAAAAGTATAAATCTGGCCCACAGTTTTGCATCAAAAGACATGGGTTGGCTCCATGGGAATGCCCATATACCATCCATATAACACCCCCTCAGCGATTAGCGACACAAAACATGCTTCATGCTACTTTGCATTACTTTTAGGGTACTTTCCAGTGCAAAACAAGTTTTGTGGTGGGAAGTTATTTAGGAAAAAGCATTTTGTGTTGGTTAGCATCACTTTTGTGACATTAACCATTTGCTAAATGTTTGTAAATCTCACTTTTAGTTTCTTTATTTTGTAATTTTATAAAGCGCAGACTTGACCAGAAGGTATTGGAGTATTTACAGAAGCATCAATTTAGATTACACAAGGACACATTCATTTTGATTTTGGTCTTAGGGAGATTAAGGGGGTCATTACGAGTTTGGTGGATGGAAAAGGCCATACTTGTGCGGTCGGGTTGCTGCCACTGCTGCTACCTTCCCTTTGGCCCCTTAACCCCTTCTGTGCCCAGGACGTAATGGTTACATCCTGAGGCACAGTGCTGCTGTGCCCAGGACGTAACCATTACGTCCTGTGCACAGAGCCCAGAGGGAGCGCTCTCGCTCCCTCTGTGGGGTTCCCCCCCACCCCCCCAAGTCAGGGATGGAAGGGGAAGCCCTTCCCCTCCCACCCCCGACCCCCCCAACCCCCCCTGTGACGTCAGCGCGCGAGCGCGCGCTGATTAGTCACAGGGTCTCCCCCATCGCGCTGGAAGCAGAGCTTCCAGCGCGATTGAAAAAGAAATGCTTTTGCATTTCTTTTTCAATCCCATGGGGGAGGCCCCGAGAGGCTTCAAAGGGAAGGAAATGTATTTCCTTCCCTTTGAAGTCTCTCACAGGTTTCAAAAGCCGGATTACTTGCAATCCGGCTTTTGAAACCCCACTAGACACCAGGGATTTTTTTTCTTTTCTTGAAATTGGCAAAAGGGAGCGACCCCTTGGGCAAGGGTCGCTCCCAGGGGGGCATTTTTTTAGGAAGGCCTTTTCTGCCCCCCCTGGGGGCAGATTGGCCTATTATTAGGCCGATCTGCCCCCAGGGGGGGCAGAAACCTCCAGGCACCAGGGACCTTTTTTTTTTTTTTTTTTTTTTGTGATGAATTCTTTTTTTTTAGGTGGGGAGCGATCCCTTAGGCAAGGGTCGCTCCCCTACGGGGCAATATATATGTAGGCCATTTCTGCCCCCCTTGGGGGCAGATTGGCCTATTTTGATAAGGCCAATCTGCCCCCAAGGGGGGCAGAAACCATTAGACACCAGGGAGTTTGTTTTTGCGCGCGAATGTCACGCAACAAAGCGACCCCTTTGGCAAGGGTCGCTCCCAGGGGGGGCAATTTTTTGGGAAGGCCTTTTCTGCCACCCCTGGGGGCAGATCGGCCTATTATTAGGCCGATCTGCCCCCAGGGGGGGAAGAAACCTCTAGGCGCCAGGGCAAAATTTTTTTTTTTTTTTTTTTTTTTGTTCTTTTTTTTTTTTTAGAGATGGGGAGCGACCCATCAGGCAAGGGTCGCTCCCCTGGGGGGCAAATTGTATTTAGACCATTTCTGCCCCCCTGGGGGCAGATTGGCCAATTTTAGGTCAATCTGCCCCCAAGGGGGCAGAAACCACTAGGCACCGGGGATTTGTTTTTTGGCGCCAATGTCACGCAGGGGGAGCGACCCCGTAGGCAAGGGTCGCTCCCGGGGGGGGGGTGGGGGTTGGGGGGGCAAATTTATTTTAGGCCATTTCTGCCCCCCCGGGGGAAAGATCGGCCTATTATTAGGCCGAACTGCCCCTGAGGGGGGGGGCAGAACACTCTAGGCGCCAGGGCAATTTTTTTTTTGTGTTTTTTTTTTTTGTTGTTTCTTTTTTTAGAGATGGGGAGCGACCCATCAGGCAAGGGTCGCTCCCCTGGGGGGGCAAAATGTATTTAGACCATTTCTGCCCCCCTGGGGGCAGATTGGCCAATTTTAGGTCAATCTGCCCCCAAGGGGGCAGAAACCACTAGGCACCGGGGATTTGTTTTTTGGCACCAATGTCACGCAGGGGGAGCGACCCCGTAGGCAAGGGTCGCTCCCGGGGGGGGGGGGTGGGGGTTGGGGGGGCAAATTTATTTTAGGCCATTTCTGCCCCCCGGGGGACAGATCGGCCTATTATTAGGCCGAACTGCCCCCCGGGGGGGGGCAGAACACTCTAGGCGCCAGGGCAATTTTTTTTTGTTGTTTCTTTTTTTAGAGATGGGGAGCGACCCATCAGGCAAGGGTCGCTCCCCTGGGGGGGCAAATTGTATTTAGACCATTTCTACCCCCCTGGGGGCAGATTGGCCAATTTTAGGTCAATCTGCCCCCAAGGGGGCAGAAACCACTAGGCACCGGGGATTTGTTTTTTGGCGCCAATGTCACGCAGGGGGAGCGACCCCGTAGGCAAGGGTCACTCCCGGGGGGGGGGGGTTGGGGGGGCAAATTTATTTTAGGCCATTTCTGCCCCCCCGGGGGACAGATCGGCCTATTATTAGGCCGAACTGCCCCCGGGGGGGGGGCAGAACACTCTAGGCGCCAGGGCAATTTTTTTTTTGTGTTTTTTTTTTTTTTTGTTTCTTTTTTTAGAGATGGGGAGCGACCCATCAGGCAAGGGTCGCTCCCCTGGGGGGGCAAATTGTATTTAGACCATTTCTGCCCCCCTGGGAGCAGATTGGCCAATTTTAGGTCAATCTGCCCCCAAGGGGGCAGAAACCACTAGGCACCGGGGATTTGTTTTTTGGCGCCAATGTCACGCAGGGGGAGCGACCCCGTAGGCAAGGGTCGCTCCCGGGGGGGGATGGGGGTTGGGGGGGCAAATTTATTTTAGGCCATTTCTGCCCCCCCCAGGGGACAGATCGGCCTATTATTAGGCCGAACTGCCCCCGGGGGGGGGGCAGAACACTCTAGGCACCAGGGCAATTTTTTTTTTGTGTTTTTTTTTTTTGTTGTTTCTTTTTTTAGAGATGGGGAGCGACCCATCAGGCAAGGGTCGCTCCCCTGGGGGGGCAAATTGTATTTAGACCATTTCTACCCCCCTGGGGGCAGATTGGCCAATTTTAGGTCAATCTGCCCCCAAGGGGGCAGAAACCACTAGGCACCGGGGATTTGTTTTTTGGCGCCAATGTCACGCAGGGGGAGCGACCCCGTAGGCAAGGGTCGCTCCCGGGGGGGGATGGGGGTTGGGAGGGCAAATTTATTTTAGGCCATTTCTGCCCCCCCCGGGGGACAGATCGGCCTATTATTAGGCCGAACTGCCCCCGGGGGGGGGGCAGAACACTCTAGGCACCAGGGCAATTTTTTTTTTGTGTTTTTTTTTTTGTTGTTGTTTCTTTTTTTAGAGATGGGGAGCGACCCATCAGGCAAGGGTCGCTCCCCTGGGGGGGCAAATTGTATTTAGACCATTTCTGCCCCCCTGGGGGCAGATTGGCCAATTTTAGGTCAATCTGCCCCCAAGGGGGCAGAAACCACTAGGCACCGGGGATTTGTTTTTTGGCGCCAATGTCACGCAGGGGGAGCGACCCCGTAGGCAAGGGTCGCTCCCGGGGGGGGTGGGGGTTGGGGGGGCAAATTTATTTTAGGCCATTTCTGCCCCCCCGGGGGACAGATCGGCCTATTATTAGGCCGAACTGCCCCCGGGGGGGGGGGCAGAACACTCTAGGCACCAGGGCAATTATTTTTTTGTGTTTTTTTTTTTTTTGTTGTTTCTTTTTTTAGAGATGGGGAGCGACCCATCAGGCAAGGGTCGCTCCCCTGGGGGGGCAAATTGTATTTAGACCATTTCTGCCCCCCTGGGGGCAGATTGGCCAATTTTAGGTCAATCTGCCCCCAAGGGGGCAGAAACCACTAGGCACCGGGGATTTGTTTTTTGGCGCCAATGTCACGCAGGGGGAGCGACCCCGTAGGCAAGGGTCGCTCCCGGGGGGGGGTGGGTGTTGGGGGGGGCAAATTTATTTTAGGCCATTTCTGCCCCCCCCGGGGGGGGGGGGGGCAGAAACATCTAGGCGCAAGGGGAATTTTTCTTTTTTTTCATTTTTTTTTTCTTTGTTTTATTTTTTTAGAGATGGGGAGCGACCCATCAGGCAAAAGTCGCTCCCCTGGGGGACAAATTGTATTTAGGCCATTTCTGCCCCCCTTGGGGGCAGATTGGCTGAGTTTAGGTCAACCTGCCCCCAAGGGGGCAGAAACCACTAGGCACTGGGGATTTGTTTTTTGGTGCCAATGTCACGCAGGGGGAGCGACCCCGTAGGCAAGGGTCGCTCCCGGCGGGGGAGGGTGGGGGTTGGGGTGGCAAATTTATTTTAGGGCATTTCTGCCCCCCACCCCCTGGGGCCGGCTGAGCTACAGGCCAAACACCACAGGTAGGCACCTTGCAAAAAACACCTCTGTTTTCTGTGAAAAAATATGTTGTGTCCACGTTGTGTTTTGGGCCATTTCCTTTTGTGGGCACTAGGCCTACCCACAGAAGTGATGTACCATTTTTATCGAGAGACTTAGGGGAACGCTGGGTGGAAGGAAATTTGTGGCTCCTCTCAGATTCCAGAACTTTCTGTCACCGAAATGAGAGGAAAAAGTGTTTTTTGGGCCAAATTTTGATGTTTGCAAAGGATTCTGGGTAACATAACCTGGTCAGAGCCCCGCAAGTCACCCCATCTTGGATTCCCCTGGGTTTCTAGTTTTAAAAAATGCACTGGTTTGCTAGGTTTCCTCAGGTGTCGGCTGAGCTACAGGCCAAAATCCACAGGTAGGCACTGCTTTTTATAAAAAAATGTGATGTGTCCACGTTGTGTTTTGGGCCCTTTCCTTTCGTGGGCGCTAGTCCTACCCACACAAGTGAGGTATCATTTTTATCGGGAGACTTGGGGGAACGCTGGGTAGAAGGAAATTTGTGGCTCCTCTCAGATTCCAGAACTTTCTGCCACAGAAATGTGAGTAACATGTGTATTTTTAGCCAAATTTTGAGGTTTGCAAAGGATTCTGGGTAACAGAACCTGGTCCGAGCCCCGCAAGTCACCCCTCCTTGGATTCCCCTAGGTCTCTAGTTTTCAGAAATGCACAGGTTTGGTAGGTTTCCCTAGGTGCCGGCTGAGCTAGAGGCCAAAATCTACAGGTAGGCACTTCGCAAAAAACACCTCTGTTTTTTTCCAAAATTTAGGATGTGTCCACGTTACGCTTTGGGGTGTTTCCTGTCGCCGGCGCTAGGCCTACCCACGCAAGTGAGGTATCATTTTTATCGGGAGACTTGGGGGAACGCTGGGTAGAAGGAAATTTGTGGCTCCTCTCAGATTCCAGAACTTTCTGCCACAGAAATGTGAGTAACATGTGTATTTTTAGCCAAATTTTGAGGTTTGCAAAGGATTCTGGGTAACAGAACCTGGTCCGAGCCCCGCAAGTCACCCCTCCTTGGATTCCCCTAGGTCTCTAGTTTTCAGAAATGCACAGGTTTGGTAGGTTTCCCTAGGTGCTGGCTGAGCTAGAGGCCAAAATCTACAGGTAGGCACTTCGCAAAAAACACCTCTGTTTTTTTCCAAAATTTAGGATGTGTCCACGTTACGCTTTGGGGTGTTTCCTGTCGCCGGCGCTAGGCCTACCCACGCAAGTGAGGTATCATTTTTATCGGGAGACTTGGGGGAACGCTGGGTAGACGGAAATTTGTGGCTCCTCTCAGATTCCAGAACTTTCTGCCACAGAAATGTGAGTAACATGTGTATTTTTAGCCAAATTTTGAGGTTTGCAAAGGATTCTGGGTGACAGAACCTGGTCGGAGCCCCGCAAGTCACCCCTCCTTGGATTCCCCTAGGTCTCTAGTTTTCAGAAATGCACAGGTTTGGTAGGTTTCCCTAGGTGGCGGCTGAGCTAGAGGCCAAAATCTACAGGTAGGCACTTCGCAAAAAACACCTCTGTTTTTTTCCAAAATTTAGGATGTGTCCACGTTGCGCTTTGGGGTGTTTCCTGTCGCCGGCGCTAGGCCTACCCACGCAAGTGAGGTATCATTTTTATCGGGAGACTTGGGGGAACGCTGGGTGGAAGGAAATTTGTAGCTCCTCTCAGATTCCAGAACTTTCTGCCACAGAAATGTGAGGGACATGTGTTTTTTTAGCCAAATTTTGAGGTTTGCAAAGGATTCTGGGTAACAGAACCTGGTCCGAGCCACACAAGTCACCCCTCCTTGGATTCCCCTAGGTCTCTAGTTTTCAGAAATGTACAGGTTTGGTAGGTTTCCCTAGGTGGCGGCTGAGCTAGAGGCCAAAATCTCCAGGTAGTCACTTTGCTAAAAACAGCTCTGTTTTCTGTGATGTGTCCACGTTGTGTTTTGGGGCATATCCTGTCGCGGGCGCTAGGCCTACCCACACAAGTGAGGTATCATTTTTATCGGGAGACGTGGGGGAACGCTGGGTGGAAGGAAATTTGTGGCTCCTCTCAGATTCCAGAACTTTCTGCCACAGAAATGTGAGGAACATGTGTTTTTTTAGCCAAATTTTGAGGTTTGCAAAGGATTCTGGGTAACAGAACCTGGTCCGAGCCACACAAGTCACCCCTCCTTGGATTGCCCTAGGTCTCTAGTTTTCAGAAATGCACAGGTTTGGTAGGTTTCCCTAGGTGCCGGCTGAGCTAGAGGCCAAAATCTACAGGTAGTCACTTTGCTAAAAACAGCTCTGTTTTCTGTGATATGTCCACGTTGTGTTTTGGGGCATATCCTGTCGCGGGCGCTAGGCCTACCCACACAAGTGAGGTATCATTTTTATCGGGAGACGTGGGGGAACGCTGGGTGGAAGGAAATTTGTGGCTCCTCTCAGATTCCAGAACTTTCTGCCACAGAAATGTGAGGAACATGTGTTTTTTTAGCCAAATTTTGAGGTTTGCAAAGGATTCTGGGTAACAGAACCTGGTCCGAGCCCCGCAAGTCACCCCTCCTTAGATTCCCCTAGGTCTCTAGTTTTCAGAAATGCACAGGTTTGGTAGGTTTCCCTAGGTGCCGGCTGAGCTAGAGGCCAAAATCTACAGGTAGTCACTTTGCTAAAAACAGCTCTGTTTTCTGTGATATGTCCACGTTGTGTTTTGGGGCATATCCTGTCGCGGGCGCTAGGCCTACCCACACAAGTGAGGTATCATTTTTATCGGGAGACATGGGGGAACGCTGGGTGGAAGGAAATTTGTGGCTCCTCTCAGATTCCAGAACTTTCTGCCACAGAAATGTGAGGAACATGTGTTTTTTTAGCCAAATTTTGAGATTTGCAAAGGATTCTGGGTAACAGAACCTGGTCCGAGCCCCGCAAGTCACCCCTCCTTGGATTCCCCTAGGTCTCTAGTTTTCAGAAATGCACAGGTTTGGTAGGTTTCCCTAGGTGGCGGCTGAGCTAGAGGCCAAAATCTACAGGTAGTCACTTTGCTAAAAACTGCTCTGTTTTCTGTGATATGTCCACGTTGTGTTTTGGGGCATATCCTGTCGCGGGCGCTAGGCCTACCCACACAAGTGAGGTATCATTTTTATCGGGAGACGTGTTGGAACGCTGGGTGGAAGGAAATTTGTGGCTCCTCTCAGATTCCAGAACTTTCTGCCACAGAAATGTGAGGAACATGTGTTTTTTTAGCCACATTTTGAGGTTTGCAAAGGATTCTGGGTAACAGAACCTGGTCCGAGCCCCGCAAGTCACCCCTCCTTGGATTCCCCTAGGTCTCTAGTTTTCAGAAATGCACAGGTTTGGTAGGTTTCCCTAGGTGGCGGCTGAGCTAGAGGCCAAAATCTACAGGTAGTCACTTTGCTAAAAACAGCTCTGTTTTCTGTGATATGTCCACGTTGTGTTTTGGGGCATATCCTGTCGCGGGCGCTAGGCCTACCCACACAAGTGAGGTATCATTTTTATCGGGAGACATGGGGGAACGCTGGGTGGAAGGAAATTTGTGGCTCCTCTCAGATTCCAGAACTTTCTGCCACAGAAATGTGAGGAACATGTGTTTTTTTAGCCAAATTTTGAGGTTTGCAAAGGATTCTGGGTAACAGAACCTGGTCCGAGCCACACAAGTCACCCCTCCTTGGATTCCCCTGGGTCTCTAGTTTTCAGAAATGCACAGGTTTGGTAGGTTTCCCTAGGTGGCGGCTGAGCTAGAGGCCAAAATCTACAGGTAGTCACTTTGCTAAAAACAGCTCTGTTTTCTGTGATATGTCCACGTTGTGTTTTGGGGCATATCCTGTCGCGGGTGCTAGGCCTACCCACACAAGTGAGGTATAATTTTTATCGGGAGACGTGGGGGAACGCTGGGTGGAAGGAAATTTGTGGCTCCTCTCAGATTCCAGAACTTTCTGCCACAGAAATGTGAGGAACATGTGTTTTTTTAGCCAAATTTTGAGGTTTGCAAAGGATTCTGGGTAACAGAACCTGGTCCGAGCCACACAAGTCACCCCTCCTTGGATTCCCCTAGGTCTCTAGTTTCAGAAATGCACAGGTTTGGTAGGTTTCCCTAGGTGGCGGCTGAGCTAGAGGCCAAAATCTACAGGTAGTCACTTTGCTAAAAACAGCTCTGTTTTCTGTGATGTGTCCACGTTGTGTTTTGGGGCATATCCTGTCGCGGGTGCTAGGCCTACCCACACAAGTGAGGTACCATTTTTATCGGGAGACTTGGGGGTACATAGATTAGCAAAACAAGTACTATTGCCCCTTGTCTTTCTCTACATTTTTTCCTTCCAAATATAGGAGTGTGTGTAAAAAAGACATCTATTTGAGAAATTCCCTGTAATTCACGTGCTACTATGGTCACCCCGGAATTCAGAGATGTGCAAATAACCACTGCTCCTCAACACCTTATCTTGTGCCCTTTTTGGAAATGCAAAGGTTTTCTTGATAGCAATTTTTTACTCCTTATATTTCAGCAAATGAATTGCTGTATACCCGGTATAGAATGAAAACGCACTGCAGGGTGCAGCTCATTTATTGGCTCTGGGTTCCTCGGGTTCTTGATGAACCTACAAACCCTATATATCCCCGCAACCAGAGGAGTCCAGCAGACGTAACGGTATATTGCTTTCGATAATCTGACATTGCAGGGAAAAGTTACAGAGTAAAACGTAGAGAAAAATTGATGTTTTTTTCACCTCAATTTCAATATTTTTCTTTTTCAGCTGTAATTTTCTGTAGGAAACCCTTGTAGGATCTACACAAATGACCCCTTGCTGAATTCAGAATTTTGTCTACTTTTCAGAAATGTTTAGGTTTCTGGGATCCAGCATTGGTTTCATGACCATTCCTGTCACTGACTGGAAGGAGGCTGAAAGCACAAAAAATTGCACAAATGGGGTATGCCCCAGTAAAATGCCAAAATTGTGTTGAAAAATTGGGTTTTCTGATTCAAGTCTGCCTGTTCCTGAAAGCTGGGAAGCTGCTGAGTTTAGCACTGCAAACCCTTTGTTGATGCCATTTTCAGGGGAAAAACCACAAGCCTTCTTCTGCAGCCACTTTTTCCAATTTTTTTGAAAAAAACGAAATTTTCACTGTATTTTGGCCAATTTCTTGGCCTCCTTCAGGGGAACCCACAAAGTCTGGGTACCTCTAGAATCCCTAGGATGTTGGAAAAAAAGGACACAAATTTGGCTTGGTTAGCTTATGTGGACAAAAAGTTATGAGGGCCTAAGCGCGAACTGCCCCAAATAGGCAAAAAAAGGCCCGGCACAGGAGGGGGAAAAGGCCTGGCAGCGAAGGGGTTAAGGAGTTTCCCGCTGGGTCAGTGGGCGGGAACGCTGTTTCCGCCCACTAGCCCAGTGGGAAACAGCCCACAACATTGACCCCAGCTCATAATTGAGCCTGCGGCAATGCTGTAGTGTGTAGGGTGCACTAGCACCTGTCTCTCTGTTCACTGTCTGCAAAGCAGACAGTGAACGGCACAACAGGGGATGGCCATGCGACTTTTGATAACTGCCTAGAAGACCAAGCTATTGAGAGGGCCTTTGTTAACTTCTTTACAAATCTTTAAAGAGAGGATGTATTTGCTTCAGGGTAGGAAATCGATAAATGGCTGAGGGAGGATAATCTTCCTAGGTTAGAGCAAGACAATAATCATATCCTCAATCAACAGATCCAAACAGCAGAAGTAGATAGGATTTTGGTGGACTGAAGAACGGGAAGGCACCGGGCATGGATGGTATACAGCTGAGATGAATAAGGTCCTGAAAGAGGAGCTCACTCCAGTCTTAACTCAGTTGATGAATTCCGTGTTCATAGAGACTTCCTCAATCCCTACCTCATGAAATGAAGCTACTATAACCTTAATTTTAAAAACATTGAAAGATCCAAGGAGATGCACGTCATACAGACCTATCTCACTGCTTAATAATGATATGAAATTTTTACCCAAGTGCTAGATAAGAGGTTGGAGAAAGTGATCGGTAGGCTGGTTCAAAAAATCCAAAAGGTTTTATGAGAGATCGGCACCTAGGAGATTTGATCCATGACCTGGTCTCCGCATTTGACATCGCAACAACTACTACCTCCTCTCTGTCCATAATGACTATTGACGCTACAAAGGCATTTGATAGAGTGAGCTAGCCTTTCTTGCAGGCAATAACCAAGCAAAATAACCTAGGAGATAACTTCCTTAAAACTATTAAGGCAATCTATAAATCACCTATGGCTAGGATTCTCGTCAATGGTAATCTCTCGCCGCACTTTCAGATAGGAAGAGGGACAAGACAGGGATGTCCACTGGAACCCCTGTGTATTACATATTTTGCTGTTACCAAGGCTTCCAGGAGATCTTCAAGCTCCAAGAAGCCCCAGCCTCCAGGACTCTGCAATTCCAAAAACAGCATTCATCCTTCAAATCATGCAGCACAGGACTCCTTCTTTGTTGTGCTTCTGAGGCCTCCCTGCAACTCCATAGGTCTGCTGCCAGTGGGTCCTTGTGGGGGCTCCAATGGTTCCTTCTGGCTCTCCTGCTTGGAATACACCTTTTGGTTCCACCGACCTGGTCCACGGGCCGCAACAACAGCTGGACTAACGAGTCTCCCTTTCACTCCAATGAATTATTTCTGACACCATTTCACCCCTACGCATCTGGGCTCCATGGTGTAGGCACTCCACTTTCATGGGTATCCACGGGTAGGGACCTTGTCGAACCTTCCTTGTGCCAACTGGTTTTCTCTGGATCCTCTGAGAAGGGTCCTAAATCCTGAAAATTCCAACCACAACGGTCCTGTATTAGTCAATGGAACACCCGGCTAGATAACACCTCTGCACATGGGTGACTGGGAGATTTCTGTTACTTACCTTGGGAGATTCCATACTCCCCCAGTCCCTGAGATCCTAACACACTTACCTTGGCTGTGCACCTCCATTTTTATAGTCCTTTCTTAGCATATGGTTTGGCCCTCCCATAGGTTTCCATGTATTTCTATGCTTTTTCTGTTTGTTTCTTAGTACGTTTTATGTGTGTAGATATCTTCAAGTGGAGATATTACAATGTTATGATAGTACTAGCGTTGTAAGAGAGAATACTTTATTTTTGTAACACTTGGTGTGGTTCCTTCCTGTGTGATCATCACTGACTGCCTATTGCAGTATTGTAAGTGCTTTACACTCATCCTTTATAGGCCTGAGCTTCTCTCCACAGTTCTTCCAGGGACCTCTCGCTATCTAGGCACCAAAACATAATAACTAAGGGCTGCCCAGACTTAGCATACGGTGCCACACCATAGATGTACACCATAAACTGAGCCAGCCTCCTACAGTTCCATCCAGTGATTCAGGCTTTAGTGGAGTCTGAAATCACTTTGGGAAATTGCATGGGGAAAACACATTGTTGGAACCCCCTTTTTCTTGTCCCCTGCTTAACGAATCACCCCAAACATTTCCAAACAGCAACAAAAGTGAATGGCAAACTAGTTTTGAAAATTTCGTGAAACTTTATTAAGCGGCTTATAGGCAAAAAAAAATAAAAATAAAAAATGCATTTCCTATGGAAAATAGGTCCTAAGTATAGTTTTATATATATACCACCTAAATATTCTTTAGTAAAAAAAAAGTGTTCAGGTGTTTCTAATGTTTACCGACCAAATGTCGTCTTAAGAAAATCGCCAAATTCAGGAAAAAAATGTCTTAAGTGTTTATTTAGGCATGAAAAAGAAAACATCTAAACTTGCAATCCGAAGTTATACTTGTTGTTTGCTATTTGTCGAGGTATGTAAAAGCTGTCAACATTTCCTTAACGGTGCCGGTGATTAAGATGTTCCATTAAGATTAGGAAGGCCTACAATTGAAATTGATATTGGTCGCATTAGATGGACAATTTGTTCCCTATAATGTGCTTTCTGCTACCTTCGAGAACAGTTTATCCTTTGCAAGATTTAACTTCCAAAGCAGAGGCCTGATTTCTTTCCATTAAAATCAATTATTGCTCCAGCGCTCGCTCAATTCTGAAGCCTACACAAATTGTTCCTAATTAGTTTGTTGCTTCAGGTACCATTAGTTAAACAAAAATAACAAATCACAGCAATATATACTAGGCATTAATTATTAAAAAATGCACACAAAATGCCATTTTGTATTGCGGCCTCTGACTTCAGTAAACACTCCTGTCACTGGCTGCAAAATTATTCATTTAGAGGTTTTCTGTCACTTACCTGTTATTTAAAATGCACAAAATTACAGGGCAATAACTATAGAAACTATTACAAACTTCTCTTTGCACACACCGGCTAACTGCATATTTTGGTGCTTTTGGTGCTCTTTTGCTCGAAAAAGGACTTGTGATTTTCTTAAAGACGTGGAGGTTAATAATTTCCCTCCATAAATATATGTTACATTTCTTCGTTATACCAATTTTCATTTTCACAAATTTCTAACGAATTCCAAAATATTTGAATGCGTTGTGTGAAAACAGAAGCCACGCCTGGATTCCAAATACTGAAAAAGTTGAAAGTGTAACATGAAGAAAGAGGAGATCAGTATATTCAGCTTCAGCAGCCAGTCAGCTTTGGATTGGCCCGGGGTTTCTAGGTAGCACACATTTTTGGTGCATTATTTAGCCTGCAAATGCTGTGCTTGTACCAGTAAAATAATAAGTGAGAAAGTTAATGAGCCCTCGCCATTAAACTAATCATTAGGTTTCATTTTGATGTTGGGAAAATTGTAATTTTTGTTTTCTTGAAATGGAACTTGTGTAGAAACATGAATCATTCTAGCACACAAAAGTTACATACCAAATGAAGTTCAAAGTTTTCTAAGTTACACCACCAATTCAGGTCTAAGGCCCGGCGAGTGCCATGTTTTCTTATTGCGAAAGTATAAAATTACAGATACCATTATGTATGCTATTTCCATATAAACAAACACATCATCATATTAGCATCAATTCATCTTTACCACATTCATCAATTTGGTGCTGAAACTATTTTTCTATTATAAATCATAGAACATTATAGACACAAATCACAAAGGGAATAATAAATGTGCAACCATAGAAGTATATTTCCTCATGGATCCAGATTTATAATTTTACTATTCACAAAAATCCAGCATCAGTTGTAGGTTCCAGACATATTGCTGAGTTACTCGGGACAAGGATCTGCAATATCATTGTGAAGGGAGAGGTATGACACTCAATAGTTTTCTAATTTATTCAATCATTTACATGTTGAGGAGATCAGTCCTCCAACTGGAATAATCTGTGATCTCAGCATTCATTCTGAATGCAGAGAGGTTCACCTCTGAAAGACACCAAATTGACTCAATCAATTGAAACAACTCCGGAAGTAATTCCCATGCACTAAGGGCCTGATTTAGATATTGGCAGACGAGTTACTCCGTCACAGCGATAACAGCTATCTCATTCGCCGAAATCTAATCGCATAGAATATAATGGGATTTAGATTTCAGAGGACGGGATATCCATCACCTTTTTGACGGTGTAACTCACTCGCAAATATCTAAATCAGGCCAAAGATGTTTTAGCTATATTCAATTCTAATCTTGAATTATTTGGCTCTGATCTTGGGGATATTTTCAGGAACTAAGAAATACTTTTCTGGACACAACTACTAAAAATTCTTGAATGTATTGATCCGGACTTTGGATTTATACCTGCTTACATTCATATCAAACTACAGAAATATTGTTAATTTGAGATGAACACAGGAATTCCCTTGGAGGAAAAAAAACCTTGGTTGCCAATGGACCTCTTGTTCTTTGCCAGATAGCAAACGAGGTACAGAACAAAAACAGTTTGCATTATAAATACAGTGCCAACCGAGACTGTGTAATTTAATTGAAATTTGCAAACACTTGGTTCTTTCATATTTGTTGCAATAAAACATCATTAAACATTACAATAAGTGATATGATGTTGCATAGCAATTTAGCAGCTATCTCCTGCATTTCTTTTTGTGAGGTTCAGTGTTGTTTTGTGGAAACAAAAAAAAACTGCTCCTATTTTTCAAATCTCTGACAAAGAAAAACTAAAATCGAGTGAAACGGTCCTCACTATTGTTATAAATGCAACAAAAAAGCATTTGTTCATGTAAGTCATCTAGGGGCTAATTCTACACACATTGGATTTTCTAATTGGGATGATCTCGGAATTGCAATTAGCAAATCAGTATTCTTAATGTACGATTTTTTTCCCAAATAGCAATCCCTTGTAGGTTCCAAATCGATCTACTCCATAAATACTAATGAGGTAGATCACAATTTGTGACCCATTAGGAATCATTGCTATCACAAGGAGGATGTCAGCAGACCACCATTTCTATGATTGTTTTTTAATAAAGCACTCTTTCCTTTTTTAAGTGTAGCCTGGTTTCCTTTAAGGAAAATGGGATGCACTTTAAAAAAGAAAATTAAGCTTTTAAGTTCCGTTTTCTAAGAGTAGGCAGTGGTCCTTGCGACTTCTGCCTGCTCCTAAAAAATATCATCCCACAGGGAGTCCTTCCTGTCTGAGAATGGGTTACCACCACTTTATACTGGTTCTAATGTATGTTTTGCTACCAGAAATTGGTTGCAAAACATTAATACATAGTAATGTGGATCGGTAGTTGGAACGGGTGCCCTACACATGCCTATTCCTAATACATTTCAGTGCTAATTGTGCCTAAGTAACAAGTTACCAGATTGCATTTTGCATTTTGTACATTTGGGAATGATATATCCCTCCTTTAGAATTGTTCGGTAAATTATTAATGTTTTGCGACCTGATTTTTGTCGCAAAACATTAATACATAACAAGTGTGAGAAAGTAGCCTCTTTCTAGCATGGTTACCCTCATTTTTGCCTGTTTGTCAGTATGTTTTTACTATGTCACTGGGATCCTGCTAGTCAGGACCCCAGTGCTCATAGTTTGTGGCCTACATGTCTGTATGTTTTACTGTTTTTGTCAGTATGTTTAATGTTGTCACTGGAGTCCTGCTGACCCGAACTTCAGTGCTTATGCTCTCTCTGATTCCAAATTTGTACTTACATACTGGTAACCCAGAATTCCACTCCAAATTGGTATACTGGACCCCTCCTTATAAGTCTCTAGTATATGGTGTCTAGGTACCCAGGGCATTGGGGTTCCAGGAGATCCTTATCAGCTGCAGCATTTCTTTTGCCACCCATAAGGAGCTCATACAAACACTTCTTCAGGACTGCCTTTGCAGCCTGGGTGAAATAGTGTAAGCACTATTTCACAGCCATTTTCACTACACAAGGTCACTTGCAAGTCACCTGTATGTCTAACCTTCAGACCCTGAAGGCTAGGTGCATAGTACCTGTGTTTGAGGGCATCCCTGCACTAGCAGAGGTGCACCCAGGTTGTCCAGGTCCATTTCCCCAGACTTTGTGAGTGCCAGGACGCAATTAAAAGTGTGCATTATATATATGTCAATACCTATATATAACTTCACAGTGGTAACTCTGAATATGGCCATATGAGGTGCCTAGGAACCGGAAATTGTACCCCAATCTGATTCTGGTATTGGGGGGGGCAATTCCATGCACCCTAGGGGCTCCACCATGGACCCCCTGTACTGCCATACCAGTCTTCTGAGGTTTTCACTGCATCCTCAGCTGCTGCCACCTCACAGGCAGGCTTCTACCCTCCTGGGGCTCGGGCAGCCCACACCCATGAAGGCAGAATAATGCATTTCCTTTGGGACAGGGTTGTTACACCCTCTCCCTTTGGAAAAAGGTGTCACAGGCATGAGAGGGGTTTCCTCCCAGAGCCTCTGGAAATGCTTCAAAGGGCACAGATTGTGCCTTCCTTGCATAATCCATTCTACCCCGGTTCAGGGACCCCCAGCCCCTGCTCTGGCATGAAACTGTTCAAAGGAGAGCAGAGTGACCACTCCCCTGTCCATCACCACCCCAGGTGCCCAGAGCTCCTCCAGAGTGCTCCTGGGTTTTGCCATCTTGGATTCCGAGGTGTTGGGATACACTAGGAGCATATGAATGGCCAGTGCCAGCAGGTGATGTCAGAGACCCCCCTGATAGGTCCATACTTGGTTAGGTGACCAATCCCCCTCTGAGAGCTATTTAGGGTCTCTCCGGCGGGTGTTTCCTTATATTCTGATTGCAAGACTCCAGCAGGACTCCTCTGCATCCTTTGCTTCCCCTTCTACCCTCGGATCAACCACAGAACTGCTCCAGGAACTCTACAACTGCAACAAAGTATCCAAGAAGGCTACTGCAACTCTGTAATTTCAGCTCCGCAACCACAACAGTTTCCTGGTTGTGCATGCTCTGAGGACTGCCTGTGTTCAACCTGTGTAGGAGGCTGGACTGGCTTGTAGTGAGTACCAAGGGGTACTTGCACCTTGCACCAGGCCCAGTTATCCCTTATTAGTGTATAGGGTGTCTAGCAGCTTCGGCTGATAGATAATGGTAGCTTAGCAGAGCAGCTTAGGCTGAACTAGGAGACGTGTGAAGCTACTACAGTACCACTTAGTGTCATATGCACAATATCATAAGAAAACACAATACACAGTTATACTAAAAATAAAGGTACTTTATTTTTATGACAATATGCCAAAGTATCTTAGAGTGTACCCTCAGTGAGAGGATAGGAAATATACACGAGATATATATACACAATAGCAAAAATATGCAGTATAGTCTTAGAAAACAGTGCAAACAATGTATAGTTACAATAGGATGCAATGGGGAAACATAGGGATAGGGGCAACACAAACCATATACTCCAAAAGTGGAATGCGAACCACGAATGGACCCCAAACCTATGTGACCTTGTAGAGGGTCGCTGGGACTATTAGAAAATAGTGAGAGTTAGTAAAATAACCCTCCCCAAGACCCTGAAAAGTGAGTGCAAAGTGCACTAAAGTTCCCCTAAGGACAAAGAAGTCGTGTTAGAGGAATAATGCAGGAAAGACACAAACCAGCAATGCAACAACTGTGGATTTCCAATCTAGGGTACCTGTGGAACAAGGGGACCAAGTCCAAAAGTCACAAGCAAGTCGGAGATGGGCAGATGCCCAGGAAATGCCAGCTGCGGGTGCAAAGAAGCTTCTACTGGACAGAAGAAGCTGAGGTTTCTGCAGGAACGAAAAGGGCAAGAGACTTCCCTTTTGGTGGACTGATCCCTCTCACCGTGGAGAGTTGTGCAGAAGTGTATTCCCGCCGAAAGAACGCAAACAAGCCTTGCTAGCTGCAAATCGTGCGGTTAGCGTTTTTGGACGCTGCTCAATCCCAGGAGGGACCAGGAGGTCGCAAATTGGACCAGCAGAGAGAGAGGAGGTCGAGCAAGACAAGGAGCCCTCTCTGAAGCCGGTAGCACCCAGAGAAGTGCCAGCAACAGGCACTACAAGGATGCATGAAACGGTGCTCGCCGAAGTTGCACAAAGGAGTCCCACGTCGCCGGAGACCAACTTAGAAAGTCGTGCAAGGCAGGTTAGAGTGCCGTGGATCCAGGCTTGGCTGTGCACAAAGGATTTCCGCCGGAAGTGCACAGGGGCCGGAGTAGCTGCAAAGTCGCGGTTCCCAGCAATGCAGCCCAGCGAGGTGAGGCAAGGACTTACCTCCACCAAACTTGGATTGAAGAGTCACTGGACTGTGGGGGTCACTTGGACAGAGTCGCTGGATTCGAGGGACCTCGCTCGTCGTGCTGAGAGGAGACCCAAGGGACCGGTGATGCAGCTTTTTGGTGCCTGCGGTTGCAGGGGGAAGATTCCATCGACCCACAGGAGATTTCTTCGGAGCTTCTGGTGCAGAGAAGAGGCAGACTACCCCCACAGCATGCACAAGCAGGAAAACAGTCGAGAAGGCGGCAGGATCAGCGTTACAGAGTTGCAGTAGTCGTCTTTGCTACTATGTTGCAGGTTTGCAGGCTTCCAGCGCGGTCAGCAGTCGATTCCTTGGCAGAAGGTAAAGAGAGATGCAAAGGAACTCGGATGAGCTCTTGCATTCATTATCTAAAGTTTCCCCAGAGACAGAGACCCTAAATAGCCAGAAAAGAGGGTTTGGCTACCTAGGAGAGAGGATAGGCTTGCAACACCTGAAGGAGCCTATCACAAGGAGTCTCTGACGTCACCTGGTGGCACTGGCCACTCAGAGCAGTCCAGTGTGCCAGCAGCACCTCTGTTTCCAAGATGGCAGAGGTCTGGAGCACACTGGAGGAGCTCTGGACACCTCCCAGGGGAGGTGCAGGTCAGGGGAGTGGTCACTCCCCTTTCCTTTGTCCAGTTTTGCTCCAGAGCAGGGCTAAGGGGTCCCCTGAACCGGTGTAGACTGGCTTATGCAGAATTGGGCACCTCTGTGCCCAACAAAGCATTTCCAGAGGCTGGGGGAGGCTACTCCTCCCCTGCCTTCACACCATTTTCCAAAGGGAGAGGGTGTCACACCCTCTCTCAGAGGAAGTTCTTTGTTCTGCCATCCTGGGCCAGGCCTGGCTGGACCCCAGGAGGGCAGATGCCTGTCTGAGGGGTTGGCAGCAGCAGCAGCTGCAGTGAAACCCCAGGAAGGGCAGTTTGGCAGTACCAGGGTCTGTGCTACAGACCACTGGGATCATGGGATTGTGCCAACTATGCCAGGATGGCATAGAGGGGGCAATTCCATGATCATAGACATGTTACATGGCCATATTTGGAGTTACCATTGTGAAGCTACATATAGGTAGTGACCTATATGTAGTGCACGCGTGTAATGGTGTCCCCGCACTCACAAAGTTCAGGGAATTGGCTCTGAACAATGTGGGGGCACCTTGGCTAGTGCCAGGGTGCCCTCACACTAAGTAACTTTGTACATAACCTTTACCAGGTAAAGGTTAGACACATAGGTGACTTATAAGTTACTTAAGTGCAGTGTAAAATGGCTGTGAAATAACGTGGACGTTATTTCACTCAGGCTGCAGTGGCAGGCCTGTGTAAGAATTGTCAGAGCTCCCTATGGGTGGCAAAAGAAATGCTGCAGCCCATAGGGATCTCCTGGAACCCCAATACCCTGGGTACCTCAGTACCATATACTAGGGAATTATAAGGGTGTTCCAGTAAGCCAATGTAAATTGGTAAAAATGGTCACTAGCCTGTTAGTGACAATTTGGAAAGAAATGAGAGAGCATAACCACTGAGGTTCTGATTAGCAGAGCCTCAGTGAGACAGTTAGTCACTACACAGGTAACACATTCAGGCACACTTATGAGCACTGGGGCACTGGGTTACCAGGGTCCCAGTGACACATACAACTAAAACAACATATATACAGTGAAAAATGGGGGTAACATGCCAGGCAAGATGGTACTTTCCTACAACCTGCACCAGAAGAACTGAAGGAATCTCCTGTGGAGTGATGGAGTCACTTCCCTACTTCAGCAGGCACCTCTCTGCAGCAACGACCGGTACTATGGGTCCCCTCCCCTGACGAAGAGCATGGATCCTGGAACACAGATGGTGGACTAAAGTGACCCTGACTGTCCAAAGGTCCAGCTGTCCGAATTTAGTGGAGGTAAGAGCTGGCCCCCCTGTGCCAGACAGTACCCCTGTGCACCACGTTTTTTGAAGCTCCTAGGGCTTTTCCAGGATACCACAAGGCTGGAAAATCCATCACCTATTTATTTTAAATTCAGATTCCAAAGCAACTCTGGTGTATATTTTCAGGTTGACCTTCACTAATCATTAAGTATGTTTAATGCCCTAAACATCATTATCTGCCAAACTATATTTTCAAGAAGTCAACCATATGGGGAATCAGATTCATTTTTTCATCTTGAAAAATGTTTACTGTATAAAACTGAAAGTGACTTTTCATTCTCCTCAGTTTTTGCAAGGTAATTTAAACCACACAAGTGTATTCTCATACTGTGGTAACATAATTAAAAAGGGGACAACCTTGAGTTTTGAATGGCATTAAATGGAATACAAATAAAACTACAGAAAAATTAATTGTCATTGGGTAGAGGGTCTTATATGCTCCATGACATGACTAATAACGGGAAAGATTGCCCCTGATGAGCTTATACTAATATTTCAATCAATAAATGTGTTATCATAGCACATTAACAATGATAGGAGAATTTAAGGGCACTGAAAATGAAAAAATGGTCTACTTCAGAGAACACAATATAGGACTGCAATTTTTTTTATAAACATGAGAAAAAACTACAAAGGCCTAGTATTGTACAATTGTTTGAAGCTGTAGCCTGCAGATAACAGCGCTTACACTACCATTAAATGCTCTTAACTGCGCTTTGAGTAGCGATGGTAAACAAATACCAGTTTCACCTCCCCACTCTGGAGCAGAGCGGTTCATAATATTTCCAGAGAAGACGTAATAAGACATTTTGATCCGCATGGGTCTCCATGTGCATGGGTGTTTGTTATCATTCTGCTCCACAAACCAAGGAAGTTTCAAAAAATTTACAAGGTCAGTGTAAGCTAGCTTAGTGCTTGTGGTATGAAGTTCTACTCCCATGAGTGGATTATGAGGACATAGGTATACCAACAATAGGTGCGGTCCTGTAGTCACACATTCGGCAAGGATCAAGCACCGCCATCTAATCTATGGCCACCGTCACAGACCTCCAAAGACCACTGAATACCAGCGTTTTGTGATGGTGGACATAGGTTGATGGCAGTGCATGATCCTTGATGAATGTGTGACTACAAGACGGCACCACTGCCAGACATGCATAATGTTTTACAAGCCCATGGATAGGGTACTTCAAAGAGTGAAGGTGTCTTAAGATCAGGTGAGAGCAATAGACCTCGCACATATGAACAACACTTTTTTGTGCATGGCTGGGAAAGTGGTTATTGGCCCTGACAAAGGCCCCTAGACCTAACTGGGCTCTTAGAGATGACCGAATGTCTGTTGGCTTTAGATTAATATGTCCGGGGAACATTGTTGACCCATAGGAAACAAAGAGTAACTTTGTTTTATCTATACCTTTGGTACCCTGTAATAAAGGAGAAATTCTTGGGGTATACCAATAGTTATTTTTAAATATGATCTGGCCCCCTGCTATTGCCCAGTTGGCATCTTGTTTAGTACTGCCAAGCATTTTAGTTGAGTCTGCCCTGGTAGTATCATCTTATCAGGGTGTGGATAGACAGCTGATGATGAAGCAGGCCACTATTTACTGGGTGAGGCGTCTATTGAAATTCTTAGAAGAATCCGACTGGTGAGTCTAATGAGAGGGTAGGCTCAATAATAAAAATAAAACACTTGAACAAATGGTCCTGATTGTTTTTCCCTCAACCTAGTTACTACAGTGTGATATTGTTTTCTGTTTGGGAGATCGTGATGAACAAAAACGTGGTGCTGCAGACAGGTTGGTCCTGGATGATGAAAAGCTCAGTGACAGAACTTTAGGCCTTTAAACATGATTTGTTTGGCGGCCATAGGGTGCCAATGAAATGCATTCACTAGAAGAGAAATACGTGTGCCAGTTAGAACACCAAAATTAGCTATGCGGATGCATTCTGAATATTCTTAAAGCATTTCACAAGAAAAGCTATGAGACCTAGATACAAGTTACAGTAGTCTAGGTGAGGGACGGCAATTTCTTATGATACTGTTTAAGGAGAAGTGGCTGGAAGAAAATAAACAGTTTTTCTAAAAAACTAAAGAATTATGAAATAAGTGGTAGTAGTCCTGTTGATCTGGATGGCGTAGAAATGATTGATATAAAAAGAATGAATAGCTGGATGCAGGGATTACAGGAATATAAGGATTGGCAAGTTCTGCTAGCCAAAAAATTAGTTTTTCAATGTTGTCGCTGTTAAATTTTAGAGGGTTTTGGCTCACCCATAAGGCAACAGCAGACAAACATGCTTACAATTTCTATTGAACCTCTGTAACTTTCTCTTTGATTGATACAATAATTTAAGTGTTGTCAATATACACTGGTGTTCTTATGAGCATCACCAGAGGGTGCATGCAGAAGTTGAAGAGAGTGGTGCGGAATGACGATCTCTGCATGAAATAAAAGTTTGACCATTGATTAATAGGAGGAGAGTTGTACAGGCTCATGCCTTTCAGAATGTAAGGATTTTATCCATTTCAGAACTGGTACTTGGATGCCCATCTCAAACTGAGAACATAGGATGTCACATGAAACAGTACCAAATAAATAGTTGAGTAAAATAAATGCTGCCTTTCTTCCTTAGTTTAAGGTGAATTCAAGATAATTGGATGCAGTGAGTCGGACTGCTTCTGTATTATGAGGCACAATTCAAACTAAACCACATTAAGAAAATAGTTTTTAGAGAAAAAAATGAGCGAGCTATCAATTAATTTATTTTTGTAATATTTTAGCTGGGAAATGTAAGAGAACTACAAGCTGTTACTCACGATGGAGGGATCAGACATCAATCTCTTTATCAAGAGTATAGGTTAAGTGTAGGGTAAGTTAGGTAAGTTAATACTGGATAAGTGAGATAGCATGATAGCTGGTCCTGCAATATTGGGGTACAAGGGAGAGGATGGAGACAGAAAATACAATTTTTTTATTTCAAGGGAGGTACAGTATTTTATTGAGTAATAGGAGTGAAACTAAAGAGAAAGATCTGTGACCATTCATCAGGATGCCCAATCTCTGACATGACCTGTGAGAAAAAAAGTGTACAGATGTTGTTAACCTTCCCCATAAAATATAGAGACACTTTAGAGAGTTGTAAAGAGGGGAAAAGGGTGGCAGTCACTGTTGGATCAGGGAGTTCTTTAAGTACTTGAAAGAGCTAATGCGAGAAATTCTAATCATGTCTTCTATGTGGAACAAGAAACATGTAGTTAGCTTTCCTCTAGCTACTCAAGATGTGTGAATAAGTGAAGTGCTCATTAATTGCATAGCTACTTCTCCAGATATTTGCAAGCTTTGGGAAGTGCTTTGGCTGTGGTTAGTTCAGCT
Source organism: Pleurodeles waltl (assembly GCF_031143425.1). Lineage (NCBI taxonomy): Eukaryota > Metazoa > Chordata > Amphibia > Caudata > Salamandridae > Pleurodeles > Pleurodeles waltl. Next base: position 896,220,137 of record NC_090447.1, on the reverse strand, counting down.
GCATGTCAAGCCACAGAGGTATGTTGCAGTGACAATACTGTAGTTTGAGAAGGGTGATACTATCTAGTTAAGTCTTGAATCAACTATGGCAATAATTAACTGCCATGCTATGATAATTATAAGTGAAACCAGGGAAGGTAGAGTTAAGCACAGCTTCCAAGAAAATGCGCAAGAGACTCTTGTCAAGTTCCTGCTAAGAAAAAGGGGATACCATAATGATCTATCCAACTAAAATAACTTGGAGTAGTACTGAATGGAAACTTGGCTGATAAAAAGGTCAAGGATGGAACCCTAATGATTGAGTAGGAGAAATAAGCAAACAATCCAAGCAAATGATTGCTAAATTGTCCAAAGGCTAGTAGCATTAGGTTTTGTAGAATCATTCATTGAAATTTTGAGGTCTTCTAAGTGAAATTAAAATATTTTAGGACCATACGGGCTATGGAAGACACCAGAGAACAACTAAAATTAAAGATAGGACAAGGGGCAATAATAGCTTACCCTGAGAACGTGGTTTTGTTATTTACAGATAACTCAAGTGGCATTAATTCTACAAGGGACATGTTTTCAGAGGCACTCAAAGTAACCTGTAGAGTGTATCAAAACATAATGACTATGCGGCTGCTAGAAACTCTGAAGCAATGTTTACATACTGTTAGACTTTTCATCCTTGTTGTGGTCTCTCTTAACTTTTTGCCTCTGTTTCCAAGGTTGTTGATGTGTGCTGGACTCAGATTTTGCTGTTTTTGTTACTCTGGGCACTTTACCACTGCTAACCAGTGCTAAAGTGCAAGTGCTCCTTTACAAAATGTGTATGCAATTGGTTCATCCATGATTGGCATATTTGATTTACTAGTAAGTCCCTAGTAGAGTGCACTAGAGGTGCCCGGGGCCTGTAAACCAAATGCTACTAGTAGGCCTGTAGCACTGGTTCTGCCAGCCACATACGTAGCTCTGTAATAATGTCTCAGACCTGCCACTGGAGTGTCTGTGTGTGCAGTTTTAACTGTAAATTCGACTTGGCAAGTGTACCCACTTGCCAGGCCTAAACCTTCCCTTTTCTTACATGTAACACACCCCTCAGGTAGGCCCTAGGTAGCCCCAAGGGCAGGGTGCAGTGTATGGCTAAGGTAGGACATATAGTAATGTGTTATATAAGTCCTGACAGTGAAATATTGCTAAATTTGTTTCTCACTGTTGCAACACCTGTCCCTCTCATAGGTTAACATGAGGGTTACTTTTAAATCTGATTAAAGTGTGAACTCCCTTTGGGAGTGGATAGACATGTGGAGTTTGGGGTCTCTGAGCTCACAATTTAAAAATTGATTTTAAGATTGTGTGTTTGAAAATGCCACTTTTAGAAAGTGAGCATTTTCTTGCTTATACCATTTCTGTGACTCTGTCTGTTTGTGGATTCCATGTCTGGCTCAGTTTGACAGTTGGGCTGATTGCACCTCACACTAGACAGTGACACAAAGGGAGCTGGGGTGTAGTCTGCCTTTCCTGATGAGCCATTTGTGCTAGGAGAGAGGGGAGGAGTGGTCACTCATACCTGAAAGGGCTGTGCCTGCCCTCACACAATGCAGTCTCCAACCCCCTGGGGAGTGTTTGGGGCCTGGTCTAGGCAAGGCATGATTTTACAATCAAGAGAGACTTTGCTTTGAAGTAGGCCTACTTCAAAGGAGAAAATGGGTATAAGAAGGACACCCAAAACCACAGACTTCAGAACACTTCTGGAAACCAAGAGGAACTTCTGCCTGGAAAAGAGCTAAAGAGCGGAGGAAGAAGAGATGCCCTGCCTGTGACTGTGCTTTGTGGAGCTATCCTGCATTTGCTGCTTCTGCCAGAGTAAGAGGGCAAAGACTGGACTTTGTGTGCCTTCCATCTTTTGAAGATCTCCAAGGACTTGATTTATAGCTTGCCTCCTGTTGTTTGAAGTCTCAGGGACAGCAAAGACTTCTCTCAGCCAGCACCTGGAGTCTCTGGGGAGACTCCTACTCTGCCCTGTGATGCCCATCCAGTTCCTGGGACCCTGAAAGGAGAAACTGGCAGCCTAAGAGGAAGAAATCCATGCACAGAATGCGGTGCAGGGAAAAGATAGATGCAACTCTGATCTGCAGATGGGAAATCGACGTGCCGCCGGCTTCGTGGCTTAAAATCGACACTCGCCTGTAATGTGACAGAAGAATCGACATACAGAGCTGGAGAAAGGACACGCAGCATCGCTGACGGAGGCTGGTGAGATCACAACCCGCGCTGCGTGATTTTCGGATCTTTGTGTGGCTGGATTTCGCACGCAAGCACCGCTGGGCATATAAAAACAATGCAAGGTCTGCCCGGACCTGAGAGTGCTGACCAGATCAACGCATCGCTCTCCTGCGGAGAGAAGAAACAACATGCCTGACCCGACGAAAGGAGTGAAATCGACGCATTGCAAGCCCTTTTTGACGCACAGGCACCTATGCAGGGTTATTTTGGACGCACCCAAGGTACATTTTCACACTAACAGTGTTAGTGTGTGTTTAAAATTGCATGAAGACTCTTTTTGCATTTTTCAGTGGTAACTTGACTTGTGTATTGTGGATTTTTGTTGTTTTGGTCTTGTTTTATTTAGATAAATATTCTCTATTTTTCTAAACCTGTGTTGTGTCATTTTGTAGTGTTTTCATTAAGTTACTGTGTGTGTAGGTACAAATACTTTACACCTATCATCTGAAGTTAAGCTTACTGCTTGTGCCAAGCTACCAAGGGCGTAACCAGGGGTTAGCTAAAGATGATTCTCTTTTACCCTGACTACAGTGAGGGTCCTTGCTTCGACAGGGGGTAACCTGACTGCCAACCAAAGACCTCATTTCTAACACATGCAATATACCATTATGGAGGAATGGTGAAAACTAAATCAGTATCTGCAGCATTGTGCAACCAGGATTCCGTGACAGAAAGAGCAGTCAACTTAAACAAGTCTAGATGAGGCTAAACATCATGCATGTCATGAGGTAGAGAGGATACATTAAAAAGAAGGCAATGTGGTAATTTGCCAATGGTGGGGCTACTGCGGCAGCTGGAAAAACTAAAAGGGATATTAATCTGTTGCTTAGGTGAGGACTTACTCATTAGTTATATTTCTTTGAGGGGGACCATGTCCACCTTACTTGTGGAAACAAAAGAATAAAAACATCAGTCACCCTTGTTAGAGTGGTTGGCACTATCATGAATGTTAATAATATTGGTATATGAAATCCACTCATGATCTCAAAAGAGAGCCTGTTTGTACCTTGACTCCTCAGATGCAATCAGGGTAATAGAATAGGTGGTTGTTCAAATAGAGGTGCAGCTTACTACCTTGAACATGAAGAAACTCCATTATCATGGCCAGATACTCTGTAAAACTCCTTCCTTCCACCCCCAAACCAACAAGGACATACGGAATCTGATCTGATATTGCCTTTCTTTAAGGGGGAACCTCCGAAAGCACTGATAATTTATGGAGCTATGGAAATAAATAACTTTAATTTGATAAACGTAAGTAACTTGCCAGAGTAAATATGGTAAGATATTCGATTTCCTAAAACATTTATATTGGGCCTATGCAGGTCAGATAAATTGAAGACAACATATTAATGGGAAATACCAAATATTCCTACTTCTCTGGATGAATCAAAAGGGCTGTGTCTTTGATGGAAACTCATTGATTCATCCCCTGAAGCAACAAGACTCCAGACAACTTCTGAAACAGTAAATCATAACTGTCTGGTGTCTACAGGGAAACTGGTGAAGCTGTGATATTTTAAAAGTACTCCAAGTGCACAGCCTCCAAACCTATTTTTCTAACCCCTTTTCCAGTGGTTTCAGAACAACTAGATACACCCCAACAGTCTGATGGGAAGGATACAGAACAATAAGGAATTCTGTCAAGGACTTGAAAAAGAGGAGCAGATGAGTAAAAACCCAAGAGCTGAACATTTTTAATACTAATATCTGTGGAAGCAAATGTAGGCAAATTGTATGGTATGTAGTGTATGGATGACTGACTTCATAAGACAGTAGATTACTTGGTAATAGGGTACAGTGTACATGCCACCCTCAGGTTCCTGCTTTTCTGGTGTCTGTCAAATTAATTCTGGCAAAAATTGGTTGTCTAAGTGAGTTACTGTATCTGTGATCAGTATGACCATAAGTGTGTCCCAGGAATTATGTTCAATAAACCTTCAGTTGCACATCAACAATGAAATGCAAGGAAGTTGAAATGTATGTATGGTTATTTGTGTTACTTGTGTTAATATGTATTGCATTGTGTCTAGCAGTTCAGGATAGACTGTCCTTTTTGGGAGAGGCTTAGAGTTACTAGAGCATGGGCAGTGCCTGTTTAGACTGGCACAGCCAAGCTAAAGAATGATGGAACAGAATGTACCCACAGTAATAACCAGGGCTTCTCATTAATAACTATTTTCCATTGATCTCTCTTGTTTTGATTGAGTTGCCTTAAGTGGTTCAGGTATATCAAGATATGGGCCCAACCTATTCAGAGTATTAGTCATCTAACTCTTTGTATTCTACATTTACTTGAATAGTAGGTTCAATAATGTTTGCAAGTAGTTTTTTTTTTCTAAAATAACATAAATGAGCTACAAAATGATGAAGTGAGCCCAAAACTGTGAAGGACAGGCTATGAACACAGCTCATTATTCCAACCTTAAGTGTATTTTTCAGCACACTGATTCTGATGAGGTAACTACATTTCCAAAATAGTAACTGCATAGATTGTGTGGCACCCTGGGGCTGAAACAGGACCATGGGCTCATCAGATAGCCACTCGGATATGTGACTATCAAATGCATTCTGTTTCATTTTTGGGGGCAGTATTTGTACTTCGCTAAGTCTCTGCATCATCCCCAGGGTCAAGAAATATTCCCAGAGCCCAAGTGTATTGGCCACAAAAAATTTTTTTTATATGCTGAATTTACGGTGCTAGTGTGTCACCAAATGATAGTCAGATAAATCAATAGGTAACATTCGTGGATGCCTGCATAATGGGTTCAACAGCAAATTTTTTGTTTTTATAGTATAGCAGTATATAGCGCTATGTAATCCTTCCAAACTTCCCTACCTTTGGGGTGGTCTCTTGGATACCTTATATTTTCCATTGTTTTCTGTGATACAGAATTCATGAGTGGCTGCAAACCCTTTGTACAGTGTAAAAACTTCTAGACATTCATGCTATACCCAACTAAACAGACTGCTGGGTCAGAAGAGGATCTCTGGTAGCAAAATGGCAAGTAAGAAAATCAAATGGCTTATTTCTTAGACTCTTCTTGCAATCACTCTCATTGACTATTTTATGTCTAACCTACCCCAAATATATTCTCCAGAAGTCTATACACTCCTGTACTACCCTGCCCATATATGAATAATAATGATCATAAGTTATAGATGGAAATGTATGGAAATTTGCACCACCAGAAACAGAGACTAGCTCCCTTCACACATCACGAACAATTAATCACTTTATCTAATCATTCTTAGTACACCTGGCAACAAACATTCCACACACGACACACAGAAAAATGTAAAGAATGAATCTATTTGTATCTGAGTGGCAACGTCTAAAAAATCTTAAATACTGTAGATTAGGAGGTACAATGAAATTGTGGCATACGTGCTTGCAACATATGACAATAACAGGATGCTATCATTGGATGTACATTTCCAGAACTGTGTTTTCAAATATTACTATATACAAGTTAAGAATGTTCGCAAGTTTTCAGTTATCACCCAAATGTTGACCCAAATACAAAATTAATCTGGCATATACTAGTTGAGCCTGTCATTATATACCATAACAAATTAACTCATTGTTGTAAGCATGGATCGACACACAATTTCTAATCTAGCATATATCGCTTGAAAGACTCTATTGTCATAACCAGTTCCTATGCCACATGATCATTCTATTTCCCTCCATAATATTAATAATATCTCTAGGTCTAGTTTGCATCCTTCTTGAAAAACTATGCCTATTCATTTTCACTTCAACTCCATTGTTATTTATGATCATTACAAAATGAGGATGAGTTGTGATGGTGCTTTTAATTTTACCAGCCATTCTAGATTTCTCATATTCTCTGGGGGAATAAATACCTGTGACACAGAAGACCTGTTTGTCTACTTCTTGGTCAGATACTGCACTGGATGCTGCTGTATATTCTCAGTTGAAAGACTTTTCTGAGGGTAATGTTGAAAGAGACAATTGAGTAGTGAGTAGACCTTTGGAGCTATATTTAATATGATGACATTCATGTGTTATTGGTCTAGCCTCATGTGCTTTAGAAAGTACAGAGACATGTAGCATTAACATTTTAGTAGTATATGTCATCATCTGTTCAGTGAAAGCTCCACATACTGGACAAGAGTCCCTGCAATAGCTTTGGTGTAAATGGTATAACATGGAAATGATCTGGTCATATGGCCCAGCTCACACAATTTTTGAATGAAAATTGTCTAAGCTAGATTGCTGAATGGTCTAGAAGAAAACAGTTGACTTGGGACAGTTTCAGTGAATATTTTTTGATAAAGGATAGATTTCATGGAGTGATCTCGCCTACAATAATTTGACTGATATTGTCACCATACTTGTACAGCGTCTATTCCAGTCAATAGTACAAAAAAAGATTAAAGTCCACTGGTATATAGAGAGTCTGCCATATCCCTGCAACTCAAAACCAACATGTTCATTACATTTTTTCTTGTTTCCCTACCCCCAATAACATTTAATTGCAATTCATAGAGAAAACAGAAACCAAATGATTGTATGTAAATAACCAAAAGCTCTCTTCAAATCGTAGTTGTTCCAGCAAGATAATAAACATCAATGTCTCAAAGACACCTGAAACAAATTCTCAGCTCACCAAGGACATTTTTTTTTTATTTCCCATAAAAACATGCTTTCGGGGAAAAAACGTTTCCAGTAAAAAAACAATGATGGCATAGCTTGCATAGCTTGTGAAACATAGCTAAGAGTTTTTGCTGAAAGCACTTCTGCCAGTTAACATTTCACTAATTTCAATTCACCTATTATTAACAGAGCACCAAGGGACAAAACATTTGTGCTAAAGCTTTGCCCATTACTACATTTTAAACGTGTTTTATTTTAAAAAAGTTTCTTTAATTTATTTTTTATTAAATAATAATAATTACAAAGTTGATTCTTACCACAACCCCTTTTATTAATATTGGTGCTGAATATGTCACAGTCTTCGATGCAGGTTATGTATAACTTGATTTGTGATTACATTTCCCAAAATATTACCTATATGTTGTATTAACAACGCGGCATACAATCCAATTGCGATTATCGTGAAGTAGAACGGAACAATAACGAAAATATCAGTCATTACAGGAGTTTCCCTTTCACTCCCCTTCAGGATTATATGCTGCGATTGGACTAAGTACGTACAATTTGTTTGAAGTACTATGACTATGGAGTTGTTCATAAAGCCCTGAGGAAGTCATTGCGATTAATCTCTCGCACGACGAAACATGTGTTGGCTGTTGACTCTTGGGTATTGCTGTTTGGTACATTTCCAAATAAACAACAAGAAGATTGGATAAAAGCTGTTCACTGTTGGCTATTGTGTATTTGGGACATTTCTATGACAAGAAGAAGACTGGATCTATCACAAAGACACGGATATTCACGTATTTATTCACACAAGTGCCTCGGATAGTTTGAACAATGTTTCTTACTCATGTGGTTGTGTTTTTTTTGTTTGCATTAGCATGTCTCTCCCTAAATCCCTCCTTCAAGCTCCAACCATTTTGTAGTAAGTTTTCCACCACTTGCGCTTCTCCCTCAAAAATGTACCATTATTTCCTAACCTTTTTTTTTACGTAGATCTGCGCCACTGAAGTGGAGATTTCCGTAATGGAGAGACAGGTGGATGCAGAGGTCTCCATCCAGAGGTTTGTGAATTGTGTTTTTGGATTGCGTTAATTGATACTGCTTGACATTCTAATAAGTAACTTTTGGGATTAGGGCTCTTGCTTAATTAATATGTAAGTCTCACAGTTTGTCTTCAGTACTTCTTCTTGTTCGAAACTAGTGTTATATTGCACCCCTGCAGAGGACCAAAAAACGCCATCTATACAAGGACTGTATATATGTGTTATGTTGACTGCCGCAATGTATCTGTTTGTCTTAGCCTTTTAAGGGGCAGCCATATTAGGTTCATGAACCGTACATCATTAAGCAAAACTCTACCATAAGCGCCACATTCATGGTGGGACATGAACAGACCCATGGCAACTTTAAGTAAACCCTGAGAGTAAAGAATAGCAAACCACGCCACTTGTGGCAATAACTATTAAGACCCTAGTCTCCAAAAGATTCTGGCACTTTTGTTGTTCTCAAAGACAAACACATATTTTATTGGTTTTGTAGTTCCCACACCTGCCAAATTCAGTGCTCTTTTCAAGGCTTTTGCAGCAAGTACAGGAGTGTATACTATCCAAGAATTATCTGACATTTGATTGTTATTATCATCTGGTTAAGATTAAGATGAAGATAAATTAGCCCTTCATGTGAATTATACCTCTCAATAATTTGCATCAGAGTGGTTGGTGAGATAGCAGTATGTGTTCCTATATATGCTGACAGGCTATGTAAATTGGATATCCCTATTATTTTTAACACAGAATCACATTATGTTACTAATGTAAACATATTGTAAGCCCTACATTTAAAGCACACTGGCTTTGCTAAAAATGTATTGTGGGTCACCTATCCTTATGCTGAGTTGAAGCACTGAAAAAGATACCAGCACTAGTGTAAGGTTGTATTTTATCAAAGAAACATTGGTTTGATAAATCGTCTCCATAATACTGCAACTATCCTTTAGGTGTAAAATTCTTGTCAACAGCATTCTGGGTAAATGTCTATGTTCAGTGTCAAAGTCATGAAAATGAAGCAACATTCTGTAGAACAAAGAGGCAAGGCAAGTGCGGAAGAAAGACTGATGACTCAGTAGGTGAGAGAACTCCTAGAGCATGAGTTTCTCACCACAAAAGGGCGAGATGAGTGCTCTGGGGGTCAAGCGCTGCAATGGGGTGTTTTGATTCCCAGTGGAGGACAAATGTAGACTCATAACTTGTGCAGGCCACTCAACTCATGACCCATTTTCTAACAGCCATACACTATGTTCCAAAGAAACATAACTCCTAAAGGGGGGAAACATAATTTCATGTTTCTATGGCATAGGAATCCGAAGTGTGAAACCACCACAAAATACATTTTTAGACACAGAAATAGGTCAGTATATCAGTTTGTGAAGAACACTAGAATTTTTATAATTTGTGAAATCTTTATAAATTGTGAGAATAAAACTTCTGCCATGGTCACCTCTAACCCCCCTCAAGTGTGCACTTCAAAGATGGGAGCATCTCACAGAATTGTGGGGCATATTTACAAGCCTCCCCGCACCACTTGTGCATCACTTTTTATGAATCACTGGTGGTGCATAGTGCAGGTCCATATCTTTGCCCTCATAAATCTCACCCAAAGGTTTGAAGGTATGTTGTTTCTGCATGTTCTGATGCATGGTTAGCCTTGGAGTTTTATGAATGTCCATAATCAACAAGTTTGTGAGCATCCACAACATGAAAATTGCACTTTCATCTTGGAAAGGGTGTTATTTTCTCTACAGCTGAGAGCTGGCATATGTTTTTTTTCCAGGGTTGGAAGAGAAATCACTCCAAGTTTGGTGGGGTGCAAGGGAAGAGGATTCTCCACAGGGAAACATATTTTTCTTGAGGAGAAAAAAACATGTGCATGCGCCTATGGGGCTCCATTTCCCTTGTGTGGAGTTCTCACCCATGAAATCACATTATTTTTTTAAGACGTCCAAACGGGAAACTGCACCATGCACATTTATACGTGATAATTTCTTGTGAAATATGTGAATTACATAAGAAAGAATATCTACACTTTGGCCCAAATCTAGTTCTCTTTTTTGTACTGCTTTCTTTGGGAATCAATCCCAAAAGATTACAAAAAAATTAAAACACCAACATATATAAAAAATGAACAAATGGAAAATGCGGGTGAACCATAGCTACAAAGTGACAACTGCTGAAGTAATATTAAAAAAAAAAACACCCTTTCACGTGTGGGCATTGCTACTATTATAACTCCGACTCTCTCTATATATATATATATATATATATATATATATTATTTCTTACACTAGGATGAACTTATGAAAAGGAGATCAGGAAGTTGTGGGAAGCCACCACATTGCAGCGATGTTTGGAGGTTGAACGGGTGCCATGAGGACTGCGTATCTATACAGTACCTGCTTTTAAGAATCCTTACCCACAGTTATTGGAGGAATACGCCAAATTTACTATATCCTCAGCAATAGGAATGATCAGAATTTTGATAAAGTAGGCTATTAGCGACAGGGCCAAATTGTTAGAGGAGATTAAGAAATTGGAGGAGACCATAGCTTGTGATCATGAGTAAACAGAGGATTTAAGGCAACAAATGAAAACGCATTCCATTGCTTATGAAAACAAGATCAACCAGTGGAAACAAATCAAGTTTGTGAGAGATGAGCATGATTATGAGCAGGTTTCAGTGATAACATTTGCAAGAAAATGTGATATATACCAGGGGCAAAAGCTTAATTGAAGAAGAAACCAATAGGAGTTAGCCAGTATAGTCACCTTGGAATCTGAGGTCTAAACAGACCACTCGGTAGGGGAAAGCAGAAGAGGATCAATTGTCCCTAACAGAGGTGCAGGTATACATTTTCCTGAAGAATATAAACTAATCACGGAAACCAACAGGAACATTCCATAAAGGGTATATCTGCAGAACCACGAAGATGGAAGAACTGGCGAGGTGGAGAGAACAACACACAACCCCAAAGGGAAACATGGTGCAAGTGAGGTGGGAAACGCAGATAGAAAAGGATAATTTAACTATAGTAAACTTAATGGATAGATTACTCATGGACAAGGAAATTAAAGTGTTACAGTTAGGTCTTACATTTTGTCCCTCAACAGATTTAGATTACACAGAAACATGTATTGGTCTTCTTTGTTTTATACCGAAAATGAAATTAGTGAAATTACATCAGCTGTATCCAACTAAGAGCAGAAGCGTAAATACTAGTGAGATTGAACTGACAGCAGCATTAACTAGGAATTATTTGCAAACATTGCAAATGCTACAGGAATTTAAATGAGATGGTACCCACGAGTCTGGAAATCATTATGGAGAGCACTATCAAGATGTTGGAAAAAGAAGGCATCACAAATTAGTGGGCATAGTAATTTTCAAACCGAATCACGATTTATTCCAAAAATGCTCCTCAATGCAATCGGCTGCTTTCAGGATGCTATAATACAGGACTTGGAATTCCTTATGAGACAGCAATCCTGGTGCTACCCGAAAGATAATAAGAGGAAAAGTGACAATATCAGTATGTAACACTGAAAAGCTATCTTATTACTTAAGAATAATGCCTCTATAGTGATTAAGCTTTCAGACAAAGGCGGGAATATCATTCTGCTTGCAAAAGAGCAATACTATCAGGAAGCCCTGAGGCAACTGAGTGAAAAACAATGTTATCAACCAATAACAAGTAACTATAGCCCGTATTCATACTTTTTTAGCGCCGCATTTGTGTCTTTTTCTGATCCAAAAGCGACGCAAACTTACAAAATACAATTGTATTTTGTAAGTTTGCGCCACATTTGCATCAAAAAGTGACTCAAAAGCAGCGCAAAGAAAGTATAAATATGGGCCTATATGTGGATAGCATACAGTCTTGTGATGTACTGTTGGAACTTTAGGGGGGCAGAGGAATGGTAACAGATGAGGAGTATCAGTTTTTGAAAGTGGAATATCCCAGCATTCCTACATTCTATCATATACCCAAAATCCACAAGAATGACAAAGCTCCACCAAGGTGGCCGATAGTTTCCTTCAGAGGGAGGCTATTAGTAAATGTGTCTGCTTTTGACGATCATTTTTGTTTTCTTCAGTAGAAAATCTTACTTCTTATGTGAGGGACTCCATAGACTTTATAAGGATTATTCAAGAAATAGAATGGGAACCTGTATTTGTTATGATCACACTTGACATAACAAGTCTGTATACATGTATTTCACATTAGTTTGACCTGAAATCAGTTTAATTGTTCTACAAAATGAAACATTTGAGGTAATTTGACCACAATACCATGATTTTAGAAATTATTTATTTCTGTCTACACAATAACATCTTTCATTTTTCAGGAGAGCTGTATCAGCTGAGGCAGGGAACAGCGATGGGAATGTGCTTTGCTCTCAGTTATGCAAATCTTTTCATAGACTGGTGGGAGAAGCATGTGGCCTGGTGTGAGGATAATGATATTTGGACTGAACAGGTAGCCCTATGGTTGCATTATATTGATGACTTATTCATTATATGGCGGGGTTCTCAAGAATCAGCGGAGACATATATCAAGATGTTGAATACGAATTCTTTAAATTTGAGATTCATGAGTCAGACCAGTAAAAGTGAGGTGTCATTCCTGAATCTGCTGGTCTATGTGCAGGGTGACAGACTGCACGCACCACCATATAGAAAGGCCACAGCAGGACATTCTTTAATGCATGCTAAAAGTTCTCACCCAAGTAACCTGATCAATAGTATACCATATGGAGAGCTGTTACGCATAAAAAGTCATTGTTCCTCTCCCAACAAGAATGAGGAGGCAGAGAGTGAAGCCTTACGGAGATTTACGTTCTGGGGGTAATCCACTCAAATCTTAAAACAAGCCGTCCGTAAAGTGGACCAGGTAGATAGGTAGAGCCTTTTGTTGAATAAAGCTGAAGGAGAGTTGGAACAGGAAGGAGTAGGTCACGTCAGATTTACCACTAATTTCTCACAAGCTTCCCATAGTTTCTATCAAATTCTTAAAAAGAATTGAAGAATTCTTAAGGGAGATTCATTCATTAGGTTGAAGGTGCCACCAGGTCCATTGGTCATGTATAGGATGAACACCTTGTTACTGGATATATTAGTTCATAATAATTTTGTAGAGAAATCCAGGACACCTGATAAGATTATGGAATTTTACCCATGCACTAACTGTAAGGCTTGCAAGCATAGCCATAACTTCAGGGATTATGAAATACCCGGCAGTAGAAGAAGAAAGAGGATTACTAAATTGTTGAATTGTAATTCCGTATATGTGGTTTACTGTTTGATAAGTCCATGTAATACGAAGTATGTAGGGAGTACTATACATTCTGCTGAGAAAAGAGTATTAGGACACATGTGAGCAAATAATGATGTCACTTATCCAGTGGCTCGGCATTCTCAACAGGTACACCAAAGCAATAGGGATTTACTGAGTTTCTTCTGCTTGGACCAGGTTGGCAGGGATAGGAGAGGGGGATACTAAACATGGATGCTCAGACAAATGGAGTCCCAATATATTGTGCAATTGACGACCAAAGTGCCACACAGATTAAATTCTGATAAGGAGCTTTAAACACAGGTTAAAGGAAGAGGCATTCAGCAGTATAAGAGTGATGCATTTGCCCATTTAGGGCTAAATAACCAAACAGATCGGTGACGGGCGCATTATCTCCTAATTCAAAGTATGATAGACAGAATGGTAATTAAATAGGTCACTATGAGGTTAAGAATTGTTATTTTATTTTGATTTATTTTATTGTATTATAGTTTCATTTTTCATCATTTTTCGTTATTGAGTATACGTGAAGTTGCAGCGAGATATGCATCCCTTAATGGAATCACAATTTTCATTTGTAGACTCATAGTATCAGGATATACATTTGGATGATAGCTATCAAAGGCCCAAATAAGACCATGATGACTTCAGATAGATGTATTCATTGTGAGTGTGCTCTAATAATGATTAAGAAGATATAAAGTGGAAGCATTAATAGCAGCTTGAAATCGATATACCCACGACATGAGGTTTAATGTGGGATTTTCTTGCTCGTAGATGATTATTGTCAAGCGTAAATGCTATGTCACTTACGCCATTTAGGGTGCTGAGTGATATTATGTCAAGCAAAGAATGAATATGTAAAGATATAACAATAAGATGGCCACCACATTTATGGCCACTGATAATCATTTTCTCATCTGTTGTCCATTTTCAGCACACCCAGCTGCCCCTAGTAATTGCATTTATATGTTATGATGTAATGGTGGTTCATCAACACTGAAGAAGGATAAGAGCCAAAACACGTTTATTGATTTTTGTTATACATATATATATATATATATACATATACATATACACATATATATATATATATATATATATATATATATATATATATATATATATATATATATATATATATATATCACAGGCTCCTTTCAATCTCTACATATATAATGACTGGAAACGTTTTTGAAATTGATGACAATATCTATTTATGAATATTGAATATGTTTGATTCCAAAGCTACTGCATTGTTTAGAGACAGGTCAAGTTGGTTTATTTGTTTTATTTTTCAATTTTACAGTTTGAAGTGTAATTTTCTTTTTTGTTATTGAATAATCACAATTGATTGGTTATTTGATATTACCCACTAGGTCACAATGGCTACAAAGGCATGTTTAACATTTGAGGTGGATTAATCCCACTTGGGCTCTATTGGAGGCTTGCAAACCTATGCTATGTGGTATTTCTCACACACTCTCAAATATTGCATGGTATTGGTTGACTACCAAATAGCCTGGTGGGGGTAATTAAACATGAGTACTGAACTGGATGTCATGAAATAAAAATGAAAATGCGTATTGCCGCAAGGATGTGACTATGAATGATATTGGATTGAACACTTTTTGTTTAGTTGATTCTGTCCCTAGAATATTGCATTTAATTTTATGGTTTTCATATACTGAATGGCATACATACAAGCAAGCAGTAATGTTCCAAGATGACAGTACCTTTTTAGAGGCTGTATTTGTCCATTTTCACTGTTGATGTCTCACTTTGTGATGTGTTGTATATATTGCACTATATGATTGTCAACCAACTCCTTTACAAAGGTGCAGTCAGTGCCGAAATGCATTGACAAGTCCTCTCTTTACTTAATATATTCTTGCTATTAATGTCCTCTGAATGTGCAACTTCTTTATGCGTGTATGAAGCCAGATTTTGGAAGGCATAGTGCTGCCCTTGACACTGCCAGTGATCTGGTGCCCACAGGCAGTACTCTGACCCCTCAAGGTCTGGTGTTGGGGTTCCCCTGGGGCCGGCTAGGGCCAAAAAGCTTTTTTAAAATATTTTTCCAAATAAACTGCAGAGGATCCATGGATCGCGGGGAAAAGGGAAGCATGCTTCTTTGTGTTTAAGTCAAAAGGTGGGCCATGTCCCAGGAGCACATTTAAGTATAAATAGTGGGGAGAGGGTGCATGCAACCCCGCCCTCAGGTCAGTTTGGGCCCTGGAGACCGCCACCTCCCCAGGCTTTATGTTATGAATTAAGAGGAGGGGGCCATGATGCCCTTCTCCATAGGCCTAGAAATAAAAGAGGGTCCACATGGACTGCCCTCCTGATTTGCAAATTGACCCATGGACCACCACCTCCCTAGGGCACAGTACTCATTAAAGAAGAAGGTAGGCCTTTACAATGCACAGCCAATTACCCCACTTCTGTGGCATCATTGATAATATCATTGTGACGACTGCAATTAAATTATTGATGAGAAAACTGTGCATGGTGGGGACTCGAGTTATAGTTACCTTACAGGACAACTTATAGTTATTGAAATAACTCTAACTATAACAACTAAATTTCAATGATTTTTTGTGTGTAAATTCAGAATCTAGCTATAAAGTACTTATAACCTTTGATTTTTTCAGTGACTTTCTAAGGATTGTTTTAATTCTATTTCCTAACTATAATAGCCCTGTAACCTTTGTTTTCTACAGTGAATACATATTTTAAAAATTTCATATTTTTGGTAAGTGTTTTTGTACAACCCAACATAAAATTGAAAATTGCATATTTTACAGAGAGGAGGATTTACGATTTTAAAACCAGCCCTACTAACTTTGAAGCAAGCACATATACTAGTGGAGGAGAAAGGGTTACTATTTCAGATCCAAGTTTATTAACATTGGTAAAGTGCATACATATGGTGGTTCAAAATACATTTTCTAAACCCTCCGTCACCAAAATTGAGGAACTTTCAAATACTGGGTGAAAGGTTCTGATGATCTGTCCCATTTTAAAAAAGGAATGTTTAAAAAAAAATTAAAATGCATATAAAAATGTAATTAAATATACTAACCAAAAGTTATAAATTAATATAATTATTATAGTCGTTATTATTATTATTATTATTATTATTAGTAAATGCAATTATTTTCCTCAATTAATTTAATATTTAATATCAAACATTCATATATATTGCCGCACCTGTTGAATTTAGAAAATTTTAAGACAATGAAGAAAATATTTCTACACATTTCAAAACTGTAAAAAAATAAAAATTGTCTAATCCATTTTAATCAAGATTGTTCTTTTTAACAAAAATATTAGTTATGTTAAACACTGGACATTAAAACATGTTCTTTAAAAAAATTGCAACACACACCATTATTATTGAAAAATATGGTAATAAGTATTGAGTCCCCCAATGTATTTGTACATTCTTATGTTCAATAGTAATATTTTATCCACCATTTCGCTGTAGACAGGAAGCTCAATTTCATATGTTTTACAATTCATAAAATGTAAATAAATTACGCCAATATTTATGTATTTAAATATATTAACTATTTTAAATTAATTTATAAGATAATATACATTCAACTGAAGTAATTGTGTTAACAGTTTTTCATTTTATATTAATCAATTTATCATTAAAATGAAACCTTACCCACCCAGCCCCTCAAAATCTAAAAATAATAAATTGCAAAATATAAGTAAAAACACTACTCATCTCCCAACACACCCAACAAATTAAAAAAGTTAGATTTGAAGGACGAAAATGAGATCACCTTAATTTAACAAATATTTACAGACAAACACAACAAAACAAAAAAAACTATATTATATAATGTACTAGAGATATTTGTTCCTGATAAGATAATGACAAATATTTAAGTATCATGCTGCAGTAAAGGAGATAGGTAAAGGGGACTGGGAGACACAGATAAATCACATCTCTTGTGCAGCTTAATCTACTTCCATCATAATGGTCAACAGGTTATACAGCTTGCCCTGCCCGCTATAGAAAGCATAGTCTACGGCATGAGTTGTCAATAAACATTGGACTGTGTCATGAGTGCAATACATGCAAGGGTAACACACTATTTAAAGCTACTACTGAAATATTCTTGCGCACAAAAAAGTACCTTTATCAGTATACACTCATGGTGTAAGCTTCTGGAATTCCATTTGTAATTATGTGTTCCATCATGCATAGAGATGTGAATTGAGAATGCTGGAGGTCTGACGAAGTACTTGGTTGAAGCTCATAATCCTGCTAGTGCTGGTATAGCAACCAAACATATTTTGAATGAAATTCCAAAAGATTCAAAGCCAAAAGAATCGTCGCAGGCACCTAGACAACTGCACAGAATCAGGTAGCTGTAAATGCTATTACATCATCAAGTTTCTAGTGACATACTAAGTTGTGAAACTGTGAAATGCACAGCAAGCATGTGCACTGAATCCCCACCTGACCAACTAACTCATCTTACTTTGATCGTGATCTTCCAGCAAGTTCTGAAGAAAGAAGTGAGAGCTGGGACTGAAGAAAGAACTGTGAGCTCACGTGATTCCTCGCATCCCTACACTGGAAGGCTTGATAGAGAAGAGCACAACAGCAGAGTGCACTGGGAACAGCTGCTCTGATAGTCAAAAGAGCTGGAGCCTGAAGAGAATCTGCTGGTGCCTATTCAAAAGCCTCAAAGACAGGCACAGAAATCAATATCAGGTGTTGAATTGATACTGAATAATGCAACTAGATAGAAATACACTCAAGACCTGGAGCCAGAAAATGGTTTACAGGAAAGCAGAGAATTTTATATAATGGGGGCCACTTTCAAATGGTGCCACTCCGTAGATCTACAGAGAGAAGGACATATGCTATACAGGTATTGGCACACCACACTCCTCCTTGCTAGTCCTATCTCAAATCAAATCTATCTCAGTATAGAGGTGGTGTACAATATCCAGTAAATATATACCCCAGAATAGAAATGCATTTACCAAATCTTCCCTAGATACATCATGTTTACTTTATGTACAATTACAAGAGAAAACTTTACAACGTCAAACCTTTCTGTACCATTAATTCTCAAGAGCTTGCAAAGAGTCACTGGCTTGTGCTCAAATTACCACCATAAGATATTACATGCCACTAAATATGTATTACTTGAGGCATTCTGCACCTACAGATATTACTCTTTTTGAAACAGACCTTAAAACCTGTATCCTGAATCCCTTTGCTCATCATAGTTTAACTCATCTGCAATGTCAAAATCACATTCCAGGTTCCCAGGATCAGAAACATTGGAAATCTGCCTTGCAAATGTAAGTTTTTCAGCATTTCAAATTCACAGCTTTGTGAATGTGAATTACATGGATGTCTTTCACCACCTATTTACACATCAATGCATATTACAGAAATGATGCATTTTATGTATTATTCACACTTTTCAACTTTAAGGTCTCAACAAAAGTTACATAATTTGGCCCTCTACAATATTAAAAGAGATAAGGTTTTCTGAGTGACTCCCAAGATTCAAGCAAAAGCATCAAACCACCACACAGCCAGCTGTACAAATCATTATGTGGTCATCTTTAAGGCGTTTGAAATGTCAATCTTCCCCAGGATAATACATTACTTAATTAGACTGGTTCCCACCTCTATGTCAAATACTGTCACCAAGTTACTTAATACAAATCTGATGTATTAAAGTAGAGTCAGATGCATTCCTTCATACAAAGCAGCAGGAGCTGAGAAAATATTTAGTTGTATAATGTATTACATCCATTGTATAATACTCAATCATTAAATACAATGTGGATGCAAAGAAGATATTTACATATTAATGAATCTGTTTAACTCTCCAATTGCATGTGAATGCTTAGCACATATTATATATCTTCATTTTAATAACATTTACCCCTGTCCAATGATGTATTCAAAAGGTGTTAGCCAGCCTTACAGACTCTTTAAGACTACTATTTATACCATGAAAAGAAAATATAAAAACCTCAGCTTCAATTTAACATCAGTGGTTTCCATGTTAACAATATGAAACATATCTTAACAAACATGAAAAATGACTCCAATTATATATAGGTGCATATGTATAAAATAAATAAATTACTGAGAACATTCACAATGTGCAATTTAACACAGTACAGTATCAACCAAATTCACAAAGGTAATGTATGTGGCAAACATACTTTTAGGGCAAGAATACTTCTAGTTATGCCTGCAAGGAATTTGTAAAGGGATACCTGCCAGATATAAATATTTTTCACTACAATGGATTTTTCCATCACAAGTGTGAAGAAATCTACTGCAGTGAAACTTGTGCAAAGGGCAAAAAGGTGGCTTTCCTGGATATGAGCTGCCTTGTAAAACACCAAAAAAGATACATTTGTATGCAATTCCATACCAAATTCAGCTCTTTGCTATTCTGCTAAACAGCTGAAATAACTTCCCTTTCTTGATGTGAAGAGGAATGTCTCACAACTAGATCTAAAGAGCAGGGAGTGCCATAGGTGCTTTCTCCATAAAGAGATAAAACTGCTTTTCCACTTAGGACTGACTTTCCCACTGTGCAAGTTGCACATTATATACAATTTCACCCACAGAAGATAGGCAAACTTGAAAGATTCAAATGACAGGTACAATAGCATACCTGCCAACTTACAGTAAATGTAATTTTCCAGAAAACAAACACACCTGTTTGTGAAGAATGGAGAAATCCACCTGTACTTTTACACATCTCTTCTATAAGCTGAAGCACATTTTTAATCTATTGCCCCCCAGGCATCCCATTTGAATTACTTTCATCCTGGGATGATCCTATTTATCCAGCTGCATTTAGGTACTCTTAATTTACCATTCCATGAGACCTTAATCTACTCATGGATGTAGCAAGTGATAAGACTGACTGGATTTTGATAGAATCATGCAAGGCAATGAACCATTGATTACATCTGCAACATATCAAGTTGGTCACTCATTGGACCTCATTTGTTCCACATTGATGCTCACAGCTAAAACACATATTGCTCTAAGTTGATCAGGTAATGTACTGATCCCTTTAATTTTGGTGAGGAGCTATACTGCTTCTGATTCTATTGACAAGGAGAGTGCCATGGTACAAGTTTGGCATAAGGCCATCTGAGCTTACCAAATTACTAGCAGACTTACAACCTATGCTGTTTGGTAACTTGGAGCCATCCTCAAGTCAGTTAACACTTTATGTGGCCACTTGTTGGTTGACACATATCAAAAACAATGCTGCCAAACTAAGAGGTCCACCTGCTCCATGTTTGTCACCTTAGTGGCTGCCCTTAAAGAGGGCTTATAAACAAGTGGAGTGGAAATAGTGGATGAACTACAATAAGGGCACCCAGGAATCCTGTAAAGACTGTAAAGACTGTAGAATGTGCTGAAAAATTGAAGTAGCATAAACACATCTCGCAAACTTTTTTAAATCATCATATCATTTCTAACCTCCAGAGTCTGTACCCTTAAAATTACAGCTTCCACTGATCTGTGCTAGAAGTCAGCTATATTTGTGTGAGAAGCTAGCTATAATATTGAGGCCCTGATTTTAAAGAAGCCTTGCTACCTTCCCCATCATCCTTAGCTACCGCAGCATTGAAAAGTGTACTCAGCCGACCACCCCTCCTGCATGCTCTCTGGACAAGTTAATTTTCATTGAAAGAACCGAACAATCAATTCTACACTGCAATTCTGGGTCTCCAGGTAATCCATGCACCCAGTAATTCTCAGCTAGATTGCTGAAGTTATTGTCCCAGTGGTCTTTCAGCTTTTTAATAGTTCATTGGAATCAGCAGCATTCCCATCCTGCTGGAAGCTGGCCAAGGTGATTCCTCTCTTAAAGTAGCCTTCCCCGACCCTTCCATTTTATTAACTTTTCACCCAAATATATTTCCAGCAATCGGCCTTCCTAAAACCGTCTTCACTGCAGACAGTCTGGTTTTCATCCCTGCTTTAGTATGGAAACAGTCCTTCTTGAGTTTACAGAGGTGATTAAGACTATGTAGGATACAAGGAAAAGTGTTGCCCCTTTGCTGTAGGCGCCATTCAACACCATCTCCTATCCCATCCTGCTACAGCACTTGAAGGAAGTGGCATTAGGGGCTCCTCAAAGAGATGGTTACAAATTTTCTTGGAGGTAAGGGAACAAGAAATTTGTCTCAGTCTTTTTGTGTTTTTTGCAGGAAGTTAGCTTTTGGGGTGCCATAGGGCTTCAACTTAAGCCCAACATTATTTATCTACACTTCCCGACTAGCTAAACTTATAGGATCATACAGCTTTAGAATCATTTCCTATTCCAATGATACCGCTGCTTGTCAACTTTGACCATTCATCCCTGGACACAGCGCCGGGTTGGAGAGAGCTCAGTGCGTATGTGTGTTTGGCTGTCCTGAGACGGCGGGCCAAGCACACATGCATACTGAGGGCAGTGCACACCACTCCCTTCAGTGCTCGACACTCCCATGGCCCTGCCCCTTTAAAAATGAAATGGTAAAAAGATACTTTATTATCATTATATTTTTAAAGTTTTACAGCTGCTGCTGTTGTCCGGAGTGCAGAGCCCCTCCAGCATAGCTGAGGAGCCGCCACTGGTCAAAACTGCTTCGACAATCTCCCTGTGTCATTTCAGATTGAATCTCATTTTGGAAAGCTCCAAAAACCCGTCTGCTTGCAGCTTACTGGTTTGCCTGGTTCTATTGTTATTGCTTTGTCACATATTTTATAAATCTTTCATTCATTCATACATGTATTCACACTTTAAAAATAACTGTTTCAAATAAAGTTGTTGGAAAAGGATATCATATCAAGAAATACAAAAAAGGTGACACCTCCTAGATGGTGTTTAACAAATAGCTTTTATATTTTTGCAATCCAGATGAACAATAATGCCTTTTGCAGATTGCACATGGATTGAAGTGAATCAAAGCATGCAGGGAAGGAAGTCATATTGGTGATGGCATGATGAGTAACATAGCTTCTACCCTTGGCATACATCCCTCTGTTTAAGTTATATCTGCAGCCCAGTGTCTAATTAATAAAATATTTAGTGCAGTGGCCCAATTGTTTTCCTCTATCTTGCATGACAGGTCAGTCCTGGCTACGGAAGGCAGATTTCCCTTGTCCTTAGAGACATACAGGTATACCAACTTAACATTTGAAGCATTGAAACCTATGACTATACAGAAAGGAGTTTGTTTTAGGAAAATAACATTCATTGTTAGAGACACAAATATTTAAGTGAGTTGTCTTCACTATTTCTGCTAAGACAGTGCTCTCAACAAATCTGGACTTAAGTTATAAAATCCATTAAATGGACTGGAAAATAGTGCGGAATATGCACAAATATTATAGCAGATATCGAACATATGAGGCAATTATAAATGATCAAAGAGTAAATAAAATAAAGGAAGGCAACATGTTATATTATATGAACTAATTTGCTATTAAGTCCTGGCAATAATTATTAGCACTGAAAGATCTGCCATCATGAGATGTTCCTTTCATCTGTCACATACTTTAATGCCAAAGGCATCCAGTCTGGAGGTTGCAACGTCAGACTCTTTTTTTGAGAATCCTATGTGTCCTCAGGCAGCAGCCTTGACGGAAATACAGCACATTTCTGTGAAGTCAAACATTACCTCTCGCCCGGAGAGAGCTAAAGATGCTGTTTTTACAGTGATTCTGAGAGCTATTGTGAACAAGTGTTCATGTGATAAGAGATGTGGTGTAAAAATAATCACATGAGCATTCTGCTACAATATTAGAAATACAATTCATCTTCTAATCCTATATTAAAACAATAGACCTCATTTCATGAATGTATATAAACAAAATCACAGTATCAGAAATCAGAATACTATCAGAATTTGTCATACAATAATTTGCATAAATGCAGAAAAATAATCAACACTTTCAAATAAGAAGCAAACTTTAGGTCCTCAGGACATAGAGGAATTGTGGTCAGATGGTGGGCACCCAGTCATCTATGCAAGATAAATGATAGCCTCAACAGCTGCCAAATTACAGGATTGCAATTTCAATTCCTAATACTAATGTTGCTTAATGTTGATTACATCTAAAGTCTACCTCTTCCATCCTACTCTTTCTGTTTATCCATCTCAAACTTACAAGTTTGGTCCTGTTTCTCTCTTTGTGCTGTCCTCATATGCCCATAAAGGTCTAAGTAAGTCACTGCCAGAATATGTGCCATGGGGGGGGGGGGGGGTCAGGGTCAGATGTGCACCCTGTCCATGTTAGGAGGGCAGCCCCAGCTGGACTTTCAGCAATTTTCTGGGCCCGGTGTTTCAGGTCCTCTCACCTCTTGTGACAGTGGCCGCTCCATCGGCTGTGGAATGCCAGCGTAAACATCTTTCGGGCGATGGCTTTGCATAGCTCCTTCTTCTGATGGGGGTTTACCTGCATGGGTGAAAAAGACAAATCAAGAGATTATGAACAAAAGTTTTGTCACAAATAGTTGAGTCACATACATGTCAGAAAGACCAATTGTTTGAAGTCCACAAGTGTGAAACACACAAGCCAATAAGTACAGGGCCATGACTACAAACTTATGTATTTCCATGTGCAGACTAACCCACTACCCTGCTCAGGGCATCCAGTGACTAAGCGAGCTTACTGACATCAGGTAGCCCATGCTCCAGCACTATGTACTCTGATTGTATTGTATTGTAATAGTATTTCTATAGCGCTTACTACCCCTGACGAGGCGTCAAAGTGCTTTTTGGCGAGTAGCACGCCACTCCAGAGCCCAAGAGGAATTAGTGGTGGATTAGTATAGGGAAATTAATACAGTTTTAGTATTATTATGAGTTAATTTGAGCAGAGGATATGTGAATTTGTTAGTTGGATTCACAAGAGTAATGGAGGGATAGAGGAGGGAGGAATCCAGAAGTCCTAATTGGGAGTTTATAGTAATAGGATGAAGCTTGGGATGAGTAAAATAGAGGCAGAGGAGGTAAGAGTCTGTGGAAAGGGATAGGGAGATCATAGTAGCAGGAGGGGTTTTAGATGAGTCAAAGGTGAGATAAATGTGGGAGAATTTAGTAGGGTGCTTTGGGAGATCATGGTAGTAAACTGAGGTTTGGGTGAGCTAGATGTGGAAGAAGGGAGGGAGCTTAGGCAGGATTATTTTGGAAATGAAAGTAGTAGAATGAGTTTGGGATGAGTAAGAGTCGGGGTGGAGGACAGATTGATAGAGACATGACATATGGTGATAGGTACACAAAGTAAAGCTTACAAGAATACATTTATATTATTTGTATTTATTTATAGTTTTCTTTCTATATATATACACATATATTTATATATACTTTTTAATCATTATTTACATTTTTCTCTAATGTATTAATTCATTATTATTTATTTATTTATTTATTTTATTCTATTCCAGTCATTCAACTGTCTGCAACTTGCTTCTCATTTCTGCATCTGCTGCACAAAATTTTCTGGGATGATGCAACTTTCCCAACACAATTAGAACCCTGTTAAAAGACAATGGCCTCAGTTGAGTTCTGCTTCAGTTGCATTAAATACTTTGTGCTGGATGCCTATCTCCAAATGAGCAACTTTTAAATCTCTTTGCTTGGTCCATCATGTCTTCACTGACGAGATACTCACAATTTGCAAAGGAATTTTTTTCCAGCTCGTAAGTTGTGGTCCTCTGGGTGCTTATTCGATCACCGTTCTCAAGTTCTATCACACAGTATTAAGTTGCAGGGTGTTTTTCAATTAAAGCATCCAAGCTTTTATATTCTCTGCCTCTTTCTTTGAGAATATTAAAACAGCTGCTTTCAGGCTTTTTTATACAGGAATGCTGATTATTGCCAGCCGTGTTATCTCAGCGCCAGGACACATTTCCAGGCTGCAGTGCACTTATAAAGTACATTACCATTACAAGAATAACCCACAGAAAAGAAGAAAGGGAACACTGCTAGGTTCTGCAGGGTCACCCCCAAACTTTTTGCCTTCCTCCTTCTCTTTTTCTGACCTCATTGTTGCTGGCTTTAGGACTGCACGCTATACCACTGCTACTCAGTGCTAAAGTGCATATTCTGTCACCTTAAAACATGGAGACATTGGCTCATGCCCAATTGGCTTATTTAATTTACTTGTAAGTCCCTAGTCAGGTGCACTACATGTGCCCAGGGCCTTTAAAATAAATGCTACTAGTGGGCTGAAGCACTGGTTGTGCCACCCACATAAGTAGCCCCCCTAACCATGTCTCAGGACTGCCTCTGCAGTACCTGTGTGCAGTTTCACTGCCACTTCGACTTGGCATTTGAAAGTACTTGCCAAGCCTTAAATTCCCCTTTTTCTACATATAAGTCACCCCTAAGGTGGGCCCTTTGTAGCCCATAGGGCATGGTGCTATGTAGGTAAAAGGCAGGACATGAACATGTGTGTTCTATATGCCCTGGTAGTGTAAAACTCATAAATTTGTTTTTACACTGCTGTGAGGCCTGCTCCTTTCATTGGATAGCATTATGGCTTCGCTCATATACTGTTTGAGTGGTAGGAAGGAGTAGCCAGGTCATATTTAGTATGGCCAGAATAGTGATACAAAATCCTGCTTAATGGTGAAGTTGGATTTTATATTATTATTTTAGAAATGCTACTTTTAGAAAGTGAGTGTTTCTCTACACTTAAATCCTTCTGCACCTTCCAATTCTTGTCTGGCTAGGTTCAGTTGACAGCTCCCTTGTGCATTCACTCAGAAAACACCAAACACAGGATGCTCAGTCACACTTGCATACATCTGCATATTGAATGGGTCTTCCTGGGCTGGGAGGATGGAGGGCCTGACACTTACATGTCAAAGGACAGTAGCCTGCCCTCACACAAAGGGCTGCCACACCCCCTACTGGGGCCCTGGCAGACAGAATGGAACTGAAAGGGGACCTTGTGCACTTCTAAGTCACTCTTTGAAGTCTCCCCCACTTCAAAGGCACATTTGGGTATTAAAGCAGGGTCTCTGACCGTACCAACTTAGACACTTCTTGACAAGACACTCTTGTCACAGATACTTCCTGGAGAAGAGAATCTGAACCAGACCCTGCAACCTGCCAAGAAGAACTGCCTGGCTGCCTAAAGGACTCACCTGCCTGCTTTCTGTGAAGGACAGCTGCCTTGCTGTTGCCCTGCTGCTTTGCTGCTCTCTGGCTATGCCGAGAAGTGCTCTCCAAGGGCTTGGATAGAGCTTGCCTCCTGTTCCCTGAAGTCTCAGGACCAAAAAGACTTCATCTGTACAAGAAGAACTCCCTGTGTGGCAAAAATCGATGCACAGCATGCCAAGAACGACGCACAACCTACATTGCAGTGAAAAATTCACTGCGCGCCGAACCAGGACAACTCAGCCCAACTTCGCAACAAGAAGATTGATGCAGCGCCAGGTAGCGACCGGAAATTAAACATGATGCACAGCCGAGCCGGAATGACGCAGCCCGACTTCCAGAGAGGAATTGACGCAGCGCCCGCTGTGCAGTAGAAATTTCCACGCAACACCCACCACATCGATGCAGCCCCTGTGAATTCGTCCTGCCAGTGCCAGATTTCAATGCATCATCCCCGGGGCGTCTGAAAACCCCGCATCCCGAAGTGGATCCAAGACCGAGTGACTGCAATCGACGCAAATCTTTCTCTGCCTGAAAAATAAACAACGCATCGCTGTGTGCGGCACAAAAAATCAATGCACACCTACCTGTTTTCCACTCATCTCCTCCTCGGCGGTTCCTTGTGGAGATTTTGCACGCAAACTAGGTACTTTGTGATTGTAAGGGGGAAGGACCCTGCACCTCTTTGGAGAACCAGGACCTCCCTGTTTTTCACCCAGGAGCAAGGATAAAACTGGCAGACCTGCACCCTCAGATCCCTACCAGATTCCAATAAGGAAGAACTACAGAAGAAGAAGGGATGCACTGCTGGACCCCTGACCTGCACCTGGATACTGCACTCTGGAAGACTGCAGCAGATGCACACTTGGGCTTCACCACAAGAAGGGTTTTGCCTGGCTTCAACTGGTTCAAGGAGGTACTCCCTGTTTGCTGCAGGTGAAAAATTGCTAACCAGAGTCCCCTGCACCAACTCCTGAAGACACTGACCAGTTAACCACTGCCCAATGGCCAAAAAGGCGTCTGTGCCAGGTGCATTCTAGGAGTTGTTGTCCGCACCCTCAAGGAGCATTGCAGAGCTTCTGGAACCTTGGTGTGAGCTATGGACCTCAAAAGAACCTTAAAGGAACATCTGGAAGAAGATACAGAAGTTTGGAGAAGTTTGGATAACTTTCAGAAAAAAGCTCCATGAAAGGACCAACCCACCATGGCAAGACTATCCGGCTTGCCTCAACTGCGACTCAGCCTGACTTGCAGGTTCATCCCAGTGAAGAAAATCTCAGAAAAAGTGACTAAGGGGGTGATTCTGACCGCGGCGGATGGCGGTCGCCGCCCGCCACGCGGTTCCCGCCGAAAGACCGCTCCGCGGTCAAAAGACCGCGGCGGTCATTCTGGCTTTCCCACTGGGCTGGCGGGCGACCGCCGAAAGTCCGCCCGCCAGCCCAGCGGGAAACACCCTTCCCACGAGGACGCCGGCTCAGAATTGAGCCGGCGGTGTGGGAAGGTGCGACGGGTGCAGTTGCACCCGTCGCGAATTTCAGTGTCTGCTAGGCAGACACTGAAATTCTTTTTGGGGCCCTCTTACGGGGGCCCCTGCAGTGCCCATGCCATTGGCATGGGCACTGCAGGGGCCCCCAGGGGCCCCGCGGCACCCCCTACCGCCATCCTGTTCCCGGCGGGAGAACCGCCAGGAACTGGATGGCGGTAGGGGGTGTCAGAATCCCCATGGCGGCGGAGCGCGCTCCGACGCCATGGAGGATTCTCAAGGGCAGCGGAAAGTCGGCGGGACACCGCCGACTTTCCGTTTCTGGCCGCGGCTGAACCGCCGCGGTCAAAATGCCCAGCGGTGCACCGCCAGCCTGTTGGCGGTGCTACCGCCGACCTCTGCCATGGCGGTAATTACCGCCAGGGTCAGAATGACCCCCTAAGTCCGTACGTAGAAAGTTGACCGGACCTCCCAGGCAATGCATCCGAAAAGGGCTCCAGGGACGTCAGATCAAGATTCAGGTTTGCCCCGGTCGAAGGATTTTCATCTTGAAAAAACAAACTAAGTTTGAAGGTAAAAATCTCCACCAAGGGCTCCAGCGACGTGTATCCGAGGAAGGGTTTCAGGAGTTCGGATTGGACTGGTGACTTGGTCCCGCTGAAGAAAATCTTCAAGAAAACGACCAAGTCCAAAGGCAAACGTTTCAGCGAGGCCTCCCGCGAGCTGTAGCCAAGCAGAGCTCCATTGTGGTCGGCCTCAAACTTTGACTTTTCCCTTGTCGAGGTGTGACCAGTTGAGCAGATTAGCCCTATTCATTTCTAAGCGCTAAAAATCATGGATTCTTTAAAAATTCATATCTCTGGTTCCCCTTATCTGGGTTTAATCATTTTGGTGTCATTTTAAAGATAAAAATAAAGGGGGTTATTCTAACTTTGGAGTAGTGTTAATCCGTCCCAAAAGTGACGGTAAAGTGACGGATATACCACCAGCCGTATTACGAGTTCCATAGGATATAATGGACTCGTAATATGGCTGGTGGTAAATCCGTCACTTTTCCGTCACTTTTGGGACGGATTAACACCTCCTCCAAAGTTAGAATAACCCCCATAATCTTTTTTTAATAAATTTAGAGTTAGATTTTTATTGTGTTTAGCGTTTTACTTATTTACTGTTTTGTGGTTTTTAAATGCTTTACACGTCTCCTAAGTTAAGGCTTGTCGATCGTTGCCAAGCTACCAAGGGTTGAGCTGGGTTTACTTTTTTTAAGACCTAACTGGACCTAAGTGGAGGTTGGTGGCGAATTGCTAAGTGGAGGTACTTACCTGCCCTTACCAATAATCAATTTTCCAACACTGTGGACAAACTGAATAACGTTACAAATCATGTATTTTCGTCCATAGGAACCCAGGGAGAGGGAGGATGTGACAGTCTCCTGTCTACTGTCCTCTGCCAGACCTTCAGAGCATGGAGCAATGCCACATTACCATGTCCTACCGCCAGGATAGGCAAACAATAATGGACTTATGTAGTCAGTTGGAGCCAGATCTGATTCCAGCTATTAGGTATCCTACCAGCAAACGACCCATTGTACAAGTCATGTCAGTATTGCACTTCCTAGCTACAGGGTCCTTCCAACATACAGTGGCCCTATCTGCTGCTTTGTCCCAATTTATGTTCAGTCTGTTTTTTAAGGATGTCCTCTCAGCAATGTTGAAAGACTTTGACAGCTATATCAGGTTTTCCCAACGTGCGGTTTTAGCCAATGTGAAGGCTGACTTTTATGGTTTTGCCCGCCACCCACATCTGGTGGGGGGCCATTGAAGGCACACATGTTGCCTTGGTGCCATCGCAGGGTAATGAACAAGTTTATCGAAACAGAAAGAACTTCCATTCCATCAAAGTGCAAGTTGTCTGTTTGGCCGATCTGTACATTTCACATGTCTGTGTCCATTATCCTGGTTCAGCCCATGATTCCTTCATAATGCAGAACAGCACCAAACCCCAACTGATGTCACAACTGTACACAGAGAGGGGCTGGCTGGTTGGTAAGTCACGTCTGTCCTGTTTGTGAGTGTGCAAGGTCAGGTGCTACAATCATGAAGTGAGTGACTCATTGTTGCACATATGTCCCATTCCTTAACATGAGACTCCGCATATCCAAACTGGTCCTTGGTTGTTGATGCCATTGAGGAATCCAACTACGCTAGGGGAAGTCTGCTTCAATGAGGTCCACAGTGGGTAAGGGAGTGGGCTTTTGGGCTCCTGAAAGCCAGCTTTAGGTGATTGGACAGGACTAGTGGATCCCTCCTCTACTCACCCAGAAAAGTGTATCAGTTCACTGTGGCATGCTTCATGCTCCATAACATCGCCCTGCAGAGGAATATCACTTACAACCCAGAACGACGGGGGGCCTGCAGTGCCACCAGGTGAGATTCCTGAAATGCCAAGTGAGAATGACAGTGATGAAGAAGGAGGAGCTGACTTGCGGGATGGTCTCATCAGCAGTTACTTTTCATAAGTGTGGGTCATGTGATGTAATGATTGTGACTGTACCATGTAGTTGTGAGAATTTATGGAGGTTATTGTTTTAGAAACAGCTAGGGAGCTGGCACTGTGAAATATTCAACCAAAGGCTACTTGATGAGATAGCTTTGGACACATCCCCCCTTAAGGATGTTCCTTTGATGCTTGCTATGTGATTTGTCTCATAGGTATGTTTTAAAGCATACAGGGCCATATTTATACTTTTTGATGCAAAACTGCGCTAATGCAGTTTTGCGTCAAAAAAATTAGCGCCGGCTAACGCCATTCTGAAGCGCCATGCGGGCGCCGTATTTATTCAATGACGTTAGCCGGCGTTAGCCGCCGGCGCTGCCTGGTGTGCGTGAAAAAAAATGACGTACACCAGGCAGCGCCGGCGTAGGGGAATATGGAGCTTGGGCGCCAAAAAATGGGGCAAGTCAGGCTGAGGCGAATTTTTCGCCTCAACCCGATTTGCGCCATTTTTTTCGACTCCCAACCCCCATTGAAATGACTCCTGTCTTAGCAAAGACAGGAGTCATGCCCCCTTGCCCAATGGCCATGCCCAGGGGACTTCTGTCCCCTGGGCATGGTCATTGGGCATAGTGGCATGTAGGGGGGCACAAATCAGGCCCCCCTATGCCACAAAAAAAAAAAATATTATTACTTACCTGAACTTACCTTATGTTCCCTGGGATGGGTCCCTCCATCCTTAGGCGTCCTCCTGGGGTGGGCAAGGGTGACAGGGGGGGTCCCTGGGGGCATGGGAGGGCACCTCTGGGCTCCTTCCGAGCCCACAGGTCCCTTAACGCCTGCCCTGACCAGGCGCTAAAAAACGACGCAAAAGCGGCTGGACGTCATTTTTTTGACCCGCCCACTCCCGGGCGTGAGTTTTGCCCGGGAGTGTAAATACGGCGCACATGCCTTGGAGTCAATTTTTTAGACGGGAACGCCTACCTTGCATATCATTAACGCAAAGTAGGTGTCCACGCTAAAAAATGACGCAAACTCCATGGACTTTGGCGCTAGACGCATCTAACGCGAAAGTATAAATATGGAGTTCGTTTTGTGTCGGAATTGCGTAAATAAAAACGACGCAATTCCGGCACAAACAGAGTATAAATATGCCCCACACTACTTTTTTTGTCTTGGTACAGGTACCTTCACCATGACATCCTCCTGTGGGCATTTCAGAGTTGTGATGTTGGCAGGTATCTGATGCTGTTCTGACATAGAAAGTAGACACAGATTGTTCCAGGCAAAGTCACAGAGTCTGGGCATATGAGACCTGTGCCAAGATCGCTTGCACAGTGTTTGGGTGGAAGGTCATAAATGTCCATTGGACTTGTTGCGATTGCATCATGTGTGTCATCATTTGGCCATGAAACATGTAGTCACAGATTGTGACCAAGCCATAAACCCTTCACATTGGGTAAACACTTTGGGGGTTATTCCAACTTTGGAGGAGGTGATAATCCGTCCCTAATGTGACGGATCTACCACCAGCCGTATTACGAGTTCCATAGGATATAATGGACTCGTAATACGGCTGGTGGTATATCCGTCACTTTACCGTCACTTTTGAGACGGATTACCACTTCCTCCAAAGTTGGAATAACCCCCTTTATGTATGACTGGTATATAACTGTAGATGTGTTTCTTAATTGCAGGCCACAGTGCCTGTGCCATGACATTGACATATGTTTGTGTCATGCCACCAGATGCATGGTAATTGGATTGTGATTGGCCTGTGATCAGGGACTGTTGTACTGCAATCTGTCTGTATCTTGGATTATGCAATATTGGATGCACTTTGGTGTGGTATCTGATAAGGCTCATGCTGGTGATATCATTCACCTCAATGTTTGCCTATTCTACAGGACAATGTCTGAAAAATCCCTTCCTACCGTGGTCTGGGGGTTGTGCCTTGGAATAGATACTTTGACGCACAACTGCGCCAACGCAGTTGTGCGTCCAAAAATCTAACGCCATTCTGAAGCGCCATGCGGGCGCCGTATTTATTCAATGACGTTAGCCGGCGTTAGCCGGCGGAGCTGCCTGGTGTGCGTAAAAAAAAATTACTTACACCAGGCAGCGCCGGCGTAGGGGAATATGGAGCTTGGGCGTCAAAAAATGGGGCAAGTCCGGCTGAGGCAAAATTTTCGCCTCAACCCAATTTGCGCCATTTTCTTTGACTCCCAACCCCCATTGAAATGACTCCTGTCTTAGCAAAGACAGGAGTCATGCCCCCTTGCCCAATGGCCATGCCCAGGGGACTTATGTCCCCTGGGCATGGTCATTGGGCATAGTGGCATGTAGGGGGGCACAAATCAGGCCCCCCTATACCACAAAAAAAAAAAATAATAATACTTACCTGAACTTACCTTAAGTTCCCTGGGATGGGTCCCTCCATCCTTGGGCGTCCTCCTGGGGTGGGAAGGGTGGCAGGGGGTGTCCCTGGGGGCATGGGAGGGCACCTCTGGGCTCCTTCCGAGCCCACAGGTCCCTTAACGCCTGCCCTGACCAGGCGCTAAAAAACGACGCAAAAGCGTCTGGACGTCATTTTTTTTGACCCGCCCACTCCTGGGCGTCATTTTTGCCCGGGAGTGTAAATACGGCGCACATGCCTCTGAGTCATTTTTTAGAAGGGAACGCCTACCTTGCATATCATTAACGCAAAGTAGGTGTCCACGCTAAAAAATATCGCAAACTCCATGAACTTTGGCGCTAGACGTGTCTAACGCCAGAGTATAAATATGGAGTTCGTTTTGCGTCGAATTTGCGTTAAAAAAAACGACGCAAATCCGGCTCAAACAGAGTATAAATATGGCCCTTTGACTCAGTATGAGTCACACATTCTTGTTTCTAAAAGTCTAGACACATAGACAGCCTATGTGCTCTACACTGGAATAGCATTTTTGATACTTGTACTAGTGTGTTGGTATGTAATAGTTGTGATCCTGAGCAGGACACTGTGTACCTGTTACATATCTCTGCTTGAACAAGTAGCTTGTCACCAGGTGCAGGCAGATTCCCTTCACTGACAATTGCACAGGCTAAGGCAGGTGTCCTATAGCCCAGGAGGCAGGGTGCATTGTGTTATGAGTGTTAAAATATATGTATAATCATAGATGGCCCTGTGATAGCATTTAAAACGTAATGCTACCGCAAGTGACCGGCGGTTCATATGATAACATAGGCTGACACCCAGGCAAACCCTGGATGCCAAGCTCTATGATGGCCCAACCAAATTCCCCCATGTTTGGTATCAAACATCATGCTATTAAACCCTGAACATGATTCTTGTGCCCAGATTTACATAGTATGTACCCAGGTGGTGCCCCTAGAAGATGACCAACAATTTGCCAGTTTTCTCTTGTGTTGGCAGCCATCCCCGAGTTTTGGGGACCAAGGCAAGACTCTGCCATTCCGCTAGTTGTGCTAGCATTTCCCCAGGACAGAGACAAAGGACCTGGGCATGAAGGAGGTAACACCCCTTCCCTCCCAAGATGGATATTGTTTACAGTAAGCAAGGTTGTATATCACAAAGGCTTTTCACTGCCTTTAATATGTAATCTCTTGTCTCAGCCTTTCAAAGCTGGCAGGTGGGAAAATTAGGTATTCAGGAGGCGTACACTGCCAAAAGGGTAGCAACACCTCTAGGGTGGGCTAGGGAGTCTGTACAGCCAACAAAGGGTTCTGCCATGTTGGAAGACCTTAAAACAAAACATTCTGGGTAGCACAGTGATGACCACCACAAGATAATGTCACTACAGGGTTGGGCTAGTAGTAGGCAATTGACCACTGTGCCTCACACCCTTAACACCCCCTAAACTAGAATTTAAGAGGCTCCCCTTGCACCAGAATCTCAGTTCTGACTTTGAATCTGAGAAGAGGCACAAAGAAAATGCAGTCACCACCAAAAGGACTTTGGACTCCACCACAGTGCAAAGATAGGACACTTAAGTGGCCTGGGGAGACCATATACTGGAACCATGTGATTGATGTGCACCAAAAATGTTCAATCCATGCACACCTATGTTCTTATGTAACATAAGATGGACCCAATCAAGCTATACTTTGCTGCGCTGCCCAGGGAAGTGCCAAGTCTCAAACATGCACTAAGTAGTGATCAATTAATTATGCTGGCAGTGAGACCCCTCTGCTGCCAGTGCCTTAGCGCACTTCACATGAATCCCTGTTGAGTCTATGCATATCTGATTTATGCCAGTGTCAAAAAACTTTTCATCACTTTGTAATTTGTTGTCTTTATTTGAATGCATCTGTAAACCATCCTCAATTGAGTATACATATAAAGCATCCAACTGTGTTTTTCAAAAACTACTCATGAATTTATAAACAGTGGCCAAAACATTCTCAGACTCCCATCCCAATGCATTTCGGGTGCAAGAGACCTTTCTTCAAGGGTATCTGAAATGACAAAAATAACCAGAACCATTCTCACCCCACTGGATACCGCCTTACAACTGAAAGGCCATAACATGTGTTTCGAGTGCAACATACAAAAAACCTCAAAATGTTGATGAGCGTGTGTTGATTTAAATTAAAAACACAGCAGTGGTGCAACGTGCTATGTGAGTGTATCCACAAAGTAACTTTTGCAAACACAAAAAAATGACAAGCATGAATTAATCTGGCATGCTTGTGAGTCAATAATGCATTGCATTCACCAAATGCAGTGTTAACCAACCCAAAAATCTGTGCTGTCATGTCTCCAACGAACAGTACAAAAGGAGGCACTAACCTTCAGGAACACAGACACATCCAGAGCCGCCATGGAACCTCAAATTAAAGTCTTCCCACTGCTTCTACGACTGCAGAGCCAGCGACGGCGATGAAGACAACAACCGTAAGTACACCAACCCAGCACACACTGGAGGGAAACATTAGTATACACATACACAACACACATACACATCTGGGATGGTTCACGACGACCACACACATGCAAACGCAAACAAACACCTGTACAACACAGATACACACACCAACATACACATACGCACACACAAACTACACACACCACGGTCAACATACACATGCCATCCACACACTACACCATACACACACACACAAAAACTACACACACCACAGTCAACATACACGTGTCATCCACACACTACACCGCATGCACACATCACTGCCAATGTCTACCAATGTCTACCACAAACATACACAACACCACAGACTCACACAATGACATCACTACCACAAACACACAAAGGCATTGGCAAGGAACAACACTGCGCACCTTCTCATGAAAACACACACACATAGCAACATGTAACAACCACACACAACCAATCTATACCGAAACACTGTCACACAATGTGTCAGATGTCATACCACGGCCACACAACACACAATGCACATGGCAAATCCATCACCACACACACATGCACAACAAACACACAATGCCACGCCACCATCACAAAACATCACACTGAGTATAATGCACAAGGAAACCATGCAACACATGCTGCAACACAATCACATCACATACACAAAACTAACACACACCAAATCCCCAAAAACTACAACAGAACCATCAAGACCAACAGGTGATTGGCCCATATATATTATGCATGGATATAAATAACCAAAAAATGTGTTCAAAGTGGGCCAACTGGCTAGTCCAAACAGTTTTGATTTGGGGGTGGGGTCCTTGAGTTTGAGGGATTTGGGCTTGGCTTTTGCTTTAGTGGGAGGCTCTTTAGGTTTGTCCTTTGGGAGGGCGGAGCTTGGGTTTGGGGGGGTTGATTTTTTGGCATGGGGAGGGGCATGAGCAACACCAGGGGGGACAAGGGAGGACTGGGAGGAGAACGGGCTGGGGTCAGGGAGGGACACAGTGCTCTTTGGGGAGTAACAGGGTGGGAGAGTGGTGTGCAAGAAGGTACAAACGTATAGAAATCTTTTCTTAGGGACCCAAGGGCAATCATGGGAAAATTATTTGGGAGTGGAGGGAGAGGGAGTGGTTGTGAGATGTGTCTGTGTAGGTGTCTTAGGTGCAGGTGCGTGGGTGGAAGGCATGTTTGAGCTTGATGTCAGTTGGGTGTGTGAGGGAGGGCATGTAGGTGTTTTGGGATGAGGGGGAGAGGAGAGGCAGGGAGATGCCATGGTGGAAGGGTGACTGTCTGTTGGGTTGGTGCCAGCAGGTAAGATGATGTACTGCATGTGAGAGTGTTGGTAGTTGTGATGAGTGCACATGTGGTGGATGGTGGAATGTATGCGGGTCTGGAAGTGTGGTGACTGTGGGTATGATGGGACATGTGGCAGGATATGGGAATGTTGGTGTCCTGCCAGCAAGTGTGAGAGGTGTAGTGTCTGTGAAGGAGGGTGTGGTGTGGGGATCAGTGTATGGAGAGGATGTTGTTGTGTGTGCAGGTAGGTGTTGTCTTTGTACATGCCAGTGGTGGTTCTTGTGGTGGCTGTGCTTGTCACTGTGAATCGTGTTTGTTGAGGTGGATGAATTGCAGTCTGACTGTGTGCTCTCGATGAATGTGGGGAGAGGGGTATGGGCTTGGGCAAAGGAAGCTCTAGGGGGGAGAGAACTCAAAGGGACACTGGCTGCCATCAGCGAGGAGGCCAGAGCCTGAAAGGATCCCTGCAGGCCAGCCACAGCACTGTGAATGCCTTCTAGGAATGCATTGCTCAGCTGTACCTGAGCTGCCAGTCCTAGGATGCCATTCATGATGGTTGACTGACCCACAGAGATGGGCCTCAAGAGGTCAGTAGCCTCCTCACTGAGGACAGCAGGCCTGACTGGGGTAGGAGCAGAGGTGCCTGCGGTGAAGGGGATGTCCACCCTCCTGGGTGAGTGGGCAGGGGCAACTGGGTGGGTAGCCAGTATGCTGGTAAGGGGGGTGGAAAAGGATGGTGCTGGGCTGGTCCCAGATGGGTCCACCACCACAAGGGAGCATCCATTGGAGGAGGGATCTAAAGATGATACAGATGATCCCAACTCCCTTGTGGCACTCCCCTCGCCCTTCATCCCACTGGTCGCCTCGGCTCGGTTTGTGTCAGCCTCCTGGGTCCCGTATATTGATGCTTCCTTCTCCTTCGCCTGATAATGCTGATACACACAAAGACAGAGGAGAAGAGGGAGGGAGGATGAGAGAGAAAGATAGGATGGAAAAGGATTGATACCTACCTACCATTAACACAGAACAACAAGTACATTTCTTCAATTACATTATGGCATGCCATGCCATTGCAATGACGCTGTGTTTCAGAAAATGCACATTATGAATTGTAAGATGCAGTGCTCATAAACCTACTATTATGGGAAAATTTTGACTTAGTGAATTGGTCAAGGCTAAAACACTACAGACCTGATTACGACCCTGGCGGTAAAAACCGCCAGGGCCGTGGTCCGCGGGAGCACCGCCAACAGGCTGGCGGTGCTCCTTTGGGCATTCTGACCGCGGCAGTACAGCCGCGGCCAGAAACGGAAAGTCGGCGGTGTACCGCCGGCTTTCCGCTGCCCAGGGGAATCCTCCATGGCGGCGCAGCTTGCTGCGCCGCCATGGGGATTCCGACCCCCATACCGCCATCCTGTTCCTGGCGGTTTCGGCCGCCAGGAACAGGATGGCGGTATGGGGTGTCGTGGGGCCCCTGGGGGCCCCACTTAGAATTTCAGTGTCTGCTTAGCAGACACTGAAATTCGCGACGGGTGCTACTGCACCCGTCGCACCCCTTCCACTCCGCCGGCTCCATTCGGAGCCGGCTTCCTCGTGGAAGGGTGTTTCCCGCTGGGCTGGCGGGCGGCCTTTTGGCGGTCGCCCGCCAGCCCAGTGGGAAACCCAGAATGACCGCTGCGGTCTTTTGACATATCAGCATTGTGATTGCCAGGCTGATATCATGCATGACGTATAAACAACAAGGTTAGATTCCAGGGACCGCCCAGGGGACTTACCACATCTACTACCATGCCATAGTTAGAAAGGCTAGAGCACAGAATGTTATCTGCTACAATAGCTTTTGCTTTGCTATTTGCCCTCACAGAGTCACGTGTAGAAGAATGCCATGGTTGTTTCCTTACACATATCCTACACTCTTAGGTCAACATATGTCATCAAGGTAAAGTATCATGTCCAAAATACTGTCCCATTGAGGCCATCCATGTAGACAACCCCTGATGTCATCCCCACAATCAATCCATGGCAGCTACTGTGCAAGATAGAGATAGCCTCAGTCATAGTGGGAGACACGTACTGAAGTGATAGCATTTACACCTCAGGTACATTGATACAAATGGAAGAAGCTGGTCTGACACAATGCGTAGGGTGTCTACACTCACCCAATCATCAAAATTGTCAATTTTATATACACTGACAGCATTGTAATGCCATTCATGATCGATTCAGAGCCTGGCAGGGTGACTGATTCCCATTGTTGATGTGCATCTACCACTGATCACATCCACATCCGCCCACAAGTAATCAACCCAATCCCAAACATGGCACATCATGTGGGAGATGGGAGCCTTTATTTACCCCTTGTTGCTGCTGTCCTGCCCTCAAGCACCCATCTACCTCAGGGTAGACCACCGCCAAGATTCGGGCCATTGGTGGGGTCACAGTCTGATGGATAGCCCTCCCTTGTTGAGAGGACGTCCCCAGCTGGACCTCCGTAGTCTTCCGGGCCCAGTATCTTAGGTCCTCCCACTACTTTCTGTAGTGTGTTCTCCGCCGGCTATGGATCCCCAGGGTTCTCACTTGCTTGGTGATGGCACGCCAGATTCCTTTCTTCTGATGTGTGCTGACCTGCATGGGTGACACAGACAGAAAGAAAAAGTCATGTATAGGGGCGACACATGTCTGCTAAAACACATGGGCAGCCTCATCAGGTTCCTGCGATGTGTGGATTTGCCTACTGTGAAGGCTGACTCCTATCATATTGGATGCATCCCTCATGTGATTGGGGCCATAGATGGTACACACCTTGCTTTAGTCTCTCCCAGGGCCAATGAACAAGTCTTTGGGAACAGGAAAAACTACTACTCCATCAATGTAAAGGTGGTGTGTCTCACAGACCAGTACATCTCCCAAGTGACAGCCAAGTATCTAGGATCTGAGCATGACTCCTTCATTCTGAGGAACAGCAATGTCCCACACATGCTAGTACAACTACAGAGAGAGAAAAAGCTTGGCTCATTGGTATGTTTGCAATAGGATGTGTGCCACTGTAATGTCAACTGTCATCCCATTCAACCCTGTGCCTCCACTGATATTGTAACAGGTCCTACCTTTGTGCACACAGGTGACCCTGGCAATCCTTACCTTCCCTGGCAGCTGATACCAGTGAGGTACCCTAGCACGAATGGGAAACACGGTTTTAATGATGCCCACAGCACAATGAAGCGTGTTATAGAAAGAACATTTGGGCTTCTGAAGGCCAGATTCAGGTGTCTCCACATCTCTGGAGGTGCCCTCCTCCACAGTCCCCTAAAGGTACCTCATTTTATAGGTGCCTGATGCATGCTACACAATCTGACACTGAGACATCAGATTCCATTACTGGCTAATGAGGAGGAGGCTGTTGGAGCAGTGGCTGATGATGGGGACTTGGAAAGTGCTGAGGAGGTTAATGAGGAAGGTGCAGCTGAATCTAGGACTGAACTGATCAATCATTGCTTCCAGTAACATACAGGTATGTTGTGTGTGTATTGTCAGGTGTTCTATTTCCAGATTGCCTTATGACAATGCGCCTCATGGTCATGTGCATCATTGGAGATGTTCTTTGTGCCTATTCCTCGGTATGACTTGTGGTGGGAGACAAATAGCCTATCAGGAGTTTTGTTACTGATGGAATCTCACTGACATGTGTGTTGAATGAAGATTAGTAGGTTGACAATTCCTATGTACAGGCATGTGGTGTATCAGTTGTCCTGCAAGGTCCTGTGCAGATATTGTCCCAACTAAGGATTGTGTAGTGTATCTCACTCTCTGTCAAAACTGTTGGCTGTGGTATTCACGGACATTGTCCTTTACTGACAGTAGTAAATGTAATTATTTACCCATTCCTGCTGTGATCTACAGCTTAATAGCCAATTGATGCCTGATCTTGTGGGTGTGACATTGTCTTCTGTTGTCCCCTATGTTGTAGTTAATCCACACTGTGCATGACAACAATGTACTCCATATGTGCTGTGGCTCCCACCATGCCTACTATCCTGATGTAAGTCCATGTCTTGATCTATTTTCAGGTTGGATTTGTGGATGTACTCCTGTGTCGGGCTGGGCTAGTATCTCTCTTGAAACTGGAATTTGGACCTTGTCTGGTGTAGGGTGTCACCTGCAGGGTATGGCTCCCTCTGCTGTCCATGTGACTTTTTTTAGTGAAGTGGAATTACCACACATTACATTTCGGTATGATTGGCATTCATACATGTGACAATGAAGACACAAAGACATCTCCTGTGTTCTATGGTATTTATTGTGCACAAAGTGTGGAAGAGTTGATGAGTGGTAAATTGGTTGGAGTAATCATCAGAGTAGGTGGCCTAGCAGTAGCCAGTACAGGTCCAGTATCCAAGGGCCATGTGAAAATTGAGTAATAGCATTGAACAACAGGGTGCCACTGTGGCACAAGGGAGTATTTTCAGAAGAGGTTCACTTCCTGGAATTGTGTTCTGTCTTGGAACCTGCTCCTGCAGGATGTCTGGATGGATGACCATGTTTCCGGGGGGGGATTCCTCAGCTGCAGAGGGTGGGGTGCCAGTGGCCTGCAATTCTTCTGGTAGGGCATTGATTCCACTAGCTGGGGCTGATGTTGATGGCTCAGTTGGTATTTGGCTAGTCGAAGGAACCTGTGGTGGGTGTAGGTAGCATGCAGGATGGTTGTGATCTCCTTGAGCGCCCCTGCAATTGAGGCCATGGTGGCACTGTGGGCCTGCCACTGCTGCATGTCCTCATTGTGGTATTGCCTCTGCAGCCTTTGATTTTCCTCCAGAATGGTGAGTATTTGGCCCATCTTGCCCTGCGATTGCTGGTATAATCCCAGGACTTGGGAGATCGTTTCCTGGCCAGTCGAGTCTCTTGGGGGGCCCCACCCCCTGACCCACAGGTGTCCTCCCATGGCCCCTGACCCCATGTGCCTGAACCCCTTGCAGTGTGTGCCCACTCTCAGTTACCCCAAGCACATCATTGTCTTGGGTGTGAGGGGTCGACTCAGGTCCCTGTACTGTGGGGAACACTGCTGATTCACCAGTCATTGGGTCACAGGTTTGGCTGAGATGTGGATATAAGAGGTTTAGGGTTGGATGTGGGCGGGGTGAGACTGGGAGTGGTAGACTGTCCAGGTGTCCCGGATGGGCCAGGTGAGTTGTCTATGTCCACACATCCTGTTGTGTTGTCCTCACTGGGGCTTTCATCCAGGGGAGGGCTGGCTGTCTCTGGCATCCTCTCCATGGTGGTGAGTATTACAGTGGCAGGGGTACATGTGAATTAAGTAGGAGAGTATCACATAGTGGAGATATGAATGTTGGTCTCTGTGTCTGATGCATACAGTGGCTTAAGTTGATTCCAAGACATTGTTTGTGGGTAATGTACAGTGGTATGGGTAGCATGTTCCATTGTGGGTTGCTGTATGAGAAATGTTTTTCTGTCATTGCCATGTATGGGTCCTCAGTCATAGCGTCCTGTTGGTGCTGCAGGCGTGAAAGGTGTACATGCAGGTGTTGCACTGTGATGTGGACAGATCAGCTTTTCATGTGGATGTGCAGGTGCATTTTGGGAGTCATAGTGATAGTGTTTGGCAGTGCTATCCGTGCAGTGGGTAGTGACTGTCTGGCCATTGTGGGTGGGTGGTGGGTAGCATGCAGAGGAGG
This sequence comes from Pleurodeles waltl, assembly GCF_031143425.1. Taxonomy (NCBI): domain Eukaryota; kingdom Metazoa; phylum Chordata; class Amphibia; order Caudata; family Salamandridae; genus Pleurodeles; species Pleurodeles waltl. The sequence continues at coordinate 896,177,857 of NC_090447.1, read as the reverse complement.
GGCTTTAGGTGAGGTTTGGGAGGTGTTGTGGAAGATAGGGTGACTTGGGAGTGATAGGGTGGTGGGTTAGCATGCTGGAGGGCAGAATTAGTTCTAGGGGTGTGTGGGTACATTACAAGTGCCCAGTCCTCCAGGTATTTCAGTCAGGCCCTCAGGATTTCAGAATGTCTAAGACCTTCTTCTCCTACGATGCAAACTCCGGGGCTGGGGGGCGCCCCTCAAGACTTCATCACAACAATTTGGTGCCTTGACGTCATGGAACACACCTTCGCCATTAGGTCATTCCACCTCTTCCAGATGTCCTCTCTTGTGCGTGGATTGTTGCCCACTGAGTTGACCCTGTCAACGATTCTCTGCCATAACTCCATTTTCCTGGCTATGGATGTTTGCTAGACCTGTGCCCCAAGCAGTTGTGACTCTAGATTCTATCTACCATGACCCTCAACTCATCGTCTAAGAAGCATGGGTGTTTCTGATGGGATATGGTGGTTGTGTTGTGAATGAGGGTGTGTGTAGTGTGTCAGGGTGCTTAGTGGGGTGGGGGTGCTTGGTTGTGTGTGCTGGTTGGTTGTCGTGTGTAGTGTGCTATGATGATGTGTGTATAGTGTCAATGGTGCAGTTGTGTGGTGTGTGGGAGGTCAAGGAAAGGACGTTTGGGAGTGGCGGTAGTAGCTATGGTTGTGAGGTGTGTATGTGGAGGTGCCTTGGGTGCAGGTGCATGGGTGGATGATATCAATATGCTGGGGGACTGTTGGGTGGGTGAGTGTGGGCATTAGATATACTGGGAGGAAGTGGGGAGGAGTTGCAGGGAGATGGCAGGGGGACATGTGATGTATGTTGGGGTGGTGTCTGCAGGTAGGATGGATGTGCTGCATGTGGGTGTGTTGACCGTTGTGGTGTCTGTCTCAGTGGTGTATGGGGTGCCTGAATGTGGATCAGAGGATGTGGTGACAGTGTCAGTGAGGGCACATGTGGCAAGATCAGTGACTGATGTGGTGCAAACTGCAGGTGTGAGTAGTGTGCCGACTGTGAGGAGGGAGGTGGTGGGGGTGGTGCAGGGTATGGATGTTGTCATGTCTGCATGTGTCAGTTAAGTGTGTACATGGTAGTGGTGGTGTCTGTGGTGCTTATGTCTGTCCTTGAGTACCATGGCTGTTGATGTGGATGCATGTGTGTCAGTAGGTGTGCTTTGGATAGGTGAGGGGAGTGGGATGTAGGTATGGGAACAGGTAGCTGGAGGGGGGGCAGAAGTAGAAGGGACACTGGCTGCCATCAAGGAAGAGGCCAGAACCTGAAACAATCTCTGCAGGCCAGACAAGGCACTGTGAATGACTTTCAGGAACGCATTGCACAGTTGCATCCGGGATGCCAGTCACTGGATGGCATTCTCGATAGCTGTCTGCCCCACAGAAATGGACATCAGGAGGTCAATAGCCTTCTCAGTGAGGGCAGTAGGGCTGGCTGGGACAGGGGCAGAGGAGGCTGCGGCAAAGGAGATGCTCACCCTCTTGGGTGAGTGGACATGCACAACTGGATGGGGAGAACAGGGATGGTAGTGCTGGTAAGTGGGTGGAGGACAAGAGTGATGCAGGCATAAGCCCAGATGAGTCCGCCACCGCCAGGAATCTGCCATCTGTGGAGGAATCTGAAGATGGTGTGGTCGATCATGTATTCCCCATGGCACTCCCCTAGCCCTCCATCCCAGTGTTCCCCTCGGCTTCACTGGGATCAGCCTCCTAGGTCCTGTGGGCTGCGGCTTCCCCACTCACCGGTGCCCCTTCTCCTTCGCCAGATGATGCTGATGCACACAAAAACAGAGGAGGAGAGGGAGGAAGGGTGGGTGGGAGAGAGAGAGAGGCAGAGTGCAATCAGTCAATGCCAACACAACAGTCACACAGAGTGACTACATCATCTTCTGATGCCATGCCATCACACGCCCTGCCCTCATCTACACATGCTACAACAATGGAACACAATGGGGTAAAGCATAGCTATGCACATGTGTATGCTGAAGCTGATACAGATGCAATCATGTACATGGTGAGAGGCATACCCACCACACCTGCCCGGTACCTGCCCACTTCCCATGCCATTGAGACACACAAGTCCTGGATAACCGAACCTACAGAATCCTGCATGGGTAGTTAGCATGCTTACTAGGCCATTGTCTAATTGCACAGTGATACCTTGCCCCACCTTACCTCACAACACACAGTAACTGTCAGCTGATTGCCCAATGCTAGCCTATGGGAGAGATAGTCCTTGCAGTAATGAAAAACAAATTTAACTACCTGGACATGTAAACTTAAAACTACATGTTCAACTTTTCATACTCACTGCACCATGTCCTTGGGGCTAACTAGGGACTACCTTAGGGGTGACTTACATGTAATAAAAAGGAAGGTTTGGGCCTGGCAAGAGGGTGCACTTGCCAAGTTGAAATGGCAGTTTAAAATTGCACAAACAGGCTCTGCAGTGGCAGCCCTGAGACATGTTTGAAAGGCAACTATAGTGGGTGGCACAATCAGTGCTGCAGGCCCACTAGTAGCATTTCATTTACAGGCCCTGGGCACATATAGTGCACTTTACTAAGGACGTACAAGTAAATGAAGTATGACAATTGTGGAGAGGCCAATGTTACCGTGCTTAGAGTACAAAGCACCTGCAGTTTAGCTCTGGTCAGCAGTGGTAAAATGCTGAGAATCCTAAAAGCCAGCAAAAATGAAGTCAGAAACCGGGAAGCCAGAGGGCAAAAAGTTGGGGCAACTATACTCATGATGCCAGGTTTAGCAGCATTCTAAACCTGTAACCATAAAAGATACATATACTAGCAAAGTATGCCAGTTTTTAATGAATTCTAAAAATGCATCCAATTCATCACAGAATCAAATACTATTCAACTGCACAAAGACACTTCACAACACACAGCATGACTCTAAAACCACAAATAGCATGTCTCAAAAAACACACACATAAACACACAAAATAAATATTTCGGGTGTCTGGCTCCACTATGTCACTCAACATAAGAAATAGCATAGGGTGTAGCCTTCATTTATATCCTACCTGTTGTTCTATTTAGCTGATATGTGTGATTTTCCTCAAGCGATGCCTCTTTCCCTCTCATATACAATTTGATATTGTTTGCCTATGCTGCGCATAACTAAGTATACTGGAGTAACTTTACAGTTATGTTAGAGTCATGTGTGTGCCTATCTACCACGTAAAGGGTTGATTCTCATTTGTTCCCACCCATTCATATACCCCTACAAATGGGCATGAAACTCCAACCAATGATTATTAATTGCAAAAAAACTGGAGATTTATGCCAATACAGAAGCGTAAATCTCTGTGTACATAGATCTGAAAATGACGGCCTACATTTAAAAATTGTTCCCTTTGTGTGCGAACATCTTTTATTAGTGTAAAACCATAATTTTCGGAAGTCTAAAGTGGTTCTAGACACATAAACTACTGTTTAACACACAAGCAAATCTCAAGATAATTGGTAAAGGACAGTTAGAAATCTCCACCTCTACTTGAACACAATTGTTGTGCATTCTGGGACTCACAACTATTCACAAAAGATCACTTGGAATATTTGCAGGTTCAGGTTTCAGGCCAGGCATTTTTCTATAAATGTCATACGACATTCCCATCAGGATCCTCATTCCATTGTGTGAGCTCTCCATGTTGTATAACTCTGTAAATGGTGAACAGGATCCCCTCTCTCCAAAATCCCATTTTGTTCTACATGCCCACACCACAGACATCATTTAGGGATTGGAGCTGCGACCCGTGGTGAGTCCCTTGCGACCCCTGGCACTGCCTCTGCAACTCTTGGCTTCAGAGGTTGCAAAATCAGTGCCATGAACACAAGGGTGTCTCGTCCCTTTGGATATTATTTGGAGGTCCGCTTTCCTTGATTTTTGTCATTTTTTAAATTACAATAATAATTAATAATATTATATTATTCACTTTTAATAAAATAAAAATGGTGTGCAGTTAGCTCAGGTAAGCAAAAATGCTTTTAAATATATGTTGTGTGTGCTTGCGGATAAGAGTGTGTGTACGTGAGAAACGGTGTGTGTATGTGTGAATGTATGTGTAAGCATGTGTGTGTAAGTGAAATTAAACATCAAATTGTGTTTTTGTGTTACTTTCACTACCCCTGCAATCCTGGCATTTTGGAGAATTGATGTCCATGGTCGTCACCTGCAAAGGAATCTTATACTCCAGCCCCTGGTTGAAGTATACAACCTGCTTTTTCAAGCTGAAGTCCATTTTCCCAGCACTTGAGAGGGATCTATTGTTGCAGAGAACGCCAAACTCCTAATATAGATCCCGAAAGACGTAAATAGTTTCAAGCCACCCAGGCATTTCTTTGGTCATAACCTTTTAGGTAAAAGTGTGAGAACTTGGTCGTAACTTACGTCTGCAATTAGATTTGTGGTAAGAGCCCAGTGCCTCAGAGCAAGTCCTTTTAGTGGGCAGAAATAATACTGTGCTTTTTTTTCATTTTGAGCTTTCATGCTGTATGTATTACATTAGTCATTTTTGTCTTTTTGTGTAAACTGTGTGCATTGAAAAGGAAAACTTCTGGACCTCAAACTAGGTTTGTAAATGCTAAATTCTTTACCCATTCCATTCAAATCTACCGTGATTGCAAAGTTTTAATTAGTCATGATCTTAATGTATTTATGCCATTTAGTTGCTAACTATGACTGCATTAGTAATGAGAAGATAGTTTGGGGTTTGAAGTATGTGTTTTTGTCAGCTCATCACATCCGTAAATTCAAGACGCTTTTACCACAAAAGGACAGGTCATGGGTACCCCTCCACAGTCACACAGAGAATAAGAAGAATGGGCACTCACCATAACTTGAAATTTTCAGTGACGGCTCCTGGCTTTTCATAATTTTTATATGAATTTCCCTGAGTCACCAAGCTAAAATTAATATGTGACTGTCTCTGGTTTCTACTCATTAGGTACTGCGTAATTACATTTTCCTCCCACAATGTGTCGTTATGTTTATACACATCATTACTACAGCCATTTTTGCTATGATGTATTCTGAAGCAAAGGAATCTAGCGATCTAGTGTAAAGCGAAGTACCGAAGCACATAGTAAAAATAACACCTGTTTTTTTTGTCTTCTCTGTTTGCGTGAATGATGGCTCACCAATACCCAGCCTCGTTCTGCAACACTTTTGAAGTAAGAATATTATAATAACATCATATGTCAAAGTTAAAACAGCACTGTTGACACATTTGGTGCGCATAAGCTATAGCTTTGGGATAGTTAAAATTTCAGGTTTCACCATGGATAAAAAATTCATCTTGCAAATAATGAAGTCCACTAGGAAAAATGATAGTCAGTGAAGCAGGATAGGAAATCAACACTTTTAGGTTAAGCATGGCAAATATAAAGTTATTAAACTTAGGCCTATATTTTTGAAAAAGTGGCACTTCACAGCTGATGCGCCACTTTTTCTGAGTCCACCTACTGGCATCTAACGACTCCATGGTTGTGGCCTATTTATAATACAGTGCGCCATGGTGGTCGTTAGCACAATGGCGTCAACATTTTTGATTCAATTGTGGCGCTTTGCTACACTAGCATCAAAAATGTTGATGCTAGTGTAGCAAAGTGCAAGGACGCCCATAGGTTTTTATGGGTGTGTCCTTTTAACACCTGCTCTGAGCAGGCATTAAAAATGACACCACAATGGCACAGTGAAATCTGTTAGATTTCACTGGGCCATTTTCAGGGGCCTCCTAGTGCCAGAACGCCCCCCTGCATACATTATTCCTGGAGCAGGCATAATGTGGTGCAAGGGGTTACAAAGTGTAGCAATGCATGCATTGCGCAACTTTGTAAATATGGCACCGGATAAAGACCACCTTAGTGCCAACTTAGCGTAAGAAAATGCCACTAAGGCTGCACAAGGGGCTCTTAAATATGCCACTTAGTGATTGTGAATTATTATGTTAATTGACTTTAATTGGTCCCCTTTATTCAGCTGAAGTGATTTGCACCCAATGATTCTTAGCCTTACCTTTGCTCAAAAAATCATATGTTAACCATTTCTTCCATAGTAAGAAAAATAGTGATGCCTTATTGTGTATTATTTTAAGCACATCTAATTACAGATATCTATGTAGACTGAAATGAGTAAATGTCTGTCAATATGGTTAATCGAGGAATACTTGCAAGGGATGGTCCCTCATCTGAGCAGGATTTGAGCATGTGCCGTTAAAACAAGCTCTCTCTAACCCTAATAAAGGGTAGGGGCAAACTTCTTACTGAAACTCACTAGAGTTGTGAATTGGTATTTGTAAAGGCATTGAATTGAAAGATCAGTAGGATGAAATATCTTCGGGTAAAACTCGATTTCAGACCCTATAGGGATTTGGCATTAGTGTATAGTCTCATCACAAATCTAGAATTTCCACAGCCTGGTTGGAATAATGCTTTTATTAAAGACACTGAGACTAATATTATGCAGACATCCTTTATTTCTCTCAGATGCAGAACTAGTATGGAAAGAACTCTAGTATGTCAAACTCTCTTGAACAGGTGTAAAACCACAGAACCTGCAATCATCTTGTTTTGTTGCGCCTCAGTCACAGATGAGTTCAGTGCTTGATTGGGATCTGTGACTTCATGAATGTTCTAAATGTAGGGTTAGACATACACGACTTTTGCTTGCTGAGTATACGATGGGTCTGATTATTCTTATTATCATTTTTTGCCCTTTTCTTCAACTTGGACTTCATGAAATGCCGATAAATTTTCTCAACCCTAACAGATTTACATTTTGTATGTAAAGCGTTTTGTTTTGCTTCAAATCCTCTTTCAAATATAGCTGTATTTGTTTAGTTATTTGGGTCTACATTTGTTTCCTTTTTGGGGAGGGTTAATGTGAGAAGATGAGCGTGTTAGGTTTCTGAAGAGCAGGGCACAAGGTTGTTGTTTTATTATATGTGATTTTCTTAGGAACTGATTTCTCAGTGGCGCGCCACGAGGAACGTAGAAGTATAGAACTTGAGTTGACCGTTTGCTTGTGCTTGTGCTTGCACTTCTGTAGTGGACTGCTCATAAGGAGGGGAGCTGCGTCAGCCACTATATGTGAATGTGTCATTGCACCTACAATAGCCATTTTCGTAGACTGGGTTAAGCTAATCAAGGTGTAATGTGGTTTTGTCAGCCATATTTTGGGAAGTTAAATCATCAACTGGTATTCGTTTTTGCTGAATGTTGTTTGTTGACCGGAGAGCGACAGTGGGAACCTGTCAAGGAAGCTTATGTTGTTAAAGACTTCCTTTAGGGGTATTTCATCAAAATATCAAAGAACAAATATTGTGACACAAGTGTATTGTCCAAAAATATTGTCAACTCAAAAATATCTGAGGAAAGAATATATAAAAGAGGTCACCAAGCTTTTCTGTAATACAAGCTGATTATGTTCAATTAAATTTATCCCTGGCTACTCGTATTATTTATTAGTGCTGTAATCGTGAGTATGTCAGACAAGATTACATTAGTGATCATCCTATGCAAGATCACCAGATGTGACCACCTCAGTGCATCAGGCACGGTAGCCAGCAATAAAGTAACACCTGTTTTTCCAATTTGGAATACATTTAAAGGGGTAATACATAGCAGCCATATCTTCAATGCCACTGGCATGAAGGTAATATTTTTTATAAATAAGCCTCATCAACGTCTAGTGATCTATCAGTCTAATATCAGCATTAAATATATTTTTGAAATTTTAAAATTTTCCCCACACTTCAGTTTATAATTTCTAAATATACATACGTTTTCATCTGGACTTTGGTTTCAGTTTATTTATGGGAAATCAGCCAGGGAAAAGCTTCTAATTTATCAGACTGCACTAAATATAGAAGATCTGACTGTAATAAGCTAGAGAGGCACTATTAACCAGGAGAAATCACACAGAGTTTCCTTATTCTTGGATACATTTTAAAACAAAACCTTTAAATGGCTTCTACCCAGATGTCTCAGTAGCAGCTACATTGCCATGGCAACGACAATAATATTGTCAAAGCTATAGCCGACTAAGAATATTTCAGAGTCCTGTAATTAGGGCATCACATACCTAAATTTGCAGAACATCCTAAAAACATAAAAATAAGTTATCAGCATACTGGCCACATGTTGTAGAATTTGCCCTGATTTTAGTAATTCAATAAATGTCCAGAAGCAGGTGAGGATCATTCAATGTGCTCATAAAATTCTGGTAAAAGCCTTCCTACATGATGTTCCAACATGTGCAAACTTTACCTACCAGGGTGTTGCAAAGCCTGTTTGAGCAGTACGGGCCTATCAATGATTATGTACATCAAAGGAGAAAGTAACTGGGATGCATATTTCTAAGCCATGACATTGGAGTTCGACAAATGGGGGCTATTAGAATGCCTGATCTGAATGCTAATCCCTTTTGTGATTTTGATACAGGATATCTGCAAGGAGAAAAAGTGCCATCAGTCAAGCAATCTCCTTGACGCACCTGCTGCAGGACGATTTGCAAAAGGCAGAATAGACATTTAGCAATGTCAATGAAGAAGCAGCAGTGTTTGTCAAGTGATTCATCATCTACATGAGCACTATTCAAGGGCTGCAAATAGAGATTGTATCCGCCCACGAGTATATCTGTGTCACAGAATTGGATCCAAGTATGGGATCCAAGGTACAGAATAACACTGGTCAATTTCATTCCTTTCTCAACAATGGGTGTGTCAATTTACAAGAACTGGATTGGCAAGAAAGTCAACGATCTGATAGAAAGAGAATTGCAAATTCAAGGCCAGGGAAAATGTGAAATGCAGCTTTGAGCCTACTTTAAAGATTATGGTGTTGACTGGCAGTCCTCTATAAGTATTTTCTCACAACTGCAGCACCCTTATCCAACATCATCACCACCTAATACTAAATGGACAGCACAACAGCTTCATGGGTAACCTCTGCAATGGGTTGGTTACAGATGCCAGAACTTAAATCATGTGCACAGGCAACACATGCATGAAATAAAATAGCTGCGCCAATGACAGTTGAGAAGATGATCCAACTACCTGGATGACCCAACAGAGGTGTACCTTGATCAAGGCCCATTGACCTATTAGTTTGTGAAGAGTAAAATGTGGGTTGAACTCAGCAGTCTGGAAATTAATTATCTAGCATATCTAGTAGCAAGTGTGTGTTCAGTGCTGCTCGAACAGTTTTGATGGTCATAAGAACCAGTCTCCTGACTTTAAATGTAGGGAGATTGTGATGATGAAAATGAAAAAACATTACATCCCTAAAAAATTAACAGGCTCCAGAAGGCACATTTGTGGATGGGGGCACTAGTAGGGTACTTGGTAAGAAATACGAAGTGTGGTGTGTGATCATCCTCCAGAAAACCCCAGAGTTTTAGGAAAAACTCTTCTTTCCTGTTCAAATATAGAACACATCAACAGATACATTTTTTTTAAACATAGGATATACCCAATCAAGGAGAATACAGCAGTTATTTTTGCTGTGGCTGATGACCAGTGAGAAGTGAGCAAGCATAATTCAAGCTTTGGTTCAGAAGTATACTTTTAAATGAACATTGAATCACATATTGCAATGGAAGCTTCCATTTCATATAAGAACATGAAGACATCTTCCATCCCTATCCTTTGTTTCACTTCCATGACGGCCTGCCAATGAAGATTCAAAAGTCTGTACTGCTTATACTTACTGTGTATTGCTTCTACGGGAAAGTGATATACATAGGTAACTGGAAATCACACTTGGAACAGGTAACTTGCACAAGTGAATATCAAATGATAATGAATCATGAGATGACTGGGAGGTTCTTTACAGGTAAACTAAACTTATAATGTATGGATGCGCATCCTGGATAGAGGCTTGGCTTCCTTGTTTCATTGGGATTGTTACTTTATTTGATTGTCCTTTTGTAAATTAAGTCCATCATCTCTAGGTTCTTCTTCTAAGATCAATTAATTTACCTAGACTAGACTAATACACAATTTCTTTTCATTATCTTTTTCAACATGCCAATCTCTTTGTGGATGAAAATTTAAAGTACAGTTGACAATAGCCAGCTACTTGTGTGAGAATCAAGCGTACTCAAATAGTCCTAGCCCTGATGGCAGGTGAGGTTAAGGAATGGTGGACTATCTAACTGGCAAGGAGTGAGCTCAGGTACGGAGACCCTAAACAGAGGAAGATGTGGATTGACACAGTTGGACAATAGCTTTTTTATGGGTCAGGATCAGAAATCAGCCTCTGTAGGTACTACGCTGGTGGAGCTTCCTGTTTAATTAAGAGGGATGCTAGATTAACCAGTAATACTTAGTAGTATTTTTTTAAAATATGTATATGCAAAAAATAAACTAATATATTTCTGCAACAGGCCCATCTCCCTCTCACAACATCCTCAGAATCCTATTAACCTAAATAACCAACTAAACTAGCTATCCCATTCCCCATTTTTCCTCCTATACTCACCTTTTGCAACAGGCCCACCCCTCTCCTTAAACGTAACCCTTGAAAAACACTTAATTAAACTACAACTAAACTGCGTACCGCATTCACAAGTAATCTTCCCATCTTTAGCTCCTGCAACAGTCCCACCCCTCCCTAAAGTAAATGTCACTCTATAGCCTCCAGCCTCTTCAGAATGTCCTCCTGGGTGCGTTGATGGGCCTGCTTGGCCTCCTTCACCTCCTCCAGGAATTTGATGATTTGCTGCAGGGGGCGTCTGTGGTTGGGAGGAGTAGCTGATGAGAGCATGACAACCTCAAAGGGGCACAGTCAAATATGCTCTAAAATGGTACCATAAATGATCCAGATCACCAAACATACTACTCTAGTGGACCACATCAATGCCAAAACCACAAGAAGCAAATAAATATTTTCAAATCTGCAGAATTTCAACTCACCAGCAGCCACCTCCAACTCAATCACCCCCTCGCAAGACCATTGGGTCTTATCATAAGAAGTATGCTTAGTTGTGTAATTAATGGAATGTAGAAGAACTAATAGCATAATGAAAGCCATGAGAAGAAAACACTTAGGTGGAAACTGTGGGATGAATGCAACTTGTGCCAAAATAGGATTGTGGGCCAGCTGGGACTAATAGGGGTGGCCGGTGGAAGGTATATGTCGGCACTTGGCAATGCAACTTTTCTTCTCCTGGTTACTTACAATGGACTGGCCTGGGCCTTGGCTATGGTGATGGTCCTATCGGGCACCTTAGATCTCTTTACCCATCTTGTTCGTCATCAGATGTGAGTTACAAGAACTGCTTGTAGGTAACAGTTTCATTGAAATTGTGGAGTTTGCAATAACCTATGTTGGTAGGTTGAGGTTTTTATTTACTTATCGTTCGCAGCAGCATGACAAACATAATTACTCTGTGTTTCAAAACAATTCAGACTTGTTCTTCAGAGAACTTAAGGGTAAGATGCAATCATGTGGGTTGATGAGGAATTTTGATTGTTTTTTTTTTGTTTTGAATTTTAGAATCTCAACTGGTGAGGTATAATGGAAGTTTATTGTATATATATTTTTTGAATATTGATTTTGAATATTTGGAGTCTACCACACATATATTACAAACGTGCAAATAATGATCTGGTTAAGCAAAGAATCACTAATGCAAGGTTGATGTGGTAAATACCTATGATTTGTCCATATTAGAATGTGGAATAATTGTAGAACCCACATTCCAATATGATAATGCACCTCTCTTTTGTTTGTGAGACTGGTTCCACACAGTGTGATGAATGTATATGTTGACTTACTTTTGATTTGAAATGGGATTAGTAATGTGAAGGTATGTTTTTTTAAATATGTTTTGTGAATATTAGTTCTTGGATATTAGTTCTTGCCCCTCACATGTTCTCACATGAAAACAATGATTTGGTTTGCAGAAGAATCTGTAATGTATGTTTGACATGGTAAGCACCTATATGCGATATGAGAATTATTTGGTTCGCAGAAGAATCAGTCATGTAGGTTTGACATGGTAAGCACCTATGCGCAATATGAGAATGCACCCCCCCTTTTTGTATGTGAAACCAGTTCTAGACAGAGCGATGAATGCATGATTCAACTTACTTTTGATTTGAAATGGGAATAATGATCTGAATAGATATGGCCCTGTGACCAATTATTGAAGAAATCTCAAGAAAGTGAACCTACTTCAAATATCTGATAGGTTTCTTGAAAGACATTAAGGGCCAGATGTAGGAAGCACTTTGCGAGTCGCAAACGGCAAAATTTGCCGTTTGCGACTCGCAAATGCGTGATTCCTATGCAGAAATGCATTTTGCGAGTCGGGACCGACTCGCAAAATTCATTTCCGAATCGCAAATAGGAAGGGGTGTTCCCTTCCTATTTGCGATTCGCAATGGAGTCGCAGTTACCATCCACTTGAAGTGGATGGTAACCCATTTGCTAACGGGAAGGGGTCCCCATGGGACCCCTTCCCCTTTGTGAATGGACCCCATATTATTTTTTCAGGGCAGGGAGTGGTCCAAGGGACCACTCCCTGCCCTGAAAATTCCGAAACTAAAGGTTTCGGAATTTTTTGAAATACAGCTCGTTTTCCTGTGAGGAAAACGGGCTGCACTTCAAAAAAAAAAAAATCTTTATTTAAAAGGCAGGTCGCTAACATGGAGGCCTGCTGACGTCAGCAGGCCTCCATGTTAGCGAGTGCCTATACTCGCAATGGGGTCGCAAACTGCGACCCACCTCATAAATATTTATGAGGTGGGTCTTTGCGACCCCATTGCGAGTTGCAGAAGGTGTCTGAGACACCTTTCTGCATGTCAAATTGCGACTTGCAATTTGCGAGTCGCACAGACTCGCAAATTGCAAGTCGCAATCTGATTTTTTCCTACATCTGACCCTAAGTTTTTACTTTGAAATGTCTTTTTTATTGTAACATATACAGTATGTTTTCTTGTGAAAACTAAGCTACATGGAATTATGTTTTTTATAAAATAGTAATATCCAAGGGGTATGTATTTGGTGTTAAATACTATTGGATTTATTGTCAGTTATTGATTTGCAGTTTAAAATTTGATTTTGTTTTAATCAACAGCCCTGAAGAAGAGACGGTGTGCTGAAACATCTGTTGCCTGTGTCAGAATGTATCATGGAATAGCAACCAAGCTATTATAACACATCACTGAATAATATGTATTTACAGAGTTGAAATTGACTGATCTTCATTGAGAGTGTTTTTCAGATCAAATTTATTTTCCTTATGGACGTACTCCCAGTTGCGGAACTGTGGATCTGATTTAGGGTAATCCTCTTTACTCACCATCTTTCTGGAAAGCTTTGTAGTGATCCATCAAGCTGGGCAAATCCCCATGCATTTTCCATAGACTCCTTTAGGCAAAGATACAATAAAAACCTTGTGAGGGGAATTACACCACATAAGGCAGAAAGCTAGATCTTGGTTCATAGATTATGCTTTTTGTGATATGGTGTAAATCTGTTCACTACTTTTTGTCAAATTAAGGGTAAAAAATTATTGTATATATTCTCACTTGGGCTTGCGAGAGTCCCCAAGGCTCTCACTGAACAGCATTTTAAAAATTGAGGATGAAGTCTTGAGGGCTGAAATGGTCCCGAGTAGGGATGCTGCAAGCCCACCTCCATTTTTTAATATAGCCAGGGTCCGGGGGATAGGGTCCCTGGGGCCAAAATCTGCCTGTGGAGGGGTACCACATATATCCACTTCCTCAAATATATATATTGTTCGCCGAGGACCTGGCCCACAGGGGGCTTAAAAAAAAATAGGCACAGGAGACTGTTGTTTTTCAACATTTTGCAGCAAATCTGCAGATCGCCTGCAAATTCACAGCAACATTTTAAAAAAAAATCCTCCACCACCAGGCCTTGGTGGTTAGGGTATTCCTACTCTACACCTTATGTTTTTTTTTGCATTTTCATTGGGCCTGGTAGTCCAAGATGGCTGCCACCACTACCTGGTGCAAATGGTGGCAGCAAATCATGGCACTGCTGTTGACCCATGGATCCGTGGATCCACCATGGTGGATCTGCATCTATAGATATACATATGTTTTTCTTTAATTACTCCTAAACTACTCAATAGTTTTACACCAAATCACAAAAATAGATCTTTCTGGGTGAAGCTCTAGCTTTCTGCCAAATTTGTGTAATTTCTTTCAGCAGTTTGGGCTAAAATCCCTATGGTAAATTGCATGGAAAAAGCACATTCTGGGGCCTCGCTTGATGAATCTTACCGGAAACTTTCAGGACAGCAGCCAAGTTGACTGGCACACAATCTTTGAAAATTTAGTGAAATTTTGTCAAACTGTGCAAAAGGTTTTAACAAAACAAAAAATCCCTTTCATATTGAAAGTAGGTCCTAACTTTAACTATTTATATCTTCACTTAAAAACCAACGGTTGCAAGGAGGTTATACTTAGGTAACAACAATAAAAAAAAAACTTCGAAATTCACTGTAAAAAACTTAGACTACAAGGATGTTCTACTTAGGAAATGTAATAAAAAACTTAGACTCACATTTCACTTGTGAAATTCATCATTTGTAGTTACCGGAGCTAACTATACTTTACGCACCCGTAATGCACTGCTTATGAACTCACATATTACATCACTCAAGACATGGTCAGTGACATCACTGATGGCATCTCAAATGACATCAATGATGATATCATCCAGTGAGTGTGAGTGTTTTTACTAAAAGTTTATGGGTGTTAAGCATATATACCAAGGTACTACAAAAGTTAAAATAGTATACTTTCTCTACTACTGAGTGATACTATTTCTAACATATATCATGTGAGTGGCTGTGTGACTGTGTGTATCTGTGTGTAAGTGGGTGTGTAAGTACCTGTATGAATGTATAAGTAGGTATGTGAGTCGTTGTGTGGGTGAGTGAGTGAGTGTGTGAGTGACTATGTTGGTGAGTGAGTGGATGTGTCAGTGGCTATATTGGAGAGTGAGTGACTGTGTGAATGGCTGTATGTGGGTGAGTGGGTGTTTAAGAGACTGTCTGGGTGCGTGAGTGAATGGAAGTATGAGTGATTGACTGGCTGTGTAAGTGGTTGGATGGGTGAGTTAGTGATTGTTTCTTTAAGTGAGCTTCTGTGTGAGTGGCTGTATTTTAGAGTATGTGTCTGTGAGAATGGAAGGTATGGGTTAGTGAGCAAATGTGTGAGTGCTTGTATGGTTGTATGAGTGGGTATGTAAGTGGTTGTGTGGGTGTGTGAGTGCTTGTATGGGTGAGTGAGTGGCTGTGTTGAGAGGATGTATGGGTGAGTGAGTAGCTGTGTGAGTGGCTGTATGGGTGAGTAAGTGGGTGTGTAAGTAGCTGTATGGGTGAATGTGTGGCTGTGTATGTGGCTGTATGGGTAAATGACTGGTTGTATGAGTAGCTGGATTGGTGAGTGAGTGGTTGTGTGAGTGCCTGTCTGAGTGAGTGAATGGGAGTGTGAATGGCTCTATGGATGAGTGAGTGGTTGTGTGAGCAAGTGTATGGGTCTGTGAATGGGTATGTGAGTGGTTGTGTGGGTTGTGTGTGTGTGAGTGGGTATATGAAAGCTTGCATAGGGGTGTGAGTGGCTGTATGAGTTCCTCTGTGAATAATGTTATCAGTGATGTTGTCAGTGATGTCATTTGGGATGTCACAAGACTTGAATAGCACTCCCTGGTCAGGTAGACTCTAGTGCAATTTTTTGCTATCTCAGATTTGTCCTCTTGGGTCCCTAGTGACTGGTAGTAGCAAAACATCTGAGGTAGCTCCCAACTGGGTTACTTTACCTCTTGTGTTCCTGCAGCTGGTTACCGGAGATCAGATGACTGATACTCAGAGTCACTGCTGTAGGTTGGGACTGGTACTTGAATTTTCCCTGAGCCAGTAGCTGCAGACACAGCCCAAACGTTACTAGCCCAAAGTGCAGCAGGTGCAGTCCTTCTTAAGGTGCAGCATCTCTGTGCAGGTTCAAAGGCAGCTGTGCAGTTCTTCTTCAGTCCTCTCTCCGTTTCCAGCATGATCTAAGGTTCAGAGTGCCAGGGGTGCCATTTTATTCCCAGGAAAGTGCCCTGAATGGACAACTTGGTCACTAGCCCAGGGGCTACTAGATACCATCCTAACTAGTGATGAATTTCCTGTGATTTGTAGTATGTGGCTAAATCAGAGTGCCACATTCTTGCCTCTTTCAAGATGACAAGACCCTTCTTCGGTCTTTAGGAGCTTGGTAGCACACCCAAGAGGTGCAGCTACCAAAAAGCTACACGCCCACAGTAGAATGAGTTTGGGGGAGTTTTCCCTCTTTGGCCCTGTCTCCCTTTTCTCTGCGGGAACAAAAGACATCCTGCTCAGGGTTGCTGGCTCTACTTCCCGTCACCTTTGAAGCTGGCCTTTTTGGCTAACACACTGAGGGGCCACCCTGGGGGAGGAGGTGACACCTTGCTCTGTGCATATGCCTTTGTTCCTGTAACGGGGAGTCATTCACATGTCTCCCCAGGTGGTCAGAAAGCTGTCTCTGACACAGTGTCTTTATGAGGCCACAGGGCTAGCTTAAGTTGCTTAACTTTCGAAGTGAGCGTTATTTAAACTTGGCCAACAAGTCACATTTAATGCTGTGATTAATTTGGTACACTCAAAAGAAAAGGGTGTTGGACAATGGAGAAACAGTGCTCAAAAACCCAATCGGCACACATAATGTTACTTGAATATCAATAAAGCGGTGCACTTATAAGGGAAACACCTTTAACCCCAAACCTGAAAAGCCAAGTTAATAAGACAAAACAGTAACATATGAAGCACTCGCTAAAACAATATCTGTATTAAACAATCAATATCAAATCTGTATATGTACATTTCTTTTGATCACGTGGACCAAAACAGGAAGAAAATAAACACAGGAAGACCATAATGGGAGGGAGGGGAAGAAACTTTCAGAGAAAGAGAAAGAGGTGGAATGAAGACGAGATCTTGGGACAGAGAGTTTAGATATCAATTGCCCATCGTCAATTAATGTGATCAATTTATCAAGTAGAGATCTGTCATTGGATACAAAATCACTTTTGGAGAAAGGTTTGAGTTTTTGTCCCACTAGCCATGGTTCTATATGCAGATCCAAGATTGAGTTATTCAAATTTGTTCAAAGGTTCAAACTTAAGAAATATTTTTTGATGAATTCAGCCTGCAAGGAAACAGTTAGTTCCCCTACACAGGGTGTTGAATTGAGTGCATTGTCGATCAAAGATATACACAATACTGCAGCATCATTATCGATTTCAGAACTTGAAGACGATCCCACCACTCTCTCATAAGTTTTGAAAGATCTTGATATTGTATCTGATGTTAGCATAACTTGTGGTCTTAAGAGGAAATCTCAATGGGTACCCAAGTCATTTAGTAACAATAATCTTGATGTGTTTTATGATATGGTATGTAGAGACTAGGAAGTTTTTATGTCTAAGTAGAGGTTTCAGAAATCTACTTTCAATTTGAGTTATGCTGAACAACAAGCACTCAAATACTTCAACAAGAAGAGGGTATCATTAATAGACAAGCAGACAAATGTGGTAATGTTGTGGTTATGAATAGGTTGGATTATGACAATGAGATTTGCATGCAATTGAATGATGATCAATGCTATGAGAGTATTAAATTCAATCCATTTCTTGAATTATCAAACAAAATCAACAATAGATTGTAGACATGGTATCAACAGAACATACTTAACGAAGATTAATGTATAGGTTTCAAAGTGGACCGTTCGAGGTTCCCCTGTTTATACACTCTACCAAAAATTCATAAGAAATTTCAATTCCCACCTAGGCGGCAAATTATCTCTGGCATCTCAGGACCGACCCAAAAATTATCTGAATTTGTAGATCTCTTTTTGCAACCAATTGTTAACAATCTTCCCTCCTTCTTTAGGATAAGACACACATTCTTAGCATCTTAAGTGATGTGAAATGGGAGACAAACATGTTGTTGGTGACATTAGATGTTGTCTCATTGTACACCTGTATTGGGCGTGATCTAGGTTTGCAAGCAACACAGTATTTTCTCAATAAAAGATCTGCTAAACTGTGGGAACAGACAGGGATGTTAATTGAAATGATAGATATAATCCTTAGTGACAATTTCTTTCTATTTAATAAACACGGGTATAGACAAAAACAAGGGGGGGCGATGGCCTCCAGACTCTCTCCTCCTTTGCAAATCTTTTTATGGGTTGGTTTGAGGAGAGGTGGGTCTGGGGTCATGATTCCTCTCAATAGCAGACACACATACTGTACTAGGGGAGTTATATAGATGACTGTTTTATGATGTGGTGGGCAGTGTTGAACAGTTAATAGTTTTTTTTTTTTATATCTAAATTCCAATGAGATTAATGTCAAATTCACTCATCATTATTGTTCTGAAGTCATTGAATTTTTAGATGTGGAGGTATTTATTGAAGATAATAAGATGCAAAGCAGACTGTTTCGGAAACCCACAGCTTGTAATTCTATTTGAAATGCAACAAGCGCTTACCCTAGACATCAAATTACATCAATACCATTTAGTGAGATGGTAAGAGCCAGACAAAATTGTAGTCAGGATGAGGAGTTTTTTTAGTGTATTGAGGAGATGGGTCAACGTTTTAAACTGCAGGGATATCAGAGGGGTGATATTGAAAAAGCACAAAATAGAATGCCCTTTCTCTGTGCTGGGGAGTGCAAGGCCACAGTCTCTCTGGTGGGTGACTTTCCCACTGGTTCTGGATGGGGCTCCATGCCCATTTCTCTGTGCTGGGGAGTGCAAGGACACAGTCTCTCTGGCGGGTGACTTTCCCACTGGTTCCTGAGGGGGCTCCATGCCCATTTCTCTGTGCTGGGTAGTGCATGGCCACAGTCTCTCAGGTGGGTGACTTTCCCACTGGTTCTGGAGGGGGCTCCATGTCCATTTCTCTGTGCTCGGAGTGCAAGGCCACAGTCTCTGGAGTGGTTGACTTTCCCACTGGTTCTGGAGGGGGCACCATGCCCATTTCTCTGTGCTGGGTAGTGCAAGGCCACAGTCTCTCAGGTAGGTGACTTTCCCACTGGTTCTTGAGGGGGCTCCATGCCCATTTCTCTGTGCTGGGAGTGCAAGGCCACAGTCTCTGGAGTGGGTGACTTTCCCACTGGTTCTGGAGGGGGCACCATGCCCACTTCTCTGTGCTGGGGAATGCAAGGCCACATTCTCTCAGGTGGGTGACTTGTCTACTGGTTCTTGAGGGGGCTCCATGCCCATTTCTCTGTGCTTGAGAGTGCAAGGCCACAGTCTCTCAGGTGTGTGACTTTCCACCTGGTGGTTCTGGAGGGGGCTCATTGTACAGCAGTCACAAGAGGGTGGCCTACATGCCCTCTGCTGGAGGTGAGGGCTGCGCTGTCTCATCTGGAGGTGAGGGCTCCGTGACCACTGGTGGTGGTGGTGGCGGTGGTGGTGTCATCCTGCCAGCCTCTGCTGGAGGTGAGGGCTGCACTGTGTCAGCAGGTGAAGGTGCCTCCTGGGCAGCCTCTTCTGGAGGTGAGGGCTGCACTGTCTCAGCGGGTGAAGGTGCAGCCTCTGCAGGAGGAGTGGGCAGCACTGCCTCAGCTGAAGGTGAGGGCTCCGTGACCACTGGTGGTGGTGTCACCCTGCCAGTCTCTGCTGGAGTTGATGGCTTCTTCCCCTTCATGGCAGATGTCGAGGGCTCCTTCTCCTTCATGGCAGGAATCAAGGGTATCTTCCCCTTCATGACAGAAGTCGAGGGCTTCTTCCCCATCATGGCAGGAGGTGGGGTCTCCTTCCCCTTCATGGCAGGAGTCAAGGGCCTTTTCCCCTTCATGACAGTGGCTGTGGGATCCTTACTCTTCCTTGCTGGTGGATCGGGAACCATCACTGTCTTGCCTCCACGACTAGGAGGTGCCTCCACTGTCCGCATGGACTGTTTGGCTGAGGTGCTGGGTCATTGGGACCCTGGTCTTACTGGCAGGATGGGGGGAATGGAGGGAAGAGGTCAAGTTGGGCAAGGAAAAGCTTTTTAGGGACGGTGAGGCGGGAAGAGGGATGGGAGTGGAGGTTGAGGGTGAAGTTGTTAGAGGAGTACATCTCTTGGACTTGGGTGCAGGTGCATAGGGAGTGTGCTGATGTGAGGTGGATGGCTGTTGGGTGTCTGAGTGCTTGCTTCTGTGTGCTTTAGGAGTGGGGACAGACAGGGTTGGAGAGGATGCAGGGGACGTGTGCATGGATGTTGTGGAGGTATCTGCTAATGAGGTGTGTGTGCTGCTTGGTGTGGTGATGCTTGTGGTGGTTGTTGAAGCACTGCATGCAGGTGTGAGTGTGGACATGACTGAGAGTGAGGTGGAGGAGGAGGAGGGGGAGACAGTGGAGGCAGTGGATGTGGTTGTGTCTGTAAATGTCTGGTGTTTGTGTGAGTGCTTGTATGTTGAAGTGTGGGGTCTGTGTTTGACTGTGATACTCTTGTGTGCTGTCTTGTGTGCATGTTTTCTGAATGGTGCATTGGATGGATTGGGGTTGAGGTGACTGGGAAGTGGTAGTTGGAGGCGGGACGGTAGGGACAGGGACAATGACTGCCATCAGAGAGGAGTAAATAGTCTGAATCGATCTCTGTTGGGCCGCCAATCCACTGTGGAAGCCCTCCAGGAATTCATTGCATTGCTGCATCTGGGATGCCAGACCCTGGATGGCATTCACAATGGTTGACTGCCCGACAGAGATGGATCTCAGGAGGTCAATTGCCTCCTCACTCAGGGCTGCAGTGTTCAGTGGGGCAGGGCCTGAGGTGCCTGGGGCGAAGGAGATGCCCACCCTCCTGGGTGAGCGGGCACGGTAAACTCCCTGAAGGGCTACTGGGAGGACGGTGCTGGTACGGGGGGTGCCGGCTGTACCTGCAGCTCGGGTGGTGAAAGAGGTATCTGCCACGACCAGGGAGCTTGCATTGGAGGAAGTATCTGAGTCAGTGTTGTCACCTCCTGTCCCTGCTGTGGTGCTCCCCTCACTCTCCGTCCAACTGATTCCCTCAGCATCAGTGGGCTCTGCCTCCTGGGTACTGTGGGATGCAGCTCCATCTCTCACCGGTGCCACTGCTCCTCAGTCAGATGATGCTAATGCACACATGGACAAGATGACAGAAGAAAAAAGGGGGGAGAGAGAGAGAAAGGAAACACTGGGTCAATTACTTCACCAACACCACAGTTGGCATACACAGCACCATCACACACAGGCATCAGGATTGAGCACTATGAATTGCACTGCCATTGATTTGACTAGATGCCACAGAAAGATGCGGGTCAAACACTGCCAAATGCATGCCCCCTGAGACCCACTAAGCCCTGTCTGACATGGAATGCAACCTAGCTAGGTTACCTTATTTTCCCTTTCAACCATTACCCTTCAGTAGGATCACGCTGCAATGTATGGCCTGGCATTAAGGGGCACCCACTAACTGACACCCACCACCCGAATCCCAGGCCACCAAACCAATTATCGTAGTAATGCCCACTGTACTCACCCCCTTGTGGCTGCTGTGATGCCCTCAAGCGCCCATCCAGCTCTGCGTAGGCCACACCAGTATCCGGGCCATCAGGGGGGTCAGGTTCCGACGGGCACCCCTTCCTTGTTGGAAGGCCATCCCCAGCTGGGCCTCCGCGGTCTTCCTTGCCCAGCGTCTCAGGTCCTCCCACCGTCCTCCCAGGGTCCGCACGTCCTTGGCGATGGCAAGCCATAATCCCTTCTTTTGAGGGGCGCTGACCTGCAAAGGCAATACACATGGGAGGACACCATTATACATACAATCCTTCCTGTCACACATATGGCCCACGTTTCTGTCACCATTGGCACACACATCGGCTGGCGCACACCATGTACACCACCACATTACATCCCCCCATGACATGATGCTTGCACACACATCTCCATGCATCCTTCCCACATGTATCATGCCCCAGGTGTACTCACCTGTTGGTCTGGAGGCCCATACAGCAATCCGTACTGGGGTAGGACCCCAAACACAATTGCTCCAACTCCTCCGAAGTGAAGGCAGGGACGATATCCACAGTCACACGGGCCATGGTAGGTTCCAGACACAGGTCACAGCAGAGCACGCAGTGTAGGTGTTCTCCTGCTGAAGGTCAGGAAACAAGTGAGGAATCAGATAGAAAATCGCAGTCACATCCGCGGTGGTGTACACCATCACCACCGGCCCAGATCCCCATTGCCCACTGTACTCCATAGAGCCCCATATTAACCAATGAGGAATTGCATGACGGTGCAAGACTGTCTTCTGCCATGACGCCCAAAGTTGGCAGAGTTACCTCACTTCCACCTGTCACTTCACACAGGAGAGGCGGACGCCATGTCATGGAGATGGACAACCATCAGATTAACCTTTACTGTGTAATTGCCTAGATTTGCAAATACCTGTCATTACCACTGTCCCATCAAATAAATGCAACATGTACACTGAGGTTGTGGGTCCCTTGTTCAAACTGTGACAGCCTACTGACTCTTGCGACCCTTAAATACCTACCGCTGCGAATGAATGGGAGGAGAAGATGAACCCCCATGTACAGACCCCTTGTAGACTTGGCTACACTGGAGGACAGGCACATTACACTCACCTATAGACTGGACAGGGCCACAATCACAGAGCAGTGTTCCCAATTGGAGCCTGACTTGATATCAGCTATCCGTTATCCCACTGGGATCCCCCCTCTTGTGCAAGTGCTATCAGTGCTCCATTTCCTGGCAACTTGTTCTTTCCAAGTGACAGTAGGCTTGTCAGCTGGAATGTCACAGCCAATGTTTTCTATTGTGATGGAAAGGGTCTTGTCTGCCTTGGTGAAACACATGTGCAGCTGCATTGCTTTCCCCAAGGTGGAAGATTTAGCCACTGTGAATGCCGGATTCTATGCAATGGTGTGATCGATAGTACATGTATTGTGTTAGTCCCCCCCGCCAGAATGAACAGGTGTTCAGGAATCAGAAGAGTTTCCACTCACTGAATGTGCAAATGGTTTGCCTGGTGGACCAGTACATCTCTCACCTCGCTGCCAAGTATCCTGGGTCGGTGCATGATGCCTTCGTCCTGAGGAATAGCAGCATCCTGAATGTGATGGACCAACAACAGAAGCACAGTTGAGCTAGATCCTCCACCCACTGTATGTCAGTGGATTCCTTCAAGTGTTCTCCCCAATGTTGTCCCTCTATACTTGCAGGTGACTCTGGCTACCCAAACCTATTGTGGCTGCTGACCCCTATGAGGAATGCCAGGACAGGGCTGAGGAACGTTATGATGAGGCACATGGGTGAACCAGAAGAATAATCGAGCGGACCTTCAGCCTCTTGAAAACCAGGTACAGGTGCTTCCATCTGACAGGTGGATCCCTGTGCTATTCACCTGGAAAGGTCTGCCAGATAGTAGTGGCATGCTGCATGTTGAACAACCTGGCCCTCAGACGACATGTGCCTTTTCTGCAGGAGGAGGTGCCTGGCAGCAGTGGACCCTGTGGGTAGTGAGGATGAGGAGGTAGAGGATGAGGACAACAGAACATCAGTTATATGACAATAGTTCCAATGGCAAACAGGTGAGGCAGTGGAACTGACCATTACTCTGACTATTGATTTATCTGTGTGCATGTGTCATGATGCCATTCACTTCCTTTGCATCTCAACTTACTGTCACCTATGGCTTTTCATTTTACAGATGTTGGTGATATGACAACATTGCCCTGATGTGATCACTACCGACTGTTCCAGGTCATTATTTGTTAGCTATCACAGTGTTCAGATCATTTGCACTTGATGTGACTGTTCCCACCAATGCACATTAAAGACACATAAAACAGTGTTACTCAAATTGTGTTCAAGGGTGTTTATTGTAGTGCTATATAATTGTTGGTAAAGTGCAATGGAATGGGTTGATGGTGGAAGAATTTCCAGGGTATTGTTCCAGTCACTTTGTAGCACAGGTCCAGTGTCCAAGGGACCATAGGAAGGGGAGCAATGACAGTTCAAAGTGGACAAGGTGACAGGGTGGGACACAAGGGGGACAATCAGGAGAGTCTCATTTCCTGGTGATGGTCTTGGTCTTTGCAAGTGTCTCTGGCTTCTGTCTGGTTCTCAGGGAACGTTTGCGGGGTAGTTCACCTTCTGCAGGGGGAGGGGTGCTGGTGGCCTGTAGATCCTGTGGCAGGGCCTCCTATCCACTAGCTGCAGCGAAAGTGGGGGGCTTGTCAATAGACTGGCTAGTGGTAGGGGCTTGCTGGTGTGCTGTCCATTCCCTCATGATGTTGGCCATTTCTGCCAGCACCCCTGCTATGAAGATCATTGTGGTGATGAAGGCCTGCAAGTTCTCCCTGATCTCCTGATGGTGTTCCTCCTGCAGTCGCTTGTTCTCCTGCATGTTGTTCAGGATCTGACCCATCATGTCCTGGGATTGTAGGTAGGCACCCAGGACATTGGTGAGTGCCTCGTGGAGAGTCGGTTCCCTGGGTCTGTCCTCCTCAGCACACGGCGGTCCTCCCAGTGTCCCTGTTTCACTGTGCCCCTGTCCCCTGAACGGTGTGCCCACTGCCACTGACCCCAGGTCCCTGATTGTCTTGGGTTTGAGGTGTGGACTGGGGTCCCTGTACAGGTGGGCACACTGCTGATTGACGTGTCCTGGGGACAGAGGTGTGGGTATGCTGGGTGGGTGCTTTTGTGTTGATAACTGATGGGAGAGGCTCTGAGGTGTACTGTGAGTGGGCTGGGGTGACCGACTGTCCAGTGGTCCCTGATGGGCCAGGTTGTTGTTCCAGATCCTGAAGTCCAGAGTTACTGTTATCAATAAGGGCATCTTTTGTTGGGGGACTGGACAGTTGTGGCACCTCCTCTCCACTGAGATTGTCTGGGGCTCTTGTGGGTATGTATGACATGTATTATACTTCATGCCTGTGAAATGTTGTACATCCCTATCTTCCCCTCTATGGTTGCTTTTGCCCTGCCACCTTTGATTGTGTATGGTGATGTATTGTGGGATTGTTATTTCCCCTATGCCGTGCATGCTTTGGTGATGGGTGTCTATGCAGGGCTGGATGGGCTGCCCATGCATTGGTATGGTATGCAGGGCCTGGCATTGGGGTTAGTCATCTGCATTGGTGCAATGTGTGGGATGGAGTGGAGTGATGGGAGTGAGGGTGAGGGTGTGAGTTGGCATGCAGGTGCGGGGGTGATAAGTGGTAAATGTTGACTTACTAGTGTCCAGTACTCCGGCTACTCCAGTAATTCCCCCAGGATGCAGTAATGCCAAGACTTGCTCCTCTCATGCTGGGCGCTGTGGGGATCTACCGCCAGTCTCTGTATGGCAAGCTGGTGCCTTGCTACTATGGAATGTACCTTCCCCCGTAGGTCTTTCCACCTCTTTCTGATGTCGTCCCTTGTTCTTGGATGCTGTCCCACGGTGCTTACCCCATCAACGATTCTCTGCCATAGCTCCAACTTCCTTGCCATGGATATCTGCTGGACCTGTGCTCCAAAGAGCTGTGGCTCTACCCTGACTATTTCCTTCACCATGACCCTCAACTCCTCATCCGTGAAACGGGGGTGCCTTTGTGGTGCCATGGGTGTTGTGTGATGTGTGTGAGTGTGTTAGGTGATGTGATTGGGTGTGCGTAGTGGAGTGTGTGAGGGATGTGTGTGTGTGTGTATTTGTTGCTCACTCCTGGGCATGAGCAAAGGAACAGCAGCTCTCACTGACAGTCAGGATGGGTGCAGGCTGAAAAATCAGCAGGGGCATCAGCAGCTGCAGCCCCAATGATTTCCCATTGGATGTGCCTTGGCTAAACACCAGGGCACCAACAGGAAAAATAATTGACAGTTCTTGAGAGCAACCACTATGGATGCTGACTCAGAAGCCAGCAAGGGCCACAGGGGCCTTTAGGTTCTCCGGTGCACCCCCCAAAAAAGAAATGAATAAGTGTGGGTGCCTTGGATGGCAACCTAGGGCATCTATGGTAAAAGTTAGGGTCAGGCTCCCACCAGCACTTAACATGGGTTCTGTCTGGGACACTGACAGGGGTCCAGTGGCATGAGGACTCTATCTACAGCCAGCCTCCAAAATTCAAAAAAAGTGTGGGTGTTGCGGGTGGGACTGGGACACCTAAAAAAAATATTTAAAAAACAGACAATAAGCATTTCAATATTTCCTCTTAAAATTCACAATCTAGGTATAATTTTTTTGCACCACCCTCGCACCATGCAATGGGGTACAAGGGCGACCTTGCGTGCCTCTGAGTGGCTTTATTAATCTCCCCCAGGAAGGTGTTCCATATGTGGAGCGTGGGTGTTCCCATGCACCCACCCATGGATTTTTGCTAATTCCCTGATTTACCAACACTGGTAAACTTGGGACTGCATGAAAATTCTATGCCTTCTCAGGTAGGCGCAACTGTAAGAAATATTTGTATTTCTCCTAGCTGTTTCCTCTTTCTAAGTGTGCTAAAAATGCCTCTGGGAATGGGTTTTGTGAAGGAGGGTGTCCCTTCCTGCCAAAAACAATGGGGCAAGGTTGTCTGCATTGGTCCAATAATGCACATTGTGTATAAGTGAAAGGAAAAGGACAGGAATGTGTTGTATCATGTTAAATATGGTGCATTCCTGCCCTTTCCATTGCACGCAGGGCAGTAAGGTGGCTTACTGCCCTGCGCAAAACAATGATAGATCTACCCCTATGTGTGGACTAAACTTTAATTTTCACTTTTGAAACTGTCCCATATTGTTTACACTGCACGTTGTCTGTGTTCTGGGTTGTAAGGGAAAATATAGTGGCATAGAGTGTACTTAAAATAATTTAACGTGTCAAAATTAAAAACAAAAATCGACTCCACTATATTTACCCTTAAAATACAGAATACATACTGAATGTGGACTAAACGATGTGGTAGTACTACAGTACACCACGAACCTTTTCTAAAATATATAAATAATAAAATAAGATTTACTTACCTTGACACACTTTTACAAACTAACTCATGCCTTTCTATACACTTACAAAACCTTAGGACTCTATATATACAATTAAAATACAGAACATAACAAAAATGTGGTCTGAACAATATGGCTGCCTTTTATTTTTGTAAGGGAAATCATTAGCCAGTCACAAACTGTTGTGTTATTGGCATGTACCACAGTATACCACAAAACCACAGTGGTATGCCGAGACCCAATATATCACTACATTTTTCTGCCATATGAGCCTGAATCACAATGGTAAACTTACACATTGTCTAAGTTTGCATTTGCTATTCACATGGACATTTTTGCTAGTAATATCTTTATGACTGCACAGTCTTCGCCCTTAAAAAGATAGGAATGTTCTATCTTTTTATGTGCAGAGACTCCCCAGTAGTAAAGACACTTCTCGTAAAATACCACTGTGATTACCAAAATTCAGAAACAGATAAAAATAATTTTGCATTGGTGAATGACGGCCTACAACATTAAAACTAGTGAATCAATTTATAACTACTAACAAAAAAGACCCTTTAAACTTCATAGTCTATATTACTAACACATTTAGGGGGTGATTCTAACCCTGACGGGCGGCGGAGGCCACCCGCCAGAGTTCCCCCCTCCAGAACACCGCTCCGCGGTCATAAGACCGCTGCGGTGATTCTGGGTTTTCCACTGGGCTGGCGGGCGACCGCCAAAAGGCCGCCCGCCAGCCCAGTGGAAAACACCCTTCCCACGAGGACGCCGGCTCCGAATGGAGCCGGCGGAGTGGGAAGGTGCGACGGGTTCAGTTGCACCCGTCACGAATTTCAGTGTCTGCTGAGCAGACACTGAAATTCATTGTGGGGCCCTCTTACGGGGGCCCCTGCAGTGCCCATGCCATTGGCATGGGCATTGCAGGGGCCCCCAGGGGCCCCACGACACCCCATACCGCCATCCTGTTCCTGGCGGGAGAACCGCCAGGAACAGGATGGCGGTATGGGGTGTCAGAATCCCCATGGCGGCGCAGCGAGCTGCGCCGCCATGGAGGATTCATTTGGGCAGCGCGGGAGACCGCCGGTTTTCCACTTCTGACCGCGGCCAAACCGCCGCGGTCAGAATGCCCTGCGGGGCACCGCCAGCCTGTTGGTGGTGCTCCCGCCAACCCTGGCCCCGGCGGTCCATGACCGCCGGGGTCAGAATGACCCCCTTAATCTATCCATTCAGCCATTTTTACACTATATCTGTCAAAACAATACTCTATGACTCAACTGTAGGAAAGTACCATCTTGCCTGGCATGTTACCCCCATTTGTCACTGTATATATGTTGTTTTAGTTGTATGTGTCACTGGGACCCTGGTAACCCAGGGCCCCAGTGCTCATAAGTGTGCCTGAATGTGTTACCTGTGTAGTGACTAACTGTCTCACTGAGGCTCTGCTAATCAGAACCTCAGTGGTTATGACCTCTCATTTCTTTCCAAATTGTCACTAACAGGCTAGTGACCATTTTTACCAATTTACATTGGCTTACTGGAACACCCTTATAATTCCCTAGTATATGGTACTGAGGTACCCAGGGTATTGGGGTTCCAGGAGATCCCTATGGGCTGCAGCATTTCTTTTGCCACCCATAGGGAGCTCTGACAATTCTTACACAGGCCTGCCACTGCAGCCTGAGTGAAATAACGTCCACGTTATTTCACAGCCATTTTACACTGCACTTAAGTAACTTATAAGTCACCTATATGTCTAACCTTTACCTGGTAAAGGTTAGGTGCAAAGTTACTTAGTGTGAGGGCACCCTGGCACTAGCCAAGGTGCCCCCACATTGTTCAGGGCCAATTTCCCTGACTTTGTGAGTGCGGGGACACCATTACACGCGTGCACTACATATAGGTAACTACCTATATGTAGCTTCACAATGGTAACTCCGAATATGGCCATGTAACATGTCTATGATCATGGAATTGCCCCCTCTATGCCATCCTGGCATAGTTGGCACAATCCCATGATCCCAGTGGTCTGTAGCACAGACCCTGGTACTGCCAAACTGCCCTTCCTGGGGTTTCACTGCAGCTGCTGCTGCTGCCAACCCCTCAGACAGGCATCTGCCCTCCTGGGGTCCAGCCAGGCCTGGCCCAGGATGGCAGAACAAAGGACTTCCTCTGAGAGAGGGTGTTACACCCTCTCCCTTTGGAAAATGGTGTGAAGGCAGGGGAGGAGTAGCCTCCCCCAGCCTCTGGAAATGCTTTGTTGGGCACAGAGGTGCCCAATTCTGCATAAGCCAGTCTACACCGGTTCAGGGGACCCCTTAGCCCTGCTCTGGCGCGAAACTGGACAAAGGAAAGGGGAGTGACCACTCCCCTGACCTGCACCTCCCCTGGGAGGTGTCCAGAGCTCCTCCAGTGTGCTCCAGACCTCTGCCATCTTGGAAACAGAGGTGCTGCTGGCCCACTGGACTGCTCTGAGTGGCCAGTGCCACCAGGTGACGTCAGAGACTCCTTGTGATAGGCTCCTTCAGGTGTTGCTAGCCTATCCTCTCTCCTAGGTAGCCAAACCCTCTTTTCTGGCTATTTAGGGTCTCTGTCTCTGGGGAAACTTTAGATAACGAATGCAAGAGCTCATCCGAGTTCCTCTGCATCTCTCTCTTCACCTTCTGCCAAGGAATCGACTGCTGACCGCGCTGGAAGCCTGCAAACCTGCAACATAGTAGCAAAGACGACTACTGCAACTCTGTAACGCTGATCCTGCCGCCTTCTCGACTGTTTTCCTGCTTGTGCATGCTGTGGGGGTAGTCTGCCTCCTCTCTGCACCAGAAGCTCCGAAGAAATCTCCCGTGGGTCGACGGAATCTTCCCCCTGCAACCGCAGGCACCAAAAAGCTGCATTACCGGTCCCTTGGGTCTCCTCTCAGCACGACGAGCGAGGTCCCTCGAATCCAGCGACTCTGTCCAAGTGACCCCCACAGTCCAGTGACTCTTCAGTCCAAGTTTGGTGGAGGTAAGTCCTTGCCTCACCTCGCTGGGCTGCATTGCTGGGAACCGCGACTTTTGCAGCTACTCCGGCCCTGTGCACTTCCGGCGGAAATCCTTTGTGCACAGCCAAGCCTGGGTCCACGGCACTCTAACCTGCATTGCACGACTTTCTAAGTTGGTCTCCGGCGACGTGGGACTCCTTTGTGCGACTTCGGGTGAGCACCATTTCACGCATCCTTGTAGTGCCTGTTTCTGGCCCTTCTTTGGGAGCTACCTGCTGCTGAGAGGGCTCCTTGTCTTGCTCGATGTCCCCTCTCTCTCCTGGTCCAATTTGCGACCTCCTGGTCCCTCCTGGCCCACAGCAGCATCCAAAAACGCTAACCGCATGATTTGCAGCTAGCAAGGCTTGTTGGCGTTCTTTCGGCGGGAAAACACTTCTGCACGACTCTCCATGGCGAGAGGGATCCGTCCACCAAAGAGGAAGTCTCTAGCCCTTTTCGTTCCTGCAGAAACCTCAGCTTCTTCTGTCCAGTAGAAGCTTCTTTGCACCCACAGCTGGCATTTCCTGGGCATTTGCCCATCTCCGACTTGCTTGTGACCTTTGGACTTGGTCCCCTTGTTCCACAGGTACCCTAGATTGGAAATCCACAGTTGCATTGTTGGTTTGTGTCTTTCCTGCATTATTCCTCTAACACGACTTCTTTGTCCTTAGGGGAACTTTAGTGCACTTTGCACTCACTTTTCAGGGTCTTGGGGAGGGTTATTTTTCTAACTCTCACTATTTTCGAACAGTCCCAGCGACCCTCTACAAGGTCACATAGGTTTGGGGTCCATTCGTGGTTCGCATTCCACTTTTGGAGTATATGGTTTGTGTTGCCCCTATCCCTATGTTTCCCCATTGCATCCTATTGTAACTATACATTGTTTGCACTGTTTTCTAAGACTATACTGCATATTTTTGCTATTGTGTATATATATCTTGTGTATATTTCCTATCCTCTCACTGAGGGTACACTCTAAGATACTTTGGCATATTGTCATAAAAATAAAGTACCTTTATTTTTAGTATAACTGTGTGTTGTGTTTTCTTATGATATTGTGCATATGACACTAAGTGATACTGTAGTAGCTTCACACGTCTCCTAGTTCAGCCTAAGCTGCTCTGCTAAGCTACCATTATCTATCAGCCTAAGCTGCTAGACACCCTATACACTAATAAGGGATAACTGGGCCTGGTGCAAGGTGCAAGTACCCCCTTGGTACTCACTACAAGCCAGTCCAGCCTCCTACATTGGTTGTGCAGCGGTGGGATAAGTGCTTTGAGACTACTTACCACTCTTGTCATTGTACTTTTCATAAGAGAAAAATATACAAAACAAGGTCAGTGTATATACACTTAGCCAAAAAGTTTTGCATTTCCTCTTTTCACTCTTTTCAAAGTGCTGAAAAGTACTTCTAAACTTTCAAAAAGTTCTTAAAAGTTTCAAAAGTTTTTTTTCTGTCTTTCTAAAAAGTTCTGAAAACTTTTTTCTCTTTTTCTATCACTTTAACTCTCTCTAAAAATGTCTGGCACAGGCCAAAATGTTGATTTGTCCAAACTTGCATATGATCACCTTAGCTGGAAAGGAGCAAGGAGTCTCTGCATAGAGAGAGGTTTGAGTGTAGGGAAGAATCCTTCTTTGGAATTATTGCTTAACATGCTTAGAGAACAAGATAAGGCCATAGGGGCCACATCTGTTGAAAAAGTAGCAAATGGTTCCCAATCTGATCCAGGGACTCCCCCAGGTAAAGATTCAGGAAAGAAACTTCCTAGCCTGCCCATTACTAGACAGTCTAGCATAGTTGGTAATGATGGAGAGCCTCACCATACAAATAGTGTGGTCTCACATCATAGCAAAAGCATTTATTCTCACCATACTGGTAGTGATGTTTCTGTTAGCCAAGCTGTTAGGGTGGCTTCTGTAAGGGACAGGTCTCCTTCTGTTCATTCTTCTGTGTCTAAGAATGTCCCTCCCACCAACCCTGATGACAGAATGTTAGAGAGGGAACTCAATAAGTTGAGAGTGGAACAAACCAGACTGAAGCTTAAAAAGCAACAGCTGGATTTGGATAGACAGTCTTTTGAACTAGAGAAAGAAAGACAGAAGTTGGGTTTAGATACCCATGGTGGCAGCAGCAGTATTCCCCATAGTCATCCTGCAAAAGAGCATGATTCCAGGAATCTGCATAAGATAGTTCCCCCTTATAAGGAGGGGGATGACATTAAAAAGTGGTTTGCTGCACTTGAGAGGGCCTGTGTTGTACAGGATGTCCCTCAAAGGCAGTGGGCTGCTATCCTATTGCTATCATTTAGTGGAAAAGGTAGGGATAGGCTCCTTACTGTGAAAGAAAATTATGCTAATAATTTCCAAGTTCTTAAGAATGCACTCCTGGATGGTTATGGCTTAACCACTGAACAATACAGGATAAAGTTCAGAGAGACCAAAAAGGAGTCTTCACAAGACTGGGTTGATTTCATTGACCATTCAGTGAAGGCCTTGGAGGGGTGGTTACATGGCAGTAAAGTTACTGATTATGACAGCCTGTATAACTTGATCCTGAGAGAGCATATTCTTAATAAATGTGTGTCTGATTTGTTGCACCAGTACTTGGTGGACTCTGATCTGACCTCTCCCCAAGAATTGGGAAAGAAGGCAGACAAATGGGTCAGAACAAGGGTGAACAGAAAAGTTCATACAGGGGGTGACAAAGATGGCAACAAAAAGAAGGATGGTAAGTCTTCTGACAAGGGAGGGAACAAATCTAAAAATGAGTCTTCATCAGGCCCACAAAAACACTCTGGTGGGGGTGGTGGGCCCAAATCCTCTTTTAATCAGAACAAGGAAAATAAACCATGGTGTTATTTATGTAAAATAAAAGGCCATTGGACAACAGATCCCAGTTGTCCAAAAAAAAGCACCAATGCTCCTACCACTACAACCCCTACTGCTACCCCTAGTGTCCCTACTAATAGCAGTGGTGGTGGGAGCAAACCTACTAATAGCCAATCCAAGGGAGTAGCTGGGCTCACTATTGGTAACTTAGTTGGGGTTGGCCTTGTTAGGGAGGCCACAGAGGCTGTGTTAGTCTCTGAGGGGGCTATTGATTTAGCCACCTTAGTTGCTTGTCCCCTTAATATGGATAAGTACAAGCAGCTACCCCTAATAAATGGTGTTGAGGTTCAGGCCTACAGGGACACTGGTGCCAGTGTGACTATGGTCATAGAGAAACTGGTCCACCCTGAACAACACCTACTTGGTCACCAGTACCAAGTAACCGATGCTCACAACAACACACTTAGCCACCCCATGGCTGTTGTTAATCTCAACTGGGGGGGGGTTACTGGTCCAAAGAAAGTTGTGGTAGCTTCAGATTTACCTGTAGACTGTCTATTAGGGAATGATTTGGAGACATCAGCTTGGTCAGATGTGGAGTTGGAAGCCCATGCAGCAATGCTGGGCATCCCAGGGCATATTTTTCCTTTGACAAGGGCTCAGGCCAAAAAGCAAAAAGGACAGGGAA
Source organism: Pleurodeles waltl (assembly GCF_031143425.1). NCBI lineage: Eukaryota > Metazoa > Chordata > Amphibia > Caudata > Salamandridae > Pleurodeles > Pleurodeles waltl. The sequence goes on along the minus strand of NC_090447.1, from coordinate 896,144,286 downwards.
GCTTGGATCCTGGAACAATGGACCAAGTGCTCCCTAAAGCTAGGGCTAGTAGAAGCAAACCACTTCCTACTATTCCTCCCTCTACAGTGGATTCAACTTCTGAGGAAGAAGAATTCCCTCCCTGTGCAGAACCTACACCAGAGGAGCTGGAAGCAGACACTGCTGAGCTTTTGGGTGAAGGGGGGCCTGCCAGAGAGGAGCTGAGTGTGGCACAGCAAACCTGTCCCACATTAGAGGGTCTCAGACAGCAAGCTGTCAAACAGGCTAATGGGGATGTCAGTGACTCTCACAGAGTTTACTGGGAGGACAACCTCTTGTACACTGAGCATAGGGATCCTAAACCTGGAGCTGCCAGGAGATTAGTGATTCCTCAGGAGTACAGAAAGTTCCTCCTAACCCTGGCACATGACATTCCCCTACCTGGGCATCTAGGACAAATGAAAACTTGGGACAGACTTGTTCCCCTGTTTCATTGGCCTAGAATGTCTGAGGACACAAAGGAATTTTGTAAGTCCTGTGAAACCTGTCAAGCCAGTGGCAAGACAGGTGGCACACCAAAGGCACCCCTTATCCCACTGCCTGTGGTTGGGGTTCCCTTTGAAAGGGTAGGGGTTGACATAGTTGGCCCCCTTGACCCTCCTACTGCTTCAGGCAATAGATTTATCTTGGTGGTAGTGGACCATGCCACAAGATACCCTGAAGCAATTCCTTTAAGGACCACTACAGCACCTGCAGTGGCAAAGGCCCTCCTGGGAATATTTTCCAGGGTGGGCTTCCCAAAGGAAGTAGTATCAGACAGGGGAAGCAATTTCATGTCTGCATACTTAAAGGCCATGTGGAAGGAGTGTGGTGTAACTTACAAGTTCACAACACCCTATCATCCACAAACAAATGGACTGGTGGAGAGATTTAATAAAACTCTCAAAGGCATGATTATGGGTCTCCCTGAAAAACTCCGCAGGAGATGGGATATCCTTCTACCATGCCTCCTTTTTGCCTACAGGGAGGTACCCCAGAAAGGAGTGGGCTTCAGCCCCTTTGAACTTCTTTTTGGACACCCTGTTAGGGGTCCACTCACACTTGTAAAGGAGGGTTGGGAACAACCTTTAAAAGCTCCTAAGCAGGATATTGTGGATTATGTACTTGGCCTCAGATCAAGGATGGCTGAGTACATGAAAAAGGCCAGCAAAAACCTTCAGGCCAGCCAAGAGCACCAGAAGCAATGGCATGATCAGAAGGCTGTTTTGGTTCAGTACCAACCAGGGCAGAAAGTGTGGGTCTTGGAGCCTGTGGCCCCAAGAGCACTCCAAGATAAATGGAGTGGTCCCCACACAATTGTTGAGAAAAAGGGTGAAGTCACCTATTTAGTTGACTTAGGCACTGCAAGGAGTCCCCTTAGTGTACTCCATGTAAACCGCCTAAAACCCTACTATGACAGGGCTGATCTCACCCTGCTCATGGCAACAGATGAGGGACAGGAAGAAGACAGTGATCCTCTACCTGATCTCTTCTCTTCCACAGAACAAGATGCTCTGGTGGAAGGTGTAGTTTTGGCTGATTGTCTTACTGCTGAGCAGAAAGACAATTGCATAAATATCCTAGATCAATTCTCTGAACTCTTCTCTACTGTGCCAGGTACCACTTCTTGGTGTGAGCACACTATAGATACTGGAGACAGCTTGCCTGTCAAAAGTAAGATCTATAGGCAGCCTGACCATGTCAGGGACTGCATAAAGCAAGAGGTCCAGAAAATGTTAGAACTAGGAGTGGTTGAGCACTCTGACAGTCCATGGGCTTCTCCTGTGGTACTGGTACCAAAACCCCATTCCAAAGATGGAAAGAAGGAAATGCGGTTTTGTGTAGACTATAGAGGTCTCAACTTGGTAACCAAAACTGATGCTCACCCTATACCCAGGGCAGATGAGCTCATAGATACACTGGCATCTGCCAAGTATCTAAGCACTTTTGATTTGACTGCAGGGTATTGGCAGATCAAATTGTCAGAAGATGCTAAACCTAAGACTGCATTTTCAACCATTGGAGGACATTACCAGTTTACTGTAATGCCTTTTGGTTTGAAAAATGCACCTGCCACTTTTCAGAGGTTGGTGAACACAGTCCTGCAAGGGCTGGAAGCTTTCAGTGCAGCATATTTGGACGATATAGCTGTCTTTAGCTCCAGCTGGGATGATCACCTGGTCCACCTATGGAAAGTTTTGGAGGCCCTGCAAAAGGCAGGCCTCACTATCAAGGCTTCAAAGTGCCAGATAGGGCAGGGTAAGGTGGTTTATCTGGGACACCTTGTTGGTGGGGAAAAGATTGCACCACTTCAGGGGAAAATCCAAACAATTATTGATTGGGTTCCCCCTACCACTCAGACTCAGGTGAGAGCCTTCCTAGGCCTCACTGGGTATTACAGGAGGTTCATTAAGAACTATGGCTCCATTGCAGCCCCTCTTAATGACCTCACATCCAAGAAAATGCCTAAAAAGGTATTATGGACAGCAAACTGTCAGAAAGCTTTTGAGGAGCTGAAGCAGGCCATGTGCTCTGCACCTGTCCTGAAAAGCCCTTGTTACTCTAAAAAATTCTAGGTCCAAACTGATGCATCTGAATTAGGAGTAGGGGCAGTCCTATCACAACTTAATTCTGAGGGCCAGGATCAACCTGTTGCTTTTATTAGTAGGAGGTTGACCCCTAGAGAAAAGCGTTGGTCTGCCATTGAGAGGGAGGCCTTTGCTGTGGTCTGGGCTCTGAAGAAGTTGAGGCCATACCTGTTTGGCACTCACTTCATTGTTCAGACAGACCACAAACCTCTACTTTGGCTAAAACAAATGAAAGGTGAAAATCCTAAATTGTTGAGGTGGTCCATATCCCTACAGGGAATGGACTATACAGTGGAACATAGACCTGGGAGTAGCCACTCCAATGCAGATGGACTCTCCAGATATTTCCACTTAGACAATGAAGACTCATCAGGTCATGGCTAGTCTTATTGTCCTTCGTTTGGGGGGGGGTTGTGTAGGAAAGTACCATCTTGCCTGGCATGTTACCCCCATTTTTCACTGTATATATGTTGTTTTAGTTGTATGTGTCACTGGGACCCTGGTAACCCAGGGCCCCAGTGCTCATAAGTGTGCCTGAATGTGTTACCTGTGTAGTGACTAACTGTCTCACTGAGGCTCTGCTAATCAGAACCTCAGTGGTTATGCTCTCTCATTTCTTTCCAAATTGTCACTAACAGGCTAGTGACCATTTTTACCAATTTACATTGGCTTACTGGAACACCCGTATAATTCCCTAGTATATGGTACTGAGGTACCCAGGGTATTGGGGTTCCAGGAGATCCCTATGGGCTGCAGCATTTCTTTTGCCACCCATAGGGAGCTCTGACAATTCTTACACAGGCCTGCCACTGCAGCCTGAGTGAAATAACGTCCACGTTATTTCACAGCCATTTTACACTGCACTTAAGTAACTTATAAGTCACCTATATGTCTAACCTTAACTGGTAAAGGTTAGGTGCAAAGTTACTTAGTGTGAGGGCACCCTGGCACTAGCCAAGGTGCCCCCACATTGTTCAGGGCCAATTTCCCTGACTTTGTGAGTGCTGGGACACCATTACACGCGTGCACTACATATAGGTCACTACCTATATGTAGCTTCACAATGGTAACTCCGAATATGGCCATGTAACATGTCTATGATCATGGAATTGCCCCCTCTATGCCATCCTGGCATAGTTGGCACAATCCCATGATCCCAGTGGTCTGTAGCACAGACCCTTGTACTGCCAAACTGCCCTTCCTGGGGTTTCACTGCAGCTGCTGCTGCTGCCAACCCCTCAGACAGGCATCTGCCCTCCTGGGGTCCAGCCAGGCCTGGCCCAGGATGGCAGAACAAAGGACTTCCTCTGAGAGAGGGTGTTACACCCTCTCCCTTTGGAAAATGGTGTGAAGGCAGGGGAGGAGTAGCCTCCCCCAGCCTCTGAAAATGCTTTGTTGGGCACAGAGGTGCCCAATTCTGCATAAGCCAGTCTACTCCGGTTCAGGGGACCCCTTAGCCCTGCTCTGGCGCGAAACTGGACAAAGGAAAGGGGATTGACCACTCCCCTGACCTGCACCTCCCCTGGGAGGTGTCCAGAGCTCCTCCAGTGTGCTCCAGACCTCTGCCATCTTGGAAACAGAGGTGCTGCTGGCACACTGGACTGCTCTGAGTGGCCAGTGCCACCAGGTGACGTCAGAGACTTCTTGTGATAGGCTCCTTCAGGTGTTGCTAGCCTATCCTCTCTCCTAGGTAGCCAAACCCTCTTTTCTGGCTATTTAGGGTCTCTGTCTCTGGCGAAACTTTAGATAACGAATGCAAGAGCTCATCCGAGTTCCTCTGCATCTCTCTCTTCACCTTCTGCCAAGGAATCGACTGCTGACCGCGCTGGAAGCCTGCAAACCTGCAACATAGTAGCAAAGACGACTACTGCAAATCTGTAACGCTGATCCTGCCGCCTTCTCGACTGTTTTCCTGCTTGTGCATGCTGTGGGGGTAGTCTGCCTCCTCTCTGCACCAGAAGCTCCGAAGAAATCTCCCGTGGGTCGACGGAATCTTCCCCCTGCAACCGCAGGCACCAAAAAGCTGCATTACCGGTCCCTTGGGTCTCCTCTCAGCACGACGAGCGAGGTCCCTCGAATCCAGCGACTCTGTCCAAGTGACCCCCACAGTCCAGTGACTCTTCAGTCCAAGTTTGGTGGAGGTAAGTCCTTGCCTCACCTCGCTGGGCTGCATTGCTGGGAACCGCGACTTTTGCAGCTACTCCGGCCCTGTGCACTTCCGGCGGAAATCCTTTGTGCACAGCTAAGCCTGGGTCCACGGCACTCTAACCTGCATTGCACGACTTTCTAAGTTGGTCTCCGGCGACGTGGGACTCCTTTGTGCGACTTCGGGTGAGCACCATTTCACGCATCCTTGTAGTGCCTGTTTCTGGCACTTCTTTGGGAGCTATCTGCTGCTGAGAGGGCTCCTTGTCTTGCTCGATGTCCCCTCTCTCTCCTGGTCCAATTTGCGACCTCCTGGTCCCTCCTGGCCCACAGCAGCATCCAAAAACGCCAACCGCACGATTTGCAGCTAGCAAGGCTTGTTGGCGTTCTTTCGGCGAGAAAACACTTCTGCACGACTCTCCATGGCGAGAGGGATCCGTCCACCAAAGAAGAAGTCTCTAGCCCTTTTCGTTCCTGCAGAAACCTCAGCTTCTTCTGTCCAGTAGAAGCTTCTTTGCACCCGCAGCTGGCATTTCCTGGGCATTTGCCCATCTCCGACTTGCTTGTGACCTTTGGACTTGGTCCCCTTGTTCCACAGGTACCCTAGATTGGAAATCCACAGTTGTTGCATTGTTGGTTTGTGTCTTTCCTGCATTATTCCTCTAACACGACTTCTTTGTCCTTAGGGGAACTTTAGTGCACTTTGCACTCACTTTTCAGGGTCTTGGGGAGGGTTATTTTTCTAACTCTCACTATTTTCGAACAGTCCCAGCGACCCTCTACAAGGTCACATAGGTTTGGGGTCCATTCGTGGTTTGCATTCCACTTTTGGAGTATATGGTTTGTGTTGCCCCTATCCCTATGTTTCCCCATTGCATCCTATTGTAACTATACATTGTTTGCACTGTTTTCTAAGACTATACTGCATATTTTTGCTATTGTGTATATACAGGGAGTGCAGAATTATTAGGCAAGTTGTATTTTTGAGGATTAATTTTATTATTGAACAACAACCATGCTCTCAATGAACCCAAAAAACTCATTAATATCAAAACTGAATATTTTTGGAAGTAGTTTTTAGTTTGTTTTTAGTTTTAGCTATGTTAGGGGGATATCTGTATGTGCAGGTGACTATCACTGTGCATAATTATTAGGCAATTTAACAACAAAAAAATATATATACCCATTTCAATTATTTTTCATTACCAGTGAAACCAATATAACATCTCAACATTCACAAATATACATTTCTGACATTCAAAAACAAAACAAAAACAAATCAGTGACCAATATAGCCACCTTTCTTTGCAAGGACACTCAAAAGCCTGCCATCCATGGATTCTGTCAGTGTTTTGATCTGTTCACCATCAACATTGCGTGCAGCAGCAACCACAGCCTCCCAGACACTGTTCAGAGAGGTGTACTGTTTTCCCACCTTGTAAATCTCACATTTGATGATGGACCACAGGTTCTCAATGGGGTTCAGATCAGGTGAACAAGGAGGCCATGTCATTAGATTTCCTTCTTTTATACCCTTTCTTGCCAGCCACGCTGTGGAGTACTTGGACGCGTGTGATGGAGCATTGTCCTGCATGAAAATCATGTTTTTCTTGAAGGATGCAGACTTCTTCCTGTACCACTGCTTGAAGAAGGTGTCTTCCAGGAACTGGCAGTAGGACTGGGAGTTGAGCTTGACTCCATCCTCAACCCGAAAAGGCCCCACAAGCTCATCTTTGATGATACCAGCCCAAACCAGTACTCCACCTCCACCTTGCTGGCGTCTGAGTCGGACTGGAGCTCTCTGCCCTTTACCAATCCAGCCACGGGCCCATCCATCTGGCCCATCAAGACTCACTCTCATTTCATCAGTCCATAAAACCTTATAAAAATCAGTCTTGAGATTTTTCTTGGCCCAGTCTTGACGTTTCAGCTTGTGTGTCTTGTTCAGTGGTGGTCGTCTTTCAGCCTTTCTCACCTTGGCCATGTCTCTGAGTATTGCACACCTTGTGCTTTTTGGCACTCCAGTGATGTTGCAGCTCTGAAATATGGCCAAACTGGTGGCAAGTGGCATCGTGGCAGCTGCACGCTTGACTTTTCTCAGTTCATGGGCAGTTATTTTGCGCCTTGGTTTTTCCACACGCTTCTTGCGACCCTGTTGACTATTTTGAATGAAACGCTTGATTGTTCAATGATCACGCTTCAGAAGCTTTGCAATTTTAAGAGTGCTGCATCCCTCTGCAAGATATCTCACTATTTTTTACTTTTCTGAGCCTGTCAAGTCCTTCTTTTGACCCATTTTGCCAAAGGAAAGGAAGTTGCCTAATAATTATGCACACCTGATATAGGGTGTTGATGTCATTAGACCACACCCCTTCTCATTACAGAGATGCACATCACCTAATATGCTTAATTGGTAGTAGGCTTTTGAGCCTATACAGCTTGGAGTAAGACAACATGCATAAAGAGGATGATGTGGTCAAAATACTCATTTGCCTAATAATTCTGCACTCCCTGTATATCTTGTGTATATTTCCTATCCTCTCACTGAGGGTACACTCTAAGATACTTTGGCATATTGTCATAAAAATAAAGTACCTTTATTTTTAGTATAACTGTGTGTTGTGTTTTCTTATGATATTGTGCATATGACACTAAGTGATACTGTAGTAGCTTCACACGTCTCCTAGTTCAGCCTAAGCTGCTCTGCTAAGCTACCATTATCTATCAGCCTAAGCTGCTAGACACCCTATACACTAATAAGGGATAACTGGGCCTGGTGCAAGGTGCAAGTACCCCCTTGGTACTCACTACAAGCCAGTCCAGCCTCCTACATTGGTTGTGCAGCGGTGGGATAAGTGCTTTGAGACTACTTACCACTCTTGTCATTGTACTTTTCATAAGAGAAAAATATACAAAACAAGGTCAGTGTATATACACTTAGCCAAAAAGTTTTGCATTTCCTCTTTTCACTCTTTTCAAAGTGCTGAAAAGTACTTCTAAACTTTCAAAAAGTTCTTAAAAGTTTCAAAAGTTTTTTTTCTGTCTTTCTAAAAAGTTCTGAAAACTTTTTTCTCTTTTTCTATCACTTTAACTCTCTCTAAAAATGTCTGGCACAGGCCAAAATGTTGATTTGTCCAAACTTGCATATGATCACCTTAGCTGGAAAGGAGCAAGGAGTCTCTGCATAGAGAGAGGTTTGAGTGTAGGGAAGAATCCTTCTTTGGAATTATTGCTTAACATGCTTAGAGAACAAGATAAGGCCATAGGGGCCACATCTGTTGAAAAAGTAGCAAATGGTTCCCAATCTGATCCAGGGACTCCCCCAGGTAAAGATTCAGGAAAGAAACTTCCTAGCCTGCCCATTACTAGACAGTCTAGCATAGTTGGTAATGATGGAGAGCCTCACCATACAAATAGTGTGGTCTCACATCATAGCAAAAGCATTTATTCTCACCATACTGGTAGTGATGTTTCTGTTAGCCAAGCTGTTAGGGTGGCTTCTGTAAGGGACAGGTCTCCTTCTGTTCATTCTTCTGTGTCTAAGAATGTCCCTCCCACCAACCCTGATGACAGAATGTTAGAGAGGGAACTCAATAAGTTGAGAGTGGAACAAACCAGACTGAAGCTTAAAAAGCAACAGCTGGATTTGGATAGACAGTCTTTTGAACTAGAGAAAGAAAGACAGAAGTTGGGTTTAGATACCCATGGTGGCAGCAGCAGTATTCCCCATAGTCATCCTGCAAAAGAGCATGATTCCAGGAATCTGCATAAGATAGTTCCCCCTTATAAGGAGGGGGATGACATTAAAAAGTGGTTTGCTGCACTTGAGAGGGCCTGTGTTGTACATGATGTCCCTCAAAGGCAGTGGGCTGCTATCCTATTGCTATCATTTAGTGGAAAAGGTAGGGATAGGCTCCTTACTGTGAAAGAAAATTATGCTAATAATTTCCAAGTTCTTAAGAATGCACTCCTGGATGGTTATGGCTTAACCACTGAACAATACAGGATAAAGTTCAGAGAGACCAAAAAGGAGTCTTCACAAGACTGGGTTGATTTCATTGACCATTCAGTGAAGGCCTTGGAGGGGTGGTTACATGGCAGTAAAGTTACTGATTATGACAGCCTGTATAACTTGATCCTGAGAGAGCATATTCTTAATAAATGTGTGTCTGATTTGTTGCACCAGTACTTGGTGGACTCTGATCTGACCTCTCCCCAAGAATTGGGAAAGAAGGCACACAAATGGGTCAGAACAAGGGTGAACAGAAAAGTTCATACAGGGGGTGACAAAGATGGCAACAAAAAGAAGGATGGTAAGTCTTCTGACAAGGGTGGGGACAAATCTAAAAATGAGTCTTCATCAGGCCCACAAAAACACTCTGGTGGGGGTGGTGGGCCCAAATCCTCTTTTAATCAGAACAAGGAAAAGAAACCATGGTGTTATTTATGTAAAATAAAAGGCCATTGGACAACAGATCCCAGTTGTCCAAAGAAAAGCACCAATGCTCCTACCACTACAACCCCTACTGCTACCCCTAGTGTCCCTACTAATAGCAGTGGTGGTGGGAGCAAACCTACTAATAGCCAATCCAAGGGAGTAGCTGGGCTCTCTATTGGTAACTTAGTTGGGGTTGGCCTTGTTAGGGAGGCCACAGAGGCTGTGTTAGTCTCTGAGGGGGCTATTGATTTAGCCACCTTAGTTGCTTGTCCCCTTAATATGGATAAGTACAAGCAGCTACCCCTAATAAATGGTGTTGAGGTTCAGGCCTACAGGGACTCTGGTGCCAGTGTGACTATGGTCATAGAGAAACTGGTCCACCCTGAACAACACCTACTTGGTCACCAGTACCAAGTAACCGATGCTCACAACAACACACTTAGCCACCCCATGGCTGTTGTTAATCTCAACTGGGGGGGGGGTTACTGGTCCAAAGAAAGTTGTGGTAGCTTCAGATTTACCTGTAGACTGTCTATTAGGGAATGATTTGGAGACATCAGCTTGGTCAGATGTGGAGTTGGAAGCCCATGCAGCAATGCTGGGCATCCCAGGGCATATTTTTCCTTTGACAAGGGCTCAGGCCAAAAAGCAAAAAGGACAGGGAAGCTTGGATCCTGGAACAATGGACCAAGTGCTCCCTAAAGCTAGGGCTAGTAGAAGCAAACCACTTCCTACTATTCCTCCCTCTACAGTGGATTCAACTTCTGAGGAAGAAGAATTCCCTCCCTGTGCAGAACCTACACCAGAGGAGCTGGAAGCAGACACTGCTGAGCTTTTGGGTGAAGGGGGGCCTGCCAGAGAGGAGCTGAGTGTGGCACAGCAAACCTGTCCCACATTAGAGGGTCTCAGACAGCAAGCTGTCAAACAGGCTAATGGGGATGTCAGTGACTCTCACAGAGTTTACTGGGAGGACAACCTCTTGTACACTGAGCATAGGGATCCTAAACCTGGAGCTGCCAGGAGATTAGTGATTCCTCAGGAGTACAGAAAGTTCCTCCTAACCCTGGCACATGACATTCCCCTAGCTGGGCATCTAGGACAAATGAAAACTTGGGACAGACTTGTTCCCCTGTTTCATTGGCCTAGAATGTCTGAGGACACAAAGGAATTTTGTAAGTCCTGTGAAACCTGTCAAGCCAGTGGCAAGACAGGTGGCACACCAAAGGCACCCCTTATCCCACTGCCTGTGGTTGGGGTTCCCTTTGAAAGGGTAGGGGTTGACATAGTTGGCCCCCTTGACCCTCCTACTGCTTCAGGCAATAGATTTATCTTGGTGGTAGTGGACCATGCCACAAGATACCCTGAAGCAATTCCTTTAAGGACCACTACAGCACCTGCAGTGGCAAAGGCCCTCCTGGGAATATTTTCCAGGGTGGGCTTCCCAAAGGAAGTAGTATCAGACAGGGGAAGCAATTTCATGTCTGCATACTTAAAGGCCATGTGGAAGGAGTGTGGTGTAACTTACAAGTTCACAACACCCTATCATCCACAAACAAATGGACTGGTGGAGAGATTTAATAAAACTCTCAAAGGCATGATTATGGGTCTCCCTGAAAAACTCCGCAGGAGATGGGATATCCTTCTACCATGCCTCCTTTTTGCCTACAGGGAGGTACCCCAGAAAGGAGTGGGCTTCAGCCCCTTTGAACTTCTTTTTGGACACCCTGTTAGGGGTCCACTCACACTTGTAAAGGAGGGTTGGGAACAACCTTTAAAAGCTCCTAAGCAGGATATGGTGGATTATGTACTTGGCCTCAGATCAAGGATGGCTGAGTACATGAAAAAGGCCAGCAAAAACCTTCAGGCCAGCCAAGAGCTCCAGAAGCAATGGCATGATCAGAAGGCTGTTTTGGTTCAGTACCAACCAGGGCAGAAAGTGTGGGTCTTGGAGCCTGTGGCCCCAAGAGCACTCCAAGATAAATGGAGTGGTCCCCACACAATTGTTGAGAAAAAGGGTGAAGTCACCTATTTAGTTGACTTAGGCACTGCAAGGAGTCCCCTTAGGGTACTCCATGTAAACCGCCTGAAACCCTACTATGACAGGGCTGATCTCACCCTGCTCATGGCAACAGATGAGGGACAGGAAGAAGACAGTGATCCTCTACCTGATCTCTTCTCTTCCACAGAACAAGATGCTCTGGTGGAAGGTGTAGTTTTGGCTGATTGTCTTACTGCTGAGCAGAAAGACAATTGCATAAATATCCTAGATCAATTCTCTGAACTCTTCTCTACTGTGCCAGGTACCACTTCTTGGTCTGAGCACACTATAGATACTGGAGACAGCTTGCCTGTCAAAAGTAAGATCTATAGGCAGCCTGACCATGTCAGGGACTGCATAAAGCAAGAGGTCCAGAAAATGTTAGAACTAGGAGTGGTTGAGCACTCTGACAGTCCATGGGCTTCTCCTGTGGTACTGGTACCAAAACCCCATTCCAAAGATGGAAAGAAGGAAATGCGGTTTTGTGTAGACTATAGAGGTCTCAACTTGGTAACCAAAACTGATGCTCACCCTATACCCAGGGCAGATGAGCTCATAGATACACTGGCATCTGCCAAGTATCTAAGCACTTTTGATTTGACTGCAGGGTATTGGCAGATCAAATTGTCAGAAGATGCTAAACCTAAGACTGCATTTTCAACCATTGGAGGACATTACCAGTTTACTGTAATGCCTTTTGGTTTGAAAAATGCACCTGCCACTTTTCAGAGGTTGGTGAACACAGTCCTGCAAGGGCTGGAAGCTTTCAGTGCAGCATATTTGGACGATATAGCTGTCTTTAGCTCCAGCTGGGATGATCACCTGGTCCACCTATGGAAAGTTTTGGAGGCCCTGCAAAAGGCAGGCCTCACTATCAAGGCTTCAAAGTGCCAGATAGGGCAGGGTAAGGTGGTTTATCTGGGACACCTTGTTGGTGGGGAACAGATTGCACCACTTCAGGGGAAAATCCAAACAAGTATTGATTGGGTTCCCCCTACCACTCAGACTCAGGTGAGAGCCTTCCTAGACCTCACTGGGTATTACAGGAGGTTCATTAAGAACTATGGCTCCATTGCAGCCCCTCTTAATGACCTCACATCCAAGAAAATGCCTAAAAAGGTATTATGGACAGCAAACTATCAGAAAGCTTTTGAGGAGCTGAAGCAGGCCATGTGCTCTGCACCTGTCCTGAAAAGGCCTTGTTACTCTAAAAAATTCTATGTCCAAACTGATGCATCTGAATTAGGAGTAGGGGCAGTCCTATCACAACTTAATTCTGAGGGCCAGGATCAACCTGTTGCTTTTATTAGTAGGAGGTTGACCCCTAGAGAAAAGCGTTGGTCTGCCATTGAGAGGGAGGCCTTTGCTGTGGTCTGGGCTCTGAAGAAGTTGAGGCCATACCTGTTTGGCACTCATTTCATTGTTCAGACAGACCACAAACCTCTACTTTGGCTAAAACAAATGAAAGGTGAAAATCCTAAATTGTTGAGGTGGTCCATATCCCTACAGGGAATGGACTATACAGTGGAACATAGACCTGGGAGTAGCCACTCCAATGCAGATGGACTCTCCAGATATTTCCACTTAGACAATGAAGACTCATCAGGTCATGGCTAGTCTTATTGTCCTTCGTTTGGGGGGGGTTGTGTAGGAAAGTACCATCTTGCCTGGCATGTTACCCCCATTTTTCACTGTATATATGTTGTTTTAGTTGTATGTGTCACTGGGACCCTGGTAACCCAGGGCCCCAGTGCTCATAAGTGTGCCTGAATGTGTTACCTGTGTAGTGACTAACTGTCTCACTGAGGCTCTGCTAATCAGAACCTCAGTGGTTATGCTCTCTCATTTCTTTCCAAATTGTCACTAACAGGCTAGTGACCATTTTTACCAATTTACATTGGCTTACTGGAACACCCTTATAATTCCCTAGTATATGGTACTGAGGTACCCAGGGTATTGGGGTTCCAGGAGATCCCTATGGGCTGCAGCATTTCTTTTGCCACCCATAGGGAGCTCTGACAATTCTTACACAGGCCTGCCACTGCAGCCTGAGTGAAATAATGTCCACGTTATTTCACAGCCATTTTACACTGCACTTAAGTAACTTATAAGTCACCTATATGTCTAACCTTTACCTGGTAAAGGTTAGGTGCAAAGTTACTTAGTGTGAGGGCACCCTGGCACTAGCCAAGGTGCCCCCACATTGTTCAGGGCCAATTTCCCTGACTTTGTGAGTGCGGGGACACCATTACACGCGTGCACTACATATAGGTCACTACCTATATGTAGCTTCACAATGGTAACTCCGAATATGGCCATGTAACATGTCTATGATCATGGAATTGCCCCCTCTATGCCATCCTGGCATAGTTGGCACAATCCCATGATCCCAGTGGTCTGTAGCACAGACCCTGGTACTGCCAAACTGCCCTTCCTGGGGTTTCACTGCAGCTGCTGCTGCTGCCAACCCCTCAGACAGGCATCTGCCCTCCTGGGGTCCAGCCAGGCCTGGCCCAGGATGGCAGAACAAAGGACTTCCTCTGAGAGAGGGTATTACACCCTCTCCCTTTGGAAAATGGTGTGAAGGCAGGGGAGGAGTAGCCTCCCCCAGCCTCTGGAAATGCTTTGTTGGGCACAGAGGTGCCCAATTCTGCATAAGCCAGTCTACACCGGTTCAGGGGACCCCTTAGCCCTGCTCTTGCGCGAAACTGGACAAAGGAAAGGGGAGTGACCACTCCCCTGACCTGCACCTCCCCTGGGAGGTGTCCAGAGCTCCTCCAGTGTGCTCCAGACCTCTGCCATCTTGGAAACAGAGGTGCTGCTGGCACACTGGACTGCTCTGAGTGGCCAGTGCCACCAGGTGACGTCAGAGACTCCTTGTGATAGGCTCCTTCAGGTGTTGCTAGCCTATCCTCTCTCCTAGGTAGCCAAACCCTCTTTTCTGGCTATTTAGGGTCTCTGTCTCTGGGGAAACTTTAGATAACGAATGCAAGAGCTCATCCGAGTTCCTCTGCATCTCTCTCTTCACCTTCTGCCAAGGAATCGACTGCTGACCGCGCTGGAAGCCTTCAAACCTGCAACATAGTAGCAAAGACGACTACTGCAACTCTGTAACGCTGATCCTGCCGCCTTCTCGACTGTTTTCCTGCTTGTGCATGCTGTGGGGGTAGTCTGCCTCCTCTCTGCACCAGAAGCTCAGAAGAAATCTCCCGTGGGTCGACGGAATCTTCCCCCTGCAACCGCAGGCACCAAAAAGCTGCATTACCGGTCCCTTGGGTCTCCTCTCAGCAGGACGAGCGAGGTCCCTCGAATCCAGCAACTCTGTCCAAGTGACCCCCACAGTCCAGTGACTCTTCAGTCCAAGTTTGGTGGAGGTAAGTCCTTGCCTCACCTCGCTGGGCTGCATTGCTGGGAACCGCGACTTTTGCAGCTACTCCGGCCCCTGTGCACTTCCGGCAGAAATCCTTTGTGCACAGCCAAGCCTGGGTCCACGGCACTCTAACCTGCATTGCACGACTTTCTAAGTTGGTCTCCGGTGACGTGGGACTCCTTTGTGCGACTTCGGGTGAGCACCATTTCACGCATCCTCATAGTGCCTGTTTCTGGCACTTCTCCGGGAGCTACCTGCTGCTGAGAGGGCTCTTTGTCTTGCTCAACGTCCCCTCTCTCTCCTGGTCCAATTTGCGACCTCCTGGTCCCTCCTGGCCCACAGCAGCGTCCAAAAATGCTAACCGCACAATTTGCAGCTAGCAAGGCTTGTTGGAGCTCTTTCGGCGGGAAAACACTTCTGCACGACTCTCCATGGCGAGAGGGATCCGTCCCCCAAAGAAGAACTCTCTAGCCCTTTTCGTTCCTGCAGAAACCTCAGCTTCTTCTGTCCAGTAGAAGCTTCTTTGCACCCGCAGCTGGCATTTCCTGGGCATTTGCCCATCTCCGACTTGCTTGTGACTTTTGGACTTGGTCCCCTTGTTCCACAGGTACACTAGATTGGATATCCACAGTTGTTGCATTGTTGGTTTGTGTCTTTCCTGCATTATTCCTCTAACACGACTTCTTTGTCCTTAGGGTAACTTTAGTGCACTTTGCACTCACTTTTCAGGGTCTTGGGGAGGGTTATTTTTCTAACTCTCACTATTTTCTAATAGTCCCAGCGACCCTCTACAAGGTCACATAGGTTTGGGGTCCATTCGTGGTTTGCATTCCACTTTTGGAGTATATGGTTTGTGTTGCCCCTATCCCTATGTTTCCCCATTGCATCCTATTGTAACTATACATTGTTTGCACTGTTTTCTAAGACTATACTGCATATTTTTGCTATTGTGTATATATATCTTGTGTATATTTCCTATCCTCTCACTGAGGGTACACTCTAAGATACTTTGGCATATTGTCATAAAAATAAAGTACCTTTATTTTTAGTATAACTGTGTATTGTGTTTTCTTATGATATTGTGCATATGACACTAAGTGGTACTGTAGTAGCTTCACACGTCTCCTAGTTCAGCCTAAGCTGCTCTGCTAAGCTACCATTATCTATCAGCCTAAGCTGCTAGACACCCTATACACTAATAAGGGATAACTGGGCCTGGTGCAAGGTGCAAGTACCCCCTTGGTACTCACTACAAGCCAGTCCAGCCTCCTACAACAACAATCCAATGTACGACTCACCATTCCACTGTATGACACATCAGTCCATTCTACAATACCCGACTCCACTGTACGACAGTCCACTCCTCTGTGACACTCCACGCCGCTTCATTTTACATCGTGCCAATGCAGACTACTGCACACCACTCCACTTGACGACATGCCACTCCACTCTAAAACACTCCACACCAGTCCACTTGACAACATGTCACTCCACCTTTCAACACGCCACTCCAGCCTACCACATGCAACTCTACTGGTGAGCATGCCACTCAACTCTACTCCACTTCATTATAGTTCAATCTAGTCTATGACACTCCACTTTACTCCACTCTACTTCATGCTACTTTATACCACTCCAGTGTATAATATTTCATTGTCCACACTTCACTTTACTCTACTCCACTCTATGCCACCCCGCTCTACACCACTCCTGTTTACTCCACTTCACTTTACTCCCCTACATTCTATGCTATTTCACTGCACTGTACAGCACTCCACTCTAAGCTATTCCACTCTATGCTACTTGACCATATGACATTCTACTCTATGCCATGCCACGTTATGCCAATTCACGCTACAGTATTCTACTATACCCCACCCGCTCTACACCATTCTATGCTGCTACACTATATACCACTTTACTCTACACCATTCAACTCTATGCCACTCAGCTTTATGCCACTCCACTCTATACAATTCCACTAAATGCCACTTCCCTGTATGCCATCAACTATACCCCACTCCATTCTGTGTCACTCCACTCTATACCATCCACTCTGTCCCATTCCACTCTATGCCACTCCACTTTATGCTATTCCACTCTATGTCACTTCATTGTACTCTACTCCACTTTATGGCACTCCACTCTACACCACTCCACTGTATGCTATTCCACTTTCCGTCACCCTACTATATGCTACTCCATTCTAGGGCACTACACTCTAGGCTATTCCATTCTATGCTATTCCACTCTATGCCACTCGACTATACGGTTTTCCAATCTACTCTACCACACTCTATGCCATTCTATTCTACACCAATCACACTAAGATACTATACTCTATGCTATTAAACCCTATGCCACTCTACTCTACTTACTGTACTGTATGCACCATCAAACTAAGCCACTCCATTGTACACCACTCTATTCTACACTATTCCACTGTAAGCAACTAATTTCTATGTCACTCTCTGTCATTCCAATCTATGGTACTCCACTCTATGCCACTCCTCTCCACACCCCTCCACTTTATACTATTCCACTCTGCACCACTCCACTCTACACTATTCCTCTGTTTGTCACTCCAGTCAACTCCACTTCACTCTAAGATATTCCACTCTATGACACTGGACTCAATGATATTCCACTCTACACCACTCCACTTTTCACCACTCTACTCTATGCCATTCCACTTTATGGTATTGCACTCTACACCACTCCACTGTAAGCCACTCTACTCTATGCTTTTCCAATCTATGCCACTCATCTCCACTCTATGCCACTCCTCTCCACATCACTCCAATTTATGCCACTCCACACCACTACACTTCACACTTTTCCACGCTATGCTATTCTACTATATGCTATTCTACTCTGTGGCACTCCACTCAATGTCACTCCACTCTATGTCACTCCACTCTATGCCATTTCAATCTGTGCCACTCCACTCGTTGCCACTCAAATCTAAGCAATTCCACTGTATGCCAATCCATTCTATGCCACTGCACTCAACACCACTCACCTCTACATTATTCAAATCTATGCCACTACACTCTACGTCACTCTACTGTGCACCACTCCACTCTTCACCACTCCACTCTACTCTACAGTATTCCACAATATACCACTCCACTGTATGTCATTCTGTGCCACTCCACTTTAGATCTTGTTGGTGAAGGTCCCGCCATCAGTTTTCAGTTGTAAAACCCATCCGCTGCATTGGCGGTCCGACCTCCCAGTTTAGATGTTGGCAGGACCATAAGTGATAGGCCTCCAGGGTCTCGCCGACTCTATCAGGAATCTCCACCCAGCATTGACAGCATCATTGGAAAAGGTGGCTTCTGACTGCACTCCAGCCACTGTTCCCACCAATCCAATCACAGTGTGACTTCCCAGCAAAGCCAACTGTGGCGGTGTTACCACCACACCTGAGTTAGTGAATTGAAAGGGAAATGAAGTAAAATTGTGTTTTATCCCATTTCCACATCTGTTTTTGACTGGACATGACTGGACGAGACCTGCTGCTGCTGCTGCTCCCACTGGACCAAGGAGGACACATGAACCAGTCATTGCCAGACTCGAAGATAAGAATGCTGCATTACTTGTGTACATTGGTTGGTCACTTCAAATTAGCTCGGACCACTGCAGACATAGATAAGTCACAGTAATATTTTAAAAACCTTATTGCATGCATATGTCTGTAAAACATCGATGTTAGACATTAATAGAGAGACACCTGTATATGACAAAATAATGGCATACACAATTTTTATTTTGGTGTAAGTATTCATTACCAAATGAATGATTGCACTAAAATAAAAACAACATCACAATTTTTAATTATATCCAGGTTTGCACTTTGCAGTGGTACCTGTAAGTGTCTAATTGTGCTTCCATTTGTGTATATGAGTCAGTACGTGTATGTGTGTTGATTGGCTGGTTGAGATAGAGTGAGCTGGCGTGGGTGATGTGGTTGTGTCTATATGTGTGCCACTTGCATGTGTGTCTGACTTTTCTTTTATTTGGTTGGTTGTGTATTATGTTGCTGTGTGCAACATTCAGATGCAACATCCAGGTGAGTGTTGTTGTTGTGATGTGGTTGTTGTTGTGATGTATGTAGTTGTGCTTTTGTGTGAGTGTTTGAAGATGAGTGTGTCATTGTGTTGGTAGTTGTGGTTGTGTTGTATGTGGGTGTTGTATCAATATTGAGTGCATGTTGTGTTTTGAGATGTATGGCATTGTGTTTTCAGCTTGCACCTGTTGTTTTAAAATGTAGTGTGTTGTGTAATGCAGGTGGACATATATAGCTAATTTCCATGCAGTGAATGTTACTTTCCTTGTTGCCATGGACACCGCATTGTACAATGTACATTGGCTCCCGCCACGGTCTCCTTCCGTCACAAATCTGCTACTAGAACAACCTCTGCATGAACCTAACATCTAAATATGGTCAGCAGGACTCAGCCAGCCTGATGGATATATCCTAAGCCCAAAATATGAGAAAGGTAGATTTGATAGAACAACAGCGGACACTGTCAACACATTGAAAATAATAATTTCTGTGTTTAATATTAAAACAAATCTTCTGACTAAATTAGAAACGTGAATAATGAATTTTTTAAAGAATATTTAGTTGTAGGCTCATTATGCACAAGTAAAGTTGGTCAGAAATAAATTAACAAAATTACAGTAAGATCCCACAAACTAACATATAGAAATATTGTACACTATCACTGCTGGTGAGTTGGTGCCTACACCTTAATCTGTTTGTAACATCATCAAATATCTTTTCCCATTTGTCATATGGACCTTTGTTAATTGACTTGAAGCTCTGTAAGGAGATAACATTCAAAGTACATTTCCAGCTCGTGAAGCCAATATGACTCTACCATAAGAAACAGGAATAAATAATTCTGATGAAGTTGATATATTTTTAGAATATTAATCAGTTCAGTATATAAACAGAATGAAAATAAGTTCACCATATACATCAATATGACTTAAAGAATGAAATATCTCAATAAGTTGAGTAATTAGATATAGGGGCTCATTCTGACCCCGGCGGTCTCAGACCGCCGGGGCCAGGGCCGGCCGCGGTCAGACAAGGAAAACCGGCGGTCTCCCGCCGGTTTTCCGCTGCCCTTGGAATCCCCCATGGCGGCGCAGCTTGCTGCACCGCCATGGGGGATTCTGACACCCCCTACCGCCATCCTGTTCCTGGCGGTTCGCCCGCCAGGAACAGGATGGCGGTAGGGGGTGCCGCGGGGCCCCTGGGGGCCCCTGCAGTGCCCATGCCAATGGCATGTGCACTGCAGGGGCCCCCGTAAGAGGGCCCCACTGTGTATTTCAGTGTCTGCAATGCAGACACTGAAATACGCGACGGGTGCAAACTGCACCCGTCGCACCCCTGCAACTACGCCGGCTCAATTCTGAGCCGGCGTCCTCGTTGCAGGGGCATTTCCTCTGGGCCGGCGGGCGCTCTTTTGGAGAGCGCCCGCCGGCCCAGAGGAAATGTCTGAATGGCCGCCGCGGTCTTTTGACCGCGGTGCGGTCATTTGGCGGCTCCCTCCAGGCGGGCGGCTCCCGCCGCCCGCCGGGCTCAGAATGAGCCCCATAGTATGGTTACATCCAAAATGAAGATAAAACAAACAGTCGCAAACAGGTGCCTATAAAGAAACTTCCCTTTACTAGTTGAAATATAAATAGAGAACAGTGGTTCAAAAAAGAAGTTTCTATTCAGGGAACATAAAAGGTGTCTGCAAAGTACTAACTTCGGTGGAAGCTCAAGGACAAATGGGAAAGTGTTCAGCATAAAGTTTTACACTTAAGGGAAAACCCAGGAAGAGAAAGAGATCTGTTCCCTCTCGGAGTTGGAGAAAGTATTCCTAACTAACTATGGCAATGCCAATTAGATAAAACAGCAGCTTCAGAATCATCATTCTTACACCACCAGGAACTAACTGAATTCTTAACTGAGAGAGGGAAAACTGGGACTGCAGAGCTTAACCTTGAGCTTCCCACCGTCCTGGAATGTGAGCAATGGAAGGAGACTATTATTTCTCTGAATTTGTTGCCAGATAATAGCCTCACTCTCAGTTATCTAATACAAACAATGAGTAGGGAGTAGGGGAGGGAACAGTGAGTGCAATCTTCAGAAACAAAGCAGGGAAGCTTGTGTTTAATAGTTCAGAAAAAGAACACTCTGTTCGAAAATAAATCCGATGCTTTGATAACAAAGGATTTAAAAGATTTTTAAAATGGAAATAGGCGATAAATTACCAACCCGCACAAATTTAGCAGGGAGAAGAGAGGGTACACAAAGGATACAAGTGGTGGTTGTTGTTGTCAGTTCTGCTTCCTCATTCACAAGATCTTTCTGTGAAAGGGACGCGACAGCAGGATTCAGGAAGTCACAGTTGGAAGTGAAAAGTGCTGTGAACATAGAAGAAGGACATTTTTGGAGCAAACTGCTCTGCTCTCTCTAATCTGGCGACCATCTTAGGAAGGCAATGTTTCATCGTTTTTTTAAACTTTCTCAGAAGATCTGAGTTTGGCAGCCTCAGGTGGGGCCAGCGAGGGCCCTGTGCAGGGTCACACATCCCACGACGGATGACTGTCGACCCTGGGTGGAAGCACCAAGAGAACTCCTGAGAGAAGTTCTGGTTGCAGTCTATTTCGTCCTCCTAGGACTCCCAGAACTGCCCAGGACCAGAATTCATAGAGGACGGTGGCCTAAGGCAAGTGCACAGCATTCTCCAAGCAGTCAAGGTGTTGGGGCTCCAATAAATTGAAGCTAGGCTGCAAGCAACCTGTCTTTGATGGAAGCAGCTGGCGTTAGGCCAGTGCGGCTTGTCTGGACCATGTTGCTGTGCTTCTCCTGCTACCCCTGTCCCTCCTGCTCAATCCAACTTAACGGGTCTCCACTATTCTTCTCTTTTTCTATAAGCTGCAAGTCTTTAAGTGGAGTAGTGACACCCCTCAAAAGGGCTACAAGCGTTTCTATGAACTTATTACGCTGAATCACATCTCCATTTGACCCGAGCTTTGCCAGATAAGGAAGGACTTTTGGAGTCTGCTTCAACATGAGGACTGGTAAAGTAAGGAATGAGCATCCAAACCCTCAAAAATGCAAGAAATGCTGCCGCAGTAATGCTATTTTGCATTTGAAATCAACCCCTGAAAAGTGGACTTATCTTCTTTCACCTACCGCAATTACAGTGGCCACTTCTTCACTGGCTACTGATTCGTTCAACCCAGTCACTTTGAAGTCTCAACTCTGTTGTTCACGCGCCGCATTCATGCCCCTCAAAACTTCATGAATCTTCGCTTCTGGATTATTTAAAAAAATAAAAAATACCTAGGTAGGAACCTCTGGCAATCGTTGCGGAGAATGCGCTGGTGCCAGGGTGGGGTGTCTCTTCGGAATCTGCAGTCATTGATGCCCTACCTATGGCTTATGGTTTTTCTACAACAGTGGGTCAAGTTCATTGTCCTGCTTTATCCACCTTCTGTCAGTCAGGATCTCAGGATGAAGTATGCCATTCACCACCCTATGAAGGCCAGCCGGCCGTGTCCTTGTCAAAACACGATCTTTCGCCAATTATTATTTCCAGCGATCATTCTTTCAACGTTGGAGAGTGGGAGTCCTCCTTGGTAGTCTCTCCAGCTTTCCTCCCTTGGCAGGAGGGGCTGGCTGTGAGTTGTCACGTTCCTCCACGTGACTGCAGTATTTCTACGTCATCTAGTCCACCGGCAGCCCAATGGATTCGTAGTTTAACTGGCAGTATTCATCCAATGTTACCAATTAGGTCCTTTAGCGGGGCAGGCGACCCTATCTCTCAAATGGAGCCTCTCAAGGGCGAATTTAAGGACCAATCGCTCCTTGATCTTTCCTGTCTTCAACATGATTCTTTGGGAGGAGCTGGTAGGGTACCCAACCCTGTGCCCTCCTCTTTGGGTGCAGCAACTGACTCTGTTTGGCCTCAGCTTTTGCTAACTCTTCAATCCACTGTATTGGCCTTGAACTATCATTCAGATCAATCAATCAATCAATATATTTATAGAGCGCACTACATACTCGTTAGGGTTTCAAGGCGCTGAGGGGGGGTGGGGTTTGCTTCTACTGGTCGAAGAGCCAGGTCTTGAGGAGTCTTCTGAAGGTGAGTAGGTCCTGGGTCCGTCGCAGGTTGGATGGGAGAGTGTTCCATGTTTTGGCGGCGAGGTAGGAGAAGGATCTGCCGCCGGATGTCTTTCGGTGGATGCGGGGGACGGTGGCAAGTGCAAGGTCTGCGGAGCGGAGCTGTCGGGTGGGGGTGTAGAAGCTGAGTCTGTTGTTGAAGTAAGCAGGTCCGGTGTTGTGGAGTGCTTTGTGTGCGTGGGTGAGGAGCTTGAATGTGATCCTCTTGTCAACTGGGAGACAGTGGAGGTCTCTCAGGTGGGGTGTGATGTGGTTGCGGTGGGGTACGTTGAGGATCAGTCGGGCGAAGGCGTTTGGGTCTGAGGATGAGGACCTCCGTCTTGTCCGAGTTCAGTTTCAGGCGGCTGTTTCTCATCCATTCGGCAACGGCCTGCATTCCCTCGTGGAGGTTGGACTTGGCGGTGTGCGGGTCCTTGGTGAGGGAGAGGATGAGCTGGGTGTCGTCGGCGTAGGAGATGATGTTGAAGTTGTATTGGCAGGCTACTTGAGCAAGGAGTGCCATGTAGATGTTGAATAATGTTGGGCTGAGGGATGAGCCCTGGGGTACGCCGCAGATGATTTTAGTGGCTTTGGAGCGGAAGGGAGGGAGGCGGACTCTCTGGGTTCTGTCGGAGAGGAAGAATGTAGTCCATTCGAGGGCTTTCTCTTGTATTCCGGCTTCGAAGAGGCAGGTTCTCAGAGTGTGATGGCATACCATGTCAAAGGCGGCTGACAGGTCCAGGAGGATGAGGGCTGATGTTTCGCCGCTGTCCATTTGGCATCTGATGTCGTCTGTGGCGGCGAGGGCACGGTCTCGGTGCTGTGATTTTGTCGGAAGGCAGACTGGGAGGGGTCCAGGATGTCGTTGTTTTCGAGGTGGCGAGTCAGTTGTGCGTTCACGATTTTCTCGATGACCTTCGCAGGGAACGGGAGTAGGGAGATGAGTCGGAAGTTCTTCAGGTCCTGGAGGTCTGCTTTGGGCTTCTTAAGGAGGGCGTTGATTTTGGCGTGTTTCCAGCTTTCCGGGAATGTTGCTGTTTCGAAGGAGATGTTGATAACCTTCCGTAGTTGGGGAGTGATGGCTGCGTCTGCTTTGTTGTACATGTGGTGAGGGCATGGGTCTGACGGTGATCCGGAGTGGAT
This sequence comes from Pleurodeles waltl, assembly GCF_031143425.1. NCBI lineage: Eukaryota > Metazoa > Chordata > Amphibia > Caudata > Salamandridae > Pleurodeles > Pleurodeles waltl. Next base: position 896,120,370 of record NC_090447.1, on the reverse strand, counting down.
GGAGTTCATGAATTTGCGTGTCTCGGTGTCACTGGCATTGGCCCAGGAGGTTAGGCGATCGGAGCGGGTGATGTTAGCGTAGGTGGTGTCTGGCGTGGTGGAGGGGCTGTGGTGTTGAAGCTGTCGTGGATGTCGGTGATCTTTCAGTGGAAGAAGGTGGCCAAAGAGTCGCAGAGCTCTTGCGAGGGTGGGATGTCGTTGACCTTGGTGCTGGGGTTGGAGAGTTCTTTCACGATGCTGAAGAGCTCTTTGTTGTCGTGTGCGTTGTTATCTAGGCTGTCTTTGAAGGAGGATCTTTTGGCTAGTCTGATTGGTTGGTGCTGTCTGCGGGTGGTGTCTTTGTGGGACGTGAGGCTGTCAGGTGTGAGTTCGGTGAGCCATTTGTTCTTAAGTTTCCGGCAGATGCGCTTGGAGGTCTGGAGCTCTTCGGTGAACCAGGTGGCTTTTTTTGGTGGCTTGGTTGTTGGTGGTCTTCTTGAGTGGTGCGAGGGAGTTGGCACAGTCGTTGATCCACTGTCTGAGGTTGTGGGCGGCGGTGTGTGGGTCGGTGGGGTTGTTAGGCAGGTTCTGGGCAAGGGCACTGGTCAGCTGGTCTTTGGTGACTTTGCTCCAGTGGTGGCGGGGTGGCTGTAGGGTGCGGTGGTGCTTGACCTGTTTCTGGAAGGTGAAGTGGATGCAGTGGTGGTCGGTCCAGTGGAGTTTGGTGGTGTGGTTGAAGGTGATGTGGGCGCTTGTGGAGAAGATGGGGTCAAGCGTGTGGCCGGCTGCGTGGGAGGGTGTGGTGACGAGTTGTCTGAGGCTGAGGTTGGCGAGGTTGTCGATCAGGGTGGTGGAGTTGACGTCGTTGTTGTTCTCGAGGTGGAAGTTAAGGTCCCCGAGGAGGATGTAGTCTGTAGAGGTGAGTGCGTGGGCGCTGGCGAGGTCTGAGATGGAGTCGCAGAAAGGTGCCCGTGGTCCGGGGGGTCTGTAGACCAGCGTTCCTCTGAGGGTGGTGTTGGGGTCGGTGTGTATTTGGAAGTGCAGATGTTCAGCGGTCTTGAGGGTGTCGTCCGTGTGGGTGTGGACCTTGAGGGTGGCCTTGTGGGCGATGGCTATTCTTCTTCCGATTCCGTTTTTTGTGCGATCCCTTCGGGTGATCTTGTAGCCCTCCGGGATAGCTATGGTGTTGTTCGGCGCCGAGGAGTCGTTCCACCAGGTTTCGGTAAGAAAAGCCACGTCCGGGGCTGAGGTGTCGAGCAGGTCCCAGAGCTCGATGGCGTGCGTGTGTGGAGCGGGTGTTAAGGAGTATGCAGTGGAGGTGGTTGGTTCTGGTCTTTGGAGGTTTGGGTGGTTCTGTCGCAGGTGAATCTACAGTTGTGGCAGGAGAAGGGTCCATGGGTATTTCTTGGTGAAGACTGGAAGCATGCTGTGGAGAAGCCAGGGTTGAGGGCCTTGAGGTCGCTGGCAGTGTAGTGGCGTCTGGAGGTGCAGGGGTTCTGTGGACCGGGGGGTGGCGCTGGGCGCGGTCCAGGCACGGACGGGCGCAGATGGGCTTGCCTCGGTGCGCCTTTTGGCGCGACCACCATTAAGAAGGGGAGGAGGGAGGGAGGGAGGAGCAGATGGGAGGCGGGAGGCGGGGACGAATGGGAGCTCAAGGGGGGCAGGGCATCAGGGACACAGCAGCGGGAAAAGGAGACGGCTCGGGGGAGCCGAGGCACTGGGGGTGCGGGGGTTCACACGGGGCGGCGAAAGGAAAAAAACTAATAGCTAAGACTAGGCAAAACATGGAATAACAAACAGCTAAGACAAGGCAAAACACGGAATAACAAACAGCTAAGACAAGGCAAAACACAGAATAACAAACAGCTAAGACAAGGTGAACACAGAATAACAAACAGCTAAGATAAGGCAAAACACGGAATAACAAACAGCTAAGACAAGGCAAAACACGGAATAACAAACAGCTAAGACAAGGCGAACATGGAATAACAAAATGCTAAGACTAGGCAAAACACGGAATAACAAACAGCTAAGACAAGGCAACTCAGGACAAGGTAAACACACACAGCGATTACAAGAAGGCACTTACCACTAGACACCAGGGATGGCCAGCAGGGAGCAGGGCGCAGCGAGGGCGGGGGGGGAGGACACGGGGACAGCTGGGTGTTGCTGTATGCATGGGGAGTGATCCAGTGGCCACAGAGGTGGATAAGTTGGACGTTCAAGTTGATTTACTGAATACACTGGTCTCTTACGTAGCTGGTATTGATAAAACAATAGAAAATCTTAACCAGCTTATTTCCAGAGCTCAGGTGAGCTCCAATCTTGCGCAACCAGCATGCTGCTGCTCTCAAATTATTGAAAGACTTTCATCATTGCCCACCTTTTTAAGTTTGGTTCTATGTGAAACTAAAAGGCTATCTCCAGCTTCTGCGTCCGTGATGCCTCAGCTGAATTCAAGCACCCATTCTGACTTGGCTCAGGGTCCTATCAAATCAACAACATTGGATGACTACTTCCTTCCAGTCAAAAATGCAACCTCTATCAATTCTTCTTGGCTAGCTGCTACAGGAAGTTTGGAGCATGTTACTTTGGTCAATTGTGCTCCCAAGATCTCTTCCTTGCCTGAACCTGAGTCTATGGTGCCTGTCATCGCCCACCCCCACTGCACTCTTGCTCAACCAGCTTCAACACATCCAATGCCCCTAAAAGTTGATCTTGGGGATCAACATTCGCTGAGCAAGAGGGAAAAAAAAAGACTCTGCAAACATCGGAATAAAAGGCGGAGCCAATCCCCTCAAGAATTCCTAACTAAGGCTCAACCATTGGCCAGTCTTGAGGCATCGCAACCCTTGCAGCCGCAGGTGGTCCCCAGGGTGTCACGATTGCCCTGTTCTCCGTTAACCCCATTGGTTGGTCCTCCTCCCTCGATTGAGCTTGTTAAAGATCCTTCGGCTGCTATCACAGTTCAAGGAACTGAACCCCCCTTCAAGGACCCTTTGACTTTGGTTGAAGAAGGCAACGTAGGTAATGTATTGGATACAGTAGCCTCACTTCAGAGAGGTGGAATGCCTGCCTGCTCCACGGCCACATTGTCTGAACCCAAAACTGTTTATGGAAATACTGGTGGTAAGGCCCTAGCCCCTGGTTCTCCTAATTCTCTTAAGTTGCCTTTTGATAACATAAGATGCCTTCCTGCAATCCTGTCATCAAACCTTCAGTCTGTTTGTGCGGACATGACAGCCCTGGTGGGCCCTGCGTCCTCCAACGGCCTCATTGGGGGGTATAACCTCAAAACTTGTGTTTATTCCTGAATATCGTTCAAGGGGGCCACATGACATTTTGAATAGGGGGAACATTTTGAGGCTCTTCAATGCTGTTTCGGATCTTAACAACATCAGCTCTAAGGACATTGTTTCTTTTGAATTTCTGGACTCAAGTGGTTCTAGTTCAAGAGAGTCCACACTGGGTTCCTTATTTTCTGCCTCAATAGCTCAGTCCATTCTTTCTAAGAGAGACCTATTTTTCTCATGGGGCATTACAATCATTCCTTATAAGGAGTGTGGTTATCCTGCATTACTATCAGAACTTCAACGTCCAACGGCTCCCACAGTATTGAAGCCTTTTTCAATTTTGAAAAGTGCTCTAGGTGGAACCTTTGAAGGGTCCTCTTGCACTGGTCTTGGTTCCCAGGGGGCATCCAATTAGGACTGGCCGTCCGCCACCCTCCTGCACGGGCATCCTCATTGATCATCACAGGTGGGTGGGTTTGGACAACATCTGGATGTCTGTCCCTATGCTCTTGGAACATCAATGGGATTTTGCATAAGTTTGCCTTGGCTGATCTCTTAGCATTTTTGAATAGCTATGATGTAATTGCCCTTCAGGAAACCTGGCCTGAGACCAGCTGTACGGGTATTTAGAAATGTGGAAACCTGCTCTTAGAACGAGCAAGAATGGTTGTGCCAAGGGAGGACTGGCTATCCATGTAACTGTCAAACTAAACGGGAGTATTCTGCCACTGGTTTGGGATGATAATTCGATTTAGGGGTCAGTCATTAAGGATAGGACTGTACAGCAAACCCTTATAGTAGTTAATGTTGTTTTCACGCCTGGCACAAAGGATAAAATGGGCAGGTTGTCTCGACTGATGCAGATTATGGGCGATCTAGTTGGGGAGTACCCTTGTGCCAATTACCTCATAACCGGTGATTTTAATACAAATTTGTTTCAAGACACAATGGAGACTCTAGACGGCCCTGATCTCTGTAACTGCCAGTTAATTCCTAAACAACTGAGGCCTCAGGGCTGTTCACATTGCCCATTGGGAGAGTACACAGTAATGCACCTTAATAGTATGGGCTTTAAAGTCCTGAATGGGCGCCTATTTGACGATGTGCCTCCCTGGTGGACAAGATCGGATGGTCAATCCTACTCCTATTTAGATTACACGATTTGCAACAGTGAATTGTTTCCCCTTATAAAGAAGTTTTTGATTTTGCCTCGAAGTGAGAGCGACCACCGTCCACAAATTGTATCCATCAAATCCAGATTTTCTTTGTTCTTTCGTTGTTATGTGGGTGGTGAATCTTTAAAGCGCATAAAATGGAATTCTTCTATTGGCAGTATAGTATTATCTGTATGTATTAACGTTTTTGATTCTAAGGGAGCATGTTGTGAGTCTCCAATTCTGTCTTGGGCCACACTTACCTGCCTTTTGTTGTCAAGGTTTCACCGACCTGCGCGTAATCGTGCTCCACCCCGGTCCTTGGTAATTTCTAGGGAATCCAGGAATCTAAAGAAAGCATGCAACAGACTAGTAAGGGCACTCAGGAAAAGTCCTGGTTCTAAGTGTTTACTTATTAAATATAAACAATTGGGGAAAGACTACAGGAAGGCTGTTAATGATGACCACCAGTCCCACCTTAATCAGTTTTGGGCTACACTTTTAAGTGCAAGCAAAGACTCAAATCCGAGGAAATTTTGGTCCCTTATTAACAATCTAAATAGAAACCAAAGAGACATTTCTGAAGGAGTTTGGACATCTTATCTGATGACCCACTTTTCTGCAAGTAAGTCGGATGGGAAATCAAAGTGGGGGTTTATAGCCCTAATTCTGCTCTGTCTAAGATGGGTCCCATGCCCTTTGGGTCACCAACTCCAACATAGAGGGTGAAGAAGTCCTTTCAATTATGCCTTCCTCATATTATCTCGAGGGCTAAGCAATCTGGAGCTCCCGGCGCCAACGGTCTCCTGCAGGCACTGTTCAAACAGGATCCCCTCTTTTGGGCCAACCATCTTGGCCATCTGTTTGAGCACTGCCTTTTGACTTCATCAATTCCTGAGTCTTGGCGGGGTGACATTCTTCATCCCTTACATAAAAGTGGTTCAAGGTCAGATCCCGCTAATTTTAGGATGCTAGCCCTGCTGGATAACGAGGCAAAGTTGTACGCCAATCTTTTACTGCAAGATCTTCGTGCCTGGGCTGACTCAAAGGCCCTAATTCCTGCCGTTCAAACAGGGTGTTCTACTGGCTCAGGCACTTCAACAAATTTGCTAGCACTCTCTATTTTGATCGACAGGACGATTTTATCAGGCTTAATGCTGAATTGCTGTTTTGTTGATTTTAAGGCAGCCTTCGACCGGGTCCCCCGGAGCGCTTTGTGGGCTAAACTGCAGAATTGGGGTATCCCCCCAGTACTCCTTGGTGCCATCATAGAACTTCATACAAATACTTGGGTTCATATTAAGCTCGGTGATGGGTGTTCTCTTTCTAGAAAAATCCCCACCTTTTGTGGTGTGAAACAGGGCTGTGTGCGTGCTCCTCTTCTTTTTAATTTGTTTTTTGCAGATCTATCAACGTCTCTCGATGATGTTAATTTTCATTCTCCTAAGATTGGTGGCCTTGGGCTCAGTCATCTGCTTTATGCCGATGACCTTGTACTATTTAGTTATACTAAGATTGGCCTTCAACGGCTGCTTAATCAACTTGCATCTTATACTTCTAAGAATCAACTGGAAGTCAATTTGCTTAAAACCAAACTGGTTTCCTTTGGAAGGAAAAAACATTTAGGTTTCAGTTGGTATTATAAAAGCTGTAAACTTGTGTCTGACCAGTCTTACAAATATTTAGGGGTGCATTTTGATTCTAGGGGCAGTTTTGTTAAACACAAGAAGGAGATCGAAGTCAAAGCTGCGGCATTGCAGGTGGCCTTATCCAAATTATCTTCCCTTAATGGAAGTTATGAGAGTAATGATTATCCCTTCATTGGTCTATGGTCAAGAAATTCTGATGGGCAAAGGTACCTGCCTATTAAATAGGCTGGTTAATAAAATCTATAAGAGTGTCTTCTACATTCCGTGCCTTGCCTCACCTGCGCAGGTACAGTGGGAATTTGGGCTTCCGGATTTGGCAGCAGTTGGTGCCGGTGCTTTTTTGAAGCTGTCATAAGCTGCGCAGTGCCACAGATGGACGTTTAGAGGCTGTCCTGTGGCAAGAAATCAGTGAGTCCAAATCGAAGGGATCATACTTCCATTTTTGAAATTTTGGCCGAATGCAAATGTCTGGGCGTTGATGATCTCTGCGAAAGTAACCCCTCCCATTCTCTGTTCAAATTAGGCTTAAAAAAGCTTGTTCAACAGTATTCGTATCACTCTGATCGTTCCCTCCTTGTTCAACGGAAGCATGCCTGGTCAGTAATAAATTCCTTTAAGCCAGGTATGCCTTCTAGCTTCTTTTCCTGTTCTTATGGGTTTCGGGTGGAAAGGGACTTTTTGGCCTTAAGGATGGGTGATTGTTTTTTTTAAACATCTACCTCAATGGCAGCTATCCTCTTGGGAAGGTGTGATATGCAGAGGCTGTAATAATGCGGAGGAGACTCTAGAGCATGTGCTCTGTCTGTGTCCAGCTTTACTTAATGAGCGTAGATCTTTGCTTCGATGCAAATGGAATAAATTGGGAATTCGTTCCTGTCGACAGGCTATTATTCAGTCTCTGGACCTTGCTAACTCAATGCTAAATGTGTTACTCATTAAATTTGTTAAAATCAATCTAAATTTAGTGGCACTGTGAGCAAAGGATAGGCAGGTTTGGAATTTGCTCTTACCACGCCATTGCTGTTGGTTAAGTTGTGGATTTTAATGGCATATGCTGGCACTCATTGTAGTCTTTTTTTGTATTTCGCTCTTTAGGGCCTGCGCTTATGTATTTTATTTTGTTATGCTTTATGTAGAGTTCCGGGCTGGTGGTTTACTCTATTTTTATACTTAGGACTGTTTTTATATTTTTAGGTAGGAATGCTTTCTTCTTCTCTGTTATGTGTGTTCTACTTATGATGTGTTTTAGTATGTATTTAGCTTCTGCTTGTATTTGCATTTATTTTTCCTTCTGTCCAATTGTATTGGATTTTATTATCTGTACAATAAATATGCCTTCAATTGCATACTGTAAATAATTAAAAATACTATATATATTTTTTAAATATGAGTCTCTTCCTAGCTAACGGGAAGTATGATAACATGCCTGCAAAAGGAAGAAAGAGCATAATAGCGAGGTTAAAAGACATTTTCAGTTCGGGTCTAAAGCCAGCCTAAGTTAACCGAGTGGTCAACATGCACTCTAGTTGCACGATTATGAGTGCAAAGTACATATTGAGAATAAATGTGAGAGAAGAACATAAAAGGAACATGATTACATTTGTCAGTTGATTGTTTATGCATTTAATGTGCATCCCTAGTCTACAATGATTACATATTATTAATATGTTTAAACACATCACGCAGATTAATGAAACCAAGTCATAAGTTGAAAATAAATGTTGTATATGAATATATAATTGTATAATTGTAGCATACAAAGGGTGGAGCCTAAATGATGCTGTTCCATCACTGTGGCATAGAAGAATGTGTGAAAACTTGAGAGATGAGTCATTGTGACATGCTGAAGAGTGCCTTAAATTTTCTTACCGAACTCTCCATTAGACAAGACAGCATCACTTATGTTCAAACAATCTGGGCCCAATTCACAAAGGTAAACTCACACTTCTTTCTAAGTTTACTCTTTTTGGGCATTCAATTTTTTTTTTATTTCATAGTAACTTTACAAATGAGGAGACTCTGCAGTCAGGGTGGAGAACTCTGCACATAAAAGATAGGACAAGCCTATCTTTTTAGATACGGAGTCTCCGCCAAAAGTGCAGAGTCTCCACAGTTATAAAAATACTATTAGTAAAATTAAACTAGAAGACTGTGAATACAAAAAATAGTAAACCTACCCAAAAGTGTAAGTTTACCTTTGTGAATTAGGCCTTCAATGTTTATATGATGGAGGAGGTTGAAAAAGTGCAAGTTAATTTCTTTTTATGTATGCTATACAATCTAAATTCAAAAATGTTGTCTTGTTTGTTGTGCAATTTATTTTTGAAAGCATAGGACAGTGTTTGTTGCTCACTTTATTAAATTATTATTTTTCATTTGCAGAGGTATAAAACAGTACATAAAAGTTTTCTGCTTCAACTCCTGGGCATAGAATAGAAGCTATTGCTATAATACTGTCATTCTCCAGTGTTTAAGCTAGATGGAATTCGTAATGATTTATTGCGCTATTTCATATTGATGTTCAGGTCTGCTGTGGCAAGTAAATTCCCTCTTTGGTAAATACATATGCTTATAAATTTGCTCAAGAAAAAGTATTTGAATGCCACATTTTAGTGGTTTTTAAATTGGGACTGGCCAGTAACTTGAAGTTAAAATGTAGACGGCCTCATTACATCGCATATCAAATTCTACAACGTTCTGCTCGTTCTGACTCACCTCTCTCTATTGCTGTTTAATTAAAACAGTAACTCTGTGTATTGAAATTACAAACAACTGTAAACTGCACAACACACGTGATGCAAAATGTACACCACAAAGTAAACACAACACTGAGCTATGTAAAAATAAACTGTATTGCACAAAACATAATTAGACCAACATGACACGTAAGTAATACCCTGCTGCCTTAGCAGTTGTCAGAACGTTACACAAATTACTAATACTCTGCAAGAATAAGCAGTTTTCACATTAGAACACGTAAGTACTCAGGATTCTGCAACATAAGCAGTAGTCAGGAATTACAGTAAGAATTCTATGGACTTGTCATGAATACCTCGTAAATACCCATAAAAGGAACATTAGAGAACGTATCACAAGTCATAGGAACATCAGCATATATATGTAATATCAGGAAAGCAGGTAGAAACATATAAACCCCCCTCAAGGTTCATACTAGGCCCACTGAGTCAATAATTTCTCAAAAGTACCTGTTTTCTGAAGAAGTGGCACTCCCAGTGCCTAGAAGCGGAGCACTCCTATCTGCACAACGGGGGCCACACGGTGCTCCTGGGGGAGAGGGGCGGTCGGCACCCTCTCCACACGATAAACGGGCCCCTCCTTGGGGTCTTCGAATTAAGTGGGGGCCTCCCTTGACCTCCACACACCCTGCACACGGGGTGGTGGGCAGGCACGGTCCAACCGACAGTTATGGGGGAAGGGGCCTCCGTCGAGGTCTCCCTTCCCTGATTCCAATAAGAAAATGTGCCCTGTTTAAAAAGAAAGGAGCGTCCTGCTCCTACGGCAGTGACCGGTGGAAGGGGGTGTTCCCCTCACCTTCCCCCGAGCCCTGCAGTGCAGTTTTGGAGATCGGACCTCTCCTGGGGCCCGCACCCGATGTGGTACACGAGTGTTTTAAAAGGTTTCCGGGCTGCCGCAGTGATCCACTAGAAGTAGAGGGCGGCTGGTGACCCAGAGGCGCTCCAAGGAGCGGACTGTGCCCTGGGGCACTAATAGGAGCACGCTCCACTTTCCGTTTTCTCGTGCCCTGGGGCACTACGGGATGCGCGATCCTCACGCTTTGTGGACAGAGGATGCCCGGGCTGCAGCGGTGATTTTTCCAGCAGGCAAGACGTACTTTCCAAGCGCTGCAACCTGATTTGCAGCCCTGGTGGCAGCGGTGATTTTCTCAGGCACAAGGAGCGCTCCAAATAGAGCTTCTCAGTACAGCAGCAATCCTTGGGCACCCTGCCTCTGGAACGACCAAAATAGGTTCCAGGGCTGGCTATCCCAGCTACAGGCCAGCACACAAATGGGTGTCAACAGTGGCAGTTTCTCATAGTGACCAAGCAGGTCACAGGTCAGCACAGTAGCAGCAGTCTAAGGTGGTCCTGGTGAGTCCTCTCAACAGCATCCTGTCCAGCTCCAGGTAGGGTTCCTGGAGTCACAAGGATGTCCAAAACGATGTCTAAATGTGGGGAAAATTCCCCGGTACTCATGCTAGGTTTACAGTGTGTTTTGCAATGGGGAGGAGAGAGGGTTCCAACCTGTAACAACTGGTTCTGGGATTGTCCTTTCTCTCCTCCAGCACAGGCTCCAAACATCAGTGGGGGGCAAATGACGCTATTGTGTGAGGCCAGGGCACAGCCATTACAAATGCAGGTGTGCCCCACCTCTCCCTTCTCTCAGCCCAGGAAGGATTTACAATATGTAGATGCACATCTGTGACACCTCCACCCTCCCTGTGTACAGGCTGTCTGAAAAGTATGCACAAAGACCCAACTGTTAGTCTGCCCAGATGTGGAATGGAGGCAAGCTGCAAAAACACCAGAGTCATAAGCACAGATAAATGCTCACTTTCTAGAAGTGGCATTTCTGTGATAGTAATAATACACGCACACCAGTAAGCATCACTATCACAACCATACCAAACATGCCTCTGCTATCCCTCATAAATCAGACAATACCCCTTACACATAAGGGAGAGCATTTCTAATGCAATCCTATGAGAAGGCAGCACTCACAGCAGTGAGACACAAAGTTGGCTGTTTGTCACTACCAGGACAGGCCATGCAACCTGGCACATGTCCTGACTTCTACATACATGGCACCCTGCCCAAAGGGCTAGCTAGGGCGTTCCTTAGGGGTGACTTACATGTAGTAAAAGTGGAGTTCTTGGCCTGGCAAGTACATTTGGATACCAGGTCCCTGTGGCAGAAAACTGAGCACAGAGGCCCTGCTAGCAGGCCTTAGATAGGTTTGACAGGCTACTTCAGTGGGTGGGGCAAGCAGCGCTGCAGGCCCACTAGTAGCATTTCATTTACAGGCCCTGGGTAAAGGGATACCACTTTACAAGGGACTTATAGGTAAATTAAATATGTCAATTAGGTATAAGCCAATCATACCAATTTTGTAAGGGAGAGCACATGCACTTTAGCACTGGTTAGCAGTGAAAAAGTGCTCAGAGTCAAAATGTCAGCCAACAAAGGTCAGAAAAATAAGGAGGCAAAACGCAAAAAGTCTGGGGAATGACACTGTAAAAGGGCCAGGTCCAACAGAGAGGATCACCTAGTATGTTTATATGACATAAGTTTCTTTCAAGACAAACAATGAACCTGCAATGGTCTACATCTGAGTTTGAAATCTGAAACAGAGACCCTCTGGTTTTCTACTTGAAGTGAGTAGAAATTGCATCTTCAGTTGATTATGCAATAAGGGTGTGCTGGCAAGAGAAGGATGACAGAATTAAGCCTGGGAACTTAAATCACAGCCAGAAACATTTTTGGATTGTGGTTATCTTCACTAAATCTAAATTGGAATGATCAAGATGATTTTTTGTGACTAATAGCTAGGTATTGGTCGCTTTCTTCCACTGGATGACATTGAAGGCAAATTGGCTAATCCAGCTATCGAAAATCACCAAAATGTACAGAAGACTGAGGTTCTCATGTGGGCAATATCAATAAATCCTTCAGATGTCGAAAACTTGCATACCCTAAAATTGGGAAATAATATCTTTTTTAAAGCTCTTGGAAGCAGCACAATAACAAACATTACAATTAGTATTGTTACGTATAGTGTTAGACCTGCCAGCCTTAGGATGGTCTTACCCCCAACTTTTTGCCTGCCTGCCTCCATTTTCTGACCTCGCTTTTGCTGGCTGTAGGACTCTTTGCACTTTATCATGCAAACCCTCACTAAAGTTCTCGTGGTAACATGGGCTCATGTCAATTTGCATATACAATTCACTTATAAGTCCCTAGTAAAGTGCACTACATGTGCCCAGGGCCTGTAAATTAAAACCTACTAGTGGGCCTGCAGCACTGATTGTGCCACCCACTTAACACCTTCGCTGCCAGGCCTTTTCCCCCTCCTGTGCCAGGCCTTTTTTTGCCTATTTGGGGCAGTTCGCGCTTAGGCCCTCATAACTTTTTGTCCACATAAGCTAACCAAGCCAAATTTGCGTCCTTTTTTTCCAACATTCTAGGGATTCTAGAGGTACCCAGAATTTGTGGGTTCCCTTGAAGGAGGCCAAGAAATTGGCCAAAATACAGTGAACATTTCATTTTTAAAAAAAAAAATGGAAAAAGTGGCTGCAGAAGAAGGCTTGTGGATTTCCCCCTGAAAATGGCATCAACAAAGGGTTTGTAGTGCTAAACTCAGCAGCTTCCTAGCTTTCAGGAACAGGCAGACTTGAATCAGAAAACCCAATTTTTCAACACAATTTTGGCATTTTACTGGGGCATACCCAATTTTTGCAATTTTTTGTGCTTTCAGCCTCCTTCCAGTCAGTGACAGGAATGGGCATGAAACCAATGCTGGATCCCAGAAACCTAACCATTTCTGAAAAGTAGACAAAATTTTGAATTCAGCAAGGGGTCATTTGTGTAGATCCTACAAGGGTTTCCTACAGAAAATAACAGCTGAAAAAGAAAAATATTGAAATTGAGGTGAAAAAAACATCAATTTTTCTCTACGTTTTACTCTGTAACTTTTCCCTGCAATGTCAGATTATGGAAAGCAATATACCGTTACGTCTGCTGGACTCCTCTGGTTGCGGGGATATATAGGGCTTGTAGGTTCATCAAGAACCCGAGGAACCCAGAGCCAATAAATGAGCTGCACCCTGCAGTGCGTTTTCATTCTATACCGGGTATACAGCAATTCATTTGCTGAAATATAAAGAGTAAAAAATTGCTATCAAGAAAACCTTTGCATTTCCAAAAAGGGCACAAGATAAGGTGCTGAGGAGCAGTGGTTATTTGCACATCTCTGAATTCCGGGGTGACCATACAAGCATGTGAATTATAGGGAATTTCTCAAATAGATGTCTTTTTTACACACTCTCCTATATTTGGTAGGAAAACATGTAGAGAAAGACAAGGGGCAATAGCACTTGTTTTGCTAATCTATGTTTCCCCAAGTCTCCCGATAAAAATGATACCTCACTTGCGTGGGTAGGCCTAGCGCCGGCGACAGGAAACACCCCAAAGCGCAACGTGGACACATCCTAAATTTTGGAAAAAAACAGAGGTGTTTTTTGCGAAGTGCCTACCTGTAGATTTTGGCCTCTAGCTCAGCCTGCACCTAGGGAAACCTACCAAACCTGTGCATTTCTGAAAACTAGAGACCTAGGGGAATCCAAGGAGGGGTGACTTGCGGGGCTCGGACCAGGTTCTGTTACCCAGAATCCTTTGCAAACCTCAAAATTTGGCTAAAAAAACAAATGTCCCTCACATTTCTGTGGCAGAAAGTTCTGGAATCTGAGAGGAGCTACAAATTCCCTTCCACCCAGCGTTCCCCCAAGTCTCCCGATAAAAATGATACCTCACTTGCGTGGGTAGGCCTAGCGCCGGCGACAGGAAACACCCCAAAGCGCAACGTGGACACATCCTAACTTTTGGAAAAAAACAGAGGTGTTTTTTGCGAAGTGCCTACCTGTAGATTTTGGCCTCTAGCTCAGCCGGCACCTAGGGAAACCTACCAAACCTGTGCATTTCTGAAAACTAGAGACCTAGGGGAATCCAAGGAGGGGTGACTTGCGGGGCTCGGACCAGGTTCTGTTACCCATAATCCTTTGCAAACCTCAAAATTTGGCTAAAAAAACACATGTCCCTCACATTTCTGTGGCAGAAAGTTCTGGAATCTGAGAGGAGCTACAAATTTCCATCCACCTAGCGTTCCCCCAAGTCTCCCGATAAAAATGATACCTCACTTGCGTGGGTAGGCCTAGCGCCGGCGACAGGAAACACCCCAAAGCGCAACGTGGACACATCCTAAATTTGGGAAAAAAACAGAGGTGTTTTTTGCGAAGTGCCTACCTGTAGGTTTTGGCCTCTAGCTCAGCCGGCACCTAGGGAAACCTACCAAACCTGTACATTTCTGAAAACTAGAGACCTAGGGGAATCCAAGGAGGGGTGACTTGCGGGGCTCGGACCAGGTTCTGTTACCCAGAATCCTTTGCAAACCTCAAAATTTGGCTAAAAATACACATGTTACTCACATTTCTGTGGCAGAAAGTTCTGGAATCTGAGAGGAGCCACAAATTTCCTTCTACCCAGTGTTCCCCCAAGTCTCCCGATAAAAATGATACCTCACTTGTGTGGGTAGGACTAGCGCCCACGAAAGGAAAGGGCCCAAAACACAACGTGGACACATCACATTTTTTTATAAAAAGCAGTGCCTACCTGTGGATTTTGGCCTGTAGCTCAGCCGACACCTGAGGAAACCTAGCAAACCAGTGCATTTTTGAAAACTAGAAACCCAGGGGAATCCAAGATGGGGTGACTTGCGGGGCTCTGACCAGGTTATGTTACCCAGAATCCTTTGCAAACATCAAAATTTGGCCCAAAAAACACTTTTTCCTCTCATTTCGGTGACAGAAAGTTCTGGAATCTGAGAGGAGCCACAAATTTCCTTCCACCCAGTGTTCCCCTAAGTCTCTCGATAAAAATGGTACGTCACTTCTGTGGGTAGGCCTAGCGCCCACAAAAGGAAATGGCCCAAAACCCAACGTGGACACAACATATTTTTTCACAGAAAACAGAGGTGTTTTTTGCAAGGTGCCTACCTGTGGTGTTTGGCCTGTAGCTCAGCCGGCCCCAGGGGGGGGGCAGAAATGCCCTAAAATAAATTTCTCTCCCCCCAACCTCCCTTGCCTACGGGGTCGCTCCCCCTGCGTGACATTGGCACCAAAAAACAAATCCCCGGTGCCTAGTGGTTTCTGCCCCCTTGGGGGCAGATTGACCTAAACTCTGCCATTCTGCCCCAAGGGGGGCAGAAATGGTCTAAATACAATTTGCCCCCCCAGGGGAGCGACCCTTGCCTGATGGGTCGCTCCCCATCTCTAAAAAAAGAAACAACCAAAAAAAAAAACACAAAAAAAAAAATTGCCCTGGCGCCTAGAGTGTTCTGCCCCCCCCGGGGGCAGTTCGGCCTAATAATAGGCCGATCTGTCCCCCGGGGGGGCAGAAATGTCCTAAAATAAATTTGCCCCCCCAACCCCCCCCCGGGAGCGACCCTTGCCTACGGGGTCGCTCCCCCTGCGTGACATTGGCGCCAAAAAACAAATCCCCGGTGCCTAGTGGTTTCTGCCCCCTTGGGGGCAGATTGACCTAAAATTGGCCAATCTGCCCCCAGGGGGGCAGAAATGGTCTAAATACAATTTGCCCCCCCCAGGGGAGCGACCCTTGCCTGATGGGTCGCTCCCCATCTCTAAAAAAAGAAACAAAAAAAAAAAAAAAACACAAAAAAAAAAATTGCCCTGGCGTCTAGAGGGTTCTGCCCCCCCTGGCGGCAGTTCGGCCTAATAATAGGCCGATCTGTCCCCCGGGGGGGCAGAAATGGCCTAAAATAAATTTGCCCCCCCAACCCCCACCCCCCCTCCGGGAGCGACCCTTGCCTACGGGGTCGCTCCCCCTGCGTGACATTGGCGCCAAAAAACAAATCCCCGGTGCCTAGTGGTTTCTGCCCCCTTGGGGGCAGATTGACCTAAGATCGGCCAATCTGCCCCCAGGGGGGCAGAAATGGTCTAAATACAATTTGCCCCCCAGGGGAGCGACCCTTGCCTGATGGGTCGCTCCCCATCTCTAAAAAAAAGAAACAACAAAAAAAATAAAAAACACAAACAAAAAATTTGCCCTGGCGCCTAGAGGTTTCTTCCCCCCCTGGGGGCAGATCAGCCTAATAATAGGCCGTTCTGCCCCAAGGGGGGCAGAAATGGCCTAAAATAAATTGCCCTCCCCCCCAGGGAGCGACCCTTGCCTAAGGGGTCGCTCCCTTTGCGTGAAATTCACGCAAAGAAAAAACCTCCATGGTGTCTAGTGGTTTCTACCCCCCTTGGGGGCAGATTGGCCTCATCAAAATAGGCCAATCTGTCCCCAAGGGGGGCAGAAATGGGCAAAATATAATTTTCCCCCTAGGGGGGCGACCCTTGCCTAAGGGGTCGCTCCCCACCAAAAAAAAAAAAATGAAACATAAAAAAAAAATTAAAAAAAAAAGTCCCTGGTACCTAGAGGTTTCTGCCCCCCCTGGGGGCAGATCGGCCTAATAGTAGGCCGATCTGCCCGCAGGGGGGGCAGAAAAGGCCTTCCCGAAAATATGCCCCCCCTGGGAGCGACCCTTGCCCAAGGGGTCGCTCCCTTTTGTCAATAACAATAAAAAATAAAAAAAAACCTGGTGTCTAGTGGTTTCTACCCCCCTTGGGGGCAGATTGGCCTCATCAAAATAGGCCAATCTGCCCCCAAGGGGGGCAGAAATGGCCAAAATATAATTTTCCCCCAAGGGGAGCGACCCTTGCCTAAGGGGTCGCTCCCCACCAAAAAAAAAAAAAATGAAACAAAAACAAACAATAAAAAAAAAAAAATGGTCCCTGGTGCCTAGAGGTTTCTGCCCCCCCTGGGGGCAGATCGGCCTAATAGTAGGCCGATCTGCCCCCAGGGGGGGCAGAAAAGGCCTTCCCGAAAATATGCCCCCCCTGGGAGCGACCCTTGCCCAAGGGGTCGCTCCCTTTTGTCAATAACAATAAAAAAAAAAAAAATCCCTGGTGTCTAGTGGTTTCTCCCCCCTTGGGGGCAGATTGGCCTCATCAAAATAGGCCAATCTGCCCCCAAGGGGGGCAGAAATGGCCAAAATATAATTTTCCCCCAAGGGGAGCGACCCTTGCCTAAGGGGTCGCTCCCCACCAAAAAAAAAAAATGAAAAAAAAAAAAAAAAAAATGGTCCCTGGTGCCTAGAGGTTTCTGCCCCCCCCTGGGGGCAGAAAAGGCCTTTTCAAAAAAATGCCCCCCCTGGGAGCGACCCTTGCCCAAGGGGTCGCTCCCTTTTGTCAATTTAAAAAAAAAAAAAAAAAAATCCCTGGTGTCTAGTGGGGTTTCAAAAGCCGGATTGCAAGCAATCCGGCTTTTGAAACCCTCGGAGGGACTTCAAAGGGAAGGAAATACTTTTCCTTCCCTTTGAAGCCCCTCCGGGCCTCCCATCGATTGAAAGAGAAATGCTTTTGCATTTCTTTTTCAATCGCGCTGGAAGCAGAGCTTCCAGCGCGACGAGGGAGGCCCCTGTGACACATCAGCGCGTGCGCGCGCGCTGACGTCACAGGGGGGGGTGGGGGGGGTCGGGGGTGGAAGGGGAAGGTCTTCCCCTTCCATCCCCGACTTGGGGGGTGTGGGGGGTGCACGGGGGGCGCGCTAGCGCGCCCCCAAGTTCCCCTGTGCCATGGACGAGATGATCTCGTCCAAGGCACAAGGGAACTGTAGCCTTGGACGAGATCATCTCGTCCAAGGCACAGAAGGGGTTAAGCAGCCCCTTAACCATGTCCCAGTCCCACTACTGCAGAGCCTGTGTGTTCAGTTTTAAATTGCCATGTCTCCCTGACAAGTTAAAGCTCTTGTCAGGCCTAAATGTTCCCTTTTAATATATATATGAGACACCCCTAGGGAAGGCCTTAAAGAAAAAACAGGGCAAGGTGCAATGTATGTAAAAGGCAGGACATGTACTTTTAAGTTTTACATGCCCTAGCTCCCAAATGTGTTCTTCACTACTGCAAAGCCTATCCTTCCCATTGGATAACATTGAGATTAACTTTATTACATCTCATAAGTTTAAGTCCCAGTTTTAGACGAGATACTTTTGCCAAGTTTGGTGTCTCTGAGCTCACAATTTAAAATCACAGCTAATGGTGAAGTTGGGTTTTAAATTTCAGTTATGAAAATGCACTTCTAGAAAGGTGGCATTTTCTTACTTTAGCCATTTGGTGCCTACTCCCTGTCTCCAAATGCATGTCTAGGGTGGGGTGACAGTTGGGCTTGTGCATTCCATCTAAACAACCACACACAAAGGGAGCTTAGGTCTGACTGATAGCCAGTCAACATCCTGAAGGCCCAAACTGGCCAGGTTGGGAGGGAGGGGCTTGAATTAACAGTGTCCTGCCACACACAAAGGGCTAAACACCACCTGTAGCGAGACTGGAGTCAGGGTAGAAAGGGAGGACCTCTGAGCTCTTCAAAGACCTTTCTTTGAAATGCCTCCCATGCCAAAGGGACAGCTAGGTATAAGTTCTGGACCTCTGGCACCACTAACTCAGTAAACATCTGAACCTGTTGATTCTCTGCAGGGAGAAGGACTACGGTGCTGCTACAAGGACTGCCACTTTGCTGAGCTGCTACTCTGCTGGACTTCTGCTTTGCTGAGTTGACCTGCTGCCCTCCTGCCTGGAAGTGAGAGGGACTGGACCTATATCTCTCCATCTCAGAATCAAAGTGTCTCCAAGGGCTTGCTGGAATACCACCTGGTTTCTGAAGTTTCAGGGACACAAAAGACTTCCAACCCTCCGGCTACAGGTCCTGGACCAATTTTCAACCAGCCCCCGACTGCCAAAAGTTTCCACTGCAGTCCTGGGTATTTAAAAGTGGTTTTGTGTCTCCCGAAATCCAGCTTTTGGACTCTTTGCAACCTGGAATGGGACAGCTTGCACCAGAACTGCGATGCTTGCATGAAGATGCAGGACAAGCAGCTGCAAGATCGTCTCTGCACACAGCAACTACCCCTGAAACTCCAGCCTGTGCTTCCACGACATCCAGCCAACTTTTTGCGCCTGGGGACCACCAGCAGCGATGTTCTCCTTTCTCCCAGTGAACCTCTCACCCCTGAGCAGGACTCTTGGCTCAGTTCTGAGAAGGTAAAACTTCAGCAGACTTACCTGGGCTTGTGTCTGACCCGATCTGTGACTATCAACAGCTGAACCTGCTTATAACAATTAACTGTACTGTTCTTTGGGGCATTCTCCTCTATTTTGCTCCTTTTGTATTTTATATTGAATTCTCCTCAGAAGTCACAACGACCACCTCAGCGCCTTCTATTATATCTCCTTTATAATATCCTATCAGTACAGGCTACTCAGGTCTTTTGCCACAAGTCAAGGCTGACTTTTAAAAAATTGCTGATTTTCATTAACAAAAGAGTCCCAACTTTAAAAAAGTTGTAGGGGTTGGATGTTTACCCTTTTTCTGACTTTTCCTAGTTTTCAATCCAGGTATACGTCTATATTTGTGGGACGTTTTTCATTTTCTTGAGTGATGGGAAAAAGTACAATGGCATAAGATATTCCTCAGGGTCGAGGAATACACCAGTTTACATATCCAGAGGTAAACCTGCCATATGTAAAACATATTATCCCCCTTCTCCATACATTAAGGAAGGGTCTCTGAAGTTTGAAGTAGGGGCAATAATTGCCTCAAGACAGAATAAAGGTCATTTGCAATACCTGGTGGCCTGGAAAGGTTATAGACGAGTAGAAAGATTCTGGGAACCCACCATGTTCGCTCCCACCCTACATTATTGGCTTTTACCAAAAGTGCCCTCACAAGTCAACACCAAGCAGAGAAGGCCATAAGGGAAGGGTGTGTGGTGTACCTGTCAGTAATAAGGAGTTACATGGACTCTGCGACTGGTCACAAATGAATTTGCATTAAAAAGCCAGGAAGTTATGGAGGACTGGACTATGGTTGTGGCATCACGATGAGCACTGGTGAAGGTCAAGATAAGGACCTTTCAGGTCATGAGTGGTAGTAGAATTTATAAACAGTCAACTTCCATTACGAACATGCCTGGCAACTTTCTGTATTTGTTAGGGTTTGTGCACAGCAAAGAGCATGTCCCCTCTCACTGCACTAGTGGGTTCTGTAATAGCTCCCTTTTAATCTTACTATTGAAAGCCTTTCTTGTTATCTCACCTCCCCCCCCCCCTAGGCTTCTGTGTATGTTGTTTAATGTGCTGTTTTGTTTACACATTGGGCCTTGCTTTTACCAAGGCTTCTTTAAAACACTCCTCTCTAGGCCATGTGTTAATTTAACTCATTTGCATAATAACTGAAACTCTGCACACCTTTCAAGAACATGTGCAGCATGTGAGGACCACACCCAGCTCTTCAAACCACACCCAGCTCTGCACACCTTTCAAGAACATGTACAGCTAGTGAGGACCACACCCAGCCCTGTCTATAAAAGGCAGCCCCCGAGCCTCACACAGTGCTTGTGCTCGTCTACCTCCCGCTTACCTGAGGACAGATCCCTCGGCGCTGGCACTCCTGCTCTCTACAGACTTTCATTGGCTTCAATGGGCGCAGCTGCTGGCTCTTCCTTCTTCCGGTTTCCGGTTCCTCCTTGCCTCAGCCTCACTCCTACAAGCAACCTGCAAAAGAGAAAGAAGACAAGGTTAGACTGATCAGTATCTCTTGCCAGCAACAAGTAAGTGCAAAACTTTTATTACCTGAAAGAACTTTGACAACAATTTCTGGATTCGTGTATAGACAATTTGAAACAAGATACCTTCCACGAACATTGTGATTCAAACTCTTTGTTACAAGAATACTTTGCGGAACTTTGTGAAGCAAACATTTTTTTTTGTGGAACTTTTAAGAATCGAACCGTGGAAACCATTAACAGCAAGGCAAACAGTAAATCAAGGACTTGCACAAATTACATGCTGTATTTTGACGTAAAAGTACAGTATTTGTTTTATAAAAGATTTTGGAAATATGGGAAAAGTGAGTCTGCTATTGGGAATTTAGGCTTTAGTTATATTAAGATGAATGTTTGATATTGGTAATTCTGATAACGGTATTTGTTTAATGTTTTAGAAGCTTTAGAGTATTAGAAAGCACATCCCAGAGCAGAAACACATTTCAAACCTGGAAACTAGAGACCAGGATCCAAGAGGTACTTTTAGAAGAAAATTTCTAATAAATAAAGGGATAGTCAGGAACCCAGTTTGGAATAGGTTGTACTTATCTGTTCTTTGTTTATGTTTCATTAAGCACCAGTTTCTACAGAAGTCAGAGAGGGCCGCAGATTTGTGCAGCACTTCAACAGTGGAAACGCAAGAACGGTGTTGTCTCTTTATTTTATTTTACCCACTTCCCCCCTTCCCTTGAGCTTCTGTTCTTAGTGCACAGTTTTAAAAACTAGTGTGCTGGAACAAGCAGTTTCAGGGTGGGGTCGGATTGTCTTCAACCTCCATCAGAACTGAACAAGGACTCAGGTGAGCTGGGCTTTGACAGTATTATATTGCTCTTTTGCTAAAACTTCAGTTATTTAACCGTTATTGTATCCCTCACCTGTGTTTTTTGTTTCCCCTCTCGGTTCCTCGAACTGCTTGCGTGAACTGTGACTAGCTGTCTGAAATTCAATTTAGTGTTGCACGCTGACCATTTTCCTCACCTGTGACTTGCCCCTTCAATCACAATTTTATTGCGCTTTCTGAAGGGTTGCCTGAACTGTGACTTGCCTCTAGAATACATTTTGGTATTGGTTTCTGTACTTGTTCTCATGCTTCCTCCATGAATTCGAGGTTTTCTTAAGAGCCGTGATTTCATAGTTGCTGTCACAGAATTCCACAGTTGCCACTGCTGAATTCCTACAGTTGTAGCTTAGGCTCCCTGCAGCCCGCTCTTTCAAAGCCGATACGCATAAGCAATAAAACCTTTTTTTTAAGAGCATCTCAGTTTTAATGCAATGTTTGCTCGCTAATTTTTTTATATATGTATTTGGCATTAACCTTTGAAAACGCTCGTGAATCCCCTTGAGAACAAGAGACATGGGGTTACCAAGATTGCACCACTCTGTATTTTCTCTTTATCACTCCAATTTCTTTCCCCTCCAAGGTTTAGTTCTGCTATTTGTGCTCATTCATTCATGCGTGGAGGTACATTCTGGGTAGTTGGGTTGTTTGTCTTCCGGCTCTGTTGAACAAAAGTCTTTAATTCTAAGAACACTGTCACCCAATATGAGCTCCTGCTCCTCGATGTAGAATCATGTTGTCACTATTCACCATCCTCCTCTGTCTTAAGATTTCTTCATTCTGCATGTGAGGTCTCTGTTCAATAGGTTAGCTGTCACAATCTTTGCCTGCTTTTCTTAATATCTTTGAAGAAAGTTAGCCATGCAGTTCTTTACATGAGGTCTATTTCTTGCCTGAATCAAGGCCGCTTTGTTACTTGTGTTTGACCTGAGATAGTTTAACATTGATTTCTTGTGTTATTTGTTAATTTACTATCATTGACTATGATAAAGGGAAATAATTCTGAGTAAATTAATTTGCGTGTCACTATTGAAATGTAAACGCGTCCCTTTATGATATTTTATTACACATCAGGACTCGTTTTAGGCCAATGAATCTTTTGACCCAGTTGAGAGACACCTTAGGACGAGATAGCTAATCAATATATCAATCAATACATCAATAATGTCATCAATATTTATCACGACAATGCATTTCACTTTAGTCAGAGTCATTAATCAATTCAAAGACATTACCATGACCTTTCAGCCATGAATAACCACACCTTGTTTAGTAGAATGTTATGAATTTTATTCCCTATTAATTACAATCTAACAGCAAGTGCGTTAATCTCAACACCAAGAAACATAATAGCATAGTCACAATATGGCAACTTTGATAAGCTTTCATGTAGGCGAGAATCACAAACATCAAAACGGCGTGAACATATATCAATTTTAGCAGAGTGTCAATAACACGTCAGTTTCAACAAAGCATAGTTTCAGTCGTTTGTCTATTTGCGTCAGTTGGATGAACACCTGTCCTAACCACTGATTAGCATTCGCATGTTGGGCTTCATGCAAAACAATTTACAACACTAATTTGGAAAACATCTAGCTAAGGTCTCTGTCAAAAGCAAGCAGTTGATACCTAGAAAGGAACAGCAAACAGACAAATCACAAATCATTGTCATAATTACCCTCCAAGGATTAGGTCAGCGCACAGGTTCAGTCTTCGTCTTCAGGACATCAGTCAAATCGCCATCAGTCAGAACTCAGCTCTGGGGCAAAAGGACACTTCCCTCATAAGGAGGTGAAGTGTAAATGGGCAATCTAAGGGCGAGGATGGTTTTAAGTAAACCAAAAAGTCACCAAACAGAGTGACAGAGTTTCTGGATAAAATCAATAGCATTCCCTACTTATTCTAAATGACTTCCCGTGACATGGGTTTTTATCCCTTTTTTAATGTACATTCCCCCATAATTCTATTGGTCGTTTGTTGTACCCCACTATCTCTAATCTATCAAATAAGCATTAGGTAATCCTAATCTTCACCCCATATTGTTTTACAAGTCTTTGATTGGTCTTCGTAATTGACGTCTTCAGAAGTGGCACGTCCAGTATGATTTCATCTTTTTGTAATTCTGTGCACATCTTTTGGTCAGCAGTTCCATTGTCTTCACCGGTTTGAATGACCTTGTACATTACATTAATCTACACTGTTTCAATTCATTTTAACATTTATTTTGCAAGACGATGAGAATTGGTGGGAAACTGATTTACATGGTTACATTCATCTTCCAAAAAGAACTTGCAGGGTCATGTACCCTGTGAGTCAGCACACTGAAAAATAGAAAAATGCATTTAATATGAGAGCCAAGCAGCTAAGTTGCAGCTCATGCTAACTGAAGGCCTATGAGGTTTTCAATACAGATTCAATAACGCAAATGTTAGTATAAGCTCATTTGAACGTAACATAAACATTTTGGTCATCATTATTTGTTTGCGTATACATTGGTGGCCACTCTTCGTGGTCACAATTCAAGCGCACGTCTAAGCAAAATTGCTATTATTATAGTTTCTATGCGGCATCATCACACCTTAATTCATAAACATTTCATGTTAATATAGATTATATAAGCTACGCTCTCTCAGTCCCTCCTCTGATGACGTTCGTCATCACACAAACCTTTCCCTTTGACCTTTCACTTTAATTTTTCACCTTGCGCATAATGCGCATTTCAACATCTTGTCCCTTATGTGAACTTTCCCAAATTTCGTTGAACATTTTCTCCCTTTCACTTTCTTCATTTTCTCTGGTTCTCTTTGTCCAATTTCTTTTATTTTATCATTAATTTTGCATGCTCCCCATAATCCTAAGAGACAGGCCATAACAATTAATAGACCACTTAATATTTTTGCGAGTACCCCATTCCAAATATTGCTAAACCAGCTCCCTACTCTGGCAATTCCTTTTCCTAATTTCTCCCACACTCCAGGTTCCTACAAGTCCTTCAGATCTGTACTATCTTTAGTTAGGTTAGTAAGCATACCTCTAATCTTTTTACTATTGTCCGGTATAAATGAGCAACAATGACGCTCGGTGAGCATCTTGCAGACTCCGCCACTCTTTGCTAAAAGAATGTCTAAAGCAAGCCGATTTTGAAGAGTCATAGCTCTTTCTGCAGCAAGTTCAGTATCCATCAGGGGAATAGCCCCTATAAAATTTGTCAGCGTGTTATCCACAATAGTAGACAACTTTTGAATCTTTATGGAGTTTAAGATAACCCCTACCGAAGGAATTATGGCTCCAAATATGTCACCAACGACAGCAGCCGCTGTCTCTCGTTTTTGTCTAGCATGTTGTAATTCAGACGTTTTAGGTATTTGCTTTAAGTCATCAATTTGGTAAATCTTTGGGAAAACTATTCCCAAATTACATGTCCCATACCATCCCTTTACTCTGAAACAAAAATACATGCCTGCATTCACTCGTTCCCACAAATAAAGTGTCATGTTCAGATTTCGGCCTATATATACAAAGCCTCCCTACATGTAATGCATCTATAGCTAATTTGCTGTGCGTCTTGATTGCGGTGTAAGCATAATCATTTGCATATGTGCGTTTTTCTTTTGCAGCCTGTTTCTCTGGCCAGTTATCTCCCTTATGCATCTTCTTTCTACCTGTTCTTTCTGGACGTTGACCAGCACCCTCCTCTTGTACTATGGTGTTTTCTCTTGATGGACCTGCAACTGGCTCAGGGGATGCCGGAGTACTTTGGTCTCTTTCTATTATTTCCCCTTCTTCTTCTTCTGGATCTGTAACAGGTTCAAGTTCTAACCCATATCCGTCTATTTCTGGGAGAACCTCTCCTTGATTTAGTTCTCCTGCTGCCTCTACTGAGATTGGCACACTGTCACCTCTCTCGAACTCGTTCACTGTTTGAGGGACTAGGCTGTTCTCATTGGGCTCTCCTGCAGTCTCAGTTCCCTCTTGGCTGTTTTCTGGCCCTGAGACTTCCCTCTCTGGAACTGTTGTGCCTGGAAACTTCAAGTTCCTCATCAGTTGGATATGTTACCTTTTTTGTGTGACTGGCATGTATCCAATTTGGAATGCCTGCACATTTCACAGCAGTGGTTGTTGTCATGATCACTTGATATGCCCCTTCCAGCATGGCTCCAAACACAACTTTCTCACGTGCTTCTTGACAACCACCCAGTCACCGGCTTGTAGGGTGTGACCTGGATCACCGATTGGTGGCAATGTGTTAGCTTCTACCTGGTGAGAGAAAGAGCGAATCACATCAGCCAAGCCTTTGCAGTAGTCCAACACCATATCATCCGTGATATTCACTAGAGCTTTTGCAGGTACTGCGGGTTGCTCATAGCAATGCCCATGAGGATTTCATTGGGTGATAGTCCTGTCTTCTTATCAGGGGTGTTCCTCATTGACATCAGCACTAAGGGTAATGCATCTGGCCATTTCATATTGGTAGCTGCGCACATCTTTGCCATTCTTGATTTCAAGGTACGATTCATTTGCTCTACTAATCCTGATGCTTCAGGGCGGTAGCTACAGTGCAGCTTCTGTTCAATATCTAATGCGGCACACAAGAGTTTAATCACCTCATTGTCAAAGTGTCTGCCCCTATCTGATTCTATAGAGACTGGAAACCCGAACCTGGGTATTAGTTCCCTAAGCAGCAACTTTGCAACTGTGAGACTGTCATTTCTGCGTGTGGGGTAAGTTTCAATCCAATGGCTGAAAACACACACATTCACCAACAAGTATTTTAATCCTCCACAAACAGGCATCTCAATGAAATCCATTTGCATCTTGCTAAATGGACTGCCAGCGCTCCCAATGTGGCTTAGAGTTACCACAGTCCCTTTTCCGGCATACATCTGTTGACAGATGATGCACCTGTGACAGGTAACCTCTGCGGCATGTCTGAACTTTGGGTTTAACCAATCTATTTTGAATGACCTGATCATTGCATCTCTCCCGAGGTGAGCCTGTCCATGGTAGAGCTTTGCAAATTGAGATAAAAGACTGTTTGGCAAAACTAATTTCCCCTCTTCTGAAACCCACAAGTCATCAGCCCTCTGTATATATTGCATTCTTTGCCAGGAGCGTTTTTTCTCTTTGCTAGCACGACCCTGTAGTGTCTTTAGCTCATCTAGTGTATCGACCACCCTTAATGCAAGGTTCAAGCATGTGTTATTTTCAGTTTGCGGCATCAATTCCCACTGATCCTTAAATGATATACAGTTCAATGCGCAAAACCTTGTGACTTGATCTGCATACCCGTTTCCCATGGCCACAAAGTCTTGTGACTTAACGTGAGCATTGCATTTCACCACGGCAATTTCAAGAGGTAACTGAATCGCATGTAACAAATCCTTAATTTGTTCACCATTTTTCTCAGGAGATCCAGAAGAGGTCATGAAACCTCTCTGCGACCACAATTGGCCAAAATCATGTACAATTCCAAATCCGTACCTGCTGTCAGTATAGATAGTGACTCTCAGATTTTCTACTACGTGGCATGCCTTAGTAAGGGCAATTAGCTCTGCCACTTGTGCGGAATACACTCTCTCGAGCCAGGAAGCTTCAATGATACCAGCTATCGTACATACAGCGTAACCGGCTCTCAGCATTCCGACTGA
The DNA here is from genome assembly GCF_031143425.1 of Pleurodeles waltl. NCBI lineage: Eukaryota > Metazoa > Chordata > Amphibia > Caudata > Salamandridae > Pleurodeles > Pleurodeles waltl. Next base: position 896,093,358 of record NC_090447.1, on the reverse strand, counting down.
GTCTCTCAAACAGGATCCATCAACAAACATAATACAGTCATTTTCTTTTAACTGTGTATCTTGAATATCAGGTTGTGGCTTGGTATATAGTTCTGTTACCTCAAGACAATCATGCTCAACTTCCTCTTCATTATTAACCTCAGTATTCTCAGCAGGAAGTAGAGTTGCCGGGTTCAACACAGTACATCGTTTCAGCGAAACATTAGGTGACCCCAGTATAATTGTCTCATATTTGGTAAGACAAGCATTTGTCATGTGCTGAGTTTTGGTTTGAGTCAACAAAATTTCAACTGAATACGGAACCATTACTGTTAGGGGATATCCCATTACTATGCCTCCACACTGCATGAGGCTCTGACCAACTGCTGCAACTGCGTGCAAACAACCCGGTAAGGCTGCTGCAACGGGGTCCAAGGTAGCTGAAAAATATTCTACAGGGCGATTTGCACCTCCATGGACCTGTGTCAAGACAGACAAAGAACAAGTATCACGTTCATGACAAAACAGTAAAAAAGGCTTTGTGTAATCAGGCATACCTAAAGCTGGTTCCCTGCACATGCACTCTCTCAATTCCATGAATGACTCAAGCTCTTCCTTGGACAAGGCTATGGTATACGGTTCATCTTTAATCTCTTTACATGTCAGTTTTATCAAAGGCTTTGAGATAATTGAGAAGTTGGGTATCCACTGGCGGCAGTAGCCCACCGTTCCCAAAAACATCCTGACATCTCTCTTTGTTGTTGGGGGGTTCATTTGCAAAATGGCTGTTATTCTTTCTTTCGATATTCTCATGGACCTTCTTTCAATTAAGTGTCCTAAGTACTTCACTTCTTTCGGCAGTACTGCAGCTTCTTGGGTGACACTTTATGTCCATTCTTTCCTAAATGATTCAGTAAAGCAATTGTGTCATACCTATAGTCATCCCTTGTCCTGGATGAAATCAACAAGTCGTCCATGTACTACACTAGAGTCGAGTTAAAAGGCAGTACTAAGGATTCTAATATCTGATTGAAGATAGACGGTGACTCAGAAAACCCTTGAGGAATTCTGCACCAACTGTACACCTTGTCCAGGAATTTGAAAATGAATAAAAACTGGCTGTCCTCATGAAGAGGTATCAAAAAGAAAGCTTGTGACAGGTCTACAACGGTGAACCATTCAGCATCACACGGGACCTGAAACATAATCACTGCTGGATTGGGTACTATGGGGCAACATTTCACCACAATCTCGTTTATCTTTCCTAAATCCTGCACAATTCGAACTTTCCAACAAGGCTTTTTCAGACCCATTATCGGTGAATTACATGGGCTGCTCAACACTTCCTTCAGGACTCCCTGTTTCACAAAGTCTGCAATTATTTGTGACACTTGAATAAGAACATCTTGTGCCATGTGATATTGCAGCACCTGGGGAAACACTGCATTTGGTTTCACTTGTACTTTAACTGGTTCTACTCCTTTTATCAATCCCACTTCTTTTCCTGTCAAATCCCACACTTTCTCTGTCACTGTCCCTTGTAACTCAGCAGGTAAGTTGATCACTGTAAGCATCGGGAATAATGTAATCAAAGGGTAATCTTCATTTGCAGTTCCTGTCTCTAACTCTGAGAACTGACCATCATCCCCTTCATCATCACTGTTTGTCTGCACTTAGATTCCATCATTGGAACAGGTAATCAAACATTTTGTCTTGCACAGTAAGTCTCTTCCCAGTAGGGATATCGGACTCGAATCGCAGACTACAAACTTATGCAGTCCCTGGAAGTTGCTGATCTCAACTTGCACTGGATCTGTAATCGGATTTGTCAGGTACTGGTTTGCTACTCCGACCACCCTTATGGTACGCCCCGAAAGTGGTAATTTCGGAACCTCTGCACTTCTGACTGTTCAGCGTGTAGCTCCGGTATCAACCAAGAATGAAACTTTGTGACCCATTACCTTTCACTCTACATAGGGTCCCCTCTGATCTACCTCTAGGGACGCTGCAAGCCTGCACTCTTCGCTATCTGAGCTGTCATCTGACCACTCCTCATTCATTCCCTCTTCACCAAGCAATGGGAATTGCTGTACTGTATTATTTTGACTCATCACCTGACCTGTGACCTGCTGAGGAATCATCACCTGTTGCTGTCCCATCGGAGCCATTGGTAATTGCATTTGCTGTCTAGGTACCATGGGAACCTGCTGTTGTACTTGCTGCATTTGTGCTGGTTGAACGTGCGGCATTTGCATTTGCTGCATGGGCTGTAACCCTTGCATCTGAATCATGTTATTTTGGAAGTTCGGGTTTTGATTTCTCAGTTTTGGACCTTTCATATTTTTCAATGTACCGACATTAGTGCTTTGTTGAACGAGACCATCCTGCACCACATTTGGGCATTACTGCTTCCAATGCCAACGCCCCCGCATGCGTGACATGGTGACATCCTTTTCATCCCTTGTGCCTCATTTTGAACCACAACAGTATTCAAGTCTGGACCGCGATTCACAAAACCTCGACCTCTCGGTTGTGCCTGAAACACACCATTCCCTTGCGGTTGCTGCTGTATCATCTGTTGTACTCCATTTCCCTGCATACCAGCCTGCGCTGCCCTTATCTGCATCACCATCACTTTCTCCTTTAATTTTTTCTGCTTCAGCTCAATTTCGTCACTACAGTATTTCGCATACTGCAACACCTCATCAATCGGCTTTGATTGCCAACAAATCAAATGATTCTTAATCATCTGGCTAACCTCTGGTCTTAGCCCTTCAACAAATCTGAACACGAGATGGTTCATGTCTTTCGGCTCAATGGTCTCAGTACCCCTATAATGTTTGAATGCCTTTAACAACCTCTCATAGTAAGCATGTATTGATTCCTTAACCTCCTGTGAGGTCCTGTCGATTTTCTGCCAGTCAGTCACCTTCGGTGACACTTTCTGCTTCAAAAATTCAGTCACTTTATGATAGTACTTCATCACCTCCTCAGAGGGAGCTCCGGTCACCTTATGCCTGGCCGGCTCCTTCGTCGGCCAGTCTACTCCTCTCTTGCACTCGAGCCATAAGTCAGGCGGAACAGTGATCTCAAACAATGTATTCAAGTCGTCCCAGGGACACTTTGCAAGCTTCACAAACCTATCTGTTTGTTGATACCACTCGATCGGTTTCTCCCTCAATCTGGGATAATCATTTGTAAAAGATAGGATGTCTCCTCTGGACCACGGCACATGAATTAAAACTTCACCAGCTGTTTCTCTCATGGGTAGTATTTTTACTGGTTCCTTATCGGGTGAAGCTTTAGCCTGACTTGACCCCAGACTGTCACCTTTCTCCTTATCTCTTTTCTTTGCCCATCTGCCTTCCCACTTTTCTAACGCTCCCCAGATTTGCGCACTTTGTAGTATTTCTTTTAAATGCGCTTTCATTCCGGCAGACCTCATATGCTCAAAGTCTTTTGAATCAAAGTCTAACCTGTAACTTATTTTCAAATGTTTAGTGTTCTCAATATCAATGTTGTACTTGTCTGCCAGGTTCGCTAATCTCTGATGTACCTTGCCTACCTCTTTAGTAATCTTAGGACACAGATATCTAAGTTCTGCTTCTGTGTATGACTCTAATCTGTTTACCCTCATTGTTCGGTCCACTAATTCAGCAGCATCCACCCCCAGTCTCACAAAGTTCAGGTACTCATCTCTCCCCATCCTTTCCGGTTCTACTACAGTCACTGTGGTCTTCTGTGAAGCATAGGTCTTCTCTAACCACTCATTCAACTGTTGTACTGTAAAACCTTGCAGTGAAATGTTCCCTGCATGCATCATTGGCGATTGTGAAGCACTCATACTTATCGTCTGTGGGGTTAGCACTCCTAGCCCTGCCTGTCTCATTGCCTCCAACAGTGCTTCAGCTGAGCTAAGGTTTAACAAGGACCTCGGTTTTTCAACTGCTTGCTCTCCTGGGGCCATTAACTAGGGAGTTCCTATGAACCCTCCTCTTATTGCATTTTGGGTCATTACTCCCTGATCACATACGCCAGGCTTACCTTGTGCATACAATGGCACCGGTGGACCAACAGTAATTGGTAACGATATGGCAGCGGGTGTCTGACCTGGTCCCAAACCTCGTGGAGCTGCGACTCCAAAGGTCTGATCCTCTGAAGCCGGGGCAGGAATTAATGGAGGACCTGCTCCTGGGTTATATCCTGGTATCAGTTGTGGCTGCGGCTGGGGCAGCAATTGTGGAGTTGGCTCAATCTGCACTAACCTTGATTTTGTATATATCGGGTCTGGCGGCACCATCAGGTTTGTAGTAGTCTCTAACACTGGGACGTCTGGATAGAGTCTCTGTATCTGCGGTGGAGGTTGCAACTGTATCTGCATGTCTGGCGCAGTGGGTACACTGACACCATTCAGTATCGAACCCGTATCACTAGTCTGTACCATATCAGTAACTCCCTTCTCCTGCGTCTGGTTCCTAGGACCCATACTAGTGCACGGGACATTGTCGCTTGCCGCATAAGGTGGCGGGTGATCATGTAATATTCGATCCATAAATTCTTCTTCATCTGAATCATCTTCTTCTTCCCAAGGTCTCTTAGTTTCTTTAGGCTTACTAGAGTCCTTGTCTGTTTTACAGGTGGCTTTCTTTACCTGCGTCTCTTCTCCCTGTGTTATTGCTGGGAACAATTTCAATCCATCAACTATTCCCCGTCTCCACATTTTGCTCTCATTATCCCACCTAGCTTCTGCATATGTCTTTTCTGCCCTTTTTATTCTTCTTTGGAATTTTTCTTGTCTCTGTTTAAGAGCCATTAGATCCCAAATCACTAAAGCCTCATACTGAGCTGGCCTCGGAGGTGGTTTCTGTACGCTTAACATCCACCTCAATTCTCTAGCGCCTTCGTATTGAACGTCCCATGTTCTGGGAATGCCAAACATCCCTCTTTCTCTGTTAATTTGTGCCACTGTTTCATCCATAAACAAGGCGCAACACCTTTTTCCTCCATAACTATGTAAGCTGGAATACCCTCAGGCGGTGTAGGCTCCCCTTCACTCGCCATAATGTATACGTCTCCTTTCAGAGCACTCTTAAAAGCTTTGACAAAATTGATCTCTGCGTCTTTTCTTCTTGTTTGTATTTAATCAGAAAGTGACTTTAATTCCCAGGACACTCTTCACCCACCTTTCTCAACCTATTGCCCCTCACGGACGGCAGCCAATCCGTGCGCGACCCCTCTCGACAACTGACCTATCTCAACGCGGCACCACTGATCACACTCACACACTGCAGCTGACAAAGTCTTGCGGCTCGTCCGCCCCTCGCTGGATTCACACCAAACTAATGCAAAATGTTACTGCGAGCACCTTAACAACAACACAAATCTGCCGGTTTACTACAGGAAGGGTGACACATCCGCTTCAGAACTTTACAGAGATTTCACTTGAAGCCTCAGCCGCTACTCTCTCCTTCTCAGTTCCCGCTCCCGCAAGCAGAATTCGACCCGCAAATCCTACTCTCGACTTGTCAATGGTTCGTTCTAGTGCACTTTAGAACTTGCCAAATCTCCATCGAAGGTTTCACACATACATTTCGACTCAAACTCGACTTGTCAACCATGCCCGATTGACCTATTAAACCACACAGATTACAACATAAACCCAAGTGTCTCCTACACTTGTCAATATACTCCGGAGTCTTAGACCACAACAGGTCCGTACATGAACAACCAACCACGTGCATAATTCTTAGCACAAAGCGCCACACTCATATGAAGTGCGCCGACTTCCCTACTCTCATACTGCGGAGTGCGCCCACTCCTACTAAAACAACATTACCTCTCCTAGATACACACAAACTTCACAAATCACCTACAAAAATGCATAAGCTGAGCAAGCGCAAACCCTATACCACACATACTATGACGCCGAGAACATTCCCAACTCACTTAGGCAGGCTCCGAGATCCCAGGAAAGTCATGGTGAATTTAGAGACACATCATACCTCCAATTTGCATTATCTCAGAAAAACAATTTAAACAATGATTCTCCGTCCTAGGGCCCCAAAGGGCCAAACCGTTGCTCTGCTACCAGAACTGTAAATGCGTCACCTGTGTGATATTTTATTACACATCAGGACTCGTTTTAGGCCAATGAATCTTTTGACCCAGTTGAGAGACACCTTAGGATGAGATAGCTAATCAATATATCAATCAATACATCAATAATGTCATCAATATTTATCACGACAATGCATTTCACTTTAGTCAGAGTCATTAATCATTTCATAGACATTACCATGACCTTTCAGCCATGAATAACCACACCTTGTTTAGTAGAATTGTATGAATTTTATTCCCTACTAATTACAATCTAACAGCAAGTGCGTTAATCTCAACACCAAGAAACATAATAGCATAGTCACAATATGGCAACTTTGATAAGCTTTTATGTAGGCGAGAATCACAAACATCAGAACATAACATGGCGTGAACATAGATCAATTTTAGCAGAGTGTCAATAACACGTCAGTTTCAACAAAGCATAGTTTCGGTCGTTTGTCTATTTGCGTCAGTTTGATGAACACCTGTCCTAACCACTGATTAGCATTCGCATGTTGGGCTTCATGCAAAACAATTTACAACACTAATTTGGAAAACATCTAGCTAAGGTCTCTGTCAAAAGCAAGCAGTTGATACCTAGAAAGGAAAAGCAAACAGACAAATCACAAATGCATTGTCATAATTACCCTCCAAGGATCAGGTCAGGGCACAGGTTCAGTCTTCGTCTTCAGGACATCAGTCAAATCGCCATCAGTCAGAACTCAGCTCTGGGGCAAAAGGACACTTCCCTCATAAGGAGGTAAAGTGTAAATGGGCAATCTAAGGGCGAGGATGGTTTTAAGTAAACCAAAAAGTCATCAAACAGAGTGACAGAGTTTCTGGATAAAATGAATAGCATTCCCTACCTAATTCTAAATGACTTCCCGTGACATGGGTTTTTATCCCTTTTTTAATGTACATTCCCCCAAAATTCTATTGGTCGTTTGTTATACCCCACTATCTTTAACCTATCAAATAAGCATTAGGTAATCCTAATCTTCACCCCATATTGTTTTACAAGTCTTTGATTGGTCTTCGTAATTGACGTCTTCAGAAGTGGCACGTCCGGTATGATTTCATCTTTTTGTAATTCTTTGCACATCTTTTGGTCAGCAGTTCCATTGTCTTCACCGGTTTGAATGACCTTGTACATTACATTAATCTACACTGTTTCAATTCATTTTAACATTTATTTTGCAAGACGATGAGAAGCGGTGGGAAACGGATTTACATGGTTACATTCATCTTCCAAAAAGAACTTGCAGGGTCATGTACCCTGTGAGTCAGCACACTGAAAAATAGAAAAATGCATTTAATATGGGAGCCAAGCAGCTAAGTTGCAGCTCATGCTAACTTAAGGCCTATGAGGTTTTCAATACAGATTCAATAATGCAAATGTTAGTATAAGCTCATTTGAACGTAACATAAACATTTTGGTCATCATTATTAGTTTGCGTATACATTGATGGCCACTCTTCGTGGTCACAATTCAAGCGCACGTCTAAGCAAAATTGCTATTGTTATAGTTTCTATGCGGCTTAATTCATAAACATTTCATGTTAATATAGATTATATAAACTACGCTTTCTCAGCATCAACAGCCATTGTTAGCTGATTTATGCTATAAGGGTATAGTGAAACAAGTGAAAGAATCTAAAGAAACGGGGCCGGCTAGTATGGAATTTGATTAATATGCAAAACTAAACTGGCATGTTAAACAACTAAAAATAAACACAAGTCTGTCAATGAATTAGCACCTGCTTCCATTCTTTTGGCGAACTCATACTTAGGGCCCAAGGACGAGTTCACTGTGCAAGGTGGCTACAATTACAATGTGCGCATAATTCCTCTCCTGATTTGAGTCTTCCCAGAACGAGTTGGGAATATTGTACAAGACCAAAAACTACTGGTCTCGTCACTGTTTATTTTTCTGATTCTAATCATCCTGCTTTGACCGGAATTACCCTGTTTGCAACTGAAGGAAAACCTTGTTTTAAAGCACTTAGGAACACACCTGCTGCAGAATAATAGTTGGCGCAATGTGTAATGGAGTGAAGCCTTATGAAGGATGCCGTGTTGTCCATCTCAGAGTCAATTAGCTATCTGTGCTATGTTCAGTCATTTGTATTATCCCCTAAAGTTACTACCAGCGCCTTCCCTGACCCTCCATCCCCATGTTTCCTTCTTTACACATCAGATAATATTTCAAAAACACAGTATATATTCAATGCGTAAAGTGTTTAATAAAATATGTGTCCTCCACTAGGAACTAATACAGTTGTAGGATAGTGATCAATGATAGGTCCCACTCGACTTTTTTTTTTTTAAAGTTCATACCCACATCATTAGATGCTATATTTCTGTCTGCCTATTCCAATTACAATTGTCCTTCAATGATGACATGTCCTTGAACTTAATCCATTTTCTAACAACCTCCATCACAAATTATTTCGCATATTAACTAGGTTCCATCAGACAAACAGAATGAAGCTTCTAAAAATTAGAGGTAGAGGTGCTCCCATATCTGTCTTTTGACACACTTAACAGGGACAGTAGAGCAATCCAATATTTGTTATGTGGACTTCAGTTGTTATACCTGAGCTTGGATCTCCTTCTGTACAAGGCATATATACTGTATATGGATACATGTACTATCTGCATTCATTACTTCATTCAGAGTTATTTCATATGTTTTGGGCTTGTCCGTATACATGTTGCATTTTCACGAAAGTCTAAATGCGTTACCTTTGTCATCATAGCGTATGTCGATTTATAGATGCAGGCAGTATCATCTCATCCTTTTTGATTTGTCTGCAGCATCCAACACCATTTCCCATCATATCTTGCAGTCTAGACTGGCTGAGATTGGATTTGGGTGCGTGCTCTTCTTTGCAATGGATTAACTCTTTCCTATACAGTGGGCAGACTGTGAGAACAGCTGCTAACCCCTAGAGCTGGTAGGCAAATGAAAAAGGCTTGCCACCTATCCCCTAGATAATCGTCAGATACTTAGGGGTTACATTTGAGGATGCTCTCACTTTCATGCCAAATATATTAGATGTGGGGGGGGCATGTTTCTTGTTCTTTTGACGCTAAGGGGCATATTTATACACTGTTTGCACTGAATTAGCGTATTTTTTTTTTTACTCTAATTCAGTGCAAAACTATACTTTGGTGCTAGACCCCTTTAGCACCAAATTTATGGAGTTAAAGTCATTTTTTGAAAGTGGAGACCTACTTTGCCTTAATGAGATGCAAGGTAGGCGTTCAAGGGCAAAAAATGACTCTATGGCCTTCACGCCATATTTAGGGGCATATTTATACTCTGCAGCATATTTATACTCTGTTTGCACCGAATTAGTGTCATTTTTTTTTTACTCTAATTCGGTGCAAAACTAACTCCATATTTATACTTTGGTGCTAGACCCATCTAGAACCAAGGCCCTGATTTAAACTTTTTTTGCACCGCATTGACGTCATTTCATGACGCAAAAGTGGTGCAAACTTACAAAATATTGGCCCTTATTTATACTTTTTGCTGCAAAACTGCACTAACTCAGTTTTGCACCAAAAAGTTTAGCACTGGCTTGCACCATTTCTGTGCACCAGCCGGGCACTATATTTATGGAATGGTGCAAGCCGGTGCAAAGGGTAGGCTAGAGTTGGCTTTAGGCAGGTTAGAGTAAAAAAAAAGTGACTCTAACCAGATTAGCGTCATTTTATGGTGCTAAACCTACCATGCCACATGACTCCAGCCTTAGAAAAGGCAGGAGTCATGCCCACCACCCCAGTGGCCAGCACAGAGGACAGGGATCCCCTGGACATGGCCATTGCACCCTGTGCCATGTATGGGGGCCCATTTCAGGGCCCCCTATGGCACTTTCAAAAATAAAATGCACTTACCTGTACTTACCTGGGATGGGGTCCCCCATCCTCGCAGTCCCTCTAGTGTGGGTGGGGGTGCCCCTAGGGCCTAGGGAGGGCACCTCTGGGATTATTCCATGGTGTTCCACCATGGAAATAGGGCCACAGGTCCCCTAACACCTGCCCTGACCCTGGTCTTAAAAAATGGGGCAAAGCAGGCTTTGCCCCATTTTTTGACCCCTCCTCCCTCCCTTGCACCATTTTTACATGGGAGTATAAATATGGTGTTAGGGCCATGGAGCTATTTTTATGCACAGGAACGCCTACCTTGCGTCTCATTAAGGCAAGGTAGGTTTCCACTTCCAAAAAATGACTTTAACTCCATAAATTTGGTGCTAGACGGGTCTAGCACCAAAGTATAAATATGGAGTTAGTTTTGCACTGAATTAGAGTAAAAAAAAAATTACGCTAATTCAGTGCAAACAGAGTATAAATATGCCCCTTAGCGTAAAAAAATGTGGCTAATCTGGTCAGAATCATGTATTTTGACTCAAAACTGCCTAACGTCATTTTTTTTTTAAGCTAGCCTACCCTTTGCACCGGCTTGCACCATTCCATAAATATGGTGCCCAGCTGGTGCTAAAAAATGGTGCAAGCCGGTGCAAAACTTTTTGAGGCAAAACTGCCTTAGTGCAGTTTTGCACCAAAAAGTATAAATAAGGCCCGTAATGCTGACCCAAACAATCCTGTCTAATTTTATGCCTATCTCTCTGCTTCCAGTGTTAGCAAAAACAGTAAATGGGCAATCAACAACCTGTGGAGTTTTTACAAGCATACAACAGCCTCCACTTTTTTCAAACTACTTTCAGACCTAATTGTTCTACTGAATCCGCACTGCTGGAACATTCAGAATCTTCAATGTTTATTCTAGATAGTGGTAAATGTGGAATGCTGAATCTGTTGGATATGTCGGCAGCTTTCAACACCATCTGTCACAACACCCTTCTTTAACAGTTGGTCGACATAGGTGTCAAGTGGTGGAGCTTGGAGGTGGTTTCAATATTTGTAAGAAAAAGGAGGCATGTGCTTTCTATGGGACTTTTTCAATCTAAGGAAAAATTGCTCAAATACAGCGTCCCTTCTGACCTTTTCCTCAGCCCTGTCTTATTCAGTATAGATATGACTCCCCTATTAGATCTCATCAAAACCTTTGGGATCTCTGTTATTTCCTATGCAGATGATATCCAATTCATTTTGGCTCTGGATGAGAACACCACGTCTGAGCCCAATTTTAAAACTTATTTCACTGAAGTGGTCAGGTGGGTGAACATTAAGGGGCATATTTATACTCTGTTTGAACTCAATTTGTGTCCTTTTTTTACACAAATTCAGTGCAAACGTAACTCCATATTTATATCTTGATGCTAAACTCATCTATTGTCAAAATATTGGAGTTAACATCATTGACGTTCCCATCCAAAAAATGACTCTAAGCCCCTAGCACCATAATTATCCCCTCATGCAAAAATGACGCACGGGTGAGAGGTGGATCTAAACAATGACCTAACCACATTTTGCGTCAAATGGTAACACCTGGGTCTGAACAGGCATTACAATGAGGCACATACTCCTTATATAAAGAAAAGTCACAGATGGAAGATTCGCTACCTCCAGGACAACATGGAAGTCATACTGCTCCAGCTAGGCACAGGCCGCAGACGTCGGCAACGACAGCTGATCCCTCCACCTCCATAACAGCAACCCCAAATAGCTCCATGGCACCCACAAAGGCAGCGCAGAAGGCAGGAGAGGACATTGTGGCAGAGGACAAACCTCCTTGCCCTCAGGGAGCAACACATTTTCAGGACTTACCATCTCACCCAGTAGTCCATTCTACGCCTGCTGAACCAGATTGCACCAGACATTACAGCTAGGCTGCAAACTTCCTACAGCATACTACCCATCATATGTTCTGCATATGTTGGCTTCTGTGTCATTTCAAACAACAGGGGCACTAGTGGCTGGTGTCTCCCAGCCATCAATATCTGTTTACCTGCCTAAGGTCCCAGATGCCATCATCCTCCTCAAACCGCACCACATCTGCTTCCCAAACACCCAGCAACTGCAGCATGAGACCAAACAAGGTTTCTATCTTATTGCTGAGTTTCTGCATGTGCTGGGTGGATGGACTGCGCCCATGTATAATTGGTGCCACCTACAGCTACGGAACACCTCTTCAGGAACCGCAAGCACACACTCGATAAATGAGCAGGCCACTGTGGACCACTGTGGGCTCTTCACCAATCTCTCAACCAAGTATCCTGGCAGCGTCCATGATGCTTACATATTCCAACACTCCACCATCAACGAGCAGTTCCAGGATGAACAATATGGCAATGGCCTACTTGTCGGTAAATCAACCAACAAATCAATAAACACACAACACACTAACTCTGTAGCAACAACATATACACCACAACAACATATACACCACAACAAAGACGCATGGGCATGAGACCACAGATGTACTGGCAACAGCACAAATGCAACGTGCCGCAGTACACCACAATGATTGGACATCACAAGCACAGATGCCCACATGTACCTAACACAGCCAGAAACTAACAGGCACACCATGTGAAGGACAGGAAAAGCTATAAAGCTATGTTCTCTTTGCATACAGAATAAAACCACAAACCACTACAAGTGTTCACTGGTTGACTAAGTATACTTCACACACATTAGACCAAACCAACAATAGCTCAGCCATGTCAATGGCCGATGGTATGAGCATGTAAAGAAAGTCACACCAAGGCACATCCTCACCTCATTCATGGTGTGCAAGACTCAGGTACAATCCACATCAAATGCCACCTAAGTGGTGCCAACTACAACTACATCCCAAGTACACATGCCAGACATACCTGTAGGCTGCACATACATCTGTTGAATGCATTGTATTGCACACATAGAAAGACTAATGTACCTGCCATTATAGACAATTGGGCAGAATCATGAGAAATGGTGCCATAACTATTCAACACCTAACATGCCCCACTTAGCACCCCATAACACCATCATGTCTGTACTATAGAATAAGACTAACAATAGTACACCATGGTGCAGATTCACTGCTAAACTGTAATGTACATGGATGCCATAGTAGACTCCTGTAGGAGTATGGAGGACATGACTGGCCATACATGCACTGTACTTGGTGACCTTTCCGAGATATAGCTGGGCCCCCTCCCAAAGTTTCCACTGTGCATGTGTAGTAAATCTGGCTGAAAATCCAATTACTAAGATGCTAGAACATACACTGGTACCAAATGTGATCATTATGTCAATATGTGATACACAGCCTTGGACATCTGGACACTCATCATGAGTTAGTTGTCCGTCAAAGGCCGCTTGGTAAACGTCCACCACAGTTAGACCGCCATTGTGGTCTAGTCCCTGCTGGCCCTGTTAGGAGTTCACTGCTGGGCCTGTTGGCAGAAACATTATTTTCCGACCGCCAGCCCAGCTGGGAAGAGTGCCAAAACATTGCATTTGGTACAAAACTAAGTGATCTGGCTGCAATGTGGCGTGGGGGCAGGTGTAGTAGCACTGGTAGTGGTTATTAATGCATGTAATTTGTGCATTGGAAAGTGCTACAGGTCTGTCCATTTGAGCGCATAGCCAGTGCACGGGCCTCAAGTAGGCACCTGACACCCCCATTCCGCCAGCCCTTGCATGGAAGGGGAACCGCCATGCAAAGGCTGGCAGATTTGGGAGTCCATGTCTGGAGGACTGCGCTGCTTGCAGCGCTGCCCTGGCAGATTAACACCACTGGGACTGCTAGGCAGCTGGCTGGTGACAACCTGGCAATGTTGGTGGTCCAGCCGTGGTGGGACCACCACAGTCATAATGTGGGGGTCATACTGCCATGACTGCAGCGGTCCAACTGCCACTGGGAGTCTGGCATTCTTGAGATCATCAGATTTGTAAAGTGCTGCATTGCATGCATAATGCCTCATGCCTACATTGACGGAATAGGCTGGCTTTGTAGGGCAACTATGCTGGCCACACATCTAGCACCATTGTGCTGGAAGGAGGTGGTCACCACCATCTGATATGAGGACCCTGCTACTAAACTAGACTACACAAAACATGGTACATTCATGATGAGCATACGTATTGGAATCCAGATGGTCATGTGCAGGTCCTTGAGTCACTACCCAAGAATGACATGTATATTGACACAGTCAAATTGAACCATATTACAAGACCTGGAACGTACACAGCACCACAAGCACCTCTGAGTTACCACTCAAACTGCAACCAACTACTAACATGGAATATTCCAGGTCCCTCTCAACTCTTCACTAAATTTCTCCCTCTTATCTTTGCAGCTGATCAAGGTATTGGCTAGACATGGGTCATGACCCCATTTGGGAATCCAACTACAAATGAACAGTGTGCCTACATTGAAGCACACCAGAAAACACGCATTGTGGAGGAGAGGACCTTAGGCCTTCTCAAATCCCAGTTCAGATGCCTGGACATGACGGGGAGGAAGCCTCCTGCTCCCCGGCTGATATGCAAGTACAAACTGGTATGTGCTATCCTGCACAACATCTGTGTCAGAAACAATATCACCTGGGATGGACAAGTAGATGTCCACACTGAGGAGGAGGAGGATGATGGGGGTGAGGACTTCGAGGGGAACCAACCAAACACAGAGTCAGGTGTCCGCAGGAGACAGACAATTGTTGACAACTTTAATACATAGTCAACCAAAAAAGTACTTTGTAAATACCTCAAATACATTTTGTTCAACAACACAGTCCTTGGTCTATTCATTGTCCAATACATATGCCTTTGGAATGTAAATCTAACCTCTGGGAGTGTGTCAGAAACACAAAAGCAACAAGTATGGTTCACACATCATTGGTAATTTAGGTTCTATAGACTCCATCTCACATATCAGTGACACCCAAATCCCTGGCATGTAACTTCTGAAGGCCAAGATCCATGCGCCACTACATATATTGTGGCAATGTGCAATTTCACGGGCCATTCACCAACACAACACCATCCCTAACAGGTAGCATACAAGGGGGGCACACATAAGGTAGGGGCTGTCAGGAAATGGAGGTTAAGTACTGAACATTGTCACAACCCTGTGTGAGAGTAGCTTGGCCTGCACCATACATGTATGTCAAGGGGAGGGGGACACTATAGGTAACGCTGCTTGTTCAGTAATTGTCCATGGTAATTAGTCAATGTTGGAAGCTGAGCCTGCACAGTGTGTCTATCGGAATATGTACTTGCACTGCAACAGGCCACATCCCGGACACATGGAGGACTGCAAATCATCTATGGCACATACACATTGGCTGGTTAATGGCCAATGGCTTGGCAGTGACATAAAGCAGCTAGGGGTGTTGAATTCATATACAAACACATTACAGATTGTATGGTCTATGATTTTTAATGGGAGAATGCATCTAACAAATGATAGTCTGGCTGGAATACAGGCAGAGTGTGTGACCCACCCATCTACATAGGATGCACACCTGTCACACAAGTAGACTTGATTCACACATGCCCACTGTTAATAATGAGAAATACATGTAGACTAATGTATGGGTGTTCATCCTAGGTAGCAACGGGTATGCCATTATCCAC
Source organism: Pleurodeles waltl (assembly GCF_031143425.1). NCBI lineage: Eukaryota > Metazoa > Chordata > Amphibia > Caudata > Salamandridae > Pleurodeles > Pleurodeles waltl. Next base: position 896,077,743 of record NC_090447.1, on the reverse strand, counting down.
AATGTTTGACCTGTGTCTGCATGGCTACACAATATGCCCTGTATAACAACATTACCCAGCACATAGCAATACAAATCACTCATTGTCACTTACATGACAGATCCATTGCATGGTACCAAATGTAACTAAATAGCTCATACATGTACTGGCCTCCAATATCGCAATCATTTGTGGCATGTGTGAACATGTGCATCATTCTCCTATACAGTCGGGGACCCACATAACACTGGGAGGGAGTAGACACAGCCATATCGTTAGCATCTGGCAAAGACTAAATACAGCACTAAGGAGATTATACACCTCAACGTCAGTCAGTCATGGTAAGAGTCAGCTAGGTTGTGGCATTCTGGGAAAGATGCATTTGCATGTTTAATTGTGGATGTGAATAAACAGCTCTGAGATACCCACAAATGCATGCTGATACAACATGTTATGTCACGTGGAGACTACTCAAGTGCTGTGGCATTTGCAATGTCATGTGTTTCTGGCACTCATTCCATCTCACTAATATCACAAATGGGACATTGACTACAGAGTTGGCAGTTGTAGGAGAAGGGAATATTTCCACATCACACAAGTCACATGTAGTATCCTGTCCCAATATCACCTGACAATGTTTCTGTGGAAGATGTGTACAAGGTGCTAGCAGACAAAAAACTGGGACCAGACAAACACCAAAACAGACACTGTAAGACCCCAATGTCTCCATGGCAAACTTTAACTGATGAACAGAGAGGGTGGGCACGTTAGTACATGACCCAGACATGTTTGCCACAACCATACCATGGTGATTTCTCTTCGCATGGTACCAGAACAGGAGACAGTCACATACAATTCCATCTGAACCATTTAATTTCTCCAGACATTACATCACAACAGTTATGCAACCTTTAAGCAGCTTGGACATGGACACAACTTTGGAGTCCTAAATATCCATTCATGTCCTACATGTGTAACCACATGACCTCTGTACCTGAGAGGGGAAGGCTGACATCTTGTATTGCATTGGAATTCATCAAAAACCTGGTCTGTATGTCCACATTTGTGCATGTCTCCATCTACTAGGGAGTAGGCCCAGGCTGGTAATTAGCTATCATAAATGGTAGAGATACCAGCTCAATAAACCCATGCACCACTGCTCTGACAACATCAACGTATGATAATGTCAGATGCTTGATGCGCCTGCACAGGAGGCAGAGTGAAGTGGATCACCATTAATCTGCACCTTCTCATGCAACCACAGGTTTGTGTTGCCGCACAAGCTCACATATTGATGTAGATGGGTAGGTCTACCATCTTTGCTACACTACAACAGCCAACACAGTGGTAAGGCACTGTATGTGACAGTCATGACTGACATGATGTTGACAGATCAGAAAACACATAAGGAGGCAGGCACATATATCCCAAAGACCTCTGCACACATGTACCACCATGATGGGCCAGCCATGGTAATGTGAATGGATTCAGTACAAAAGCTAACCTAGTAGCAACATAATGGCATAGGTGTCACAAATCCTGTGAGAGTATGAATGTACCCATCAATTGTGTACTGACATATAGAACATATGTGCCAGTGATGTGACTACACAGGCAATAATTAAAAGGGCAGCTTCTGTCTTTGCAGGAAGATGTCAATGTGAGATTGCACATCCCCTTGACATAGCAATGCTGTGATGTATGACACAATGACACATACATGTCCATACAGACACATGGCATATAGCATTCTTCATCAACACACATGTCCAAAACATCTGCAGCAACTAATATGCATAAGAAAATTCATGGCACATGTGTAGCTGTCCTATAACTACTTAATTACTAGAAGTAGCCAGTAAGTAGACACACATGCACACTCAACTGGATAGGGGGTACTTGATATCAATGCAGTCCCAGTCCACTGCATAGTCTGAGTACAAAATGCAATGGTAGACACATGCCTTAGCTTGTGCATGACACAAATATGTTTGTAGGTATGTAGGCATGCATTGTCCACAGACATAACTATGTACTCCACCTGCTAATCACTAGTCATACACATATGTTAACACATAGCACACATGTGCCAACATACATGTGGACACAGTGTAGGTCACATGCACATATGAGCAAAGTAGGAGTGAGTGCCTACAGCTGAGTCATGAATACACATATTGGTTGCACATTCCAATGACAGCACAATGACATTCATGCATAGACTTGCACATGCAGCCAAAAAACATATACCACATAGTAGAACAGGCCATGTAAGACGTGAAATGACTCAGGGTGCAATCAAGGGCTACAATGGACAAAATGACACTTCTCAAATATGCGTAAAAAAATGACACTAATGCATCAACCACAACTCAATGTTGTGAAAATTACGCATAGGCCCTGAAAGGCAATTCAATGTTACCACTACTCTCAGTGCACCATGAGGAAAAATCAACCATGACTCTCATGAATACATAAAAAACACGCATGAAAAACGCTAAAAACATGATGCACACACCCAATAAGTGACGTACAAGGATATCCTGCCTGCAAGCCTGGTACAGTAAGTGTAGTTTCACTTTCATTTCCCAGTCTGCTCCCATGTGACTGTGTGTGGTTGTGTTTTGGAGGTGCTGGTTGATTTGTGGTGTGTTTGGAGGTCTTGTGGTGTTTTTTGTGCGTTGTCCTGTTTTTGTGGTGTATAAATTGTCTATTTACTTATTATTTGTATTATTGGTGTACTGTTTTTTGTCATTGTATTGTGGGGTGTCTGGGGTAGTTCAGTCATTTACGATCTGGCAAGGATATTCAAGAACAGACGCAATGAGCAGCAGCTCAAGCATCGGTGGGCAGATCTGGTGGCAAGGGAGCAGGATCTGCTAGTTCATTTGGGAATAGAAATTAGCGGAACTGTTGGCAAGTTTCCCATTGCCATATAATCGGCTGCATTTAGCATTTGACTGACAGTTGCAGATGTCTGAGTGCTGCTTGTAATGGTTGTGAACATGTTGTATGCAACCTGTATGAGGAGTCTCTGCCTCACCTGAGGCTTGTAGACCAAATTTCATACAATTTAGACAATGCAGGACACAGGTATGATGAACCCTGCATAACCATCACGAAGGGGCAGATGTGAGTGCCCCTAGTGCAACCATGGTGCTGCCATAGTGTCATTTGATTGACGCTAAGGCAGTGCTAACCTGCCATTTACCCTGCGTAATCTTTACAAAATGGTGCAATATGCGCATTGCACCACTTTGGCAAGATTTGACACACATCATGGCTGTGCGAGCCTCAATGTATGTAAGGGGGCAGTTCTGGTGCAAAGGGGTCCTCCATATTAGCAATAAAAAGTGAATGAGACTGCTGCAGCCCATTTGTGGTGGATTTCTTAACACCTGCTCATTGCAGGCGTTAAACATAAGCTCCCATCATGATCAATGGACACCTGGGTGCTTAGCGGGAAATAAATTATGATGCTGAGCCTGCAAAGTGCAATACTACTGCCGAACAAGTTTGACCCTACTCCCCCTAACTACCACCATGGTGCGCAGTCTATTGGAGACGGTGCACACATGTTGCTATCAGGGGTGGGTTAGGGCCCACGCTTCAACAGGCCCAGCACTAGGCACTGCGCCACTTCCATATCTATGGCCCCAAGTGTAGTGATGCATGCACAGTTTAACTTTCTAATTATACAGCTAGGAATAATGCTTGTGCCAGGAAACAGGCATGGAAGGGTGTGTAAAAATTAGTTAGGGAGGGCAAAATCCAGACCTCAGTGTCACAACAAAAGTTCCAAAGTATGAATTCCAAACTCTCTCTAGGGCTGTTAGTGTAGGTGTGACATTTGTGCACAGAAATGTTTGAGAAGGGTCCCTATGTACTCAGCAGAAGTTTCTGTGATCTGTAGCAACTCCCGCTTAGAGCATCATTTACCTTCACATGTAAATATGATGTTGGCCCACACTGCCATCATGCTGTGACTTAATAATGACTTCCACACACATGGATGTAAGGGGTGCACTAAGGCCCACAAGGACAGTATAAATGCAATAGGTGCTTCAGTAGTTTTATCGGCCTCTTGGTGTCATTATGCAAGGCCATGTTAGGGAGCCTGAACATGCACTGGGTCCAGACTGCTGCCAGATCCATTTGACCGGTGCATTGTGTATCAGAGGCAGTCTAGTACACTGAACTATGTTGTCCATTTGCATTAACTAGGATTTACACAAAGTAATGTTCTACATTCATGTCTTATAGGTGGACCTGCCCCTTACACCATAGGAGAGGTGGTGAGATTTGAAGAGCCTGATGCATCCAGTAAGTGCCATGTTGCTGCTCCTGTAAGCTACTCCAGAGTTTGGTGTGAGTCAGTCAGAAGAGTGGAATATATTGATGTAGTTTTCTGGACCAGTGATCAGAAATCACAAGAGGATGGCTAGTGACATCATGGAGCATGTGTAAGAGGCTCAAGCACCACCGGAGGTTCTATGTTTGAGAGACTCCGGGGATGCTATGCCCTGCACCGTGTATACATGGTGGGCTTAGGACATATTTTGTGGCTTCACATTAACTTGTCAATACGACCCCTTCACATGTAGTATTTTGCAGGGAAGGATCATGCAATGGGTGTTGTAGTGGCTGTGCCATAGCAACACCCATACCAATTAGACAGTGTCCCAGATCTACACATTTCCCTACACTAGAGGCTGTAGCAAATCCTGAAAACACACCAAGGTGTGGCTTTAGCAGGCTACAATGAGCTAACATATATTTTGCTGCGCCTTCCATACTTAGCTCTTTCAATGGGCGCTGCATTTGGCAGCACACATCAAAAGTACAAAGTCCCTTTGTAGATTTTGTGTGGGAAGGCGTCCCTCCATGCACAATGACTATCTCCCCCTGAATGCAGCCAACTAAGGACCATGGGGTAAGGGTGGCTGAATCGAGTACTGGAAGCAAGATTAGTGCCAACATAGGTGACAACACAGTGATGTACCCTCTCCTATTCAATATGGCTCATTCCTGAGTTGTGAATTTAGCAGAGTGTTGCCCTGCCAATTGTCTGTCAGCATGGTGCTCCGTCACATTCCCATCATGTATGTTGTGGGGTTGTGCGATGATATTGGCTTGCATGTATTTCTTAGGGCAACGTGTGCTGGCATGAAATTGTGTGTAAAAGGATTAGTAATGGCTGACCACATTTTTATGGATGTCTGCCATCATAGGTCACAGGCCAGCCATATACGTACATAGCATGTCTGTTGTAAACAACCTTGTCACAGCATGATAATTTGCAATGTGTGCCACACATAGCTCACACTTGATGACAAGATGGCACAGATGTTGGGTTCCAACTGTATTACTCTCTGGGGGGATTCTGTAGGAGACATACACACACCACAGGTGCCACAGTACCCTCCAGAGATGATGAGGTAGTGGTACAGTAAGGAGCCATAATGTCCTGAGCTGCAGTAATCAGTGTACGCTATGGGCCTGATTACGACTTTGATGGAGGGCATTACTCAGTCCCAAATGTGACTGATATCCCACTAGCCATATTATGAGTTCCAAAGGATATAATGGACTTGTAATTACGCAGGCGGGATATCCGTCACATTTGGGATTGAGTAATCCCCTCCGCCGAAGTCGTAATCAGGCCCTATGTGTGGACAACTCCACTAAAGATGTTTCAGGTAAAAGTCTAAAATCTCCTAATACCAGATGTCATCAGGATAACCAACATGGTGCAGCCACCATGTAAATTGTGACTGATGTATATCACAGATGCATAAGAAGGCAATGTTGTGTGTGTATCTGGTGCTGTGAGGATATCTGACATGCATCTGCTGATGATGTGAGATGCTCCCGGATACATTTGCAGTGCACAAAGCTGTGACACAATTGCTGTGGCCTTCAGGGCATCCATAAAGCCACCATGTCCATGCAATTGAACACAATTAGCACTACATGGCAGAGGGTAGGGGGCTTTAGTGCTGTAATGTCTTGAAATCAGTGATTGTGCAGGTCAGGGTTTCCCCGACATTTCTCATATCAAGGTAGCATCAGTTGCACATGTGGCCACACAATGGGAAATGCAGCTGGACCCCAGTTATGTAGGCTCAGGCCACGTTTTACACCTGGACACATGAATGTAGATGTACTACAACATAGAATACCAGATTTGTAGTTGGCAGCTCCCCTAACAATTGGCCTACTCCTACACCCCATGATGGGTGCTCAGGCCTTGGGGTATCACCAGGGGTGTTGAGCTGATCTGATGAATTACATGCTCCACCCCCTTTAGCTCAGGAAGACAGGCAATCCATACTTGTTGAGGCATTTTATGCTCAAAGTGTAGATGAGAGTGATGTTGAGTGGTCCATTGTTAGTTCCTATGAGCTGTGGCCCTTCTCGGTTTACAATGGATTGACATCATCCCTCTGACATGTACACAAAACTGGTGATGTATGGTTGAATATAGAAGCAGATGAGGAACAATTAATTTCTTTAGGCATGTGTGTAGCACTGTATGTGTAATCAGCTGGGCAAGTTACAAAACTGTACATATGCCACCCAGTGCTGATGCTGATGGTTGCTTGTCCTTATTTTGCAGCTGCCAACATGACCAATGATTAAAGGCTTCAGTTCAACCGGAGATCAGAATGCTACCGCCACATCCTGGAGGTGCACACAGGTTACCGTCGCATCGCATGCCGTTTCCGTTCTGAAAAAGCATCTGGGGTGTGGCGTGCATTACCACACAGGGAACCCACCAAGACAAATAATGGAGCACGAACATCAACAATGCAGGGGCTCCCAGCTGCACCCACTCCATCCAAAAAAATAAACATTTGTTTAGGCCATAGGATTAGTTAGTACTTGTGCAGTTATAGTAAGTGTTGTCTTACTTGTTTTTTGTTTTTTAAGGAGGGAAATATTTAGAATGTGGTGTTTTATGTGTAAGTTAAGTTTAGCACAGGTTAGCTAGATTTAGTTGTATGATAAGTATGGGTAGTATAGGTTAGTTTAGGATAGGGTAGGTTTTAGTTGTTTTTGAGTATATCAGTTTTATAATACATGTATATTACATATCCTGTTATCATTGCAAACAGTTTGTGTAATTAGTGTGAGTCTCAGGATTCTTGCCATGAGAATAATAGCCAAATTGGGGAATTGGCCTAGGCAATTCTGGCAGTCCTATGACCACTGTACTGCCATTGTCAATATGACCACTGCCAATGGCGCAGGTGAAAGTAGCATATGCTGTCCATGGGGAATGCCCCATGGGTCAATGGCCTGGCAGGTTGCCGGCAGCTTACAGACTGGCAATTCCACTTGTCTTGTGACATCAGCCCAGCATTACGATCAAAGCTACCGTCCAGGTATGTTTCTGCCAGCCTTTGCATGGCAGCCAAAAAACCATACAAAGGTTGGTGGTAATGTGGTGTGGTGTGCCCCTGGGTGCCCCTACACAGCCCATGCCCCTGGCATGGGTAGTGTAGGGGGCCCAGGCCCTTTGCGCTTTCCACTGCCTGATTTGCAGCGATATGTGCAGCGTCTTCTGTCACACCCAATGCACCCCAAGATTGGCACTGGCTCTATTTGATCCATCAACAATGTAGTGGTAACTGTCCCACAGAGCTGAGATGAGGAGACAGATTTCTACCTGCCATCCCAGCGTGTTACTCATACTGTCAACTGCGGAGGGTAAACTGCACTAGCAGTCTTACCAACGCCAGACTTGCCCACGCAGCATCCCCCACCCATCAATGTGAAATTGTGCACCATGATGTTCATAGACATACACCATATGTTGTGTTTGTGTGATTGTTTCCCCATTCCTATGTGGCTCACATGGTTGTGTCAGAGTTGTTGTGGGCTCAGCCTGTATGTGTTGTGACCTACAGATTGCAATCTGCAGTGCACATGTTCTCTAGTGGCACAGTTCTGATCAGCATCAATATGTGTGGCTCCACACTGCACCAAGTTAGTTACACTGGGTAGTGCCATGTTTTCTGTGATACAGGATCATCCTGCAATTTCCCAAGCAGCTGCACAGATTACTTTTCCCTGCACCCAGACAGGCATTCTTACTGCATGATGGAGATGGGGATGCCTTATGAGGATGTGATGTTTATGTGTGGGGTGGTGTTGCTTCCTCCGCATGTCTGAGTAATGTTAGATAAGGTGCCATTTTAATGTGTGCTGTAAGAAGCAGCACACATGTGTTTTGGCAATGAGACAAGGCAGTTGCGAAGTGTTTCTGCAAGAGACACCACTATGACGTAACCCCAGGAACGTATTGACTGAATTTCTAATCTCTGATGTCTAAGTTGTGTAGGTAGAGTAGGTTTAAACATGCAAGGGATGTTGTGATGACACCACCACAGGCACAGTAATTAGTCGTGCCTTCCATCCTATGAGCTGCATATGTACATGCTGGTATGCAGCCCTGGTGATTAAGATGTGTCCAGGTTGTGTATGTGTTGTGGTGCATGGCACAACCAAGGCGTATTTACATGAGTTGCTTATGTTTGAATGGTGCAACATAGTTCATGGGCAATTTGTCCCACTGCACTCCTTTCACATGCATTGAGTGTGTCCTCTGTGCCTCCACCTTCTTGCATTTGTTAAATGTGCATTTATTTAGCCCATGCTACTTACCCAGCTTTTGTGGTGGTTGTTCTAAGTCTGTGCTGTCCTATCCTGCGATTCCAGTGACCAGTTCCTCCAGGATGACTGCTGCAACCATCTCCTCCATCTCATCCAGGTCCTCCTGTGGTGCAGTTTGCAGTGCTGCCTTTCTGTTCCTTGCCATTTTCTCCTTAGTTCTTTGCTTACAATCATGACTACATTTCTTGCTCTCGGTGACAGTTCTCCTCACCTCTTCCATACTGTTAATTTTGTCCACTATTTGCTGTCATATCGCCTCTCTCTTGCAAATTGGCAATTTGGAGGTGATGATTAGCTGATGTTGGTGCTCTATCACCTCTCTCACAAGGATGTCATTCTCCTCCTCAATAAACTGACACTTTGGCGGTCATTCTGACCTTGGCGGACGGCGGAGGCCGTCCGCCAAGGTACCGCCGTCAGAACACCGCACCGCGGTCAAAAGACCGCGGCGGTGATTCTGAGATTTGCCCTGGGCTGGCGGGCGGCCGCCAAAAGACCGTCCGCCAGCCCAGGGCAAATCAACCTTCCCACTAGGATGCCGGCTCAGAATTGAGCCGGCGGAGTGGGAAGGTGCGACGGGTGCAGTTGCACCTGTCGCGTATTTCAGTGTCTGCTAGGCAGACACTGAAATACTTTGTGGGGCCCTCTTACGGGGGCCCCTGCCGTGCCCATGCCATTGGCATGGGCACGGCAGGGGCCCCCAGGGGCCCCGCGGCACCCCCTACCGCCATCCTGTTCCTGGCGGGAGAACCGCCATGAACAGGATGGCGGTAGGGGGTGTCAGAATCCCCATGGCGGCGGAGCGCGCTCCGCCGCCATGGAGGATTCTGACGGGCAGCGGAAAGTCGGCGGTACACCGCCGGCTTTCCGCTTCTGGCCGCGGCTGTACCGCCGCGGTCAGAATGCCCGGCGGAGCACCGCCGGCCTGTTGGCGGTGCTACCGCCAACCTCCGCCATGGCGGTAATTACCGCCGGGGTCAGAATGACCCCCTTTGTCTTTTTCTTCTCCTTCCCCTGGGACTTGTGTATGTCCTCCTGGCTTGTTCCTTGGTATATGGCGACACCCTGGAGTCTCTCCAGACCTGCTGCTTCCATCTTCCCTCTGCTTTGCAAAGTTTCCTGCATTAGCATCTAAAGTTGACAGAAATGTGGGGTTAAAATGGTGGGGTTAAAATGGTGCATATTCGTTTGCGACATGTTTATGTTCGAAAAGTGGGTTAGAGTCAATTTTGCAGCATTAACGTCAGTTTTACCATAAGACAGGGTGCAAGAGTTAACGTCAACATTTTTTACGCTAACAATTTCTTAGCACCATCCTGCATCATAATACAAATATGACTCCTGGGTGGCACAAAAAAATTGCGCAAGCCAGTGCTAAATGTTTTGATGCAAAAATAGCGTTTGGGCAGTTTTGTATCAAACAGTATAAATATGCCCCTCAGTTTTTAAAATACAATTCAGAGAAATGGAAATCATCAGTTTACGATTTAATAACCAGTTTTCTGCTTTGGACTGGTGGCCAGAAAAACTTGACAATCCTCCTTCACCCACCAAGGTAGCAAGGAATTTGCGGTGTGACGTTTGACAATGATCTCTCTTTTCTCCAACAAGTCAACCCAGTCTCAGGGGCCTGCTTCTCTGTAATAAAGTCTGTTCAAAAGTTTGTAGACTTTTCCCTCTCTCAGCAAGAAAGACACATGTCCATGTCTTGATCACTTCAATATTTGACTATTGTAATAGTCTTTAGTTGTGTCTGCCCAAATACCTAATCAAGAAGTTGAAAGTGCAGCAGTCAGATTGCCCCTCAAATTTCCCTGTACCAGTTCTACCGCTGAGGGCTTACAGCAACTTCAATGGCATCCTGCTGAAAAACGCATGTTATTCAAATTCTTAACTATTGTCTATAAGGTATTTCCTCAGGGACCTAAGATTCTCTTAGATTGCTTACTGTCTCATGTCCTCTCAGTGAGTTACCATCTGCCAATAACAGATTGATAAGGATCCCAAAGTTTAGGTTACAAACCAGAGGAGTCAGATCTATTTCGGTGTTAGAGACAATGGCCTGAAATGACCTTCCGCATGCTGTTAAACTAGCTCTCAACATTTAGGCTTTTAGGAAGCTCCTGAAAACCATGCTTTTTCCCAGCTTTAATTGACATGTTTCTGCCTTTTTCTTTTTTTTCAGTTGTGGTTGGAAAATGTCACTTCGTTCTCAGATTTTAGCTCTGAGATACCCCTTAGGGTGATTGTTTGCATTTTATAAATGCATTCATTCATTCAATATTTCCTAAACACATTGACATATTGATGAAATGAAAGCTTATAAAAGGGAATTTCACCATTGTTTTTTCCTTTTTGATCTCCATACCTCTCAATCGTCTAAGGTTTTAACTCTTCCAAGTGACATGTCAATATACTGTTTTCAAAAGTCACAAAGTGGCATAATGAAGGACGTACACACCTCCTACTGAATGCATTTTTGCTGCTTGGTTGAAGATGTGTGAACGATGTTTATGTTGGATTCCTACTGAAACGTACTGCAAAGTTTTTTCAGTCCCTTTTACCCCCAATCGGAGTCCAACATAGCTCAAAACATGGTCTGCAGCACATCCAAGGTATGATTAAACAAGTAAAAATAATGTCTAAGCTTCAAGTATATTTATTTATGAGCTATAATGAAAACATAGAATGCAACACTGCCAGCAAATAACACACATTGTTTTGACCTAGATGCATATTTACAATAAAAAAAGTACTGTGTTAGCATAACATATATTTATTTATGAAATACGTAACAATGAAAACATGGAGAATACAACAGTGCCAGCAAACAAAATTTATTTTGAGCTGAATGCAAATTTATAACCAACAAATTTGATTGCAAATGTGCATCCAGCTCAAAAAACATTTAATGTTTTGGAGTATTTTCACGTTTGACCACACCTTTGGTATGCTCCGGGTTTTGGTTTTTATTTTCTTTGACCTAGTGTTACACAGTATACACTACTTTTTAGGGTCGAGCCTGCATTGCATGCGCTTGCGCATGTGTTTCGCTAAGCGAGATGCTTTAGGAATTAAAAAGGGCTCGGAGCCCCGTCCACGTCATGTCAGTGTCTTTCATTGGCTCGTGGGCTTGCCTGTTAGAAACTGCTTGATTTCATTAGTGGAAGGCACGCATACGTCATGCCTTTTCCGGTGGTTAGCCCTCTTCGAGCGCATCGACCAAGTACAGAAAACATACGAGGCTCGATGTTTTCCGTCCGGTTTGTGGACTACTTTTTCTCTATTTTTCGTAGCGCGATCTCGCTTGGCAGAAGTTGAGCGCTTTGTGTTTTTATTGCGTCTGTTAAATGCTTTCAATAATACATGCTTTGTTGCTTCACGCTATTCCTACTACTCAGTTATCATTTTCTAATAATACACTAATAGGCCAGGGCGCTTTACACCACGCCAACTTTATGCAATTACTGCGCATTTGAAATTTACACAGCCTGTTTCACAGCGACTGTTTATGTTTAAAGAGCATCTCTTGGACTAACCACGTTTTATGTGGGCACCATTTTGTTGAAAAAATTATACTCTACCCACCTTAAAAACCATTATCCTGAAACAAAATGTTCACCGTGTTCCGTTCGGGTCTGCTCTCGCCCCCTCCGTCTGCAAGAAGGTGGGAAGGAGCGTTCTGGGTCTTGGGCTCGCAGCAGTGCTTGCCGTTGCAGGCCTGCAGACCGCAAGCCCATTAGAAATGCATCTGCCGCCCAGCCGAGGCATCGCCTGATTTGCCTGTGTTAACTTTAGATTGGTTTGAAATGCTTTTTATCTTCATGGTGGCCGTGCTGTAACCCTGCCTTTAAGCAGAGGTTTAATGTGCTGCAGTTTCAAAACCCTGAACTAGTGGTTGCAGCAGGTAGGCAAGCGGCCCCTTAAACTTACTCTCACACCTAGTTTGTTGCCTGGATGGGTTGCTGTCAATGATCCTATTTTTTTTAAATATATTTGTAGTTTTCCCCCATCCCTATCCCCACCCGCCCCTCCCCTTGTTTCTCACCTGCTCCTTGTCAAGACCTTCTGGCTGTGTTTACACTGTTTGCTTCCATAGAACAGTAGCTGTGCCCGGTGTCAGAAAAGAAGCAGTTAGAAACCGCATCAAAGAACTCTGGCGCTGTGAGGTGGGCTTCGAGGCTCTAGCCTCTCTCTGATAGTGCTTGGAAATGTATATAAGTACTTATTGTTTGTGGTCTGAAAAGGCATTTCCTGGTGCAGATTGTCTGGACTGGATCTGCGATTTTCTTCTGGGACGTGTCGCACTTGTGATGAAAGATGCAAGCACATCTTAAAACAATGACGCTAAGGCCTGCTTAAGGGTCAGGCACAGTGGTATGTTTCCCGGGTGAAGGAAACTGCTGAATTCTGGGTTTTACCCGGTCCCTATCAGGTAAAACCATAGCCTTGTTTGCGAGGGCTCGTACACATCATTTCTATAGTTCCCTGGTCAATGGGGCCTTTCCTCTGACTGCAGCCTTAATGCTGCTGAAGGTACCCTTTTAAAGCTATTTCATGTTCTTGGTTGCCCTATGGACAGGCTTCTTAAAGAATGTACACACTGGGCATAAAATTCGGATCTCATCAATGATGTCATCAATGATGGGTGATGTCATTGGAAAGGCGGACAATGTGCAGAATCTTAGCATCCACGTACCCTAGGGTTATAAATGTAAAAGAGCTTGTTCAATGAAGTACCTTTTTTTTTTTTTTTTTTTAGAACTGCTTAAATTAACTTTGGTACGTTTTAAGTTCTTAACGGTACTGGTTCATGAAAGTGTTTTCCAACATAAACTTTCTTAATTTCTAGAAAGAGTCCTTAGCCAGAGAGCCACAGCTGTCACCCAGGACCCAAGTTTAGAATTGGGTTTACGACATGCGTGATGAGACAGTGCTGCTGGATAATCCTATAACAGAGAAACATGAACAGAAGAGGGTAAATACTGTAGAGAGATGCCAATGTATGTCCCATTCAATAGGAATCCGTATCACCAAAAATTTGTTCAGATTCACCTTGTTCCACAGGACCCCTTTGTAGGGGGCACAAACCGCTTTTGAAAATGTGTCATTACTGGTAAAAGGAAAAACAAGTGTATTAATGCACTACCAATTCTTAAAACATTTCTTCAACGATTCTATTCTTTATTTTTTTGATGAGTACAAAAAGAAGATATGAAAAAAAATACAGATCATGGCTAATTAATACAAAATACTAAGGGCCATATTTATACTTTTTTTGTAATCACATTTGCGTAATTTTTTAACACAAAAGCGGCCCAAACTTACAAAATACAATTATATGTTGTACGTTTGCGCCGCTTTTGCATCAAAAAATGATGCAAATGTGGCACCAAAAAAAGTATAAATATGGGCCTAAGTAACATCTTTTGGGACTACCAAGGCATATACATCAATACATTATACTAAGCAACACCTTTCAGGGCTATCAAGGCATATACAAAAATCCACTGGAATTCTGCAGTCGGGGAGGGCCAAATTATTTGGCAACTTTGAGTACATTTTATCACGAAAGGCAAAATATGTGGCATAAGGTGGCACATTTTGTGACGGTATAACCTCATTACGTTGTCTTTTTTAGGTCAAGCATAGCAGCACGCAAATTCTTCTTTTTCTGACGTGTTGTTATCATTGGTAAATGCTTTACATTTGTCCCTCCTTGGGGCGGTTTGGTTATCCCATGGCTAATTGCACTTTTGCCAACACGGTTGATTGCAAGCAAACTTCTTTTTCCTTTTGTGTGTCTCCTTCACGATCTTGGCGTGACACTGTGAATCGGCTTGCTTAAGTGAAACTGTTTTACTTTTCATTTTTAATTTATGTGACAAGAAAAGTCCGGTTAGGAGTTTACAACACTAATAGCTCTAACTTGAGCAAATGCGAGACCCATTGCGTTGCAAATGCTTGTTTATTTTGGTAGTGAAAATGTGGACTGTCTTAGCACCATTTTACTTTGTTAGTAGCAATCATAGTCATTTTTTTCCGCTACCTATTTTGTAACGCTGTTGAATCCAACATGCTCTTTAGTAGGATGACAAAGGATGCAATATCTTTTCTAGTGATAACAAACACAAATAATGTGCACAGACAAGATGCACCACGGAGAGGAATGACCAACGCAAAAGACACATGGAAGGGGAAATAAGGCACGGTATGAACCACAAAAAGAGCTGTGATACACATATAGAAAGGGATCTAAAGTAGCACAGAGAATGTAAGAGGACAGAAATGCACAATTTGGATTAAAATGCGAAACAAAACATTTGATTACTGATAAACAGATTGATTGGCTAACCAAACAAGAATGGGAAATTAGGCACCATTCATAAAAGGCCGTAAATTTGGCCAGACTGAAAAAAACAAGAGATAACACCGGCTTTTTTATATATGCTACTGGAGAGACAGTCACTGGTACTCATGTCAGCTCTATTAATTTTCTAACTTTGGTACCTTTGTCATCGCGTGCATCTATATTGTGTAATTGTGTTTGTATGTCGTATGCTTGGAGAATTTTAAAAATCCTCTCTGGGAACAATTAGTGTGAAACTTAACATACATTTTTGCTGCTACTTCTAGATCTCATGGTTAGTCTTTCTAGGATTTACGGTGAAGTTCGGCATCAAAATATAATATTGAATAACAGGCTCAGAACATCTCAGAACCCTTTCTTCTTTGTGTGTATATTACTTTAAATTGTTTATCCTTTACTGTTCTTTATAAATACATTTATTTTTTTACACAATTTAAGTTACAATACACTGATAACTCTATTGG
The DNA here is from genome assembly GCF_031143425.1 of Pleurodeles waltl. Classification (NCBI taxonomy): domain Eukaryota; kingdom Metazoa; phylum Chordata; class Amphibia; order Caudata; family Salamandridae; genus Pleurodeles; species Pleurodeles waltl. The sequence goes on along the minus strand of NC_090447.1, from coordinate 896,062,251 downwards.
CTTTTTCCACCTTGAGTCAGACTGTGTCTGATTTCCAAAACGTACTCACCCCCTAAATATAATTTTGACTCTTTAAAAATCAACCTACCAGAGTGCCAAGATCCATATAGAAAAATGGGTACCAATAAAGACTGCAATATGGCCCATTTCATTGGAACATCAGTTAAAATGGATGTTACTCGTAGAGAACCACTTAGTGACCACTGGCCTACCTATGTTTGAAGGAAAACGTTGAGTTTGGGCACATATAGGGGGTCATTCCGACCCTGGCGGTCCATGACCGCCAGGGCCGGGGACCGCGGAAGCACCGCCAACAGGCTGGGGCGGTAAAGCCGCGGTCAGAAAAGGGCAACCGGCGGTTTTTCCGCCGGTTTACCCCTGGCCCAGGGAATCCTCCATGGCGGCGCTGCTTGCAACGCCGCCATGGGGATTCCGACCCCCAAGCAGCGCCGCCATGGGGATTCCGACCCCCTTCCCGCCATCCTGTTCCTGACGGTTCTTACCGCCAGGAACAGGATGGCGGGAACAGGTGTCGTGGGCATGGGGAGTGCAGGGGCCCCCTAACAGGGCCCCATAAAGATTTTCAGTGTCTGCTTTGCAGACACTGAAAATCGCGACGGGTGCCACTGCACCCGTCGCACCCCTTCAACTCCGCCGGCTCCATTCGGAGCCGGCTTCATTGTTGAAGGGGCTTTCCCGCTGGGCCGGCGGGCGGCCTTCTGGCGGTCGCCCGCCGGCCCAGCGGGAAAGTCAGAATGACCGCCGCGGTCATTTGACCGCGGTACGGTCTTTTGTCGGTTCCCGCCATGTGGGCGGCTTCCGCCGCCCGCCGGGGTCGGAATGACCCCCATAATGTAGTTTTGTGTGGTAACTAAGGCATATCTGCTATTAAATATTTTACAATTGATAAGGACCCAAAAATGAATTATTTTAAAAAAATTTTTTCAAATAAAACAAATCCCAGGCTACTACATTAAAAAGCAAAAACTGACAAACACGTATAACTAAAAACTAAATATAAAACATAATAAACTATTTATCTTTCATTAAACATAAATACAATAATTTAGACTAAGTACAATAATTAACAATCGATGCAATTACTCAATACAAAAAAATAATGATTAAAATTAAAATGCATTGACCAACCAGTTGACACATTTTTAAAGATCAACAATTAAAAAAGCATTTTAATAATGTATAATTAATTATTAATTAAATAACTAAATTAAACAAACATTATTATGAGTTTAGAATTCTAATGGATACGCTATTCAAACTTCCCACCCTAATACAATACAATCTCATCAACCAACTACTAAATTAACAATTTCTAAGTACATTTTAAAAAATACAGACCACCCCAGAGGAGGATGATGATAAGGGAGGAACACTCTCAGTGGATGAAGTGGAGATTGAGGTCCCAGCCTTGGGTCCCTTGGTTCAAGAAAAAGCCCAATTCAACCCCAGTGGATGCCCAGGCTGACCAGGATGATGCGTGAAGTAGTGTTTTTACGCGGGTCCTGTCAGCGGAGAAGCCAGAGGACAGGAATGTGGAGCTCAAATTTCAGCTGGCCAAGATGAAGCTGGTTGGAGAGGAAAGGAGGCCTGAGCCCGAAAGAACCTTGGCCAGTATGAAAGCTAAGGCAGAGAGGTCCTTATCTGAGAAGAAACTTTTGCTGGCACATGGAATGAGATTCAAGGAGTTGGAGACGAAGGCCAGAGAGATCCCTGAGTCTTGCAACACTGGTGGCCGTATCCTGCAGTGTCCACTTGAGAGCTGACAGTCTGCATACTACAAGAACTGGTACCCAATTATGTGGTAGGAGATGAGAAAAATGACGTGGTTTTCTGCACATGAGGTAGCTCTGAGGGTACACAAGTTTACAAAATAGTACTGGGGGCAGCATATGGAAGGACATTACTACAGAGAGGAGGGACACAAAGGTTCAGGGATAGCCATAAACTCTCAAACCAGTCCTGGGTGGACTTCCTAGATTACTCCAGCAAGGCACTGAATGGGTGAGTGATAAACAGCAAAGTTGATGAATTTGCTGGAATGTACAACTTGTTTCTGAGTGAGCACACGCTCAATACTCATTTTACTGAGCTGCGCGAACATGCTGTAGATATCAAGCTTACAGACACCAGGAAGCTTGCTGAGGAGGCAGACCTATGGGTCAATACCGGAGTGTCAAAATGGGCAAATGGAAGGGACTCCTACAGGGTGATCAGGATTCCCATCAGAAAAAGATGGAGGAGATAAAAACAAGAATGAGTTATCTCAAGGTCCCCAAGATAGTTCTTGGGGAAAAAAGTCCCATTTACAATCTGGCCAACAAAAGAAGTCTTTGTTGATATGAATACTGGTAAAAATGTCCCCAAGTGTTATGGGTGTTACCAGTATGGACACATCAAGGGTGACCCCAAGTGTCCTAAGACGGCACAGCCCATCAGTCGTAGGCTAACCCCGGGGGTTGGCCAGTGCAGTGCTTGGGGAGGAAATGCCCCAGTTAGTGTTGTAGAGACAGCTGAGGTTACCTTAGTGTCCCCGGTTAACAAGGAGATGGTGCCCAAAGTCCACATGCCTTCTAATACTTCTACATTTAGACAGTGGTCACCATGAATGGGAAGAAGGTGGAGGTGCAGAGGGACACAGAAGCCAGTATGATTCTTGTCAGATTCAATCTGGTGTCTTCAGAGAAGGTGAAACCCAATATATTACACCAAGTTGTGGTAGAGGATGACTGGGAGAGCCACTATTCTCTGGGTCTGATTCCCTTTGAGTTGGGGGGTTCTAGGTTTCTGAAAATTGCCGTGAGTCTTGCTGTGAATGTGGCCTGTCTGTTAGGGAATGATCTGGAGCACACTGCCTGGAAGGAGGTGGAACTTAGGTCACACAAGGAAATGTTGGGAGTAGGTATGTGTAACCACTAGGTCCATGGCTGTCCATGAGGGGAGTCAAGGAGGTCTGGATTCTGGACAAATGGCAATGGTACAGATGGATGGGGCACCAGACGGGGCATGACTAAACTTGATGGATGTTAAGTAGAGGGGAGATCCACCATGCAGGAGTTCTGTAAGGCACAGAAGGAGTGCCCAATCCTAAAGGGCATGAGGTATCACTCTAAAGTCAAGGCAGATGGTGATACCTCTGGACATCACATCATATACTAGGACAATGACCTCCTGTACAGTGAGCCACATGTGTATGGGGGAATACATGTGTTGGAAGTACCCCAGTGCTACAGGGCCTCCCTACTGGGTCTGGTTCATGATATTCCCCTGACAGGACATGTGGGACAGGTAGAGAATTTTGCTAGGCTTGTCTCTCACCTTTATAGGCCCTGGATGAGGATATCCTCAGATACATTCTGTAGGATTTGTCTCACCTGCCAGGTCAATGGGAGAATAGAGAAAACGCTGAAGGCTTCTCTGAATCCCTTATCTGTTGTTAGCACACTCTGTGAAAGGGTGGGCATCAACATGTAGGACCCTTGTACTGCAAAACAGCCTAAGGCAATAGGTTTATCCTGATCTTGGTGGACCATGCCACTAGGTACCCAAAGGCCATACCACTGAGGACTGTGTCTGCAAATGCAGTGGTCAAGGTCCTGACATGGATTTTCACCCAAGTGGGTTCCTCAAAGAGGTGGTGTCTGACAAGGGCACTGTTAGAAATGGGGTCTTTGGTTTGCAGTCAGGCTACCCTCTGTCCAAGCAAGGACCCTCACTCTAGTCATGGGAAGTCACACACAATCCATATTATCCTGTGCCCACTCTCTGGTAGCTTGGCACTGAGCTTAACTTAGAAGGCAATGTGTAAAGTGTTTGTGCAAAAGATCATACAGCAACACAATGTAGCACCACAAAAATACACCACACAGTGTTTAGAAAAATATATAGTATTCATCTGATAAGATGCAGGTCAAAACGATTAAAATGCAATAAGGATATGTTGGGATATCACTGTAAAAATGATATAAAGTGCCTTAAGTCTTTTAAAAGCAAACAAATTATCTATCAAGCACAAAGTACAGGAGCTGTGTTGATTCGGTGGGCGTTGTGTCAAATTTTCCACCACACAGCAGGTGCTGCATCGATTCGTCTCTGGAAGTTATGCTGCGTCGATTCGGCTCGGCTGTGCATCATTCCGGTGGGCTGTGCGTCCGGTCACTACGCTGGTGCTGCATCGATCTTGTCGAAGCGAAGTCGGGCTTTGTCGTTCCGGTTTGGCGTGAGGTGAAAATTTCACTGCAGTGCAGGCTGTGCGTCGTTTCTGGCAGGCTGTGCGTCAAATTTCGCTGCACAAGGAGTCCTTCTTGTAGAGATGAAGGGGCATATTTATACTCCGTTTGTGCCGAAATTGCGTCGTTTTTTTTGACGCAATTCGACGCAAAAGTAACTCCATATTTATACTTTGGCGTTAAACGCGTCTAGCGCCAAAGTCCATGGAGTTTGCGTCCTTTTTTAGCGTGGACACCTACTTTGCGTTAATTATATGCAAGGTAGGCGTTCCCGTCTAAAAAAGTGACTCCGCGGCATGTGCGCCGTATTTACACTCCCGGGCAAAATTCACGCCCGGGAGTGGGTGGGTCAAAAAAAATTACGTACGGCCGCTTTTGTGCCGTTTTTTAGCGCCTGGAAAAGGCAGGCGTTAAGGGACCTGTGGGCTCGGAAGGAGCCCAGAGGTGCCCTCCCATGCCCCCAGGGACACCCCCTGTCACCCTTGCCCACCCCAGGAGGACACCCAAGGCTGGAGGGACCCATCCCAGGGACAATAAGGTAAGTTCTGGTAAGTATTTTTTAAAAAAAATGTTTGTGGCATAGGGGGGCCTGATTCGTGCCCCCCTACATGCCACTATGCCCAATGACCATGCCCAGGGGACAGAAGTCCCCTGGGCATGGCCATTGGGCAAGGGGGCATGACTCCTGTCTTTGCTAAGACCAACGCACACCAGGCAGCGCCGCCGGCTAACGCCGGCTAACGTCATTGCTTAAATACAGCGCCTGCATGGCGCTTCAGAATTGCGTTAGCCGGCGCTAATTTTTTTGAGGCAAAACTGCGTTAGCGCAGTTTTGCGACAAAAAGTATAAATATGGGCCGAATTCTTTTTGGTCCAGAGACTTTAGGGAACAGGAGACAAGTTCTATCTAAGCCCTTAGAGAGCACTTCTTCACCACAGCCAGAGAGCAGCAAGGCAGCAGGGCAACAGCAAGGCAGCAATCCTTCACAGAGAGCAGACAGGTGAGTCATTTGGGCAGCCAAACAGTTCTTCTTGGCAGGATGCATGTTCTGGTTCCAGTTTCTTCTCCAGGATGTGTCTGAGTTGGTAGGAGCAGAGGCCTTGTTTAAATACCAAAATGTGCCTTTAAAGTGGGGGAGGCTTCAAGGAGTGGCTTAGAAGTGCACAAGGTCCCCTTTCAGTTCAGTCCTGTCTGCCAGGGTCCCAGTAGGGGGCGTGGCAGTCCTTTGTGTGAGGGCAGGCTACTGTCCTTTGACATGCAGGTGTCAGGCCCTTCATCCTCCCAGTCCAGGAAGTCCCATTTAAAATGCAGATGTATGCAAGTGAAGCTGAGTATACTGTGTTTGGGGTTTGTCTGAGTGAACGCACAAGGAGCTGTCAACTAAGCCCAGCCAGACATGCTCTGTAAGGCACAGATAGATTTAAGTGCAGAGAAATGCTCACTTTCTAAAAGTAGCATTTCTAAAATAGTAATATTAAATCCAACTTCACCTGTCAGCAGGATTTTGTATCACTATTTTGACCATACTAAATATGACGTTCCTACTCCTTTGAGATCAACAGCTACCACTCAAACAATGTATGAGGGCAGCCCCAATGTTAGCCTATGAAGGGAGCAGACCTCATAGCAGTGTAAAAACGAATTTAGGAGTAGTTTTACACTACCAGGACATGTACAATACATAGGTACATGTCCTGCCTTTTGCCTACATAGCACCCTGCCCTATGGGTTACCTAGGGCATACCTTAGGGGTGTCTTATATGTAGAAAAGAGGGAGTTTTAGGATTGGCAAGTACTTTTAAATGCCAAGTCAAATTGGCAGTGAAACTGCACACACAGGTCTTGCAATGGCAGGCCTGAGACAAGGTTAAGGGGCTACTTAAGTGGGTGGCACAATCAGTGCTGCAGGCCCACTAGTAGCATTTAATCTACAGGCCCTGGGCACATATAGTGCACTCTACTAGGGACTTCTAAGTAAATTAAATAGTCCAATTGGGTATGATCCAATGTTAGAATGTTTAAAGGGAGAGAGCATGTGCACTTTAGCACTTGTTAGCAGTGGTAAAGTGCACAGAATCTGAAAACCAGCCAAAACAGTATCTAAAAAGTGGAGGGAGGCAGGCAAAAAGTTACGGGTGACCACCCTAAGGCTGTCAGGTCTCACAGGCACCAACTTCCTGTCTGCATACTTGAGGTCCATGTGGATGGAGTTTTGGTTTAGCTATACATTCTTCACACCCTACCTTTCATAAACCATTGAGCTTATTGAGAGGTTCAGCAAAGGCATGATTATGGGCCTGCCTGAGCCCACAAGGTGGGATGTTCTCTTGCCATGTCTGCTTTTTGCAGATAAGGAAGTCCCACAGAAAGATTTAGATTAGCCCATTTAGCTTCTGTATGCATACCATAGTACGGGACCTCACAGTCTTGTGAAGTACGGATTGGAGCAGGCTTCCAAGAAGTCCCCCCCCCAAGTTGTGGTTAGCTACTTGCAAGCCCTCAGGAACCAGATGGTCATTTTCTGGAAGGAAGCTTCTGAAAACTTGAAGGCCAGTCAGGAAGTCATAAATCAATGGTATGACGATGTGGTTATAATGTTGAGGTTTCAACCTGGACAGAAAATGTGAGCAATGGAACTAGTAGAGCCCAGGACCCTTTAGGACCATTGGACCATTGGCTGGGGCCCTATGAGGCAGTTGAGAGGGGAGGGGAGGCCATCTACCTGGTGGAGCTCAAGACCCTTAGAAACTCCACGTGGGTACATCATCCCACCGTCAAATCCCACTATGAGAGGTATAAGATCATTTTGCTGCTGGTGACAGCTTATGGGGAGAAGGAGTGTGAACCTATCCATATCATGTGAAGAAAATAATGGGCTAGTGGAGGTTGTCAACCTCTCACCTTCTGTGACCCTAGAACAGCAGAGAGACTGCTGGCAGTTGCTATGACTGTTTCCTTCTTTGTTTTCCAGGAATCCTGGGCTGATATGTCTATGCACCCAAGATATTGAGACAGGGGTCATCCTGCCTGTCAAAAAATAAAATATACAGGGTGTCTGAAAAAATGAGGGCCAGCATCAAGGAAGAAGTTCAGCCCATTACTACTGGTATACAAAGTTGCTCCAGCAGTTGCCATTCCAGAGCTCTGGTTCTGTGTGGCTATAGGGGGCTCAACTCAGTCACTAAGACTGATGCTCACCCCATCCTCAGAGCTGATGAGCTCATTGACACATTAAGGGCTACCAAGTTTCTGTATACTTTTGATTTGATTGCAAGGTATTGGCACGTTGCCCTAACTGAGGGGGCTACTGACAGTTCAGCGGTTTCTACCGCAGAGGGCCATTTTCAATTTCAAGTGATTCCCTTTGGATTGAAAATTGCCTCTGCCACCTCCCAGATGCTGGTGAATGAGGTAATGGCTAGGAAGTAGGCCTTACAACATAGCTGTCTTCAGCAGCAGCTGGAACAACCACCTCTTTCACTGGCAAGTGCTTCAGTCTCTGCAACCTGACTACCGAGGCCAATAAGCATCTGGTAGAACAGGGGTCTATGGTGTCATGGGGACAAATTGTGGGCAGGGATAAGACTCAGCTTCTCATTGCTAAAATAGAGACTATTCTATCATGGGAGCCTCTTAAATCTCTGACTGAAATGATGACCTTCCTGGGCCTCAATGGTTTTTACAGGAGGTTTGCCAAGGAAAATGGTACATTTGTTGCCCCCCTGACTGAGCTGACTTCCAAGAATCAGCCCAACAATGTGCTCTGGACAGAGGCACATCAGAAAGACATTGACTCCCTCAAACAGCCCATGTGCACAGCCCCTGTGCTCAAACAGATGCCTCAGAGCATGGCATAGGTCAGTCCTATCACAGGCAAATGGGGAGGACCTAGACCAACCTGCAGCTTCCAGCTCCAGGAGGCTACTTCCAGGGGAATTGAGGTGAAGTGCTGTTGTGAGGGAGGCCCTTTTCTGTGGTTTGGGCAATGAAGCAGCTGAGTCTATACTTGTTTGGGACTCACTTCCGGATTCAGACAGACCACAGACCACAGGCCCCTAGGTTGCTCCTGCAGATGAATGGTGAGAATTCAAAATTGTTGAGGTTGTCCATCTCCCAACAGGGAATAAACTTCACAGTTGAATACCGTCCTTGGTCAGACCAGTCCCAGAAGATTGAGTAATTCTCATTATTTTCCGCTGGGGGACACGTTAGATCTGTCAGCCTTAGGTTGGTCTTCCATTTTTGTGAAATTATTTTTTGGGCCTTTGGACCTTGTGCACTTTACCACTGCTAATCAATGCTAAAGAGTTTGTACTTGCTTGCATAAATATGGCAAAATTGATTTACAAACAATTAGCATATTTAAGTTACTCACATGTCCTGTTAGAGTGGTATTCCATGTACCTAGGATCTTGTAAATGAAATGCTACTAATAGTAATGCAGCATCTATTGTGCCACCCTCTTAAGTAGCCCCTTCATACATGTCCAAGGCCTCCTGTTGCAGCCTGAATGCAGTTCTAAACTTTCAATTTGACTTAGCAATATGATTTTCTTGCCAAGCTTTAAAATCCCCTATTATTGCATATAGGTCACCCATAGGGTAACTTAGGTAGGCCATAGAATAGGGCGCATTAAAAGTTTGGACATGTACTTTTAAATTTTACATATCCTGGTAGTGAAAAACTACATTAATGTTTCACTACTGTGAGGCCTACCTGTCTCAAAGAAAAACATTGTGTTGCCTTATTACATTTAATAAGTGGTAACCATGAAATTGCAATTAAACATCCTCTTTAATGGTAACGTTGGATTTTCTATTGCGATTTTGACGATCACACTTTTAGAAAATTGGTAATTTCTTGCCATAGCTATTTAGTGCCTGCATCCTGTTCTAGGTCACATGACTGGGATTAGTTGGCAGTTAGACTTTGTGAATTCCTCTTAGACAGTTACTCAATTGAGGGAATAGGAGTGCCTGAATGGGCCATCTGTTGGCTAGATAGGGAGGCTGAGGTGGGCACAGCCCCACTTGCAAATTAAACAGCTGTGCCCTACTGTCACACAAAGGGCTTATGATCACTGCAACCAACTTGGAACCAAGGCAGAGGAGTCAGGAACTTCCAGGCACTTCAAAGAAACGTCTACTTCAAAGAAGGCACCAGGTATAAAAATAGGCCCTCAGGCCTCCTCTTCAGTTTACTTTCTGGACCTTTGGAAGGACTCTCAGATGACTGTCTGCTGCTGTTACTTGCTGTGTACTCAACAAGACTGGTCTGCCACACCTGGAAGGACTGTTGTGCTTCCTAGAGCCTGCCATGAACTGTCAGAGGCTCTGCTTCTTCACCAGAACCCAGGATTAGCAGAGTAGCTCCATTGATCCCTGCAGCCTCCTATTGAGTGCCACATGGATATAACAGGCTTCCACCATCTTGAACCCACACCTGGACCCAGCTTTAGTGAGTCCTGACCCCCCAAGTGGTGGCACTCTAGTCCCTTGGTTTGTTGGTGCTAAAGGTACTATGATAGCCAAAATCTAATGGAATATGTTTGGATAAAAACTGATCTGGCAACCAACAGAAGACCAGGACCAACCAACTTCTTTATCCACCCAAGGTACACTGCCAATAAGATTTACATCAAGGCAGCTCCCACTATGTTTTTCTCCACAGTAGCAAATCTTATTCAGCTGTCCTTCGCCAAAAGGGTATGCGCCTCCTGGAACTCTTATCAGCTATAGTTCCCTGCCACATCTCACTAGAAATCATTGACTAAGTCTGAATGTAGAAATCTACACCACAACTTTTTGTCCATCAACACCCTAAAACAACTTTTCCTCCATGGATACTGCCTGCATTCTTGCCACGCTGAACTTTACCTTCTCAGGTCCTTTTCCCCAGGATTCATTCAAAGTCCGAAGGTAAGCGCTGCCCGGACCCAATTTACTTCTTGAATCCAACCTATAATCTATCATGGTCAGCCATATTTTTCAACTTTGATCTAGTTTTGTGTGCTCAGATGTCTGCGTTTGGAGCTTGGACTTTTTAGACACTAGTTTTTGTGGAAACTTAAAAAAAATCATAACTCTGGTTCTACTGATTGGATTTTTGTTGTTTGGATGTCAAATAATTTATTACAATTTACTCTATGTGGGATTGTTCTTGTGTTGAGTGTTAATTTAGTGATGTTTCCTTCCTTGTTGCTCACACCCTGGTCAACCAACAGCCCAACTTCTCACACATTTAATTTAAAATTTCCAAATACAGTAAAACAGATTTAGCACAAATGTGATAACAATATGAATACATTATAATACTCAAATAATTAAAATGTATCAAACTAATAAAAAATGATATTATTTTCAACTATATTGAAAAGAATATTATATACAACTTTATTTAAACACCAATATTAAATACCTAAAAACTCAATATTCTTACCTTCCACATTTTTTTGACATCACCATATTTTGACACAATATTGGTGTCTCGCAATACTTTTTGTACAATATTATATTTTCATACCAAATAAAGGTAAGGACACCACAAGGTCGGGACTAGAGCTGATGCCCTGGGTCCACTACTTAGATGCTGGCATAAAGGAAAAGGAGCAGTGCCAGAAAATTGTAAAAAAAAGCCCAGCACATTCTCAATTCTGGGGGCTCAGGAAGACCCAAAGCTAACCTCTCATGGCTGGACTATGCCCTCAGGTCTACAGAGTAAAAAAAAAAAAAAAAAATGAAAATAAGGCCAACAGGAGCTCTATTACTACAAATACAGCTAGCTACTTGAAAAGATTTTTGGCCTGATTTAGATGTTGGCAGTAACTGTCCTGGCATTGCTCTTCGGACAGGAAACTCACCTGCCACCTTGGCAGTCCACCAACTTGATACAGATGTTGGCAGACCCATGAACATTAAACTGCCCAAGTCCCGCCAGAAGTGGGTCAGACATGGATGGGGACCCAGTGGCACACAACACACATGCACAACTGTCATTATGGCATCAGAATTCATTGCCAAATGAATGCTGGCACCACAATGACTGTATGACTGTATGTTGACACTTGTCAACAGTTAGGATGAGTGAACATTACAATGTGACCTGTACGTGTCATTTTGTGCTTCAAATGTTGTACATGAGTAAGTACTTGTATGTGTGCATGCAATGCAATTTGGTAGTGTGAGGTGCAAGGTGGTGTAGTGGGTGATGTAGTTGTGTCAGTTTGTGTGCCACTCGCATATGGCATGGATGTTGTGTTGTATGTTGTGTTGCCTGTTGTTTTGCTGCATGTAGAATTCAAGTGCCTGTTGTCCTGTGGCGGTTGAAGGTTGTGAAGTATGTAGTTCTGCTTGTCTGCACATGTGTTTGTGTAGATGAGTGTGTAGTTGTGTTGGTTGTGTCCTGAAGAACTGTAACATCTAAATATGGGTGGAGGGAACCCGCAAGCCTGACGGCTAGGCAGACCACTCCATTGTGGAGGTTGGCGGCTCAACTGCAATACGTCTAAATACGGCGAGTGGAAGACGGCCTCTTTGACGGTCTTGTGTGGTCCGCCGCCTACCCGGATTGGTGGTAAGACTACCAAGATCTAGTTCAGGCCCTTTATGACTGGTTCATGTAGATATTGAAATGCATTTTTTGGCTTTATTTTAGAAAAATAAGACCTGCAGAAAATTCACATTTTAGCATGATCACTCCAGATTTGTTTTCTATTTTCTGGATCCTATTTTTGCTGAAATTCAGACTCTGCACCTTACCACGCTAAACAGGAGTGAAGTGCCTGTGCTGCCTCGTTAAACATGGTTACCTTGGCGTGTTCCTAATTGACATATTTAACTTACCTATAAGTCATTAGCATATGGTATCGAAAATGCACCCACGACCTCGAAGATAAATGTCGCCTGTGGAGCGTAGCACCTATTGTGCCCTTACTACAGTGCCAGTGAAAACAGGGCTTCAGGCCTACTCTGTGCAGCCTGGCAGCAGCAACGTGAACCCTGCTTCACAGACCTGACAAAATCACTCTTTGACAGCTAGGAAAACTGGATTGTAAACATTTAATAAATCAACAATGGGTATACTTTGCTTCCCATAAGAATAAGTGCATAATATTCAAGAGTGGAACATGTGTGACCACAATAATGAAATGGCATATTCCCCCAGTGAGTAGGCCTCAATGATATTGTCACTGGTTAGGATGTAGCTGTTAAAGTTTAATCTGTAAGTTTTCACCTGTATGAGCTTCAGGCTCCATGTAAATATGTATTTTAATATTTAATCAAAATCGTATCTAATCATAAACAAATCGGAAATGTAACTTTTCAAAAGCTATCTTAATCCTGCCTGAAGCTGCTGGACGCTGATTTGTATTAGTTCTCCATCCACTGCCCAACCTGTTCTTGATCTGAATGAGGAGTGAAACAGGAGTTGGTGTAATCCACCTACATTAGTGTAGCAAAATTATGCAAAATTACTGGAAAGTTATGCATGAGTAGGGAAAAAAAAATCTCACACTCAAAAATTACCTCAGGTAGAAATTCAGTTAAACAAATGGGCTGATCTCTGGTTGCTCACATTCAAAACATGGCTGTTCAAGTTCAGATTTGTAGTTTTGCACTCAAATGTTACCTAAATGGTCTGCTTGGATAAAAACAAAAATCTACCTGAAATCTACCTGAAATGATTGCTGACACCCCACGTTAAACTGCTCTTTCCACTCAGAACACTGAAATTTGCATTTGAAATTTCTTGTTTTTCATTCAAAATATTCCTCAATGTTCTGTTCAGATAAATAAAATCTACCTTAAATGCCACTTACGTCCAAAAATGACCAGAACATTTAATCTTGTGTTAAAACATCTCCCCTAAATTATGCAAATTTGTGTAATGCAGTAACATTGTTATTTATGCATACATTTTGCTGTGCACAATTACCAAAATGATGCCAATTGCTTTAACATAATTAACATTTCATACTGGCCTAGAGAGAAAGAGATGTAAGTACCTGGGGAAATTACAGCTGGAGTGGGCAGAGGATATTAATTGAATTTGCTGTCACAAGAAAACGTAAGTGACACCCCGAAAAGCCTAGTCATTATCCCTATAGTCAGGCTGCCACCAAACCCAGTAGGAGGGAAGCTACCCTCAGAACTGGATTTAACTGCACTGCACTGCTCATTACCATGGTTACACCTCGGGTGAACACAGAGGCTCTGTACAAGGGAAGAAGGGTTTCCCCATCTTGGGTGCTGAGAGTGAGGGACACTATGGGAGTTTTTGCAGTAGGGCAAATTAGAACTGCTGGTAAAGGGGGTGGGTTGCCCCTGCAAGGTTTTACGCCATTGGTTAGGGGGTCCCCAGTAATAACCCCTCGAACATTAGCTAGTGCCAGACATAAATATGGCACTCAAGGGCACGCAGGAACACTTACAGGTCCAATGGAAGATCGGAAGAGGAGTTAACTTGCTGTTTGTGATCTTAGGGGAGCCTAGAAGGACTGGCCATGCTCCCTCTCCCACCCAAGACACAGAAGTTGACTCCAGGGATACACTGGCTGACCTCCTGTGTGCCTAAAGGGACACAATAAGCTGTAAGTCGCCTTTTTCCTAAAGCACCCAGCCGACCAAGGAAAACTGAAACTTGTTTTGACTTTGCTCTTGGCATCTGCCTGTCCCACAAACTTCTCGAAGTGCATCACCCTTAGGTACTGGGGTCCTAAATGTAGACACAGAAGAAATATTAATTATGTTGGTGTAATTGGATTAATTTCAATAATCACGCATTACTCTTTTTATGTGTAATTACCAAAATTATGTGATTACGTGTGCTTGAGTAATTAAGAGTAGTTTGGAGCAAAATTCCTACCATAGGAGCACAGGAATAATGAAGTGAGTTGTTGCTGGCTACTACTCTTCATATCCCATAGCATGTAGTGCTATTTTTATGGCATAAAATGCACCCCAGCACATTTTAGCCTCAATAGTGCATTTTGCACTAAGAAAATAGCACTAAATGCTGGATTATCCTTCTCACATAGTTACTCATAATTATGAGTTATTTTGAGGTAATTACAAATAATTATGCTAGAAGAAATTACTCCAGTTGTGCCAATACTCACTTAAAAATGTTCTCCTGTGGTTGTTTGGCACCAGAAGAAAGCATGGAATCTTTGGAAATGTCTCCAGAGTTCGAGTGCTTCAAGAGGAACCCTTGGAAAAAGTATGTGACCAGCAGTTATATTGCATCAGACTGAATTTCAGCTTCATCCCACTTGGTATCCCAGCACCTACAAAAACATGTCCAAATTCCAACGGGAGCAACCTTCTTCAAGTAACTGGCCTTCGGTTCCACAGCAGCGCTACAATTTCACTGCCAGCCTGATTAGGGAAGATTTTTCTTCTCAAAAAGTGGCAAAGTACTTTTCTTCAGCATTACTCAGGAGAAAAACTTTTTAAAACAACCACACTTTTCACTGGAACCCAGTTTAAGTTTTTTCTTTTTTAAAGTATACTAGGAGATGTGGAGTAGGTCTGAGAGTCAGGGGGCTGGATAAAAACCTGGCCTGCTTGAAAATAAATAATTTATCATGTAACACTACATTTGAATTTACACATTCTGCATATATCATCCCACACATATCTTTATGTTCTGCCTACAGAAAATTAACTCTGAAGAAAACAAGAGAGGTTCGAAATATACCTGTCATAATATGACTGGATCCCATATGGCATGATAATACCATATGGTATTATAGAGCTACAGTGTTCAGCACCTGAATATCGAGTCTCAAATATTAATTTACCACAATATTTATTTAAAATATCATGATATTTATGCCTTTTCTGTAGGTCATAATTATAATTGTTAGCAATACACACCCCTTTAAAGATCACCACATCACAATACATTACCAGTCCACAATCCAGCCACCCCTCCTCATACACATTGACCTTGTCTGTCTTTGATCCTGTACAGAACTGTGCTTTCTTTTGGATACAGTTGTGCTATGGAAGGTGTTGATTTCTGCTTTGAAGTTTAATTTTTTTAAAATATTATTGTTTATTGCTTTTAATGTTTCTTTAATCTGCATGTTTTGTGGATTACATTATTTGTAAAGGTTGTTGTTGTTTCAGGTTTGGGTGTTTTAAATTATTCCATGATACATTTCATGATTTTATTTTATATAGATGTTTATTAATTATAAATCCGTAATTGTTAGCCCAATTTCATAAAGTTTCTGTGTTTGAAATTAACATATTATATTTGCCCCCTCAAGTTAGACAATATCCCCAGCATCTACGGGATGCAAATATGAACCTGTCATTTTTTTGTCACAGTTGTTCGAGGACAGTATTAGTGGTCTTGGAGTTAGAATGGTAAATTTATCCCCAATCCTAAGTTATGCACTTTCACCAATGTTTGCGAGACTGAAGTAAGAAAAGTCCTCTCACACAATAGAGCAATAAGTTGTGCTTGACTCCTCTTGTGCTTCCTAGAAAAGAAGGGGTGGGTAGGAAATGTGCATCTGTTAATTAACCTGTTACACCTTGCCTGGGCTGGAACAACTGGGACCCTCTGGAAGAAATGAGATGTGCCCTACCACTGGAACCGACAGAGGAAGGGCTTGTCTTTGACGTTCCAAGAGAAAAGGCACCTGGCAGCTGTGTCATTTAGGGGTGGAACTGAAGCTGTCAGGGGATATCTTTCCACAGACAATTAGAAGTTGCCACATTGGAATGTCCTAGAGTGCTGTGCAAGAGGGTTTGGACAGAGAGGGCTAATGATGTGGCACCACACGATTGCCCAGGGGTGCTTGGCTTCTTGAACTTTCCACTCCCACTTAAAAGCCAATGCAAAAGGAAGAGACAGTTGAGAAGACACTGAACTTGGGGCGACGATAAGGGCAAAAGGATACCCAACTGGAAAGAGAAGCCTCCTGTTTCCCTGCATGGATACATTTTGTGGCATTGTCTCAAGCTGAATTGGATGGGTCTGTCCAGAACAATTGCACTGACTCCTTTATGCACCCTAAGGACTATTTGGGAGAATAGACCTACTGGGGAACCCTGAACGGTTCTCTGGACCCTCTATGAACTGACCCATAACTCCACAGGCACACATGTGCCCTGGAAGTACATGAAAGGCTGTGGGACCTGGGGAGTGCAGGAGGGAGGGTGGACTGCTTGTTGACTGCTGGGGGATGCAGAGGACATCCACTCTAAGCAGGAGAAGAGCACAAAAAGTCAGGCAGAGAACCAACCTGGTACAGGCAACATTTATAAATGAAGCTCTCCATGAAAATCACTTTTAGAGGGCGAAAAGTATGAAGAGGGTACTTCTGATGACAATCAGTCACTCAAAAGAATGGTTATTTTGACATTAGTCTTTAAACATCATGCAAACCATTCTAATTAAAAGTCATCACATTACTTATAAAAATAACTAGAATCACATTGTAAGAACTAAACATACAATTTACATTCCATTAAATCATTTTAAAAACCACCTTAAAAGTCAGATAAAATAGCAGCCTTAACTCTTCCTAGGGTGCATGACACATCTAAAAAATGAATTTCAGTTAATGTTGCTATTGCTTGCCTCCATTCATAAATACAATTTTTAAGAAAGAGTGAATTTAACATCACCTTCTGAGGTGTCTGCAATTTTAAACAATCTAGAAGAATATGTGGGCTGTCTCACTTTACCTAGAACCCACAAATGTATTTTCCGTGCTCATCCATCATTGCTGACTCTACCCTGCTAATACTCCTGTGGCACAGATTTGGGTCAATTCCAAGTTTTACAATTTTCATTCTTTGACTGGAATTAGGTGCAGTGTCAATGTAGGGAAGACACTTTTTATTCCGCCAATACATTAACACAAATTGAGCTGAAGGTTTCCCCTGCAGCCACTGCATTTCCCCTGCTGATACTGCATGTCCCGTTTTTCTGGCCTGGCTTTATTTTTACCAACACGCGGAGTGCTCCCTTTGTGATCCCTGTCTGAAGTCTGTTGTTGATCCCACTGAGTACCCCGTGCCATCAGACATCATTTACCCTTCTCTCTCATCGTCACCCACTTGCACTTGTACTCCTCTTCATTCTGTTGGGACTATTACTTAGTAACTAGGCACATGATCTATAAGTTGTACACATACATATGAACGATTGGAAAAATAAATGTAGAAAAGCCAATCACATACTATGAGACTTCTGTAACTTTCTGAAAGTCATGGAATTTGCATTAAATACTCAGAGCCTGATTTAGATATTAGCGGCAGGTTACATTGTCACAACGGTGATGGATATCCCATCCGCCCACATCTAAATCCCATAGGAAATAATAGGGTTCAGATTTTAACGGATCTAAATCAGGCCCTCAGTTAGCAAACATTTTTTCTAAACATAAATCCTGCCTAATAATCCAAAACATGTTGGATGTTTCATGGGTGAAGCGGGCAAGCTATGAATGCTCTGGAAAAACTTTGGGAGTAATTTCAGGTTGGGCTGTTCACCGACTAATGCCAGCCATTAACAATTACTGTGCCACTGCCATACAGACACCACCCACTCATATATAAGTACCACCCAGAAAATCACAGGTTGATCCTGTCAGTTCTAATTTGTATGGTCACCACTTTCTTTCAAAATTACATTTTTAATACATGCCAGAGATCATTTATATTTCCTGAAGGAAATAGCAACATTTTAGTGAGTGTTGTTTAAAGTATTATAATGTTTTGTATTTGATGTTTCAAACAGACTATTAACATTCAATGAAATGCTAAAGCATGTTTCAAGGCCTGCATAACAACGAGGCTTGGCTTTACAAAAGTTTCAAAATTAATGCTTCTCTTTTTATTGAAAGAAGCTTCCTTTCAGTGCTCTTTGCCTCAAACCAGAAACTTGAGATCAATGTGCTGCCTGGGTGGCCCTTTCTCTTGATTTGGAGTTCAATACTATTTGCAACTTGTATTGAGTACTCCTTCTGCAAGTTTTTTCTCTGTCTCCATTGGTACTAATACATTTAAGTGAAAATAAGTGCCTCACAAGCTGGCACAGTGGTATGGCGTGGTTTCTTCAAGACTGACAAAACTATGAAAGAATGAATGTGGAAGATTGGTTGTGACAACTCTAGGACATTTTCAAACACAAGAAATGTCATTTAAGAACAAACGCACAATGTTAATCTTATGAAGAATACAAGAATGTGACCATAATTCCTGGCAACTAGGGGGCAGATTTAGAAGCCCCTAGCACCACCTTAGCACCGCAATTGCACCATTTATTTTACGCTAAGGCAGTGCTAAAGTGGCATTTTCCCTTTGCCATATTTACAAATTGGTGCAATGCATGCATTGCACCACTTTGTAAACCCTTGTGTCACAATATGCCTGCGCCAGGTATAATGTATGCAAGAGGTATATCACCCGTTAAGGGGGGGACGAAAAAATGGCGCAAGGAAATCAATTTTTTTCAGCACTTTTAACACCTGTTCATAGCAGGTATTAAAAGGGGACTTCCAATATTTATAATGGGCCACTATGTACTCTGCAGGAGCAGCACCAACATTTTGGTGCTACTCCTGCAGAGTACATCAATAGCATCATAAAAATGAAGCTGTTGCCCTCTACCCTGCACCATTGTGTGCAATATTTTAAATATGGTGGTGGTAGAAGGGGTGCTAAGGTGCGCAAGGAAAGTGACGCTGCATTGGGTGCAGTGCCACTTTTCCTAAGTCTGCCCCTAGGTCTTTTAACAATGCACTATGAATTTGAATTTTCAATTTAAAGCTTATGGAGTGGTTCTCAAACTGGGAGCCACGGCTCCCTGGTGCACCATCAAAACTAGCCAGGAGCGCCACACACAGTTTGGAAACCATTGAGCTATTTCCAGTTCGGACACAATAAAACTACAGCCAGTGGTTCCCAAACTGTGTGCGGCGCCCCTGGCTAGTTTTGATGGTGCACCAGGGAGCCGTGGCTCCCAGTTTGGGAACCACTATTTGCACAAGTATTTCTGAATGAGAAAATATACTCCCTCATGTCAATTTATATTTATTCTGGAGTGAAAACATCTAAAAATATTGATAAACGCTCACATCATTGAGGGCCATATTTATCATTGTTTCACACAATGCAACATAGAAAGACACCTTGCTGTGCTTCATTGCATGAAAGATAGAGGGCAGGATTGCACCTTATCTATCAAGATATGGTGTATTCCTGCTCACTACCTGTGGTGGTGCAGAAACTGCTGCCTAGCTCCAATGCAGGCACCCTTGCACCATGGTGCAAGAGTCCCTGTGTTACAAGCAAGATTGTTTTTGTGCAGGAAGCGACAGCTTCATCCACAAAACAGATCCTCTGAGACTTTTTCCTGTTTCTATGTGTGCTGCAGAATGAGGAAAAATTTCTAGAAATAAAGATATTTCTCATTGTTGCATCTCCCCTGGGAAGGTGTAGCATCCTGACACATTCCTAGATATACCAGTATTGGTAAATCTATGAATGCTTCAAAAACCATGGGTGGATGTGTGGGAACACCCTCACTCTACCCATGAAACACCTCCATGGGGTACTGCTGCCTTGCATTATTCCAGATTTACCAAGCTACATCTAAATTTCATTATAGATTTTGCGTCACCATGCACCCCAGTGTGGCATTAGGGCGATGCAAAACTCTTCAAGAAAATGCCCCTGAATGTTGTTTTGGGGTACTCACCACACTTTTGTATATAGTTTTTCACTCCAAATATGTTTGTACATTTACTCCTTTTAAAGGCAGGAGTAAATTGCAAGGGTAGAAAGGAAGGGGTCTATGTGAAAGTAAATATTTGAATACTCTGTGAAGAAACAAAAGAAAGCTTAAAAGTGCTAATGAATTATGTACAACTCAGGCTGAAAACCAGAAATGTTACTTTTCCATGGTTATGTATGTAAACCAAGGTCATTGGGTTTTGCATATTTTGTGTATATGTTTTCTGATGCTTTACACACAATTTTTCACATGAGAGAGACTGACTTGGGTTGAAATGTCACACAAACTAGTACATGCAGTAGGTATTTCATGTGAGTTGTGTACTCCAAACCATACCTTGCGTACAATTGTCATGTAATCGACCTATCAATATATTGAGCACGTATCATTAGTGAAAAGCCTACCCAGATGCACCTGAGAAATGAGGTATTTAAGACGTTTTGATATGACAGATCTATGGTATGATAGCTTCCTTTACCACAATCTAAACCTTTTTTCTCCACAAATATCAACAGTTCAACATTTTTGAACGTGAGATTTAACTTAAATTAGCAAGGGCAATGAGTCTGGCTTTGATGAACCAATACATGCAATACAGACATGCATAAATACTGTTTACATGCACTGCCCTATACCAGCCAGACCTATAGGCCTTGCCAGTGGTTGTCTTTTTTGAGTGACAATATTACTTCAGGGTCTTGTTTTGAAAAAAGGTGCCCCACGAGCTCAAAACTGAGGCCCTGATTTATATGCAGTTTTGCACAAAAAAGTTTAGCACTGGCTTGCACCATTTCTATGCACCAGCCGGGCACCATGGCCCTTATTTTTACTTTTTTTTGCACCACATTTGCTTCATTTTTTGACACAAAAGCAGCGCAACCTTACAAAATACAATAAAATTGTGTACGTTTGCATCACTTTTGTGTCAAAAAAGGACGCAAATGCAACGCAAAAATTTTTTTTATGGAAAGGTGCAAGCCCGTGCAAAGGGTAGGCTAGCGTAATAAAAAAGACATTCGCCGGATGGGGCTGGCGGTATGGAAGAAGGGGGTTGTGCACCAAAAAATGACATTAGGCAGGTTAGAGTAAAAAAAATGACTCCAACCTGCCTAGAGTCATTTTCTGACGCAAAACCATCCATACCACATGACTCATGTCTTAAAAAAGACAGGAGTCATGCCCACCACCCCAATGGCCAGCACAGGGGACCAGGGACCCTGGGAATGGCCATTGCACCCACGTGTACTCACCTATACTTACCTGGGATCGAGTCCCCTGTCCTCCGCTGTCCCTCTGGCGTGAGCGGGGGTGTCCCTGGGCCCTGGGAAGGGCACGTGTGGGCTTATTCCATGGTGTTCCACCATGGAAATAGGCCCACAGGTCCCCTAACACCTGCCCTGACCCAGGCGTTAGGAAATGGTGCAAAGCAAGCTTTGCACCATTTTGTGACCCCTCCTTCCCCCTGTGCGTGATTTTTGCACAGGAGGATAAATAAGGCGCTAGGGCCTTAGAATCATTTTTTGCCTGGGAACGCCTACCTTGAAGTCATTGACGCAAGTTAGGTTTCCGCAGGCAAAAAATGACTTTAACTCCAATATTTTGTCACTAGACATATCTAGCACCAAAATATAAATATGGAGTTAAGTTTGCGCCGGATTTGTGTAAAATAAAATGACGCAAATCCGGCACAAACAAAGTATAAATATGCCCCTGAGTGTGCCATTCCAAAATATCTGTTAACTCTTTTGGAATTAATAACCATGTTAGTCAGGAAGCAAGATTTCCCCATGCTCTAGAAAACCATGTGGAGAGCCATTGCGTTCAGCATCTATGTGAAGTTTTGCTTTATGGTTTGCCTGGTGGAGTAGACAATGATATATTTGAAAACTGAGTCTGTCTAAAACGTTTTTATGCCTAATTATCAAATAGCTGCAGGCCGAAAATAGTCTTCTAAAAGCAGATATCAATGAGAAACAACAGTGTGCACACTAATTTATAAATAAATGTATTTTCTTTAGTAACACAGTAAGGAATCAACTTATGGGTGTCCCTTAAGGTGCTTAAGGACGGTGCAGTGCTCAGAAGCTAGTTTGAGGCCTTTGACCAAAACGTAATGCGTCGCCTTCTGCATGCATCGTCCATTTTGCCAGGTGAATTAAAGCAGCACCACCTTCTAATTATTAAAATACATGTGCTTTTTGGAAAGGGAAAGCATGCCATCTGATGCCAACCAGTGGTCATTCTCACAGACTGATCATCGTAAATGAAAGCATAGAGCTTCATTGCAATTAAAAACCTACACATAAATGTTACTGAAGGAGAGCGGGACTATGGAAATCAAGGGGTCTAGAGCATAATGCTCCCTCTGCTTCCTCTCCCGCTGGCAACACACATGCCTTTAGTACCTCTTAAATGAGAGAAGTGTAGCTAAGTGCGTGGCAGCAGTTGCCATTCAAAATCACCATGGGTATTGCATGCATGATGTCACGGGCAGGGTTGCCAGCTTTCTCAGAGTAAAACACCATCCATTTCTTTGTGTTTTGGGAGTCCAGAAGGGACATGAGCTGATAATCAATTATGTCTGGGCAAATTACACTGTATATTAACACAGCAATTCCGCCCCTTTTTTGTTTTTTAAGCAGTTAGGGCCAGATGTATCAAGGTTTTTTGTATTCGCAAAAGGTGCAAATGCCCGTTTGCGAATGCAAAAAGCCAGTTCAGAATGTATGAAAGACATTCTGAACGCAATTTTAAGGATTTGCAAAAATAGCGATTCCTTAAAATTGCGACCCTGTTTAGAGAGTCACAAATTGCGACTCTCTAAATAAGAAATCGCAAATAAGGATTCCTTGTTTGCGATTTCTTAGCACATGTATGAAGCCATTCCTAAATGCGATTTGGGCATTTTGGAAACGCTATTTACCACCAGGTTGAACCTGGTGTTAACCATGTGCAAAATTTTAAAATGCATTTAAAATGCGTTTTTAAAATGTACATGTAAACCACACATGCCTTTTGGCATGTGTGCACCTTACATGTCCCCCAATTTTTTTTTGGGGTGCAGCAGAGGTGGCCTTAAGCCCCCAGCACCCTGGTGTTTTGCATTTCCAAAATTGTGATTTCTAGCTAAGAAAACGCAATTTTGGAAATGCAAAAAATTGGCAGATATGGGCCAACAGGCCCATAGGTGCGAATGGGGACAGATTCTCTATTTGCGATTCGGTAATAGCATTTGCAATTTTTAAGAAATCACTATTACCGAATCACAAAAACCATACATACCTTTTTGCATTTATGAAATAGCGATTTCTCATAAATCGCTATTTGAGAATCGCAAATCGGTTGTATGATACATCTGGCCCTTGGCAACATTCCAGGCAACATTACAATTATTTTGTTGTTTTCTTCTTGTATTTGTGCTTTCAGATTATAATGCATGTAGGGAACATGTCGGATTTTTAATATATGTGCTGATATTTTATACCTGTCTTACCACATGTTAGAAATTGTGTTTCTGGTTGGCAGAGGTATGCACCCTGTCCAATCAGGAACCACAATCCTAGTCAGGTTAGGTCACAAGCACATCCTAAGTTAACCTGTGCTCACACCCTGGTACCTCAGCACATAAAAGTCAGGCATAACTAAAGAAGCAATGTTTTAAGTATTTGTGCAAACTGCATGCAGAAAAACAGTGCAAACACCAAATAAAAATATATCACACCTGGTTAGAAGAGAAGAGTTTAATTTATGAGTAAAATCAGACCAAGATGACATAAATCTAATATGAATTTTTAAAGTTGAAAAACTTAGTTGAAGTGCTTAAAAGCATAAATCACCAACCAGAGCTATCTGGCTGCACTAAAGTGGGTCAAATCTGAAAAGTCAGGCTTACCGTGATGGCGAGTGGGTTGGATACGGGACTGGCAAAGGAGGCTATGTGTTGGCATCAATACCGAAGATGTAGGCAATGCCTCTGCTCCGAGAAGAGCAAAGTCAGAGATGCATTGGAAATTGAGGTGATGCGTCACCCAAGGCGGCACTGTGGTGTTCCCGATCATGGCAGCAGCGGTCCATGCACCAGCATCCATGGCGATCCTGTGTCCTCCATCCTCGGATGATCAAACAACAACAGCTTTCTATCAGTGAAGTGCCAATACAACCTTTTTTGAGAGATGTGTGACTACCGGTGTCCGGGGAGTAACCTGGGAGCAGCACTCCTGCATCAACATCACCACCTCAACCTAAGCCCAAGACCGTGTCTGTCAGTGAGGCAGCCACTGCATCATGGCGTCACCGACTAGCAGTGATGTTGAATTGGATTCCTCCCTTTTACAAAGCAGTACCCATTTCAAGAAGTGGACAGCAGACGCAATCAGCAATATTAGATCTTCCTGAAGTTGGAGCAGAACAGGAGGCCAAGCTTCCTGTCGAGCAAGACCTCCTCTTTTAAAATCAATGGGCCATATTTATACTTTTTGACGCAAAACTGCGCCAATGCAGTTTTGCGCCAAAAAAATTAGCGCCGGCTAACGCCATTCTGAAGCGCCATGCGGGCGCCGTATTTATTGAATGACGTTAGCCGGCGTTAGCCGCCGGCGCTGTCTGGTGTGCGTTAAAAAAACGACGTACACCAGGCAGCGCCGGCGTAGGGGGAAAATGGCGTATGGGCGTCCACAAATGGTGCAAGTCAGGCTGAGGCAAACAAATCGCCTCAACCCGATTTGCGCCATTTTTTTACGACGCCCAACCCCCATTGAAATGACTCCTGTCTTAGCAAAGACAGGAGTCATGCCCCCTTGCCCAATGGCCATGCCCAGGGGACTTCTGTCCCCTGGGCATGGTCATTGGGCATAGTGGCATGTAGGGGGGCACAAATCAGGCCCCCCTATGCCACAAAAAAAATAAAAAAAAAATACTTACCTGAACTTACCTTAATGTCCCTGGGGTGGGTCCCTCCATCCTTGGGTGTCCTCCTGGGGTGGGCAAGGGTGGCAGGGGGTGTCCCTGGGGGCAGGGGAGGGCACCTCTGGGCTCATTCTGAGCCCACAGGTCCCTTAACGCCTGCCCTGACCCAGGCGCTAAAATCCGGCACTAATGCAGGTTTTTTAGACCCGCCCACTCCCGGGCGTCATTTTTGCCCGGGAGTATAAATCCGACGCATATGCATCGGAGTCATTTTTTAAGACGGGAACGCCCACCTTGCATATCATTAACGCAAGGAAGGTGTTCACGCCAAAAAATGACGCTAACTCCATGAACTTTGGCGCTAGACGTGTCTAATGCCAAAGTATAAATATGGAGTTAGTTTTGCGTCTAATTTGCGTCGAAAAAAACTACGCAAATTCGGCGCAAACGGAGTATAAATATGCCCCATAGGTTGGGAAGTGGGTGCAGAAGTCAACTGAGTAGAGGAAAACAATCCCACCCATAAATGACAACGTCATGTTTAAAAGACACTAGAAAACACGTTATTAAGAACATATAGACAACGGGAGAAAGTAGTGACCACTATTACAAATGAAATAATAATTTTTCACAACCCTAACCAAAAAGCAAATCCTAAAATTATCTAGTAACATTTTTAGGGCTCCTCTGCATTTCAGTAATTTTGGTATGTTCAGGTGGAACAGTCGTGACTCTCATCAATTCTCTAAGGTGAAAAGGGGGTACTCTTTCCACAGAAAATTGACTTTATTCTGCTTTTACTAAACAGAATAGTACTTTAAAACAATGCCAGCAAAACAATCAGTCTCCTAACACCTAGTCTATACAATCACACGGAAACCTCTTGTGAAACCAACTATGCCCAGAGTCTGTTCAAAAAGCCTCTCTGGCAGGCTTCTATTGTCCATCAAATTTTCTTTTGTTGTTTTCTTTCGCATGGGCCTCTCAATTCAGGCCTCTTCGTGAGAAAAGTACTGCTTAGTTGGAGTGCCCTCCTGGCAAACACCCACAGCTCACTCGAAAGTCTCAATGTCTTAAAGCAATGCACCAGTGTCTCTCCTCTGTGGCAGACACTACAAACAATGTGCTCTTCATTGATCAAGGGCACAAATCATCTTGTTCAGACCCAAGCACCATTAATTGGGAAATAGCTCAAGCTCAGCAGCACTTTCAGACTCCAACACTCATTATTTAGTGTCAGAGGACGCTCAAGCTGCTCTTTCATGGGCACCACAATATAGTGCCTTTTTCCAAACTTGAAATCTCCGGTGCACTGCCCTTCTTCCGTTGGAGCAAAGAAAAGGGGGGGTGTGGCCAAAACTCAGGCCAAGGGGCTCAAGGGATTTCACACTGTCAGAGGTTACCAGCACATGACAGGTAGAGAAATTAAACCTCAAAACAGCTCTGCCATCAACAACAGGAATCCTTCTCTTTAGCTCTTTTACACTGAAACTTTGGTTTTGTGATGTCCAACGCCGTCTGATGGAGCAAGTACGATACCATGCGCTGGCGATCGCTGTCCAGCTTTGCTACTTTCTGGGTGCTGAGACTGTAGGGCCAAAACGTCCGTCTTTCATCTGTAGCTGTCACTGATGGGAATTAGGCTTAAATCAATGTCCTGCAGGTTATCATGACTTGATACCCGCAGAATCTAGTGACGTAGGAAATGTGCCACAGTTGTTAGTTCCCTTCAATTTAGTACAAAAACAGTTCATGGTTTTTAACAAGGGGACTGCAAGCAGGTGGTCTGCAATCTTCAAAGGAGTAGCCATACACCATGGGCATAAAATACAAAGACAAAGGCAGAAGGGCAAAACAGGGTCTCTAGCATCTTTAATTGGGTTCTCTCCATTATTCTCTGCCATCTATAGCTACATGAGAATTCTATCTGAATGGATTTCCTCACACAGTGGCATTGTCTAATGGGGTAAACACATATTTTCCTCAATGATTAAGTCTAGGTGTTCCTCCTTATCTTAGAACATCTCAATGGAGAAATCACATGATACCGATTATCAGGGACATGTAGAAACCTTCCTTTAAAAACTGTGCATCAGGTGCACTATGCAATACACAGGCTAATAGTCAAATGTGCAAACAAAAAGACAAGAAATAGAGGGTCCTGATATTTGCATGATTAGGACACATCTGATCCCACCCAAAAAAAAAAAGTAGCAGGAACAGAAGGGAACCGAAAACCAAATTAAAATAGACATTGAAAATTCGTCATGTTCAAAAAGGTAAACATAAGATATCTCCTATTGAGATGGAAAACTTGTCTTACTATAATATTGAGTCAGTTAACCAGTCTATCGCTACCCTGACAGTCAGGCTGGAAAACATTGAAGCAGGCCTAAGGCAAATTCTTGAAAACCAGTCTAGTCATACCAAATGGAATTATACATAACATGGGGGTCCCTGGTACATCACTGCAGTCTGGAAATGTGAACCTGAACAATACATCAATAATAATAAAAGGTCTGACCGGTGAAAGGAATTTGAAAAAGAGAAATGGGACTAGGACATAGCTAAAATCTCAATAACTAAGCATGATACGACATTGGTCAGGGGAAGTAACAAAAGAAAAAATCTATAGGAAGAACAAAAAAATTATTTGGGTGATAGTCAGGCATGTGACACAACACCGAGAGTACGGGTGATACACAAAGGCCAAAGTTACACAAATTTTAACTCTACCGTTGGTGACTACACCATATACGGTACTCCTAGCTAATGTTACAGTTCCTTCTTCAGGAAAAAATGAAAACCTGGTTTTCTTTTAAGGAACAACAGCCATATGCTACTTAGGAAACAGAACATCATTAACTAATGTAATATAGAAATTAGGCCACCTTGAGTCACAGATCTATAATTTCATCCTTAGGTCCAATCAAGGCTACATAAATGTAGGGCTGCCTGTTCCTTTAAGGGAAGGGGCAGTAACGTGACTAACTGCAGGTGACACACTTTGATCCTGTATATCTCTTTTTATTTTCCTTCAATACCATTATTGCCAAATAGACATGCACTGGTGAAGTGTTGTCTCTTATGTTCACAGCATGAAATATCATTATCTGTGGAATTTAGTAACCAAAACAAGTTCAACCAACTGTTGCGTAGCGATGGGCATCGTCATGACCATCCCCTCACAACACAGGGGAGCTTGTAATAGTATCAAAAGCAGCAACAAACATGTAAAAAAAAAAAAAAACAAAAAAAAAAAGAAAAAAAACACAAAACGTCACGCTATCAGATATACTTGCTGTGTATCAAGCACAAAAAAGCATAGACAAAACAATAGCATGTGTGAATAAGCGGTGACACACAACACCATGTCATGTACTTTATGCACTGTAAACCTGCAGCCCAAAACCCAATATTTGGGCCTGTTTAATTTGTCAGGTTTAAAATCCTTACCCTCCTTTTGACAGTAGATCACCAGGCAATGGAAATCTGCTGTCAAATATAACTTTACTTGTTTCTCTTCTAACACACAAGACCAGCAAGAACAATTCATGATAGGACCAAATACACGAAAATAAATTTCCATTACTTAACTGTTACCCTCTTGTCAGTTACTTCGCAACATCAAGCCACCTTAGTTTTACCTTTCTAAAAGTAAAAATTGTTACACTGACACTCCATATTAATTTGGCACCTACAATTTCCACTGTGAAAAATAAGTCTTAATTGGTAAATCATTCTCATTAAGGCATGTAGCCTTCAACATTTTAGAAAAGGGCTGTATCTTATTTTCTGTCTAAGACTTAATGCAACACTTCGTTTTCTGTCAAATAAAGGCAACTAGCAGGCATCATTTTATTTTTTTAGAGCGGAGACACAAATGTATCAGTTCTGCAGAGCATTTAACATGATGTTGGGACTTTCGAAGAAACCCCTTTTTTTAATATTTTCCCTTTGGAATTAAGTTCTTTAATTGTATTGATGTTCTTCTGGAGAAACCAGAAATCTCACTTTTAGAGGCCCGTAGGGTCATTCTGCATTTCACAGAGACAAGGCCCTAATTTAAAAGGTCACAAGTGTCAACATGACAGCCTCCTCCATTGTTTATGGGAAAACTAAAGATAGCATCTCAGCAGTGTGACTTGAGCCAGCCTCTGTAGCTCTCCTAGCTTCTGCCACTCTGAATCTGTCAAAGACAGTAGGCCTTCCTGTTTTCCTTCTAACCTGCAATAATTCACTCTATTTAAAAAATAAATAAAAAATTCCTTTTTATGCGCTAAAAAAAATTATCTCTATTTCCAGATTATTAAACTACATTTACTGTGAATAATTCACAAACCTTAATAACACACATACCAGTTGTTAGAATAAATGCTTGTTGCAATCCCATGCAATGGTACATATTTCATCAACCTCGAATGAATGAACGTCTCAGTAGGCCCAGCTGAAGTTAGAACCTTCAACCTCGATATTAAAACAAGCCTTTGTACTGGCACATTGACTCATTGAATCATAAGAAGGCACAACCTGCAAATATATATCAAACCTAAATGTATGCATTTACTGAAGCCTGAGACACTTTAAAAAGTACTCTGAATGAAAGAAAATGCAGTTTAAACAGTGCTTTTGCCCAATATCGACTTTGATATTTTAGGCATTAAAAATCAATATCCTACAATTTTCTTGCATAATATGCATTACCAGAATGTCTATTACACAATCCATGAGTCAGCCATTGAAAATATTAACTTATACTTTATAGAAATGAGCTTGTTTGCTCCTGCGCCAAGGGAAAATTGCACATACAAATGTCATTTTAGCGGTGCAACATAACTTAAATTAAATTTTAATGCTAGGAGGTCATAGTATAGGTATTAAGCTTTATAAATATTAAAAAACGATTTTGAAAGGCACTTATTTTTTAAATTATTTTTCCATAATTAATAATGTTCTTTTTTAAAAAAAAAAACAATTATTCTTTTTTTTGTGATAATTCCACATATAAAAGCAAGCTGCATCCCTTGCCTATTATTTGGGATACATTAACTCACAAGCCTAAGCGCATAAGCCTAACTTGAAATGCGTCACAATTTTGCGCCACTTTCATTTAAAAGGAAGGTTATGCTAAATTCCACCCGTGTTTAACTGGGAAAGTGCTGGCTGAATTGAACATTCCTATCAAATATACTGCAGCTGAAAAGTTTGCCTGTGAACATCTAATACAATGCATCTAAGAAAAATGCTGTAAATGTATTAATTTTTTTGCAAAAATAGATAATTTCGTTTTTATTTGGGGGCCCTATTTATATCTATTGAATGTGTTTTCTAATTTATTAAGCATTTAAAGGCAGTTTTGTATATGTGCACAATTGCTCATTCTATAAATTAAAGAGCAACATATAGCTATGTTAGCACATCACATGGTTCATTTCTGGATTTTTTCTAAGTTTCTACTTAATATTAATTAACCAACATTTTACTTAACAAACTGAAAACATCAAGAAGACCCACAAACACACATTGAGCTCATTTCAGATATAAACAGAAAACACTCAGGACACACAATACAGCGCGCTTTAGCCATTTTTCATAAATAGCGCTGTCGCAATTTACTTACAGAACCGTTTGCAGATCCTAGTTGTAAGTCATATTTACAAGAGAAAAGAAAACTTTTCTCAATAGTGTTCCAAAAAACTGCAAAAACAGCCTCACAGACATTTATTTCCAAGAATAGCGGACCCATACTTTATTAAACGTGATGGGGCCCACTCCGTGCTTCACATATAGTTCATAGGTTGGAGTTCCAATCGGAGGAACCGGACTTGAGTCCTCCAACCGGGAGTCCCTTTTACAACCAAGACAAAACAAATTTCCAAGTCTGCTAAGACCAGGCATCTTCGCTCACTAGTCTAGCTTCAAACTTCAAAGGATTATCGTTTACGATAGTCTCGTGAATACACGAGTCCTTCGGCTTTGGTACTTGCAAGTTCCAAATCAAAGTGATCCCGAAGGGATACCAAACCAAATGTCCAACTAAGGACCAAACCAAGTGTCCAACTAAGGACTGGGAGACGCTCCACTTATACTTAACTGAAAATATCGATGACGTCACCAGAAGACTCGTCTTATCGTTTCGCTCTACCAAACATCAAGGGTCCAAATCAGGGCGATAGCCAGGGCAGCAGTCCTTCGTAGCCGTCGGGAAGCGGGGAACCTCGCAGCAAAGACTTTCGGACCACGTCGACATGCAGGGGTCGATGAAGTGGCGGCCTTCCTCCAGAATTTTCACACGAAGCTCCTCACGGACCTCAGGCTTGGACCGGTACCTCTGGTATCGCCCCACGTTGGGCGCCAACTGAGGTACTGGGTTTTTCAGAACCGGTACTGATCCGGTAACCCAGTGGTGCCAGGGTACACCCAAAGACCTCGGGTACTTTCCTGATTCAGACCACAGAAACTCAGAGTCTTCTAGGTGAAGTCAAAGATCGAATTTATTGGCTGCAACCAAGTAACAAGCGTCCTAGAAGTACAACAGCACGGTTTGTATGTTCTCAGGAGACTGTGTTTCAATGCAAAGTCAGGTTTCCTTATATACAGTTTTTTAAGCTTCAGGCAAACATTCTTGACATTTTGGTTGGTCATTCACATGTTTTCACTACAAAGGAAAAAACAGTGTCATGATGAAACCTCATATTTCATGTCATCCAACCCATAATAAATTACCCGGCAAGGCCTAGTATTTTACATCAGATAAGTGTGGACCCCCAATAAAAACGGGCACCTCCCCCTCGTAAAGTAAGAAGAAGAAAAGAGCAGGTGCAGGTGTGAGCAAGATTAGGCAGGGTGTGTGAGCGATAATAAGGGTTTTATGGCATGGTGTGCCTTGATTCTATCTGATTCGGCCACTGGGAGAGGGACTGACCAAACAGGTTTGGCCTGAGGCAATGGTTCCAGCTTGCCCAGGTCAGAGAAAAGTCAATCAAGGTGTACGTGTCCTTGGAATCAAATCTGACTGTATTATAAGCCTATGTGAGGGCAACTTTTAAAAATGGCTGCCGTGTATAAAATGGGAGCCACGAGTGCAGGACGAAAATGGCGATTTCGAGGTGAAAACGCTGCTGGAATTGAGCGAAAATGCTCATGCTTAGTGTACTAGTCATTATCGGTCTTTTGATACTAAAATCGTACTGCTGTGGCAAAGTAAATTACATGGGTCCAGAATTTTTAGAACCACAGGGTGTGAGTACTCACTGACCATACTTCAGTCTGGAAGGATGACTGTGTGTACGATAGGGATCATGCTGTTTAGAGCAGGAATTTGACTGGTGTCCATCTACAGCATGCTCCCCAAAGGGTGTAGGGGTGTCCCTATCAGGTCAGCTCCAAAAGTATTTCAGAGGATGGTTGTAGATCAGTACTCTGGTCAGTAGTCAGGGGAGGGCCATGGGCATAGTGCATGGTGCTGCCTGTTGGGTGTGTTTGCTGGGTGGGTCTATGTCTGGCCATTGTGTATCAGCATTCAGCTATTTACAAGTGTCTCTCCTGTTTTTTCTCCACATCCCTGTTCTATTGTGTTGGTTTGGTACAGTATCAACATCAGGAGAGGGAGCTGAGTCATCAGCAAGTGGGGAGGCAGCGGCCCACAGATCCTCTGAGGCAGAGACAACGGACGCCCAGGTGACCAGTGGGTGGGAGGGCGAGGGGACTTCCACAGGGGAGGCTACTACCACAGGAGGTAGTGACTCTGAGACCTCCTCCGATGGGGATCCTCCGGCGGTGGCGGACCCTAGTGCACACACCACTACCGTGAGATCTTCCGCCACCACCCATACCATCACCGCCCTCCCTTCTGCTCCCCACAGAGTTGCCCGTGCCCGCCCACCCAGAAAGGTGGGTGTCTCCTTCGCCCCAGGCACCTCCTCCCCTGCCCCAGTCAGCCCTGCTGCCCTCACAGAGGAGGCTATTGACCTCCTGAGAACCATCTCTGTAGGGCAGACAACCATCGTCAATGCAATCCAGGGTCTGGCATCAGAGGTGCAGCAGACCAATGCCTATCTGGATGGCATTCACAGTGCCGTGTATGCCCTACAGAGATCTTATCAGGCTCTGGCCTCCTCTCGGACGGCAGCCAGTTTCCCAGGCCATTCCGTCCCCCCTCCAACCTCCTCTACTCCTTTCAGCACCCCACTCCTTTCACCCGTCCAAAGCACACAATCAGACCCGCTTACAGGCACATCAACACACAAGAAGCGCACTTCAAAACACAAGCACCACACCTCCCACAACAAGCATTCACACAGCCAAAAGACCCCTGCACACACAACAACGTCCACTTACCCCGTGTGCCCACCTCTCCCGCCTCCCTGTCTGTCCCCTCTACATCCACACCCTCATGCACTGCACCTTCACTCACTGTTACTGCTCCTCTTCCTGCACTCACCACAATAGAAGACAGCCATACATGCACCCCATACACCACACCTGCACTCACCACCTCTACTGTAGTTGACACATGCAGCACACTCACCAGACTTGCAGACACCCACCCAACATACATTCACACCAGCTGTCTGTCTTCTACCATTGTGTCCCCCCCTATCTCCCAAAACACACAAACGCAACAAGACACCTACCCATCAGACATCCACCACACCACAGCATACTGAGCAGTCACCTGCACCCACTACACGCACACCTACACCCCATACATCAACTCCCTCCGCCTCCACTCCCACGCCCTCATCCATGCCCACCCCAATAGCTCCCAAAAAAAATGTTTCCTCTCCCGTGCTGACCACTTACAACCCACTGTCCCATCCCGTCTTATCCCCAAACGTGCCCACCTCCCTGCCCTTTTCGCTCCTTCCACATCACAATCCACCCCGGTCCATCCTTCCCATTCCCATGCACCTTTCCTTTTGAAGAAGAAGGCCCGGTCAGAGCCTAGGCCATCCAGCTCCACCCCAGCCAAACAGCCCCCACACCCTTCAAAGGAGAAGCCCACCCTCCCTCCAACCTCCACAAGAAAGTAAAAGTCCCACCCCGTCGAAATTCCCCACCCCCACATCCCCTGCCCCACTTCTGTGAGGTGCCTGGATCCCCATATGGTGCACCATTCTGTGGAGTACCCATCACTTGTGGGAGTCAGGTGTGGCCATTTGTGTCCCAGGACAATGTACTTTTTATGGACTGGCCATTGGCCGGGTTAGCACTGTTTGGCTCAGTGAGCTAATAATTAAAGTTTCTGTGTGGCCTGTGTTTTTGCGCTGCACGAAGTTACACCCTGGTGTTTGTTTTAATCTTTTTATGGGTGTGGGGCTATTGTATGTACTATGGTCAAGTTGCAGTGGTCTTCGGTCGGGTACGTACCTCTTGGTGTGGGGTGTCTGACTTGTGCTGCTCGGAAGGGTTGGGGGGCGTTGCAGTGTGGGTGGGGGGGTGTTTTATGTAACTGTGCCCTCTCCTCCCTTGTGTCGTTAGTTGCAGTACTTACCGTCGTCGTCTTCGTCAGCAGTCTCAGTCGTGTAGGTATATGGCAAGGAGAAGGGCTGGCATGATCAGCAGCTCTCTGTCCATGGTTGCCGCTGCATGTTCTGTGGAACTCTGGTGAGTGTTTCCTTATATCTGGTTCATTTCCGCCTGGCTTTGTGTGGCGGTAGGTCCCACCCCGGAACTCGTGACGGAATGGGGGTTCATAATTTGATGGACAGGTTGGGCCTTTCCGATGGCCTGTGGGCGGACTCTGCCATCGTCGGCAGGACTCCTTTCCCGGCAGTGGGTGGTTCGCGGGGTGCGTGTGTTTCGTTTGGATCATTATTTGGCGGTCCGGACCACTCCTCTGTTGGCGGTTTCTACCGCCACCGCCGGCGTAGAGGAACGGACCGCCATGTTCATAATGAGGGCGATTGTTTGTCACATATTCTGGCTTTCCCTATAGGTTGTGTGTTGTCCTCCCTCCTTTGGTTAGTGTATGCTGGTAGATTTTGGGATTGGTAATGCTATATGCTGCCCATGCATTACTGTTGTGTATGCATGCAGAGCTAGGAGGGGTGTGCTTGCAGTGGGCAAAGCACGTTGGGGTATGCAATTGAGGGTCGTTATGGGGGTGGTTCACTGTATGGGATGGAGTGGGGTAAAGGGGGTCAGGATGAGGGGGTGACATGCCATGCAGGTATCAGCGGTGGTAGGGTAGTAATAGTGACTTCCCAGTGTCCAGCACTCCAGTGACTCCAGTGAGGCCCTCAGGATACAGGATTGTAAGCTCGATTTTCCTGGCAATGGATATCAGCTGGTCCTGTGCACCGAACAACTGTGGCTCTACCATAATGATTTCCTCCACCATCACCTGCAATGACTCATCTGTGAAATGGGATTCTTCTGTGGTGACATGCCTATTGTGTGGTGGGTGTAGTGTGTGTGTTGTGCAGAGTGTGATAGGTGTTGGAGTATGGTGTGTGGTGTGTGATGCGTGAAAGGTGAATAGGTGGCTGTGATATGTGTGTGCAGTTGTTCTATATATTTTGCTGGCAAGGTGTAGTTGGTTTTTCATGTTTGCAAAGGATTGTGGGTTGTGTGGGGGGTGTTTTATAGTGCTGTTGGTGGGTGTGTCTATGTTTGACAGGAGTTGGTTTTCCAATCTGGCCAATGTTGGCTTCTGTAGTTGTTGGGTGCCCAATTCTACAGCAGCAATGTGCACCGCCAAGGATGACTACCATTGAGTGTCTGCTGTGGTGATTTGTGGTCCATAATTTGGAGGGCGGTGTATTGCTGGCAAAGCATGGAGAGTGGTGGGTCCAACAGTTTTTCACCTTCATTGGGTGTGGCTGAATTACTGTTGTGGCTGGTTTGTGTAGGATTGGTGTTTGTGTCTCCAAATCTGGAGGGCGGATTTCCGCCTCCGCTGCGGTCTGTTGGCGGCTGTCACCAGGGCGGTCTTCGGAAAAGGCTGCCAATGTCATAATGAGTGCCATAGTCAGCAACATATTGACCACCTGCAGAAGAATTCACACTCATTTCAGCCGTTCTTTTAAAGCCCGGAAACAGTTGTGGATTATTCAGAGTGTTAACAGAGTACCAGTTAGAGCCATGATATAGGAAGTGCCAACACGTTGGAACTCAACCTATTATATGTTGCAATGTCTATTTGAGCACTACAGACAGATCAATGACTATGTCATTCTGAGAGGAGGGGATGCAATTGGGAAAGCTATGACAATGGATGCAGACTAATGGGGCCTAGTCAATTGCCTGACACAAACGCTGTTCTCTTTTGAGGTTTTCATGCAGGAATTTAGCATGGATGATAGTATGATGGGTCCCACTATTCCATTGTTGCTTCTGCTACAGGGCCAGCTAAAGAAGGTGTCTGAAACATTTGCACACTTAGGTGAAAACGAAAACCCAGAAGCACATGCCTTAGTTGAGAGCCTAACCTATTGCTTGACTTATAATGCAATGCTGCAAAATGACATTATCTCATCCAAAGAGTACATCTGTTCCACTCTACTTGATCCACACTTCAAAAAATTCTTCCTTCTTTCATTCTTTCTGAAGGGGATGTTTCAAAATACGCCACCACCCATATCATCACCGCCCTCCCTTCTGCTCCCCACAGAGTTGCCTGTGCCCGCCCACCCAGAAAGGTGGGCGTCTCCATCGCCCCAGGCACCTCCTCCCCTGCCCCAGTCAGCCCTGCTGCCCTCACAGAGGAGGCTATTGACCTCCTGAGAACCATCTCTGTAGGGCAGACAACCATCGTAAATGCCATCCAGGGTCTGGCATCAGAGGTGCAGCAGACCAATGCCTATCTGGATGGCATTCACAGTGCCGTGTCTGCCCTACAGAGATCTTTTCAGGCTCTGGCCTCCTCTCGGACGGCAGCCAGTTTCCCAGGCCATTCCGTCCCCCCTCCAACCTCCTCTACTCCTTTCAGCACCCCACTCCCTTCACCCGTCCAAAGCACACAATCAGACCCGCTTACAGGCACATCAACACACAAGAAGCGCACTTCAAAACACAAGCACCGCACCTCCCACAACAAGCATTCACACAGCCAAAAGACCCCTGCACACACAACAACATCCACTTACCCTGTGTGCCCACCTCTTCCGCCTCCCTGTCTGTCCCCTCTACATCCACACCCTAATGCACTGCACCTTCACTCACTGTTACTGCTCCTCTTCCTGCACTCACCACAATAGAAGACAGCCATACATGCACTTCATACACCACACCTGCACTCACCACCTCTACTGTAGTTGACACATGCAGCACACTCACCAGACTTGCAGACACCCACCCAACATACATCCACACCAGCTGTCTGTCTTCTACCATTGTGTCCACCCCCTACCTCCCAAAACACACAAACGCAACAAGACACCTATCCATCAGACATCCACCACAGCATACTGAGCAGTCACCTGCACCCACTACACGCACACCTACACCCCATACATCAACTCCCTCTGGCTCCACTCCCACGTCCTCATCCATGCCCACCCCAATAGCTCCCAAAAAATGTTTCCTCTCCCGTGCTGACCACCTACAACCCACTGTCCCACCCCGTCTTGTCCCCAAACGTGCCCACCTCCCTGCCCTTTCCGCTCCTTCCACATCACAATCCACCCCGGTCCATCCTTCCCATTCCCATGCACCTTTCCTGGTGAAGAAGAAGGCCCGGTCAGAGCCTAGGCCATCCAGCTCCACCCCAGCCAAACAGCCCCCACACCCTTCAAAGGAGAATCCCACCTCCCTCCAACCTCCACAAGAAAGTAAAAGTCCCACCCCCGTCGAAATTCCCCACCCCCATATCCCCTGCCCCACTTCTGTGAGGTGCCTGGATCCCCATATGGTGCACCATTCTGTGGAGTACCCATCACTTGTGGGAGTCAGGTGTGGCCATTTGTGTCCCAGGATAATGTACTTTTTATGGACTGGCCATTGGCCGGGTTAGCACTGTTTGGCTCAGTGAGCTAATAATTAAAGTTTCTGTGTGGCCTGTGTTTTTGCGCTGCACGAAGTTACACCCTGGTGTTTGTTTTAATCTTTTTATGGGTGTGGGGCTATTGTATGTACTATGGTCAAGTTGCAGTGGTCTTCGGTCGGGTACGTACCTCTTGGTGTGGGATGTCTGACTTGTGCTGCTGGGAAGGGTTGGGGGGCGTTGCAGTGTGGGTGGGGGGGTGTTTTATGTAACTGTGCCCTCTCCTCCCTTGTGTCGTTAGTTGCAGTACTTACCGTCGTCGTCTTCGTCAGCAGTCTCAGTCGTGTAGGTATATGGCTAGGAGAAGGGCTGGCATGATCAGCAGCTCTCTGTCCATGGTTGCCGCTGCATGTTCTGTGGAACTCTGGTGAGTGTTTCCTTATATCTGGTTCATTTCCGCCTGGCTTTGTGTGGCAGTGGTTCCCACCCCGGAACTTGCGACGGAATGGGGGTTCATAATTTGATGGACAGGTTGGGCCTCTCCCATGGCCTGTGGGCGGACTCTGCCATCGTCGACAGGACTCCTTTCCCGGCAGTGGGCGGTTCGCGGGGTGGGGTGTTTCGTTTGGATCATTATTTGGCGGTCCGGACCGCTCCTCTGTTGGCGGTTTCTACCGCCACCGCCGGCGTAGAGGAACGGACCGCCATGTTCATAATGAGGGCGATTGTTTGTCACATATTCTGGCTTTCCCTATAGGTTGTGTGTTGTCCTCCCTCCTTTGGTTAGTGTATGCTGGTAGATTTTGGGATTGGTAATGCTATATGCTGCCCATGCATTACTGTTGTGTATGCATGCAGAGCTGGGCGGGGTGTGCTTGCAGTAGGTAAATCATGTAGGGGTATGCAATTGAGGGTCGTTATGGGGGTGGTTCACTGTATGGGATGGAGTGGGGTAAAGGGGGTCAGGATGAGGGGGTGACATGCCATGCAGGTATCAGCGGTGGTAGGGTAGTAATGGTGACTTCCCAGTGTCCAGCACTCCAGTGACTCCAGTGAGGCCCTCAGGATACAGGATTGTAAGCTCGATCTTCCTGGCAATGGATATCAGCTAGACCTGTGCACCGAACAACTGTGGCTCTACCATAATGACTTCCTCCACCATCACCTGCAATGACTCATCTGTGAAATGGGGATTCTTCTGTGGTGACATGCCTATTGTGTGGTGGGTGTAGTGTGTGTGTTGTGCAGAGTGTGATAGGTGTTGGAGTATGGTGTGTGGTGTGTGATGCGTGAAAGGTGAATAGGTGGCTGTGATATGTGTGTGCAGTTGTTCTATTATATTTTGCTGGCAAGGTGTAGTTGGTTTTTCATGTTTGCAAAGGATTGTGGGTTGTGTGGGGGGTGTTTTATAGTGCTGTTGGCGGGTGTGTCTATGTTTGACAGGAGTTGGTTTTCCAATCTGGCCAATGTTGGCTTCTGTAGTTGTTGGGTGCCCAATTCTACAGTAGCAATGTGCACCGCCAAGGATGACTGCCATTGAGTGTCTGCTGTGCTGATTTGTGGTCCATAATTTGGAGGGCGGTGTATTGCTGGCAAAGCATGGAGAGTGGTGGGTCCAACAGTTTTTCACCTTCATTGGGTGTAGCTGAATTACTGTTGTGGCTGGTTTGTGTAGGATTGGTGTTTGTGTCTCCAAATATGGAGGGCGGATTTCCGCCTCCGCTGCGGTCTGTTGGTGGCTGTCACCAGGGCGGTCTTCGGAAAAGGCTGCTAATGTCATAATGAGTGCCATAGTCAGCAACATATTGACCACCTGCAGATGAATTCACACTCATTTCAGCTGTTCTTTTAAAGCCCGGAAACAGTTGTGGATTATTCAGAGTGTTAACAGAGTACCAGTTAGAGCCATGATATAGGAAGTGCCAACACGTTGGAACTCAACCTATTATATGTTGCAATGTCTATTTGAGCACTACAGACAGATCAATGACTATGTCATTCTGAGAGGAGGGGATGCAATTTGGAAAGCTATGACAATGGATGCAGACTAATGGGGCCTAGTCAATTGCCTGACACAAGCGCTGTTCTCTTTTGAGGTTTTCATGCAGGAATTAAGCATGGATGATAGTATGATGGGTCCCACTATTCCATTGTTGCTTCTGCTACAGGGCCAGCTAAAGAAGGTGTCTGAAACATTTGCACTCTTAGGTGAAAACGAAAACCCAGAAGCACATGCCTTAGTTGAGAGCCTAACCTATTGCTTGACTTATAATGCAATGCTGCAAAATGACATTATCTCATCCAAAGAGTACATCTGTTCCACTCTACTTGATCCACACTTCAAAAAATTTTTCCTTCTTTCATTCTTTCTGAAGGAGATGTTTCAAAATACAAGAAGTGGATTGTTCAGCAAGCCAGAGAACTGGAAAAAGAACAGCTAGAACTTAGAGTCCCACTCCACACTTTTGGGGTATCGCCTTCAAATTCCAGAGAGGGAGATCTTGTCTAACAGAAGCCAACAACAAGAACTCCGGCAACTGCAGCTTCGAGAAATATCACCCAATCACTGAATTGGGTTGCTTTCAAGTGGCAGGTCTTAAGGTGAAGGCAAACGAGCTTGAGCAACTGGCAGCGCTAATGATGCTTCAGAGGATGTTCCAGGAGTATCTGAATGGCCCAAAAGAGGTGTATGTGGATCAAAGCCCATTGGTGTTTTGGTATGGGATGATGTGCCAATGCCCAGAGCTCAGCATGCTGGCAATAAAGTATCTGGCTTGTCCTGTAGCCAGCTTGTCTGCTGAATGGTGTTCAATGCAGCTGGTACATTTGTTACAGTGAGAAGGACCAATCTCTCACCTCAAAATGTGGAGTGATTAACCATGAGCAAAATGAACCAGTTTTTTATACCACCAGTTTACACTGTCCCCAAACTGCACAATAGGAGGAAGAGGATAATTGGTCAGAATCAAATGTGTTTGCTGACCACATTTTGTGTGAACCTCCTGAGTTTGAAGATGAAACCTGATTCCCAGACTGAGGGGGTCATTCCAAGCTTGGCGGGCGGCTCCAGAAGACCGCACCGCGGTCAAAAGACCGCAGCGGTCAATCTGGGTTTCCCGCTGGGCTGGCGGGCGACCGCCAAAAGGCCGCCCACCAGCCCAGCGGGAAACACCCTTCCACGAGGAAGCTGGCTCCGAATGGAGCCGGCGGAGTGGAAGGGGTGCAACGGGTGCAGTAGCACCCGTCGCAAATTTCAGTGTCTGCTAAGCAGAAACTCTTACGGGGGCCCCTGCAGTGCCCATGTCATTGGCATGGGCACTGCAGGGGCCCCCAGGGGCCCCACGACACCCCATACCGCCATCCTGTTCCTGGCGGCCGAAACCAGCAGGAACAGGATGGCGGTATGGGGGTCGGAATCCCCATGGCGGCGCAGCAAGCTGCGCCGCCATGGAGGATTCCCCTGGGCAGCGGAAAGTCGGCGGTACACCGCCGACTTTCCGTTTCTGGCCGAGGCTGTACCGCCACGGTCAGAATGCCCAAAGGAGCACCGCCAGCCTGTTGGCGGTGCTCCCGCAGACCCCAGCCCTGGCAGTAACCGCCAGGGTCGGAATGACGGCCTGAGTATGCCGGTGCCATCATAGAACTTTTTTATTATTTCTTGTTAAGCTTCTTTCTTTCTGTGCAAAAAATGCTAATGGAAACGTACGTTTGTTTCAGAGTTATGCTGCCCCACTGTTTTGTAGTCACATATTATTATATGGCCAGATTGGAGTTGGAGCCATGTGCAGTGAATAAGCCCCACTTTTTCCTTCAAGACATTAGAGACAATGCCTGCCTCCCTCACATGCCATTGCCTATCTTTTTCTTTACATCACCTAGCAAGTGTACCCCAGAGGATCATTGATTAGAAGGCTGCCAAATTCCAATGTGTTGCTACTTGCTAGCATTTGAGGAGATAATATGTTGTTCAACCACATGTTTGGATTAGAACAGGTAACTGCTAACTATTGTACCAATGTGTGGTGATATATTGAGTGATTGTAAGTGATGATTGATGATGTATGAGGTGACATGGAAGGCAGTTCAACAAATTTGTAAACTTGATAATGATGATTTGCAATGTATGGGGGCTTATGGGTGATACTTTTTTCCTGAAACTTAGTGAAATTTACTTGCACGGTCTCCTTCTGTTTTTTGGTTCCTTAGACCAGTCACTTTAGTTACCAAACACAAATCTATACAAAAACTCCAATTCTGTTTATCTATTTGTTCAGGAGTGCACTTGACTACACAGCTCTACCTCACTTGGTTTGGGACTGGGACGGAGTTCCTCACAATCAAGAGGAAGAGG
Organism: Pleurodeles waltl; assembly: GCF_031143425.1. Taxonomy (NCBI): domain Eukaryota; kingdom Metazoa; phylum Chordata; class Amphibia; order Caudata; family Salamandridae; genus Pleurodeles; species Pleurodeles waltl. The sequence continues at coordinate 896,020,060 of NC_090447.1, read as the reverse complement.
AAAGAAGTATTCAGGACAGGACTAACTCAACAACTAGAAAGTTATCGACTTCAAAGTGAAACCATGATGATGCCGAAAACTCTCTCGACTCTGTGGACTGGAGAGAGGTGGGAAATGCTGTTGAGTATATGTTTGCTGCATTGCTGGCTTAAACGACAATTCCTCATATGTTCTTACTCTGCCTCTGAGTCTTCTTGGTACACTCCTGACTCCCCTTGAAGTGTAGCTTGCTTGCTTTCCCCCTTCTCCTTTACTCCATGATAAGTTAATATGGAGGCCTTCTCCCAGTCCTCTCTTGCATGAACAAAACCTGGTGAAAGCTGAAGACTCCAGCTTATCTACCAGACATGTTCAGCCAGGCACCCAAGAGTGACAAACATTCCAGGAAGAATGGAGATGCATTGCCTACTTTGGCAATAGTGTATCATTTCCTTTTAATGACCATAATTATTAAAACTGGGTGGGTTAAATAGCTTTAGTCCTCCATAATGTGTGTTTTTTTAACCTAGAAGACATAACATTAAGAGTCAGAAAGGTGTTTTGCAATGCATTTAACTGAGCTTTGTCATACTTTTCCTATCAACATTTCCATCTACAACATATTGATGATGGTGTGCTGCTCTGCACCCTGATGAATATTGGCATGGTTTCTTTTGTGTAGTGATTGTCTTTGTCACACCTTTCCCTAAATCCCCTCTCTAATCCTTTCATAGAGCCCCCTAACCCTCTTCCTCTGGGCTGTGTGATTTGTGAGGTGTGACTTCATGTTACCTCATAAATGGATCACACACTCACTGGGACAGTTGTGGTGAAATTAACATCAACTCACAGCATAACCTTCTATTACCTGAGCAATATTCCACACCTGCCCCATCAACATCATCATCAAGGCCTGTTGTGTTGTGTTAACACTTAACCTTGTTCAACTGCTCTTGACTCTGAGACAACTTCTCCTGACTCCATGGTTTTATTTCCTAAGTTTAGTTTTTAAATGCTAGCTCCCCACCATTGCTCAGAGGAAGTTGATATTGTTAGTTTTTATTATCATATCAGGTCATCTTTGTTGTGTGTGAAATACTGTCATCGTGGTAGTCTAGTCTCAGTCTTATTAAGGTTATGATCTAGTATGACCCACTAACTCTCTGTTTTCTTTCAATCTAGTTGACAGTGGTGGATAACCATTTGATTAATCCTGCAGTTGGAGTTCACATAGGTGGTTGTAGCACCTTCTGTCCCACCTGTTAGCATGCTATCCTCTTACTACTACTACCTACCACCCCCTTAAGATGCCATCTTGGGACAAAACTGTGCAGTAAGTTGGCTCCCTCGCTTTTTCTGTTCAGGTAAGAGAAGAACTATGGATTGAAGTAAACTTGTTTAGTTAGTAATTAACTCCTTCTAAAGGAGATATTGTCTTACTTGTCGATGTGTCTAGGTGTCTGTAGGCAAAACAGGCAATGACAATCATCCCCTAGTGGGCAATAAAGTTGCAGAGCGCAATAGAGCAAGTGTATAAGTAAATGATATACACGTTTTTAACAGACTTTAAAAAACAGGTTACACTAAAAGACAGCAGTGCAAAGTAAAACATCAAAATAATCTTGAGGCATAAATGACCTGAATTATCCCCTTTTTTAACCAAATATAAAACCCTACACTTTCCATCTGCAGTAGGCCCACCCCCCTCCCCAAACAAATAGCCTCATCCCCAAAAAGTCCAAAAAAAAGTCCAATATGAAAAGTTCTTGAAAAACCCTGTCCCAACTCCCTCCTTAGCCTTTCCATTCACAACAAGTATCTCTCCCACCAAAAAATAAATAAAAAAAGAGAATCAGAGGAGGGCATTCTCAACACGGGTCTGGAAATCGTTCAGGGTTGCCTCTATGTGTGCCACCTGGCTGTCCAGGTGCACAAGGTGCTGCAGGACGTGACATTTGAAGATTAATTCTGAGTGCGAGAGGGGGCAGGAGTGGTGGAACGGGAACAAGCTGATGCCAGTTGGCAGATGCGATGTGGTGCCCCTGGAAGGCTGCAGTAGATGGCGGCTGGATGGAGGAGCTACAGCCAGTGACCATGTTGACTGCTGCCTTGGCCCCATCCTCCTGCACATGAAGGGTGACTAGCTGCCGATATTCATTGTAGATCCACTCAAGCCGCTGCAGCCGGGCTGCTGTCTTCTTGCGAGTTGGATGATGTCCACTAGGAGTAGTTATAGCAGGAAAGAAAAAGGAAAATGACAAATTATAAACTGTGCTCTGTGTAAAGATTTTGCTTTAAAGTAGAAAGGCAAAGTAGCAGTAAATTACTGGTCCCCTAGGGCCAATGGAATTTGATGTTGCTGATTACGATGAGTCACAGGGCAATTTTTTACCCACACATGCCGCACTGGGGGTCATTACAACATTGGCGGTAAAAGCTGCTTACTGCCATGCAGAAGACCGCCAATACACTGCCATGGCCGCGGAATTCCGTCACAGCTATTATGACCCACAGCTCGGAATCCGCCAAAATTCATACACCCACACAAGTCCGCCACACCAAAGGTCAGTGATAAACTGGCGAAAACAAAACCTCCACCGTCACGCCAACAGAAACACGCCCATGCTATTACGACCCATGAATCCACGCGGCGGTCTTTCAACCGCGGTATTCCATTGGCCGTACACACCGCCGCGCTCAAAATACACACACATCTCTAAAACACAGCCACATTGGACAATACACACACCTGATACACATACACACACCACTCCCACACAATCAATACTATATAAAACACACACCCACATCACCCACAAACCCCTACGACCAAAATTTTTGACGAAGGCCAGAGAGACAGCACAGCATAGACAACCCCACCACACAGAGGCACACAACACCATCACCCACACTACATCCACGAACAAAACACCACACAGCACTACATATCACCACAGTCATCACCACATACACCACCCCACACATCACCTACACCACCCCATGGCACGGCAAAGACACCCCAGGTTCTCGGAGGAGGAGCTCAGGGTCATGGTGGAGGAAATCGTATGGGTAGAGCCACAGCTATTTGGATCACAGGTGCAGCACACCTCCATAGCTAGGAAGATGGAGCTATGGCGAAGAATAGTCGACAGGGTCAACGCAGTGGGACAGCACCCAAGAAATTGGGAGGACATCAGGAAGAGGTGGAACGACCTACGGGGGAAGGTGCGTTCCGCGGTCTCCAGGCACAACATCGCAGTACAGTGGACTGGCGGCGGGCCCCCACCTCCTCCCCCACAACTAACAACATGGGAGGAGCAGGTCTTGACCATTATGCATCCTGAGGGCCGCAGAGGAGTCGCTGGAGGAATGGACTCTGGTAAGTCAAATCTTAACTATCATATCCCCCACCCTACCTGCATGCTATCACAGACCCCCACCCTCACCCCCTCCCCTATCACTCCAACTCCTCACATATGTACTACTAACACAAACCACCCATCCCAACACCAAGCCCTGCATGACACAACAAAGCATGGACACCCATCACTAAAGCATGCCCACTGCACATACCCATAACACCCCCCAACCATCATCACACAAGCCCCCACACAGAAATGCTACCACTGGGGTACACGCTCACCCACCCATTGCACACCATGACACACACAGATGCAGTAATCATGCTTTTACACCCCTGCAGGACCACTACCCAACGTCACCAGACAGGAGTATCCAGACATCTCTACCCCTACCCACAGAAGAGGCCCTCAGTGATGAGAGCAGCTCTGTCCAACTGGATCCAGATGACCAGCCCGGACCATCGTGGGCTTCGGGACAGTCGGTTCCCCAAACCCAGTCACAGGCCACCACAGACCTTCCACCCTCTGGTAACACCAGCACAGCACCCACCCAGCGGGCCCATACCTCCGTCCACAGGACACGTCAATCAGCTGTGTGTCCACCACTACAGGGAACCCAGGATAACCCACCAACCCAACAACAACAGGGAGCTCTGGGGCAGTGGTAGTGGGCACACGGTCCAGGGGACGGAGGCCCAGGAACACAGGGGAACTGGGAGGGCTGCTGTGAGACAGGGGCCGGACAGGCCAAGGGAACCCACTCTCCACGAGGCCCTCTCCTCCATCATGGGAGCCTACCACCACTCCCAGGAGACGATGGCAACGGTACTTGCCAAGTTTCAGGAGACCCAGCGCCTGCAGGAGGAACAGTATTTGGGCTTCAGGGAGGAACTCAGAACCATCAGCACTGCCCTGGGCACCATCGTAGGGGTGCTGAAGGAGATACTGAACACCAGGAGGGACACCGTGGCACTCCAAGGGGCCCCTGACACTAGCATGGACGAAGAACTGCCCACCACCTCCGCCGGCGTTAGTGGACAGGAGGCACCGCCACAGGACCACCACACCAGCACCCCACCCCCTGCAGACGGAGAACCACCCGGCAAGCGGTCCCTGAGATCCAGGAACAGGACAGAGCATGATGCCAAGACCCCCGCCAAGAAATGAGACCACCCTGATTGTCATCCCACTGTCCCACTTTGTAACCCTGTCCATATTGGAACTGCCCCAGCTCCACTTCCTATGCCCATATGGGCAGTTCACCTGTGAGACTAATAGACTGGGCTCTGTCATGGACATTCCTCCACCATCACCCTGCACCATTTTATCACCCCCCTCCAATATTTAGCACTTCAATAAACACCCTTGAAGCACAAAACAATCTGGAGTCAGTCTGTGATTTTTAAAATGTGTATTAGCAATGACAGTGACAAAATCGGTTCTCAAATGTAATGTCAACATACCTATGTCACACATCTCAAGTCCATGAGGAATGTAAGCAGATGACACACATTGGTAACCACACCTGTGAAACCGTAATGGAAATGTACAACTCAGTTACCATATACTGTTTTAAATCGACAGACAGGATAGAGGTAGAAGTGTGAAAGTACTTGTAGTAGGCAGGAATGTGTTCTCACCTGTGTGTCACTGGAAAAATTGCTGGATAACTGAGTCCCTGTTGTCAATGTCTTCTTCCTCTGCTTCCTCCTCATCACTGTCCACAGGCTCCACAGCTGCCGCAACACTGTCATCTGGACCATCCTCCTGCAGAAAAGGCACCTGGCGTCGCAAAGCCAGATTGTGAAGTATACAGCAGGCCACGATGATCTGGCACACCTTCCTTGGTGAGTAGAATACGGAACCACATGTCATATTGAGGCACCTGAACCTGGCCTTCAGCAGGCCGAAGGTGTGTTCGATCACCCTCCTTGTCCGCCCATGGGCCTCATTGTAGCGTTCCTCTGCCCTGGTCCTGGGATTCCTCACTGGGGTCAGTAGCCATGACAGGTTGGTTTAACCAGAGTCCCCTAATAGCCACACACAGTGCCTCTGGAGTTGACCCATCACATAAGGGATGCTGCTATTCCGCAGGATGTACGCGTCATGCACAGAGCCAGGGAACATAGCATTTACCTGGGAGATGTACTGGTCTACCAAACATACCATCTGTACATTCATGAAATGATAACTCTTCCGGTTCCTGTACACCTGTTCACTCCTGTGGGGGGGGACCAGAGCTACATGGGTCCCATCAATGGCACCTATGATGTTAGGGATATGTCCAAGGGCATAGAAGTCACCTTTAACTGTAGCCAAATCCTCCACCTGAGGGAAAACGATGTAGCTCCGCATGTGTTTCTGCAGGGCAGACAACACTCTGGACAACACGTTGGAAAACATAGGCTGGGACATCCCTGATGCCATGGCCACTGTTGTTTGAAATGACCCACTTGCAAGGAAATGGAGCACTGATAGCACCTGCACTTGAGGGGGGATCCCTGTGGGATGGCGGATTGCTGACATCAGGTCAGGCTCCAACTGGGTACACAGTTCCTGGATTGTGGCACGGTCAAACCTGTAGGTGATGATTAAATGTCGCTCCTCCATTGCCAACAGGTCCACCAGCGGTCGGTACACAGGAGAATTCCACCATCTCCTCACATGTCCCAGCGGACTATGCCTAGGAAGGACAACAGCGACCGCAGAGTCAAAGAACTCAGAGGTATGTACCCACAGTCTACACAGAACACGAAACATAATCCAAAAAGTTGTCTGTATTTGTGTTGAGTCTAGGCCTAGTAATGTGTGACGCAGTTGAAAATGAAGCCATGTGGGCCCCTGAAATGGTGGCTGCCTGACCTCTAAACTGGGACAATGGGATGTGAGGTAACTGCGCTGGCATTGTACACCGTCGCGGGAGGCGGCCGAAGACCGTGGCGCAATGCTGCATTGGTTAACATTGGACCCTATGGGTCCCAGGAGCCAATGACGAAGTGCGCCGGCGATGATGATACGCACCGCCACGGACGTCACCGCCGCGGACGTGACCGCCATTTTCTATTTGTTCAATCACTCGATACCTGATCTTCGACAGGAGAGGACCTACACTGCAAGTGCTGCTGTGACCTTGGTCTGGAAGAGATAATGGCTCGTGCGTCTGGGGAAAGGGCCCCTGCCTTCACTGCACAGGAGTTGGAGAAGCTCGTGGACGGGGTCCTCCCCCAGTACACGCTACTCTACGGTCCTCCAGACCAACAGGTAAGTACACAGGGAGCAAGTTGTATGGGCTATGCCTGTGTGGAGAGGGCTGGTTGTAAGAAGGAAGGGGCCACAGTTCTGCGTGCATGAAGGACTGTGAATGCATGTGCCACATGGCAAGGGTAGGGATGTGGGCCACTCACTTTGACGGTGCAGTTGGTAATGACTTCTCTTCTTCTCCTGTACATGTCATGTAGGTCAGCGCCCACCAGAAGAATGAGATTTGGCGTGCCATCGCCAAGGACGTCCGGACCCTGGGGGTCCACCACAGACAGAGCACCCACTGCCGTAAAAGATGGGAGGACATTCGCCGCTGGAGCAAGAAGACAGCGGAGGCTCAGCTGGGGATGGCCTCCCAATGTGGGAGGGGTGCCCGTCAAACCATGACCCCCCTGATGTTCCGTATCCTGGCGGTGGCCTACCCTGAGTTGGATGGGCACTTGAGGGCATCACAGCAGACACAAGGGGGTGAGTACAACATCATTCTGCGGACTTTGCGTGCAGTGAACGTGTCTGGGTGGGGGAGGAGGGCTGTGGGTTCCCCTAGGCCAGGGCGAGTTCCATAGGCTCGGCCCCTCCGTAATGCAGGCCATGTGGCACTCCACCCCACCTCTGTAGAGTGCCAAGTACAGGTATACATGCCCCTGTGTCATCTATGTGTGCTGATGTCGACCATAGCCATGTAGGCCATATCCTAGGAACTGTGGGGGTTATTACAACTTTGGAGGAGGTGTTAATCCGTCCCAAAAGTGACGGTAAAGTGACGGATATACCACCAGCCGTATTACAAGTTCCATAGGATTTAATGGACTCGTAATACGGCTGGTGGTATATCCGTCACTTTACCGTCACTTTTGGGACGGATTAACACCTCCTCCAAAGTTGTAATAACCCCCTGTATCTGTAGAGCCCAACAGCGCGGCATAGTGCAGGGGGCTGCTGTGTCTGTATTGTCCGCCAACGGTAGCGGTAAGCCATGCACTCAACCTGTCTTTCTCCTGTCCCCCCCCCCTTTTTGTGGTCTCCCTGTTCTTGTGTGCATCAGCAGCATCAGGCAGAGGTACAGTGGCACCGGAGCACGAGGGAGCTGCATCCCACATGGCCATGGAGGGCCATACCACGGACTCGGAATACACCAGTGGGATGGAGGGCGAGGGGAGCTTCACGGCGGTCACAGGATTAGCAACCAGCGACACGGACTCGTCCTCCGATGGGAGCTCCCTTGTGGTGGCGGCAAAATATGTGCCCCCACTTCTACAGGTACAGCCGCCACCCACCCACCAGCATCGCCCTCCCACCAGCCCCTCAGCCTTCGCCCTGTGCCCGCTCACCCAGGAGGGTGGGCATCACCTTTGCCCCAGGCACCTCAGCCCCTTTCACCTCTGCTGCCCTCAGTGAGGAGGCCATTGACCTCCTCAGGTCCCTCACTGTTGGGCAGTCTACCATTTTGAATGCCATCCAGGGTATAGAAAGGAAATTGCAACACACAAATGCATTCCTGGAGGGCATTCGTTCTGGTCAGGCCGCCCTACATCGAACCCTGCAAACTCTGGCCTCAGCACTGATGGCAGCCATTGTCCCTGTCTCTAGCCTCCCCCCTCCAACTTCCTCCACCCAGACCCAATCCCCTGTACCCCAGCCTATCCCAAGCACACCATCAGACCAGCCTGCACACACGTCAACACACAAGGGAAGCTCAGGCAAACATAAGCACCACACATCCCACAGGCACTCACGCAAACATAACACACATACAGACACAGCAACATCCACTGCCTGTACTGTGTCCCCCTCCTCGTCGTCTCCCTCCTCCCTCCCAGTGTCGTCTACACTCTCACCTGCATGCACTACCACTATAGCCACTAGGTCCCGCACCAGCACACCCACCACCACACCCCGCTCACCTGCACTCACCACCCCACTACCATTTACACGTCCCCTGTGTCCTCTCCCAGTGTGCCTGTGACGCTCTCTCCCAAAGTACACAAACGCAGGCACACACCCACCCAACATACATCCACCTCACGACAGCCTCCAGCGCATGCACCTGCACCCAAAGCCACAAAAGTTACACCTCGTACAACCACCTCCTCTTCCTCCACTCCCAGACTCCCTACAGCTACCCGTCCCAGTGTTCCTAAGAAACTCTTCCTGACCAAGCTTGACCTCTTTCCCACCCCCGTCCAATTCATAGGTCCCGTACTAGCACCTCAGCCAAAAAATCTCTGGTACCAGTGGTGCCTGTTAGAGGTATGTGGAGTGAACCGGGCACCAGGGCAGCCAGTGTGACACGGAGCCACAGCACAGCCAGTCCCCCCCGTGAAGCACCAGAAGTTGGACAGTGCCCGGCGGAAGTGCGGGAAGGCTCCAGCCAGCAAAGCCGCTCACAAGGGTCCCGGGGGGAGTGTCCACTCAGCTGTGACTCCTCCCAAGGTGGGGAAGGGGCAGAAGAAATCGCCAAAGTCTGGGAAGAGCAGCACGGCGGAGAAGACCGCCATCATCCCTGCTGCCTAGGAGGCCACCGCCAGCCCCATCGTCACTGGCCAGGAGGCCACCGCCAGAGTCAGTGCCCAGGAGGGCAGCCCCATCGTCACTGGCCAGGAGGCCTCCGCCAGAGTCAGTGCCCAGGAAGGCAGCCCCATCGTCACTGGCCAGGAGGCCACCGCCAGAGTCGTGCCCAGGAGGCCACCGCCAGCCACAGCCCAGCTGCCCAGGAGGGCCCCGGCAGCCACAGCCCAGCTGCCCAATGAAGGACCGCCAGCCCCAGCCCCAGCCCAGCTGGGCAATGAAGGACCGCCATGGCAAGCACCGCTGAACAGGGCAAGCACCGCTGAACAGGGCAAAGACCACCATGGCAAGCACCGCTGAACAGGTCAGAAACTGAAAAGTCAAGCACCGCTGAACAGGGCAAAGACCGCCATGGCAAGCACCGCTGAACAGGGCAAAGACCGCTGAACAGGGCAAGGACCGCCAACTCAAGCACCGCTAGCCCATGAGCGGCAGGGGCAGTGACGGAACTGGGACGGTCACGGGGAGAGTGATGCACTCTGGGCACCAGTCCCCCTCCAGAACCAGTCGAGACATGCATCCACTCCGTCTGTCCTTCACAGGATGAAGCACTCTGGGCACCAGTCCCCCTCCAGAACCAGTGGAGACATGCATCCACTCCGTCTCTCCTTAACAGGATGAAGCACTCTGGGCACCAGTCCCCCTCCAGAACCAGTGGAGACATGCATCCACTCCATCTGTCCTTCACAGAATGAAGCACTCTGGGCACCAGTCCCCCCCCAGAACCAGTGGAGACATGCATCCACTCCGTCTGTCCTTCCCAGGATGAAGCACTCTGGTCACCAGTCCCCCTCCAGAACCAGTGGAGACATGCATCCACTCCGTCTGTCCTTCACAGGATGAAGCACTCTGGGCACCAGTCCCCCTCCAGAACCAGTGGAGACTGTTATCCACTTGAGAGACTGTGGCTTTGCACTCCCCAGGACGGTACAGTGGGAAAACCACCCACTGTAGAGACTTGAGAGACTGTGGCTTTGCACTCCCCAGGATGGTACAGTGGGCAACCCACCCACTGTAGAGACTTGAGAGACTGTGGCTTTGCACTCCCCAGGATGGTACAGTGGGCAACCCACCCACTGTAGAGTCTTAAGAGACTGTGGCTTTGCACCCCCCAGGATGCATCAATGGGCATGGAGCCCCCTCGTGGATCTGGCGTGGTGCACTCATCCGGCTGATGTGCCTCCCGTTCCCCCTGAGGTGCCTGTTGTATTTCTATCTGATGCCCGGCAGTGTTCTCTCCGTTTTGATCAGGTATTTGATGTGGGCCTCACCATGCATTTTGGGCCCAGTGGTCCACGGACAATGAATGGTGCCTTACCTGCACTACTAATCGTGATGTATATTTTGTTGAATGTGTATATATATCTGTATATATTTGGTTACTGTATTTTGATATATTACAATGGTTGAGCTCATTTCCTTTTGTCTTTGCATTCTTGCGGGGGGTTGGGGGTTGTTACTGTAATGTTTGGATATGCATTGGTGTGTGTGTTGTAGTGGGTGAGGGTCGGGGTGGGGGTGGGGGTGTTGCATGTGTGTGTCCCTGACTTTTGCCTCCTCCTCCCCTATGTCGTAGGTGCAGTACTCACCGTTGTTTTTGGCGCCGGTGTTGATGATGGTCGTATAGGAGCAGGAAGACTATCGCAGGGAGAATTTGGATTTCCGGTTCCATGGTGTCGTCGTTCCTCGTGGAGTGTGTAGAGGTGAGCGTTTTCCCTTTGAAATGGCTGTTTCCGCTGTGTTTTTATCCACAGTGAATCCGCCCCGGAAAAGGTGGCGGATTGGTAGGTTGTGATACTGTGGGCGGTACATTGTCTTCCGCCTGTCTGTTGGCGGTGACCGCCAAGCTGTTTGTCTGTACCGCCGTGGTGGTCGGAGTGTTAAAGTGGCTGTCTTTGTTGGCAGTTTCCGCCACGGTCATAATTCCCATTTGTTTACCGCCGGCCTGTTTGTGGTCTTACCGCCGCTTTAACACCGTCTACCAGGGTTGTAATGACCCCCACTATGCTTGACAAATGTCAAAAGGGTAAAATTTGAACTGCAGTGAATCCATTATGGAAGTCATGAAATATTAAACAGTTATACATAAATGCGATGCATGCCAAAAGGATTTTTTCAATTTTTTTTATGTCTGGGACAGAACTTTAGAAAGAATAAAGGACTGAAGTACTAGGAGGTGACAGAGTGGGCACTGGGAGGAAAGGAAAACACACCCTTTAAGTTTGAAATGCATTCAACTGAAGCAGATGCACATTGCACAGAAAAGGCTATTGTAGTGCCGTATTGAACCATGCTGCAGTTACGTCATGGGGAGGGAGGTATGCTGATGGGTGTGAGTATACAGGGAGTTCAGAATTATTAGGCAAATGAGTATTTTGACCACATCATCCTCTTTATGCATGTTGTCTTACTCCAAGCTGTATAGGCTCGAAAGCCTACTACCAATTAAGCATATTAGGTGATGTGCATCTCTGTAATGAGAAGGGGTGTGGTCTAATGACATCAACACCCTATATCAGGTGTGCATAATTATTAGGCAACTTCCTTTCCTTTGGCAAAATGGGTCAAAAGAAGGACTTGACAGGCTCAGAAAAGTCAAAAATAGTGAGATATCTTGCAGAGGGATGCAGCACTCTTAAAATTGCAAAGCTTCTGAAGCGTGATCATCGAACAATCAAGCGTTTCATTCAAAATAGTCAACAGGGTCGCAAGAAGCGTGTGGAAAAACCAAGGCGCAAAATAACTGCCCATGAACTGAGAAAAGTCAAGCCTGCAGCTGCCACGATGCCACTTGCCACCAGTTTGGCCATATTTCAGAGCTGCAACATCACTGGAGTGCCCAAAAGCACAAGGTGTGCAATACTCAGAGACATGGCCAAGGTAAGAAAGGCTGAAAGACGACCACCACTGAACAAGACACACAAGCTGAAACGTCAAGACTGGGCCAAGAAATATCTCAAGACTGATTTTTCTAAGGTTTTATGGACTGATGAAATGAGAGTGAGTCTTGATGGGCCAGATGGATGGGCCCGTGGCTGGATTGGTAAAGGGCAGAGAGCTCCAGTCCGACTCAGACGCCAGCAAGGTGGAGGTGGAGTACTGGTTTGGGCTGGTATCATCAAAGATGAGCTTGTGGGGCCTTTTCGGGTTGAGGATGGGGTCAAGCTCAACTCCCAGTCCTACTGCCAGTTCCTGGAAGACACCTTCTTCAAGCAGTGGTACAGGAAGAAGTCTGCATCCTTCGTGTCCAAGTACTCCACAGCGTGGCATGCAAGAAAGGGTATAAAAGAAGGAGATCTAATGACATGGCCTCCTTGTTCACCTGATCTGAACCCCATTGAGAACCTGTGGTCCATCATCAAATGTGATATTTACAAGGAGGGAAAACAGTACACCTCTCTGAACAGTGTCTGGGAGGCTGTGGTTGCTGCTGCACGCAATGTTGATGGTGAACAGATCAAAACACTGACAGAATCCATGGATGGCAGGCTTTTGAGTGTCCTTGCAAAGAAAGGTGGCTATATTGGTCACTGATTTGTTTTTGTTTTGTTTTTGAATGTCAGAAATGTATATTTGTGAATGTTGAGATGTTATATTGGTTTCACTGGTAATAATAAATAATTGAAATGGGTATATATTTGTTTTTTGTTAAGTTGCCTAATAATTATGCACAGTAATAGTCACCTGCACACACAGATATCCCCCTAACATAGCTAAAACTAAAAACAAACTAAAAACTACTTCCAAAAATATTCAGCTTTGATATTAATGAGTTTTTTGGGTTCATTGAGAACATGGTTGTTGTTCAATAATAAAATTCATCCTCAAAAATACAACTTGCCTAATAATTCTGCACTCCCTGTATATCTGCCTTGCTTCAACTACAGTCAGTTAAGAGAGTAGAAAGAAAATTCCAATACCCCCACTTTGAACCAAAGTTTGATAACCTTGCAAACCAAGTGAAGTAGGGAAACAGCAGACGTGTCCCTTTCCACAGTAGCTCTCTTATTTCTTGATCCAAGCAGTTATACTTTCAGCTTTTCATTCAGGTATTCTACTCACCCTTTGATATTTACCATTAAAGCTTTACAGTCTCCATTCCAGTCTTTCACTATTCCAAACCAGCTATCTATATTTATTTACCCATTTATCCATGCACTCACCTATCCAGTATCCACCCTTTCAAACACCCTGTTTTCACCTATCCATCCATTTACCCACATATTGTGTGTTACCATTTACCCATTCCTCATCTGAGCATCAGCTTTTACCCATCCACCCTTCACCCACTGATGCATCCTTTCACTCATTTCATCCATCCTTTCAGCCATCCATGGATCTCCTATCACTCACCTATGCATCTTTTCATTTAACCCACACATCCTTTCACTCATGTACCATTTCACCCATTCTTTCTGTTAGCCATCTATTCTCCGTTTGCTTTCCAACTAAGCCATCATTTGTAGTGTCTGTTCATTATGATCTTTTGTCTGCTGATTTGCAGAGAGAAGAGGCCATTAAGAACTCAACCCATGATGGAGCTGCTAAACCAAGGGCTTCACAAGCAACGTCCTTGCAGTGATTATATTAGTAAGTGTCAATAAGCAAGAGCAATATGACTTACCAGTGCCCCTCCCTGCTGCCGTCAGTTCTCCTCATCCGACCGCTGATGCGTCCAGCACAATGGTGTTGCCACTGGCCCCTCCACTGGTGGTTGATGCAGTTTGTAAAAACATTACTCATTTTATTTCCCAAAAAATACAACCACAATAGATATTTGTAGTTCTATCTTCTTCGACCATTGACTTAAGGAATTTTGTTGATTGTGAGAAAAGCCAGGTAGACAAATCAATCACAAACATTTCTTAATGGAGGGCCAAAGCTAAGTCACTGAAGCACAATAAAGGGGTGGAATACTTTAGTCAATCCAGGAGAACCTATGGTGAGGTCTTAGTTGGCATACTCAATGGGCATGATCAAGACAAAAAGAAATTTCACAAACATGCAAAGAAAAGCTGACTCGGACATGCAATCTTGTCGGTAGACTACCTGTCCTAAAAATCTGTCCTCTTAGAATTGAGTACCAGCCAGCAAGATATACATGAAGGGGAGAAGAGAAAGATAAGCTTAGTAACACAGCAGAAGAAAGCTAGTAGAGACAGGAGGAAGCCAGATACAGAAACCTGAAAAATAGATAAATGCAGGGCTAACAAGAATTTAACAGAGCTTACATAGAACAACAATAAGTGCAAAAAAAGGCAGACAGCCATAGTTAATCTAAAAGAAAAAGTATTAGAAATGAGGAGACGTGAGAATTAATTTCGCAAATAAAAATAATAATGCAGAAAGACTTACTAGGGCCAGCCGATCTGCCAGCATCCGCACTGGTGTTGGCACTGGCACCCTTGTCTTCTCCTGGACCTGCCACTGATGTTGTCCTCTTCTTCCCTTTGTGTACTGAGGAAATAAATAAAGAAGATTAAAAAAAGGGTTAGTGGTACAGTTAATCTGCCGAATAATATCTTGACAAGCAAAGGCCAACACAGTAAAATTGTACTTTTCTAAATCAGATCACCTAGTGCAACCTGGTGCCTACAGGCAAAATATTTTACCATGAAAAGTGCACAAAACACCCTGTCAGGGTCAATTTGAAGTCAATCAGTCCATTTAATCTTTTTAATATAATAAAATGCAAATTTCAGAATATATTAAAGCCAAAACACAGCATTACTCAAGACTCTCTCAGTTTTGCCTTCTTCAATGTATTCAGGGAAACTTCTACAGCATCAACTTCCCTGTGAAGTTTTCTTAGGATTCAACTATGCTATGGAGCAGGAGAGAAAGTTAACAGGGAAGACTGTGATGCTGCAAAGCCAAAGAGATGAGAGAAGGGACATAAGCTGAGCTGAACAGACAAGGTAAATGATAGAATAGAGTTGGTGACACTTTAGTATCTATTTCTGGTCAAAAAGGAAGAACACCTTAGAGTCAATGACTCTGACCAGGCTATTCTTGTAATTATCTGATGAATTAATTTCAAGCCATCCTGAAGTATGTGTATAGGCAGGCCTGCACTGACCATTTTTTCCACTGATTTGTTCTGCATTCCGTCCATCAACTGTTCTTTTTGCATTTTTTCCACTGGGCTTTTCCCTGGTAAGCTGGTACCATTGGAGGCTGGTCTTTAAGGCAGGCAGGAGCTGCTGGTGTATCTGCCATTTTCTCCAGCTTCCCCAGGTAATTACAGCAGGCACTGGGGCAGGAAAGAGGCTTCAGGAGAGAAAAAAGGATAGAGAGAGCAGAGAGAAATAAGATAGGAAGAAGGAAGCCGGCCAATTAGACATTTGGCAGCGGCTAACTTTAGTTCCCTCTCTGGTCCTGTATATAGGATGACGTAATTGAATGAGATGAATAATAACAATAAGTAATCTAAAATGTTCTTGTAATTAATACAGTGGAAAACATTGATGATAATTTATTACTCTCGGATGATCCTACAATCACTTCAAGTTACGGTTGTATTACTTTAATGTTAGGACATTTCCATAGCTCAACACATCCAGAGAGAGATAATTTTTACATAATTGGCTTAACCCCAAATTCAGAATGCTTGCAGAAGAATTATACCACCGCTGTGTAACATGTCAGCAGATGTATATAGGGAAAAGAACACCAGTAGACTAAGCCTTGTAGAAAGTTCATGTGGTCCTTTCAACAGAATGCAGATGGACTTAATTTATCAAGATGTCTGTTTGTAATGGACTTAGATATCTTCTGGTTAAAGTGTGTATTTTCTCTTGATGGATGGAAGCCTACCCACCATGGCAATATGGCAGTCACACTGAAGCTAAAGGGCTTTTAAGAGAGTTATTACAAAGGTAAAGAATGTCAGTTTCTCTGGAGTCAGATCACGGGACTCATTTAAACAATGAGACCCTCAGGATATTGTGTTCAGCATTACAAGTGGAGCAGGGATTACACTGAAGTTATCATCCAGAAGCATCTGAGATTGTTGAACAGCTCGATAGAAACCATAAAGTTCGGTTGGCCAAAGTTTGTGCATCTACTTCACTGAAATGGGTCGATGCTTTGCCTTAGGTGGTGATGAGCCATTGAGGTACACCCGATAGGAAAACAGTATTATTGCTGCATGAAATCCTCTTGGTGCATGCAATGGGATTACCCGCTATTCCTGCAAATAACCTTATGAACATCACAGATGCTATGATACTCAAGAACTGCAAATAATTGGTTGACAAAATGTGTTATGTTTGTCACTGCAAATCAAGAGTGTCATGACCTCTCCCCCAACAACTGGGTGTTGGTCAAGGTGCATATAAAGCACTCTTCTGTGGAGCTTAGGTGTAAAGGCCCCTACCAGGTGATCTAAATAATGAATACTGCTATAGAGTATGAGGAAGTAAAAAACTAGGTGCTTGCATCCCATACCCAGAGTTATAAGAATCTGTGGGAAAAAATGGGTTATTTGAGCCAGAACCAAGAGACCTTGTGACAGTACCACTCCCAGCTGTACAACTACAAGGAGCAGTACAGCATAAAGCACATTGTCAGAAACGAGAAAGGGGTGATGGACCGCAGGCATTCTCAACAGCGCAGATTCATGTGATTTCTGGAGAAGGACATGTTGCTGTTCTAAAATTTGTACAGGATAAAATAGAGACTGAAAATAAAGACTGTTAAGTTGACAAATACAAGAATTAAGAATTCCCTATGCCCAAGGCTGCAGTAGAAGAGCAGGGATAACATTTTAGAAGTATATGGAGAAGAGTTGGGGATGACTATATGAAGATTGCTGTACATAAAGGTAAAAGTACAAATTTCACTAAAGGGAAGGAAGAAAAATTGAAAGACTGTGCAATAACTTTGAAAAAACGGGATGGAAGCAGTCGCCACCTGGATAAGGGAGAGCTGAATAAAGCTAAACTCAGAGAAAACTGAGATCCTCAGCTTGGGATGACTTTTGGTGGCCCTCTACACTCAACAGGCTCCCACCCCTACAGACAATGCAAGAAACCTCATTGTCATCCTAGACTTAACGCTCACCATGGACAGACACGCCAACTCTGTCACCTCCACCTGCTTCCACACCGCCCAACTCCTCCAAAAGATCGTCAGATGGATTTGAACGACTGCTGGAATACTGTGACACACACCCTAATCACAAGCACACTTGACTATGACAACACCCTCTATGCTGGAACTTCCAAGAAGAACCTGAACAAGCTACAACAAAATTCAGAATGAAGCCAGACAGACTTGTCCTAGACATCGTCTGCCGAGAACACCACACAGAACACCTGAAGAGCCTCCATTTGGCTCACCGTTGAGAATAGGATCAACTTCAAGCTCCTCATTCACTCCTACAGAGCCCTCCATGACAGAAAACCCACCTACCTCAACCACCGCATCACCTGGTACTCACCTTCCAGACCTCTCTACTTGTCCCAGCAATGTACCCCTCATAAAGAAGTCTTCAGCTGGAGGAAGATCATTCTCATACCTGCCAGCTTAAGGTAGGAACACCTTACCACCATACCCCAAACAGTCGCCATTGCTGCCTCCATTCAAGAAGGACCTCAAGACCTGGCTCTTCAACTGATCTCTGAGGACCCCCCTTAGCTCCTTGAGACTACATAGGTGAGTAGTGTGCTCTAGAAATGATTAATTGAGTGATTGATTGATTGATTGAAAACAAACTATTGGCATTTTAAATGCTATACTTTGCATTTGAAAAGATCTGACTCTAGATAAACATGATTTTTCTAACCAGAGTTATATGCAAGATAACTATGAGTATTACATTCTTAGTATCAGTATTTATACGTATAGCATTATTACTTGTGTTACACTTCACACCAGAGACAGAAATTTACATTTGCATTTACTACCATGGTACTGCAAGTGTAGTAGATGACTACAATTTGAAAGCTTCATTTGTAGATTACATGAAAGACATTACACAACAGTTGCTTATTCTAGGTTAGTACAAGAATACACACTAGCTTTAGATGTAGAAGATTATTAGATGAAAGCACACTTATCTTCATCAGCTGTGGAAGGGGTGACATACCATCACATACCTTTGTCATAAGCAATTACATGTAGTATGATGTTTAGCTGAGAATAAAGGAAAGAACACTAAATATTATTATTCTAACTTTATAATGATTCTTTCAAAAATGTCTTTATAGAAGGGCATGAATTTTCATCCAGAAGCAAAAGGAAATGGAAACAGTTTGCTATATTTTTTAACCAATTTTTGCCCATAGATACTGTTAAGGCATACAAGTACAATTTGATGTGTTTAATGAGACCATAAGAAAAGACAATTGAAATTAGGCAGAAAAGAAAAGGGCAAAATATGTGTTTTCAGAAGAAGCAAGAATCTTAGAAAGAGACCTATAGGAAACAGTACAGTTGAACACACATTTGAGTTATCAGGAGGCTCATATCAATTTCTACAGGTAGAAGAGACTTTATACCCGGAGGTTATTTTGTTTGTGACAGGATACTTATTTCTAATTACCAGCTGATTGGGGGGGGGGGGTTACTATTTAGCTTTGCTGTTCCTAAGATGTATCATGCACAAATTATAGATGCGTTGTCAATAACACCATCACTCAGATACACACATAGTATAAGTGAAGGAACACACTTAGGGGGTCATTATGACCCCAGCGGTTGGCGGTAATACATTGGAAAGTACTGCCAACAAGCTGGCAGTACTTTTATCCATATTATGACATTGGCGGTTTGGCTTCAGCCAAACCGCCAATGTACCACACCGACCACCACAGCGGTAATGACTGCCGGGCTGGAGAATTCACTCTCTACCCACGGCGGCCGTCACTGTACCACCTGCGGGATAATGACCCCGCCTACCGACATGGTTTTCGTGGCATCCTTACTGCCACAAAAAAAACCTGGTGGTAGGCACTATCAGTGACAGGGAATCCCTTGCATACATACATGCAGACACGCATTCACACAACTAAAAATACAAGCACGCACACCCCCAAACATGCACACACATACAACACGCAACACACACCTGCGTACACGCACACACAGATATACAACCCCCGCACACACACATACTGTACACTACACCCCCTCCCCTGTCGGAGCACCCGACTTACCTGTAGTCGGGGGGTCCTCTGGCAGGAGATGGGACGGGGCGCTGCTGCCAGCAGCAGCGTGCGCCAGCAGAACACCACCACCAGGCTGGCAGCAGTGCCACCTTACCGGCATGGTCACAGCTGGATTTCTGCCATCCTTCTGGCGGAAATTCGGCTGCGGTCATAATCTGGCGAATAACTGGTAGCCGTGGTGACAGTCTTTTGGTGGCTGTTGCCATGGCGGTAGGCAGTTTTTAACGCTGGGGTCATAATGACCCCCTGAGTTGGGAACATTTTTGGAGTGATCATTCCACCTGTGGGAGTTGTCTCAAATGATGAAGAGATTTGAAAGCTTAACAGTAGTGGACAAACTAGCAACTAGTACTTCTGGAGCTTTATTAGCAGTTAACAGAATTAGTAGCTGTTACTGCATTAGTTTTACAAAATCCCTTAGCATTAGAAATTTTTGCAGAGAGAAAGGTGGAGTCTGCTAGATGCTGAAAGTTCATCAATGATGCACCTAATATAACAAACAAGAAAAAGAACAATCTTAAATATACAAAGTATAATATCTGATCTGAAACCTGAATTTGAATAATTAGAAACAACTAGTATTTTAGAAAGTTTTGGCAAAGGAGTTTCTGCAATTGGCAGCTGGTTGGCAACAGCTGAAGGAATGATTATTTTAGCAATACTAGTACCCATAATAATTTTTGATGTTTGCTTCTTAACTTTATCAGGGGTTACAAGGCATCAAATGTTATCTTGAGAGAATGGAGAGAGAAACAAACATATGAAGAAAGAATTAGAATTAATTGATTACATCAATTGAGAATACAAAAGACTGAAGTAGTCCGAGAATTTAAAATGAAAGAGAAAATACTCTACTAAAGAGGAGAGTGATATCTGAAGAATCAATTGAGAAGGATGTATGATGGTTGCTAATCATCAAAGGGAGATTTTTGGCATGGAATTTTAAATGTTACAAAATTAACACACAGAATTAACATGTAGGCCATAGAAGAAAAAGTGATTTTGAAATATAAAGAAATGTAGTAGGCAGTCCTATTTGCAAGTACTATGCTTGAAAAACTGAAGCAGCATTTACTGTCAAACTGGCCTGGCGAAGAATGTGAGATGTTATGTTTTCAGACCTTCCCTGAGGCATATTTCTCACAATATATATTAGTTAAATAAAATATTTTAGTTTAACTATGCAAATGTGTCTATTTACACAAAGAATACTGTAGAATAATGGTTAACCATCTATCTTTCATTGAGATAATGTAGAGGTTTATACGTAAAAATGTTATTTCCTAAGTGTAAATGAATGATGAGAAAGGTTGTACACAATGTATTTGATAACATTGTTTTATTCATTATTGCTACCTGAGGACTATTGTATCCCTGGTGAGAATGTGAAGGAGAGTTTCCAGGAGATCATTGAAAGCTGATTGGCTGGCTGAAGAACAAAGTAGCAACATGTTACAAAAGCGTAGATTATACCACCTATAATAGCATGTTTTCCTAGAGTAGGTTACATCATTGTATCATTGTACCTCATTCATTTACCATTTTCCCCTGCCCATATGTACGCTGCTCATGCTGGGACTCTATTAAGTTTCTTGAACCTCTTTCTATGGGAAGTTTGCTCTGATTGATTTTGATCTCTCTAAATGGAGCTTATTATGGGTTTTTGACAGACACCTCTCTCTTTTCCCTAACCATATTCATTTGTAGAGTAGGGATTCTTTCTTTTATGGGACATACTTTATGCATTGATAGTGAATTATTGATTGCTGATATTTGATCAGTGAATGAACTAATCATTGATACATTTAATTACTGACTCAATAAAGGTGAGTTACTAAACAATTTAATTAATAACGCTTTCAAATGTGCATCAACTCTCATAGCTGAATAATACAAAAATAGAAACTGTTATAAGTTCACTGATGTACAGCTCCTCGTTATTCTCACCTAATGTTAAGAATACATATAGCCCAGAAAGAAAGAATTTCTCATTGATGAGTTGGTAATACTTACTGTTAGACCTGGTTTCCGACATCTTTTTGGCCTCTGCTATCTGTATTTTTGACTGTGTGCAGGACTTCGTTTTTTCTGGTTTTTGGTACTATAGGCACTTTACCACTGCTGACCAGTGCTAACGTGCAAGTTCTTCCTGGGTAAATTGTGAATATGATTGGTTATCCCTGATTGTCATTTTTGATTTACTAGTAAGTCCCTTGTAAAGTGCACTGGAGGTGCCCAGGGCCTGTAAATCGAATGGTACGAGTGGATACATAGCACTGATTGTGCCACCCACATGAATAGCCCTGTAAACATGCCTCAAGCCTGCCACTGCAGTGTCTGTGTGTGCAGTTTTGCACTGCCAATTTGACTTGGCAAGTGTGCCAACTTGCCAGGCCCAGAAACTTCCCTTTTACCACATGTAACTCACCCCTAAGGTAGGCCCTAGGTAGCCCCAGGGCCAGGGTGCAGTGTACTTAAAAGGCAGGACATGTACTGATATCCAGATAGTAAAATATTGCCAAATTTGTTTTTCATTATTGTAATGACTATATCTCCCATAGGTGAATGTTGTGGATTGCCGTTAAATATAAATTAGGTGCAGATTCCAATTGGGAGCAGATAGAGACATGGTCAGTGAACTGCTCTGCCACCGCGTAGCTCCACCGGCAAGTGAAGCCCTTCTCTTCCCTGAACTCTGACCTCTGTCAATAGTTTGAGGCCCTCTTCCACCTGCAGACTTCTACCTGTGCCTCATCCCTAGTGTCTAGTGGGAGAGCTCTGCTCTCCTGCTAGACTGTCCTCTACCTCTTTTCTCTTTTCTCCTCATTTTTATTCTTTTGTGTGCTTTTTCTTTTGTGCTTTCTGCGTTTTCTCTCTCTTTTCCTCATTTTTTCCCCTCACTCCGCTCTTTCTCTCATCTCTCCTGCTCTCTCCTCCTCTCTCTCCCTGCCGCTGCTGCCCCTGTGCCCCCCCTCTTTTGTTTCCTCTTCCGCCGCTGCTGCTGCCCCCACGGCCCTGTCCCCCTTTTTTCATGCAGTTTCACTCTCCTGCCTCCAAGCTGTCCTCTCCTCCCCCCTCCCTACTTCATGGCGGCCGCTGCGAGAGAGGAAGAGCAACCTCACTGACCTGGCCAGTGAACTGCTCTGCCAACACATAGCTCCACCAGCAAGTGAAGTCCTTCTGTTACCTGAACTCTTACCTCTGTCAGTAGTTCGAGGCCCTCCTCCACCCGCAGGCTTCTGCCTGCGCCTCATCCCCGGTGTCAAGTGAGAGAGCACTACTCTTCTGCCAGGATAACCTCTGCCTCTATTCTCATTTCTCCTCATTTTTATTCTTCTGTGTGCTGTTTCTTTTGTGCCTTTCGCTTTCTGCCCTTTCTCTCTCTTTTCCTCGATTTTCCCCTCACTCCACTCTTTCTCTCATCTCTCTCCCTCTCCCCCTCTCTCTCTCCCTGCCGCTGCTGGCTCTGCAGCCCTGCCCCTCTCGTTTCTCTCGTTCCCACTTCCCCCGATGCTGCTTCTGTGGCCCCGCCACCTCCTCTTTCTCATTCCCTCTTACCGCTGATGCTGCCCCTGTGCCCCCGCCACCCTCCTCTCTCTCATTCCCTTTTCCCGCTGCTGCTGCCCCGCTGCACCGCCCCATTTTTTTCACACTGTTTCATGCTTCTACCTCTCAGTTATCCTCTCCTCCCCCCTACTTAATGGCGGCCGCTGTGTGGCCATGCCGCTGGCGCACTTAAGGCAAGCCCGTTTGTGCCCACCTGCGACCCGAACACAACCAGTGCCAGGACCCCTGGTTCCTGCCAACCACCGCCTCTACACATCAGCAGCACTCATTGCACTCAACCCAGGACGCAACAACTGCAAGAAAGCATCACCAGCTAACAACCATGGACCTTTCAGCTGCCTCCACTGCTGCCAAACTTACATCACCACGAAGACATTAGACAGAGCACAACTCACCCGCAACAACACTCCGACCCCAAAAAACTTGAAGTACATTCTCCTCAACTTCCGCTCCCTCGATAAACATGCAACCAAAATCTGGGCCCTCCTTGACAGCACCACCCCAGATGTCGCGTTCCTAACCGAGACCTGGACCAAACTCACTATCACCCAAGAATACAAGATCACCTGGAAAGACTGCCCTGGAGGGTGGAATCGCCATTGTCCACAAGTCCAACCTCCACCTGAACACACTCCGAAGACCCCAAAGAATCCACATCAAGCTACACACCAGCCCAACATCCACTATTAGGGGAACCCTCATCTATCGCCTTCCCAGACCACATACACCCTTCTCCAACTCCATCACAGACTGCATCTCCGCACAAGCTATCACAGCCACCAACTACACCCTCCTGGGAGACCTCAACTTTCACCTCAAAAATCTACAAGACCCCAACACTGCACCCCTCCCAGACAACCTCCACAACATAAGACTCTGAGGGATCGTGACGGAGCCAACACACTCAGCAGGACACACTCTCAATCCCATCTAAACCACAGAAACCTTCACTACCTTCAGTTACACCACAGAACTCCCATGGACAGACCACTGATGCATTCATTTCACCTTCAATATACCCAACTATATCAGTCCCCAACACCAGCCATCACATAGAAACTGGACAAGAATAACCGAAGATCGGCTTACCACCACCCTCTCCATCGCACCCAATGTCGACCCAATCACAGCAGCATGTACCTTCCACAAATGGATCGCCAACTGTTCGAACACATAGCCCCCCTCAAAAAGAACAACAGCACCCACGCAAAGAAAGCCAGCTGGTTCACATCTGAACTCTGAGAATCTAGACGCACTTGTCACTGCCTCCAAAAAATCTGGAGCAACACCAAATCCACAGAAGCCCATAGCAACTTCAAAGCTGCCACCACCGCACACCACCAACTCATCAAAGAAAGCTATACGAGACAGCATCTCCTCACATGCACACAACAGCAAGGAACTCTTCAGCATCATCATGGAGTTCGCCCAACCCATCAGTGAAACAACGGGCATCCCACCCTCACAGGGCCTTTGTAACAAACTCAGCACTTACTTCCATCACAAAATCAAGACCATCTACGACAGTTTCAGCAAGGACAACCTACACAGACAACAGAGCCGCAGACACCATCGCCCCAAAGCTCTGCATCACCATCAACTGCCCCCCCCGTCGACTGGAAACACGGCAAGATCAACCCTCGGCAGACCCCACTGACCTGAAAAACTTCAGGCCCATCTCCCTACTCCCATTTCCTGCGAAAGTCATCAAAAAAGCAGTCAACAGCCAACTCGACACATTTATAGAAGACCACAACATCCTCAACATCTCCCAATTCAGATTCAGGAAAAACCATAGCATCAAAACAGCCCTCTTGGCCGCAACAGATGACATCCGCTCCCTGCTGGACAAGGGAGAGATGGTGGCACTCATCCTACTAGACCTCTCGGCATCCTTTGACCCAGTCTCCCACCACACCCTGATATGAATACTCCACGAAGCTGGCATCAGAGACAAGGACCTCGAATGGATCCAATCCTTCCTCACCGGCAGAACTCAATGAGTAAGACTCACCCCCTTCCTCTCAGACCCCACACCCACCACTTGTGGAGAGCCCCCAGGATCCTCCCTCTGCCTCATGTTGTTTAACATCTACATTGCCCTGCTAGCCACCCTCATCAGAAGCTACGCAATCCACATCGTCTCCTACGCTGACGACACCCAACTTATCCTCTCTCTCTCTCCAATGACAAAGCCAGACACAACTTCCATGAAGGTATGGAAGCAGTCGGCAACTGGATGAGAAGCAGCTGCCTTCAACTCAACACCAACAAGACAGAAGTACTCATCATGGGCCCTTAACCCAATGCTTAGAACGACTTGTGGTGGCCACCCACCCTCGGAATCCCACCCACCCCCACAAGCCAAGCCCACAACCTCAGAATCATCCTCGACTCCAACCTTAGCATGAACCAGCAAATCAAGTCAGTCAACTCCACCTGCTTCTGCACCCTCCTCCTCCTACGCAAGTCCTTCAAGTGGATCCCCCTCGAACATAGAAAGACCGTCACACACGCCCTGGTCACTGGCAGACTGGACTACAGCAACGCACTCTATGCCAACGCTCTTTATGCCGGAATCAACAAGAAACTCACCCCCAAGCTGCAAAACATCCAGAGCGCCGCCGCCAGAATGACCCTCGACATACCTCGACACTGCCACATCTCTCAACACCTGCGTACACTGCACTGGCTTCCCATAGAAAAAAAGAATCTCCTTCAAGATCCTCACCCACGCACATAAAGCCCTCCACAACACCGGACCAGCATACCTGAACCAGCGACTCATCCTCCACGTATCCCACAAGGCCCTAAGCTCAGCTCAGATTTCTCAAAGAAGTATCCCACAACAAGAAAACCAGAACAGGAGGATGATCCTTTTTCTACCTTGCAGCCACTGCCTGGAACACCCTTCCTCTCCACATCACACAAACCACCTCCCTCCTCAGCTTCAAGAAGGAACTGAAGACGTGGCTTTTCTGATAACCACTTCACCAGTATATGCTACTCCTTCCACCCCCAACGCATTTAGACCCTAACGGGTGAGTAATTGCTCTTTACAAGCACTGATTGATTGATTGATTGAGATATGAAGTTTGGGGTCTCTGAACTTACAATTTAAAAATACATCTTTTGATAAAGTTTGTTTTTAGATTGTAAGCTTGAAAATGCCACTTTTAGAAAGTGGGTGTTTTCTATCTTAACCATTCTGTACCTCTGCATGTTTGCTGAATCCACGTCTGGGTGAGACTGACAGTTGGGCTGTTTGTGAATTTACTGTTGACAGTGACACAAAGGGGGCTGAGGCGTGCCCTGCATGCCCTGATGAGCTTTCCTGAGCTAGAGTGGGAGGGAGGAGCTAACACCTGCACTTAAAAGG
The DNA here is from genome assembly GCF_031143425.1 of Pleurodeles waltl. Lineage (NCBI taxonomy): Eukaryota > Metazoa > Chordata > Amphibia > Caudata > Salamandridae > Pleurodeles > Pleurodeles waltl. The sequence continues at coordinate 895,993,772 of NC_090447.1, read as the reverse complement.
GTTGTGACTGTCCGCTAATAACACAGTCCCCAACCCACTAGTGTGTGTCTAGGGCAGGGCAAGGAAGAGGCAGGGTCGTGTGCACTGCGCAAACTTTCCTTTGAAGTTTGTCTATTTCAGGGGCAGAAATAAGTATAAGTATTGGACTACGGACCCCACAACTTTCGAACACTTCTGCATCCAGAGAAACCTCTTCCAAGGAGAAGAGCTAAAGCGCTGTGAGGAGGAGTACTGCCCCTTTGCTGTGTGTGCTGTGCTGGTTTGGCCTGCAGTTGTTGCTTCTGCCTTAGCCAGGAGAAAGACTGGACCTTGCTATGTATCCTGCTTGTGAAGATTCTCCAAAGGCTTGGACTAAGCTTGCCTCCTGTTAAGAAGTCTTATGGACATCGAAGACATCACCTGCCAGAGATCCATGCACTGGAGCGGAGCGGCAGAAAAATCGACACAGCACTTGCACCGTAGCTTAAAAATAAATGCAGCACCTGAGAAATCGACGCATCACCAACTCAGAGTGGCGTCATCGCTGCTGTGCATCCGCATATTCCATGTATCGTCCCTGGGTATCAAATCTTAAACATCACCGCACGGACCGAGTCTACTTCTTCGGAAATCGACACATGGCTTGCTCAATGGAGAAAGAATCGACGTACAGCCTCACTTGCGAGTAAGGAATCGCCACATTGCTTGCTTTTCTGATGCACACTCACCTGTGCTGCTTTATTTTTGACACATACCAAGTACTTTGTGCTATAAAAACACAATTATTGACTTTTAAGGATTAAGACACATTTTGCTTTGAAAAATTCATATCTTTGCATGTGATGTTGGATATTTGCCAGTTTGGTCTGTTTGATTTAGATAAATATTAGCTATTTTTCAAAAAAGGTACGGAGTCCTTTTGTGGTGTTTTCACTGTGTTACTGTGTGTGTTTGTGCAAATACTTTACACATTGCCTCTGAGATAAGCCTGACTGCTGTGCCAAGCTACCAAGGGAGTGAGCAGGGGTTATCTGAGCTGTGTATTTCCCTTACACTGACTAGAGCAAGGGTCCCTACTTCGACAGGGTGTACACTGACCGCCAACTAGAGACCCCATTTCTAACACTTACCTTGTAAACCAATATTTAAAGGGAGATCTCCGCTCCAGCAACTGTTTACATAAAAGTTCCCTGCAACCCATTTACAACAGCGCATGCTTAGCCTGTGACTGTATTTTCAGTTTTTTTTAATGGAGATTAGGTCAGAAAAATATTTAGAATTAAATGCAAAGTGTGTTTACTATGTTCATTACAGATTTTTCTTTTTTAGTGTAACTTATAAAATCCAAAATGTCATAAACACCTAATTTAACATAAGACATATTTTTAGGTTATGGAGGTATACAATTTCACAAAAATGCATCATTGTAGTGCAGGGTAAGAGAGAAACACAGAGAAATAATTCTATAGCGTTTTTCCTATGAGGTCATTTATATGAGATAGTTTGAAAACAATTGCATAACTAGTACGTTTGCCACTTTTTTTTTCTTTTGCATTCCTACCTCTTTCAGAAATTCAGCTTAACCTCAATATAACAAATGCACAAAGCACAATATTTTCCACCAAATGATGCATGTTACAAATCTCTCCCAGTAAAAACAATAACGAAACCTGATTTGCGTTCAATTATTTGTGACAGACTGGCATCTGAAAACAAATCGTCCTACAGTTTTGAGATATTTCTCCACTTATTTTTAAGTTTGCGGAATCAAGTTATGATGTACATTTTGTCATTCTAATTTCGTTTCCTCATTTTCTGTCTGTGTGCTCTGTGCCATCAGCAGTGCTGTGTTCTTTGATATTGATCTATTTCAGCATGTTGTTGAGTTTATCAAAGTGACCTTTTCTTTTAAACCTTTGGGTCATCTTTTCATTTTTTTATGATCAAAACCTTGTCCTTTGTACCATCCATCTGTATTAAGGGAAATTATAGAGTGCACAGATCAGATATAGTAACCTTTAGGTACAACGCTGGGCTCCTCCAGCCTAGAGGACGGTTGTCAAAAAATGAAGAAAGTGCATGGACAGAAGTAGCTTATTGAAGATAATATACTTCCAAACTAGGTGAATTATTTAAAGTGCACATGTTTATGGGGGGGCACATCTAGTTCCGAGTGTCCACATCAGGAACAATATAGATGAGATTTAGCGTTACTCATTCATACGCAGAAGTGAGATGAAAATAACATAACTGTTATCATAATTAGGCTGATCTGCCCCTAGGAGGGCCGAAACCTCTAGACACCAGAGATAATTTTTTTATGTTTACTTTTTTTTTATATATGGGGAGTGACCCCTTAGGCAAGGGTCACTCCCCTGGGGTCAAATTGTATTTAGGCCATTTTTGCCCCCCTTGAGGCAGATCGGCCTATTTTTATTAGGCCAATCTTCCTCCGGGGGGGGGGCGATAGAACCACTAGACACAAGGGATTTCTTTTTGTCAGTTTCACATGAGGGGAGTGACTCCCCTAAGGGGGCAAATTTGTTGTAGGCCATTTCTGCCCCCCTTGGGGGCATATCGGCATATTGTAATTAGGCTGATCTGCCCCTAGGGGGGCAGAAAACCCTAGATACCAGGGATTTTTTTTTTGCTCTCTTGGGGGTAAATTGCCTTTGGGCCATTTCTGCCCCCCTTGGGGGCAGATCAACCTATTTTTGTTAGGCCAATCTGCCCCCAAGGGGGGCAGAAACCACTAGATACCAGGGATTTTTTTTATTGCATCAATTTCACACAAGGGGGCATGACCCCTCAAGCAAGGGCAGTTCCCCTGGTGAACAAATTTATTTTGGGCCATTGGGGGCAGAAACCACTAGGCACCAGGAATTTTATTTCACACCAATTTTACAGAAGGGGAGCAACCCCTTAGCCAACGGTCGCTCCCCTGTGGGAGGTACATTTATTTTAGCTCATTTCTGCTCCCCTTGAGGGAAGAGTGGACTATTTTTATTGGGCTGATCTGCCCCCAATGGGGGCAGAAACCACTTAGGCACCAGGGATTGGTGTGTGTGTATGTGTGTGTTTTGTGTGGGGGCAGCCCTTTGGGAAAGGGTCACTCCCCATAAGGGGCACATTACTGTTGGCCATATCTGTGGCCCCTGTGGGCAGATCGGCCTATTTTTGGAAGGCCCATCTGCCCCCAAGAGGGCATAAAGCCAACCAGAGACCAGAGAATATTTTTTTTCCAAAATAAGAGAGTGAGGGTATGGCCGTGAGGGTATGGCCATACCCCCAACTCAAATAAATGGGGCCAACCTCTGCCCACCTCTGGACAGATGGGGCAATTACTCCAGATCCACTCCCCGAAGGGGAGGGGGGGGCAGAAAAAATAGTAGATGCCCTGAAATAAAAAAAATATATATATAAAATGGTGGGGTGGTGGCTACCAACCAGTATGGGCCTGGTTATGCCCCCACCTCAACTGAAGCGGGTAATAGTATTTCAGCTCTCTCCCTGCACACTAAAACATCTTATCCCATGGCAAGCAAGAGGACATTTGATTATTTTGGGTTTTGTTCTTACATTTGGGCCCTGAGAACTTGGCTAATACTCACAATCGTCCCACTTGGAATGGTGAAGGCTGTACTTTTTGCACTTTGGGACACTGCCATGTTGAAAAATCCTCAAGACCTAGACATATCTGAAAACTAAACATCTAGGTGAGTCCAGGGTGGTGTGCTTCACATGCGCCCTCACCATTTTCTTACCCACAATGCCCTGCAAACCTCCAACTTTGCTAGAAACCACACATTTGTTCCCCATTTTTGTGATGGAACCTTCCAGAATCTGCAGGAATCCACAAAATTCCTACCACCCAGCAATGTCTCATCTATACCGATAGAAATTCTGGCCCACTTGTCAGCCTAAAAATGTTTTTTTTCCAACTGCCCTTTTGGACCCGCTTTGGTTCCCCCTCAGTTTCGACATGTTTTTGGTTCTTCCCTGCTAGAGGCACTTGGCCCACATACAAAGTGAGGTATCATTTTTATCAGGAGACTGAGGGGAACGTTGGGTGGGAGGAAATTTTATCCCACTTAGAAATGTGGGAAAAACTTGATATTTTAGCTAAATTTGAGGTTTGCTGAGGGTTCTGGGTAAAAAACATTGGGGAACCACGCAAGTCATACCTCCCTGGACTCCCTCGGGTGTCTAGTGTTCAGAAATGTCTGGGTTTGGTAGGTTTCCCAGATGGCTGCTGAGCCCACAGCCAAAAACACAGGTGATATTGATAATTTTGATGTGTCCGGATAGTGTTTTGGGGCATTTCCTTTTGCGGGCACTAGGCCTACCCACACAATTGAGGTACCATTTTTATCTGGAGACTTGGGGGAACGCTGCGGGGAAGGACATTTGTGGCTCCTCTCAGATTCCAGAACTTTCTGTCATCAAAATGTGAGGAAAAGTGATTTATTGGCCAAAAGTTGAGGTTTGCAAAGGATTATGTGTAACAGAACCTGGTGGGAGCCCCACAAGTCACCCCATCTTGGATTCCCCTAGGTGTCTAGTTTTTAAAAATATGTAGGTTTGGTAGGTTTCCCTTGGTGCTGGCTGAGCTAAAGGCCAAAATCTACAGCTAGGCACTTTGCAAAAAACACGTCAGATTTCAATATAAAAATGTGATGTTTCCATGTTGTATTTCCTGTCGTGAGCATTAGGCCTACCCATGCAAGTGAGGTACCATTTTTATCGGAAGACTTGGGGGGAACACAGAATAGCAAAACAAGTGGTATTGCCCCTTGTTTTTCTCTAAATTTTTTCCTTCCAAATGTAACACATTGTGTGAAAAAGAAGTCTATTTGAGAAATGCCCTGTAATTCACATGCTAGTATGGGCACCCCGGGATTCAGAGATGTGCAAATAACCACTGCTTCTCAATACCTTATCTTGTGCCCATTTTGGAAATACAAAGGTTTTCTTGATACCTATTTTTCACTCTTCATATTTCACTACATTAATGGCTGTACACCCGGTATACAATGAAAATCTATTGCAAGGTGAGGCTCATTGACTGGCTCTGGGTACCCTGGGTTCTTGGTGAACCTACAAGCCCTATATATCCCCGCAACCAGAAGAGCCCAGCAGACATAACGGTATATTGCTTTAAAAAATCCGATATTACAGGAAAAAGTTACAGAGTAAAACATTTAAGAGAAATGGATGCCTTTTCACCTCAATTTCAATATTTTTTTTATTTCAGCTGTTATTTTCTGTAGGAAAACCTTTTAGGATCTACACAAATTACCCCTTACTTAATTTAGAATTTTATCTACCTTTCAGAAATGTTTAGCTTTCTGGGATCCAGCATTAGTTTCACCCCCATTTCTGTCACTAACTGGAAGGAGGCTGAAAGGACAAAAAATAGTCAAAATGGGATATGTCCCAGTAAAATGCCAAAATTGTGTTGTAAAATTGGGTTTTCTGATTCAAGTCTGCCTGTTCCTGAAAGCTGGGAAGCTGGTGATTTTAGCACCACAAACCCTTTGTTGATGCCCTTGTCAGGGACAAAACCACAAGCCTTCTTCTGCAGCCCTCTTTTCCCATTTTGTTTTTGAAAAAAAACAAATTTTGGTGTATTTTGGCTAATTTCTTGGTCTCCTTCGAGGAACCCACAAAGTCTGGGTACCGCTAGAATTCCTTGGATGTTGGAAAAGAAGGACGCAAATTTGGCATTGGTAGCTTATGTAGACAATAAGTTCTGAGGGCTCAAGCGCAAACTGCCCCAAGAATTAAAAAAAAGCCTGGCACCTGAGGGGAAAAGGCCTGGCAGCGAAGGGGTTAAAAAACGACGCTGGTTCAACGTAGCCATATTTAGAAGCTTTTCGAAAAATTACGCTCACTCAGGAAAAGTTGAGCTAGGTCTGGCTAGTGTCAACATTTTAACGCACGGTCAGACCATGCTTTAAAATTGCTCTTTGGCACAGGTACATTAGGAAAACACACCTTAAACACTCTGGCAACCTCACAGACAACATGAAATACTACATCTTTTGGGCACCAATAAAACCACCACAACCCCCACAATCACCACCACATCCACCAACACCACCACCCCACCATAGAGGCAGAGCAGGAGAAAGGAGATCATCTACTGCCAGCGGACATCCCTGATTGCCTCAGGAATGAAGATGCCATCATCTTCTAGCGGATGCACAGGGAGTCCATTATCCAACTGCCTGGCCGTGCTACATATGCTTGCATCAGGCTCCTTCCAGATTACTGCAGAATGAGTGGCAGGAGTATCACAGCCATCCCTGTCACCATTCATTCCTCCTGTCCTGGATAGCATCAACCGCCTCACACCCCACAACACCCTCTTCCCTAATACCCAACAACTGAAGGCTTCTACACCATTTGTGGTTTTCCACATTTGTTGGGTGCAATGGACTGCATGCATGTCTAATTTGTTCCTTCTGATGCAACCGAACACTTATACAGGAATCGGAAACATACCCACTCAGTGAATGCACAGGCCAACACTGACCTTTGTGGGTTGATCCTGAATGTGGTGGCCAAATACCTGGGCAGTTTACATGATGCCTACTTCTTCCAGCAGTCCATCAGTAACCAGAGATTCCAGGATAGACAATATTCAAGAAGGGATGCTTGTAGGTAAGCAAAAGGCAAGCATCTAACTGACCCAAGAACAAATAGTCATGGGGGACACAATACACAGATAACTATTTGCCTGCACAGATAGGGACTTCAGGATGAAGCCTGTTACACATAAACACACCATGCTCCAGTACACATATGTAATGAAAATCACCATGACATAAAAGTGAATACATCTCAAGCCAGTTTTGCACATGTTACATTATGTGAAGGCACACGGTCATGCATGGAAGCCAGGAAATCTGCTTAACATCTCTGTGTGCAAGGGAATTGTACCATGTACACTGGGGGTAGTCATATCTAACACACATGGGCCATCAGCTGTGTCATGCCGCACATATCAGGGACTAGGGGCCTCATTTACAAGGCCCTACTTGCACATTGCACCATAGGAGCAACATTTTTCTGATGCTCCTGTGGCACAGTGTGCCTGTCCATACTTACAAGACCATGCAAATCCAACTTGCGTGGCTTTTCATGGCCTTGTAAATATGGACACCTTTCATGCATAACATTGCGTGAAAGGGGTGTTCCAGGGTTGTTGCTTGGGGTGTACTCATGCAACACCCATGGTAGCTGAAGGTATCTGAGGCATTCCCAGATTTACAAGTCTGGTAATACAGCAGAATCCTATGCCACCTCAGGGGTGTTGTAAGTGTGACACAACGCAGAGAAATATCTTTATTTCTCCCCGTATTATCCTCTTTCTATGTGTGCTGCATTCTGCAGCAACATAAAAAGGTGGAATCACCTCTTATGATGGTTTTCATGCACAAAAACAATCATCCCGCAATGCAGGCACCCTTACACCATGGTGCAAGGCTAACTGCATTGGGGCTAGGCAGCAATTTGTACTCCAGTGCAGGTGGAGAGGACAGAAAGTCACCATATCTTGTTGATACAGTATATTTCTACTCTTTCCTGTTGGTGCATGGCAACACAGCAAGGCACTTGCTCTGCCGCCCTGTGCCATGGGCCTTGTAAATGAGGCCCTAGGTGGTAGATGACAAACCATGGCCCATAGGCGGGTGCCATGTACCTGTACAAATATATAATGGTATGTAAAATAACTCCCATCTCACATGAGTGATGTGTAATGCTGGACCCAGACATCACTCACTATGCTTCTGAGGCATCAGCCATGGCTGGAAGGTGCTCCCACATACACAAATTCCATCCTGAATGCAAAGAACACCTACAACCCCTGATGCAAGTGTGAATGTATACATGCTAGGTAACTTGTGTGTAAGTATAGTTGTTTGGACCCCAAATCTGCAGGAGGCCCCAAGTATTGTGTACCAGTTCCCCTTCTTCGTGACGTAGTACAGTGCAGGAAGTCATGTAGCTGGTCTGCAGATGACCACCAACAAAATGGCAGGATACATGTGTAGTGTGCACAAATTGGGTACACTGCTGTCACACATGTACAAAATGTTTGCCCATTGTAACATGCAACCATGGATTGGGAAATGGCAGTTGTCACATCATGTCACTCAGTTGGGATGTGTGAGTGCATACTATGTGGATGGCATCATGTCAACTGTCATGGACAATGTAGGAAAACCAAAGGCATACACAAATGTAATGTATGGCGACACCAACATCTGAGGATGAGCATGGATCTTTACATGTGTCTGTGTCAGCTGTGTCTGGCATGTCACCAACAACCTAGGCTGGACCTACAAAAAAGTTTCACATCCACATTCTGTAACAATACACATGTATTGTGAACACAAAACATTGAGTAGATTTGAGCAATGGAAAACCACCACCATCAACATCAACTGCAGATATATGACAGTGAGGAAGTTGAACTGTATGAGGTATCTGCTCATGCACTGCATTTGACATAACATACAGTGAGTGAACAGGCCCCTGGAAATGACATGACCACAAGATATGTCAATCATGCCAGTGTACCAACTAGGAGAAGTGCATGATACAACCAATACACAACACACATGGGCAGGATGTATGCAAATACAGTAATCCAAAACAACGACATTATTTATTTTATTTTCAATTTGAGATGACCAAGGATATGGCATCCAACATTGGGTCATGACACTGTTTCGAATCCCACAAGCTGAGGCTGAAAAGGCCTGCAACCAGGTGCACAGTCTTGCACGAAATGTTGCATAGCAGACATATGGCCTACTCAAAGGCTGGTTTAGCTGCCTGAACATTTCAGGTGGGAGGCTCTTGTATTCCTCTCCCCATTCAGCAAGATAATATTGGCCTGTGCAATGTGCAATACTACATAATATTTGTGTCAGGGCAAATGCCCTCTGGGAAGAAGACCTGGAGACACCAAGGGAAGAGGAGAAGGATGAGCCAGCACATCATACTCACCTCCAGAACACTGCTGCAGGTGAATGGAGACTTGCACACATAGTGCAGAACTTCTTTAGTTAAGCACATTTGATTGAAGTCATGAATGCCAAACATGTTAATGAATGATTCAATCTAATATGTCTGAGTGTTTGTTACAGTCTCACTTAAAAACACATCCATGAAACCATACGTAGGCCACAACAGTTGTCAATAAACTGTGAACACTGTCATCGTCCTCAAAGTACCAAGCACAATTCACTGATCTCTGAAAAGTGTGGTGTGTAATGTTTGCATTGCCTGTCAAACAAACATGTTGAACTGAAAACACTTATATTTGACAATAAATTGTTGGTACAAAAGGAAAACTGATAGGTATGAATCACCATGTGCATTAGGGTTAAACTGTATGCCATGGTCCGTAAATATTTGTTTTGAAATTTTCACCCATTGAGTTGGCATACATCTCACACTGATCCACTGTTGCAGTTTATAACACTGGTGACAACTCACAACATCTACATGTTTTGCATTTACTCGTATGACAAAGAGTAATCGTATCACAGAGGACAATACACCAGTATATGTAGGACAGTCTGACAATTCAGTGATCATTTTGCATGTATGCCAATCAATTGCGTAGCATGGTTCATACTTTGGCAATATGTATGATTACATCAGGACACAGAATGACTTGTATATGTACGCATTTACATGTGGGACCATTAGCTGTAATGACCATTCCCCCAATCCACCCCTACTTACTGTGCAGCAGACAAAGGGCATAGGCCCTCATTACGTGGCTGGCGGTCATTAGACTGCCAACTCGCCATGGCAGTCTTACTCCTGTGGACCGCTGCATAACATCACAAGTTGTGGGGTTTGGCAGAAGCCAAATTTCTAAATTGCCGCCTGGACCACCGATGCGGTTGCACCAACGGGGCCGGTGATGAGCACCTCCAATCCGGCAGTCACCCCACCACGAAAACCCTGGCAGTAATGCACCCAGCGACAGGAATCCCCATTCTTGTCACTGGCACCCACACCCCCACACATCCACACACATGCACTTACAAACACATCCCCACCCCTTCACACACACATGCATTAACATACATACCCCTTGGCATACGCATACATTTAGACAGACCCCCCACTCATTCGCATACATGCAGACACATACCCCCACTCACTTGCATGCATGCAGACACACCCCCATTCACGCGTACATACACACACACATTCACATTCAATTGCATACACCACCCCCTTCCTCATACTTGCACTCATACTACACCCTCCTCTGAATACTATCACTCATGCTCCCACACACACAGACACCCTTCCCCCCACTTGGATGATCAACTTACCTTTTCAGGTGAGCTGGTCATCCAGGAGGGTATGGGTCCTGGTGGTTTTGCATCACCAGTACCACCACACCAGCAAGACTCAGCCAAGCTGTATTATGGCTCATAATACGGTGGGCGGACTCTTGCATGCGTGGTGGCGCTGGCGATGCAACCGCCTCTTAGGAGTAGGACTCCTGCCCTTAAATGGGTGGAAGTCCTCCAATGACTTCTAATATGGCGGTCAGCAGACCGCCAACACTGGCGGTCTGTTGGCTACAGTTGCTTCAGCGGTCTCACAAAAAGACTGCCGAAGTCATAATGAGGCCCATAGTCTGCAGCTGTGAGTGAGTACTCCTCACAAACACACCCATACATAAGCCCAGCAGAGTCATAATCATGTCCTAAACAGGACCCGTTACATTGTGGAGGGGACTTCCAGAGAACACAAGTATTACTTCGGGAGTCAGGCTATGTTTGGAGGGTCAATTACCCTACTCACCACCAAGAGCAACAAAACCAATACTAGTGTGCTGCATATTGCTGAACACATGTGCATGGCATAATCTCTCATGGCCCAGGGACAATGAGGAACTTAAAGAACTAGACGATGACTATGGGAAGTAAGCACAAAATGTAACATCAATAACAGCAACATTGCTAAGGTAACAAATACTAGTCATGTGTGTGGTACATGTGTGAATGACTCACATAATGTCAGAAGAGTGTGATAACAAGAAAAAGTCTATCTATGTAAGATAACACATCATCACAACCAGTAGGTAGCCAAATCACCTGCCCAGTCACAGTGTGAGAAAGTCATCTTGTTTGAATATATAACCACATTTGACTGACTGAAACTGTTGGTGACTGACTCTGGCTGTACACTGGATCTGCTAAACAGCCCTAGGGCCACAACTGTGAAGGAAAAGTAGATGCTGAAGTGGAACAAGTACAATTGGCAACAACAGAGGCCTGATAATAGGGCAAGGGTGAATCATACTTCCTATTTATCTGTGGTATATAATGGAGCAAGTGGGAATCATACTACCTATAAGGCTCAAGTAGATAACAGGGCAGAAAGGTTTTGAGTGCCCACTGTATGTAAAATGTGGTATCCGGTGCAGAGACAATCTCCAGAGGCACACTGGCAGTGTGTCCCCTGATGGGAGGCTCCTGGATTTGGGAAATTTGAGCAAATTGCACCATTCACGTATACCTTCAAATGTGTGTTCCAGCTATCATAACACTTGCCTGCACAGGAGACTATACCCTCCCAAATGGCTGAAACTTTGGGACACAGCACATATTGGCAGACATCTGTGCTGTCCTAGATGTGGGTGTGCATCCCACATTCCAGGGCAAGACCACGTTGTGTGGAGGTAAACTAAGTAATTGTCTCATGTGTTAACACATAGTTGGCACATGGGACAACCTTTTGAAGGTGTAGTGTCAACAATAAAACATAGGAAATGTGCACTATGAGTGGCCTGATCCTTGTAATGCATGCACTTTTTATCCATGTACACTTGGACACATGGAAAGAGAGGAGAGTGTTAATCACAACTATTCCCAGGTAACACAGCAACCCATATGACTATTAAAATTAATTCCACATGATACCATTCACACATGCATATATTTCAGTCATTATGTAAAAAAAAAACGATGCATTGTCCCAATGCGTGTTTTTTTCAGGCATCGCATATGCCAAAAATTGATGCATCCCATGCGACATGTTGGAACTTCCTCATGGTGCTTTGTCATGTGTCCTCAAAAATCCACAAATTGGTGTGAAGCATAAAAAAAAAAGACACATTGCCTCATAACATGCCGCATCAGCAAAGGAAACGATGCAATGGATCAGCCATGTTGCAAACGAGGAATTGTAAAGTTACTTTTACTTTCTCTTACACTCACAGGCTTTATGTCTGTTCTTTTGAGAGGTTGTATGGTGCTGGAGGTGTGTTAAGGAGTCTGTTTCAAGAGTCTTTTGTGCTGTCTGCTGTCTGTTTTGTTGTGTCTATTTGTATATTGTGTTGTAATTTACTGTGTATTGTCTGGTGTTGGTCCTTGGGGTAGATTAGTATCTTGGGCTAGCTGGAGTACTTTTTCTTTTTTTTTTTTAGGTTAGTCATGGGTTTGGGTTGGGAAAAGTCGGGAAAGGGAAGGGCTCATGGCATGAGTGCAGAGGAGTTTGGGAGCTTCATCCGGCTGGTCATCCACTACCTATCAAATATGGTGGCCATAGGCGGGCGAGTGATCCTGGGGTACAGGACAGAGGCACACAGGCTGAGGTGGGGGAAGGTCTGTGTCCACATGCAGATCTTTGTGGTGGGGCAGATGACCCACCAACACAAACATTGAGGAGCAGACATCATCTACAGGGAACGTGACCTTCTGGACTATCTCAAGGTAGAGGTCGGTGGAACTGTTGGCAAGTACACAGTCTTTGTCAGTGATTCATGTATTGCATTTGCAAGTAGATGTCTGTTGCCCAGAGGGCCTCCTTTGCTAAGTTAGGACACAGGGAAGGGATACGAGCCGTGTTGCTGCGCAAACCAACATTCCTGACAAGTGCAGCAATACGCTGTAAATATGACATATGGCACATTCCTGTACTTGTCCCCAGTGCTAACCCACAAATTGCTGATGAGCACCAATGCAGGCACCCTTGTGTCGTGTTGCAAGGGTAAATGGTTGCCAGGGATGAGTGTACATGTGAAGGAAGGAACACTTTCCTGCTTATATACAATCATCAATGGTGTTGTCCTTTGTCTATTTGTTGCTGTAGAAAGCAGCACAAGTAGGAAGCCAAAAAACATGGACAAATAAGGTCTTCCATTTCTTTTGGGCCACTGTGATGCTCCCCCCAAGGTGATGTATGACTCTGATGCATTACCAGCCTTGTGCCAATGGCCAGGCAGACTGGTCCAAATAAACTCACCAGACATGTTGTTCCGGTGGTGCAAGGTGACACTTGGGCTGGCTTGGTCCATTCTGTCAGTGGTTGACATATCTCAGGGCTCAAAAGCTACCAAACCCCAAAAAAGTAATTTCAGAGACAAAGCTTGACTGAAAGATTTCCAAAAACTGCACTGACATGCCCCCACACTGAGCAATCTCCCTAGCATACCTGTTGGACACTTTCCTGTTAGCACATGGTGCACATTGCAACTGATGTGCTGTGGGGAGCCTGAGAAAGGGCTGCCAGGGCATATGTCAACATGTGTCATCCTGGCAGATGTCCCTTAGCATTAGTGATACAGAATTGAGACACTTCATTGGATCATGTCTCATGTAGATGAGGCATGATTAATGTGGCTATGTACATAGTTATTACATGTTGAATGTCATACACCTGTATGTGTCACACTCATGTTCGTACGTAATTAAAATGTAGAGGGTTGACAATGGAGAAAATATGTATGTTCATTGTCTTTGACCATGCAGCAATGATATTTAATGATGTCTGTTAAATGAGGGGACAATGATAATTAACTACTGTTGAATGTTGCATAGTCATGTAGTTGTGATGACAAGAGTCAAGCAGAAGTATTGCTAGTCTTGGCTGAGTATGTTCTGAGTCATGTAGGTGCAGAGTGCCATTACACTCAGCTAGCCTTGGCATAGTAAGTCATTTGAAAGCCTTAAACTATACACCTGAGACATGTATGTATGGTACCATCACATATGTCTACATGTCTGCCTGGCCTACCAATGTATGACACTGAGATATGTTCAGTGGCATATCTGAGTTTTTACAATCATAAAGTTTTTATGGCCATTTGCAAGTCATGTGTAATGTACAATATTTGACCACAGTTTCATTGTTCAACATTCACAGTGCTATGTCTCATGTTATATCTTGCAGGTGGACCCCAGCTGTACACCACTGGTGGAAAGCTTCTGCGACCCCAATGCTACCAGTGAGTGTCATCCTATATGTGTAATGGCTAGTACAAAGATTGTGTGTGATGTTATATGTTGTGTGCAATGCTATGTACAACGTACCTGTATACAGAGTTAAACTCCATAGGTTCTACATGTTTATGGACAGTAAGGTAGAGGTTGGGTCCAGGATGTGCATTTGCATCTGACTAATGTCAAAGAGGTTCCAATTGCTATCACTGAGGGCCCACAAATTTGCTGGTATGACCAAAGAGCAATGCCCACAGTGCCAGAATCTATGAACATATGTGGTAGTGGAATCAAAACTGAACATGACACAGCACTGTATACCTAAGAAAAGCCTTTCATATACGCAGATGGGTTGTTGTTACTCATGTTGCAATATATGTGTGATATGTCTGGTTATCCCTTACATGGTCTATGAATCAAAACACAGTGATGACAGTAACAACATGTAACAGAAGTGCAAGTTCCTACACATCTATGCAGAGTGACAATATGTGGTTCACAGAACATGTTCCTGCTGTTTGTGCCCCAGGAAAGTCACAGTAAATCAGATACTTCCAGTACCGAAGACCATTTGAATAGAGCCCTAAGATTAGCAGACAGTGGACAACATACCACACTTGAATTTGCAGTTGAATTTCCCTCTCATGTGGTTTGATACCCCATATTCTTTGTTGTGTGTATCAACATTGCTATAACCCTGTCATCTTCAAAGATCTGGAAAGGTGTGCTAGACTAGCGGGATGTCATACAACAGTGTCATATGACATGCCAATATCCAATTCAACTCCTGTCCTGGCCCTGTTAGTCTACAGGATGTAATGCAAACCATTAGCAATTGCTATTCCAAGATCCCTTTGCAGATGAGATGTAGGGCATTCATGCACCCACCTTTTAAAAGGATGTGCTGAGTGCTGGTGTGCAGCAAAGTGACATGAAGTTTGGACCCATATGTACAGGCAATAGATTGCATAGTGGGACACATCCAGTTAATCAGGGAGGATGCTAGGAGTTATGACACGGCCCACCATCTATTGACATGAGTGGATCATGCATATCTGTGTGATTGAGTGAGCTACCCCCCATCCATTCTCACATATGATACCATTCACATGGTATATTCCATATAGCAATGTGCCCAGATATGTGTCCTTGTCCTATCAGGCACATACTGTCGTGAGACATGCCATCTAACTTACAGTCCTTGCTCAGATGACTTTGCTAAATGGCAATGGATCTAGTGGCAATGGAATATGCAGAAGGGACATTGATGAGCAATGTAGCATGATGAGGGTGCCATATGATGGTCAGTAAACAACATTTTTCCTAACTATAGTGAATGATGACATGGTCAATTAAAGATGTCCTAAGCCAGGGCATTGCTATTGTGTAACATTATCTTGGAACTTGACGATAATCAATACAAAGATGACAGATATTAGACAGCATGCTTGATGTTCATTTGCCAAATAGACCTTTGTATGACATGTATTCTTTTGGTTTACTCAGGAAACATGAACCCATCCCAGAAGCACAATTTTTAAAAGAGGGCTGAACACTATCGCCGCATCTGCCAGGTGCGAAAGACCTTCAAGAGAATGGGGAAAACATATGACCAGGAGAGAGCATTTTGGTCCTGGAGGGCCTTTCCCCAAGGGGCTCCAACTATAGAAACCATCTGCCTCCACCCACCCCGGAAAGTTCAAGGCTTGGCCCATACATAGTGGTGTACCTGCAGGGGCAGTTTCATTCACCTCCACCACCACAACAACTTCCCCTTCCACATCACATGTCCCACCAAATGTACTTTGGGCAGCTTTTGAGTGGGACATTCAGCAGGAAGTGGCAGACATGAAGTTCCGATTCCCCAGCCTGGAACTCTAGAACGACCAGGTGCTTATCCTGCTCTGGGAGATGAAGGCAGCCGTGGCAAGACGATGAGGAGTAGGATGGTCTAAATGGACCCTTCCTTCCCCACCCTCTTGTATATAGATTTTTAATGTTGAGGTTTTTAGATAGGTAGTTTTACCTATGCTAGCATAGCATAGGTTAGTTGTAGTACATAGCAGTTTTTATTGGGGTTGGGTTTGTTTTTTGGGTTTATTTGCATTGGGTGTTAGTCAGGGGTGATGTTTTAGGTCTCTGTACTTTCAAAAAAACTTTTTTTTTTAAACACAAAAACTATATATCTTCGTTTAGGCCTAGATGCTTAGTTAGTTTATGTTACTGTTGTCCTTGTCTACATATGTGTTTTAAGAGTGGATTGGGAGTTGAGGTTTATCATCTGGTGTTAAATGTATAGGATACGTTAGCATAATATAGCTGTAGATATAAATTTGTTTAAGGTAGTGTAGGTTAGGAAGTTTAGGAAGATTTTAGTGAAAGATTTATAGTTATATTATATTTTCTTGTTTCATACATTTTGGTCTCCATCATGATTTGCTGTCTAGGATTTAGCATGTCTACACAGGTTATGTTAGGTACATGCCTTTGGCTTTGCAAGCAGTATTTGGAAACCTGTGACAAGGTGAATTCCTTATGGGCAAGCACGTGTCAGGTTGGCAATGAGAACCCATCAGCTATCTACAAACATTATTGAGCAATGTAAGTGTCAATCTGGATGTGACTGGATACACATCCCATAAGAAGTATTCATGTGCATTTACTCTGTGTTGGTAAGTCATGAGACATACATTTGTGGAATGTTGTTCTTGCACTCACCAAAAATGATGTATTTGTTACTCACATACTTATGCCTGTCCCTTACAGACTTAAGCTTGCATCATGTAGTTGTAACTTCAAAGTAAGATTGTTTCTACTATCCTTACTTTGACCAGCCACCTGTGGTGTGGGTTATATCAGCTCTCACAATGACTGTATGATACCTATTGCATTACGTTCTTTGCAGCCTCACCAAACTGTTTGTTTATCAGTGTACATATCATAATCGCTTTGTCTCCACCTGCAATCCACACATATCCCTTTAGTAAGCAATCACTGTATTTGCTTCACATAATGCAACACGTTCATGTAGTTCCTGCTTCAGACACACATACGGCACCAAGGATGTAATTAGTGATTTCATATACCTGTGTTCAGTTATGTGCAGTACTGATGCACATTCCATGTAAGAACAACCCAAACAGATGAATTTAGCCATGGGATGCTGTGACAGAGTCCATGAGGGTGAACATATCATGGGACATGTGTAGGAGAGGGCTCCTTTAGTGAGGAGGAGGACCGTATTGCCTTTAGGGAAGAATGGCCACAATGACAGTCCACATATGTGAGCGGTCAATAGTGGGAAATTTGAATTGAGGACAGTGCCAGATGTTTTGACAATGGCAATATCTTAAGCAAAGCGCAAAGGAGAAAGGGGCCATGTGCCACAGGTAACTGCTACCAGACAGTTTTCCTGGTGAAAGATGTTCCTTCCTAAACTTCATCCTCTGATAATGTGGTGCCGCCTGTGATAGGGGTGTTGTAGGTACTGAAGTAGCAGGAGGAATTTACACATCAGGGGCTGAAGATGTGAATACCAAGACCATGGCAGCTCTCATCTGTGGCAACACATGAGAAAGTACAGCAGAAAAGAAGACCTGCAGGCTTTGCAGCACTGTAGCAACGTCACAGTAAAGGGCACCCAAGGAGGTAACGAGGGAGTCCTGCTTCCGCAACATGGACTCCAAGACATTTACTATAGCTCCCATGCTGTTTGCAACCTCGCTAGTGCCACTTTGGCTGAGTATTTGCTGATGCCTCTGCCTCATGACACCAGTGATGCCAGCCAGGGACTGCTCCCAGGATTTTGTGGAGAGTATCCAGATGTATGGTTTGCCTCTAAGGTACCTGTCACAGTCCCTTTCCCCACCAGCCCAGTATCTGCCAGCTCACATGGGACTCCTACCACTGTTTGTTGCAATGTAAGTCCTGGGTCGTGGAAGTCCAGACCTCTAGGCTTCTGGACTGGCAGGTGGTGTTTGTTATATGTCAGGTGGCTCATCTGGAGACCCCGCAATGGTGTCTAGCCTCTCTGCGACTGGAGATGGTATCTCAAGTTGGCACCCATGATTTCCTGGAGAGTATCCAGATGTAAGGCTTGCAGCTGGTCATCCATATCTTCAGAGAATTCCAGGGCAGTCAGCTGGCCAGCAGGTATGGTTTCATCCTCTGCAATGAAAAGGAGATATTTTAATGTGGATGTCTGCTAGATGAGATGTTTACATGAGTAATCAGGTTCACAATACATTTTTAAAAACAGGCATTGTCAATGCCTCATTTCCAAGGCCCTTGGAACACACTGCACAACTGGAGTGTCATTGTATTTGCCGCTCCGGTGGCAAAGTGTGCAGGACCCTAATTTACAAGATCTCACCACGCCAACCTGTATAGCCTGTCATGGCCCTGTAAATGTGTACCCTTTTCATTCATAAAACTGCATAAAAGGTTAATTCTATGGGTGTTGCTGTGGGTGTTCCCATGCAACACCCATGGAATACAAAGGAATGTGACCCCTTTCCAGATTTAGATGTCTGGAAATGCATCAGATTCATATAACCTCTCAAAGCTGGCATTGAAGTGGTGCACAGGATAAGAAGGACCTAAATCTCCACGTTTGTGCCCTCCTTTAATGTGTGCTGCATTCTGGAGTAAACGTCATATATGATTGCTTATGTTCAGTTAAGTGTCCCTTCCAGCACATGGGCAATCATCCCTGCTACCCAGTCACACTTACACCATGGTGCAAGGTTGGCTATGTTGGTGCTAGACAGCAGTTAGTTCACCATAACGGAGGAATGTATATGGATGCATTGCATTTTAGTAAATTCGTCCCTGCACTTTCAAAATGATACAACACATCACAGCAGGCTGACTTGCAGCACTATGTTGCATCATTTCTACATGCATGGGGCCCTCAGCTGCATAGTGATGTGTAGACACCTGTTGGGCATGGATATTGATGCACAATTTCCCAATATTTCTGTTACATATGGGTTTTTGTCACAAGCACTGTGTTCCTCCTCTGAGGGGATTTGCCCTGTCCTACTGAGAGGTTTCTCTCACTTACATTTCTCCCATTACATCCTAATGTGAGTTATTTATCTGCAGAGTGTCACACATCATGTGACTCAGGACCATGCCATAGTATGTGTAGAGACCTCCTCAGATTACCCACTTTTAGGTCCTGGTACACAGGTAAAAGGCACACAGTGTCGCTATCGCAACCATACATTAATTCTCACCTGCCTACAACATGTTGATCATGCATGGCGATGTCCATTGGAAATGCATGTTGTATTTTATAGAGAGCCGTTGTTAGGGAATCAACCCACATTGTGGTAGCAGTGTGGTTATTGTCAGGTACCTACATCTGGTTCCCACATGAGGCACCCACCCACTTCAGCCTGGGTTCTTCCATGGGTCCTATCATTTGAGGTGGCTATTTTTTTTTTTTTTTTTTAAGTATCCCTTGTTAGATCTTTGTTTGACATCCTCCAAATTGTACATGTGGCACAGTGTGACAATGTTGTATCATGCTCCATACTGGCATGTGCCACATGTTCCACCAGTCCACATGATATGTAGGTTAGAGCTCCCCAATTGGGTTTTCTCAGCAGTCCTTTCCCAGCTATATCACAAACATTTCACAGTCAGACCCATGGACCCATGTCTAATTGTGTGGGTACCATGCAGTACACATGTCCATTATAAACTCACCAGTATGCACAGTCTCCCAATTCACATAAAAAATCATTTTGCCATGCACAGTCAGAACCTACCTTGCGGAACAGTAGCAGTGTCCCACCATGCCCACACATCATCACACATGGTCCAGTGGTGTGCATTTCTTGGATCCCCCTCCAGTTGATGATTTGGAATGTGGTCTCTTCCATGGCAGCTGACACCAGTGTGTACTTGCCCTGCCCGCCGTGTCAGCTGGGAACAATATAGGGGCTTATTTCCTTGGTCTCTTGGCTTCTCCATTTCTGCTTCTGCAGTCTTTCCTGCATTTTTCAGCCATTTTTACCATGTTTTTAGGTAGAAAAGTGACACTAGGACGGTAGAGTCAGATTACGTGTTGCTAATCAGGCTAACATCACTTTTGCAGCACTAGCATCATTTTTTTTAGCGCTGTGGCACACAGGTTAGTGTCATTTCTTTTACGCTGCCCGTTCCTAACGCAATGGTGCACTGTTTTGTAAATACAGTGCAAGCAAGGCATTAGGATTTATTGTTACAGGGTGTTAAATATTTTGAAGCACCACTGTGCTGCAGAAGCAGTGCGTCCTTTTTTTAAAAATGAGGCCCTTAGTGCTTTCTGTACAGTGAACAAAGTCCGTGGGCTTCTATCCCAGGTCCACCCAACATTTCCATTCTATTTTGGATACATCTTTGGCTACATGTAAATGTTACTGTATAGAACTGGACCGTGACAATGTGTTGTCAACATGAGAGAATTAAGAACAGTGTGCCTTTCCATGTGTATTGCCATTGAACAACATTTAACAATGGTTAGTACATTGTGTAAAAGAAATAATTATTGCTTACTTCACCTTTCTCCTTACTGTGAATCCTAGGTCCTATTCACAATGGTAATTTCAATTGTAAACATCAATTTATAAGCCAAAATTCTATTTTTATGCTGTATTCATAAAAGGACTCTAAGAGGGTGTAAAGGTTGCCTTACCAGGTGTAGTCTGCCTTGGAAGTTTAAGAAACCTACAAACATGTGTATCTGTGAGCAGCCCATAACTCTTTTCTGACTCCTTTCCTCTCTAGAAAAGGGTTTTAGTTTACTCCAAACAAGGACTGCAATACCTCAATTTCCAGAATTCAAGGGGTGTAAATCAAATTCAGAATACTTGTTTGTTAACGTATCAAAGGAGACCATTTTGGAATGGTGTTTTAATTGCCATATTCCATCAGCAATCCAGATATTCCAGTAGAGAAGTCAGCCATTGATGCAGGAGTGGATAATGGGGAAGGAGCTCTAAGGATCACATTGATCTCCTTTAACTTATGTGTTGCCATCAATAATTGTCTTGAGATCTCAAGTATCTGATTGATCCTGCGTAAATGTATTGGCTCTTTGATTCACTACATACAGAGTAGGGCTCCAGAATGCCGTTCTGATACATGTATTATATGGTTCTTTCAGGACTCACAATAAGCTCTCAATAGAGTTGTGCCAACATGCTCCTCACTTACATGTACAATATAATGTTGGGGATCCTCAAACCAGTCATAGGTTGATCAAGTGTTTAGTATTAATTTTTATGTTAGCACTGCCATCCAATCACCTGGGATCGGTCAGCATTGACAGCATTTTTTGTGGGTATTAACAGTCAGATCTTCCTGATAAGTTTGCTTATCTGCATGAGTAAGATCATCGTAAATAGTGGTCTCCTCTATGAGGCACAGCTGGAAGTCATAATCTTTTTCAGTTACTCTTCAAAATTCCCCCTCATGACTCATCAAGTAGCTTTGAAGGCCAATTCACAGTTTCTACAACAAGAGAGTCACAGTAGAACCTCAATGAGTTTCCTTGGGTTGGATAGTTCTTCACACAAGAGGAAAAGCTCTGTATTTCTTCTGTTTATTATATATTCAGAAATGGAGTGAAATGTAATGGCGTTCCCAAACATGTGTACATTTCCTTGAAATTCATATGCTTCTATCCTCAGCAAGTTTGACAATCAGCTGAGGAGACTGGAGTTTTCCATTTTTTGTCAAGATCAAATCTGGACTTCTATGGCAAGGTCACCCAAAGTGTATACCTTTTGGGAGGGTGGCTTCAGTCCTTCCTAGCATGGTTCCATGGGACTGAGGGTGCTGGCAATGTGTGTTTTAGAAACATTTCTTACCTGTTTTCCTGTGACAGAGCTTTCTACTAGCTAAAGGGTCTTTGATGTTCACCAGGGTGTTTTCTTATTTATTTATCAAGACAGGTAAAAAGTGGAAGCCACTGGACCCCCTGTGTGCTCGCTTCACTAGATTTTTGCATGCTTTGTGTCTGGATGCCAATGTCTAACTTGAGTTTATAATGGTCTCATTTAATGTATGGATGGTTACCATGCGGCTGGATGGAAGAGGCCACATCTCTCCCAAATCACTACTGGCTAACTCACCAAACTATGAGATTTCTGCTGCTCTAGTGAGTAATTGTTATAAAATGTCATTCCAAAGTTTTTGTACTGCACTTTACAAGTGGGGGAAAAGTGCATAGACATTTTTGTGAAATGTGTCCCCTGCTTTTGACCACTCTTGCTCTGGTGCTGTTACAGGCTGCTTAGCACCATGGTTAGCACCAGGCTGTTTAGCACCATGCACAACCTTTTCACAATGTGCTCCCTTTCGGTATAAAATCCTATGCCTAGACAAACTCTGAAACATTTTACACACTGCATGTGTACCATGAAGTTCAAGACACATGCAATGTGTGGAATGTTTCGAGAAATGAAAACATTTCTCCTTGTTACTTTAGTCTTTTGATGAAAAGACCGGTCTGGCTATTTTAGAAGATTGGGCTTTGGTTCAAAATCGATGTGTTTTTGCATTGTAATGCACCATTATCACCTCTTATGCAATAGGAAGCGAAGCAGCAACAAAGTGTTCTCAAATATTTTCACGGTCTGTAAGTGGCCAGGCCTTTGGATGCTTCACAGCTGGCTGTCCTGTGACAGTTGACCCACTGCAAAAACATCTTCTATGGCAGATTTAGGTGAGGCTCTGTTGACAAGAAACCTAGGACCGAAGTTACAAGCCCTTTACGCAACTGCTGCGTTATTCATTTTTTTAACACAGTAGTGGCGCTATCAGTGCACTGCACTGCTTCAGATTTACAAACTGACATATTGGGCCCAATGTTTCAGTTTGTAAATCCCTGCATCGTATTATACCTGTGCCAGGTATAATGTATGCAAGGTAGGAATTCCCAGGGAAAAAGACACGCAGAACTGATGCAGGGAAATTACAACATTTACTGCATCATTCTGGGACTTCACTGCATCAGAATTTCACTTCCTGCTCAGAGCAGACATACAATTAACTCACGGCTATATCCAATGGGAACCTCCTCACATTGCTAGAATAGTGTAATTTTTATGACGCTACTTCAGCAATACGTGAGTATAGCACCAACAGATGCATCAGAATTTCTGACAGATCTATGAAAACGTGCGCCATGAAGCTCTGTATTGTAAATACAGCACATCCATGGCATCATTAGGGGATACTGGGGAAGTGCAAGAAATCTGACATATCGATGCTGATGTGTCAGATTCTTGTATACGGGCCCCAAGTGGCTTACCTGCCTCAAAATGAGGGATGGGAACTATAAGGTGGCTATATGGTCAAAGTGGGTGGATGAGGCATCCAAGGAGTTTTAGGAAATGCGTTGCTTATGTCCATCTATGAATGTTTCTGAACTTTTAATTTCACCAAATAGTTTAGAAAACTGTGAATATGAAATGTTTATACTTTATTATTAAACTGTTTTGACCTGGGTATCAGACTAATCATGTGGCCGTATTTTAAAATGTTCTTTAAGTGAACAATTGTATATTATCTGCAGGAGAGATTTAGAAAAAGATGCATATCAAGTTGTTCTCCGAAGCACAGAACAATGCCAGTCAGTAAGAGGTTAATGATTGGTTCTCCAGAAGCCCTTCAAAGTTTCATAAAAAAATCAAAACTGCAGTGATTGATCAGTAACATCTCCTGACAGATGGTGAGAGTCAAAGCATCTGGCTGGGTTACTGCAAACATAATTAAATATGAGTTGTCAAACAGGCCATGAACACAGCTATCTTTTTGTGACCCTTACTTATAGCTTTCTTGTTCTTCAGTCATGGTCCGATTAGTGTCACATATAACTTACACAGTTCAGTTGAAAGGTTAAAACTGATTACTCCCACTGATCAAAATGGTCATTTGGCAGGTCTTTACTGCCTGCAGTTTATTGGTCAAAAAGACATATGTTAAATGATGTTGATTTGCCTCTATGAGGTGGCTCTAATGTTGGTGATTTACTAGGATGTCACTCTTATCACAGAACAAAGGAAATACCCTCTAACACCCACTAAGCATGCAAGGACCTGCAGCAGTTACTTTTAAATTAGCCCCTTCCCCGCCAAGGATGTAACGGTTACGTCCTTGGCTGCGGTGCTGAGGCGCCAAGGGCGTAACCGTAACTTCCATGGATGGGCTAGCGCTCCCCCATGAGCCTCCCTCCCCCTCCCATGGGCAGGGAAGGAAGGGGAATCACTTCCCCCTCCATCCCCGCCCCCTCTCCCCCAATGACGTCTGAAGATGCATCAGAATTTCTGACAGATATATGAAAACGTGTGCCATGAAGCTCTGTATTGTAAATACAGCACATCCACGGCATCATTAGGGGATACTGGGGAAGTGCAAGAAATCTGCTCAGCTTCCAGGGCGTATCAGAAGAGAAATGCAAAAGCATTTCTCTTCCGATCACATGCTGGGGGCAGGAGAGGCATCAAAGGAAAGGAAATGCCTTTCCTTTCCTTTGATGTCTCTCTGAGCATTTCTGCAGCCCGATTGTGAAATGATCTGGCTGCAGAAATGCCCACTAGACACCATGGATTTTGTGTTTTTGTTTGTTTATTGTGGAAATAAGGCAAATCGGCCCCCAGGGTGGGCAGAAGCCAATAAAAAGCCAGGGAGTTTTTTTTCATTTATGTAAACAATGAAGGGGAGTGACCTCTAGAGCAAGCGTTGCTCCAATGGGGGACAATCTTTTATTAGGCCATTTCAGCCCCCCAGGGGCAGATCAGCCTATTTTAAGTAGACCGATCTGCCCCCGGGGGGGAGAAGCCACTATTTTTTTTTTTTACGTGAACAATGAAGGGAAGCGACCTCTTGAGGAAAGGTTGATCCCCTGGGGGAAAATTTATTTTAGGTGACTTTTGCCCCTCTTGGCGGCAGGTGGGCCTATTTTAAATAGGCCCACCTGCCCCTAAAGGGGGCAGAAACCTCTAGGCATCAGTGACTTTTTTTTTTTTTTACAAATGGGGAGCGACCCCTTAGGCAAATGTCGTTCCCCTGGGGGACAAATTTATTTTAGGCCATTTCTGGCCCCCTTGGGGCTGATTGGTCTATTACTATTAGGGCAGAAACCACTTAGGCACCAGAGATTGGGGCGTGTGTGTTTTCTTTGGGGGGACAGCCTCTTGGGCAAGGGTTGCTCCCCATGGGGGCACATTACAGTTGACCATTTCTGCCCCCTTTGGGTGCAGATTGGCCTATTTTTGTAAGGCCCATCTGCCCCCAAGGGGGGCAGAAAGCCCACCAGAGACCAGGGAAGACTAAAAAAAAAATAAGAGGGTGGGGGTATGGCCGTAGCCCCACCCCTAATACATGGGGACAAAGTTGTTTGGGCTATTACCCCCAATCCACTCCCCCGGGGGGGGGGGGGGAAGGGGACCCTCAGAAAGCCTACTTTATGTCAGGGAATAAAAAATAAAAAAACAGTGGGCGTGTGGCTACCAACCAGTATGGGCATGGTTATGCCCCCACCATAACTGAAGGAGGTAATAGTCTTTCAGCTCTCCCCCTGCACACTAAAACATCTTATCCTGCGGAAAGCAAGAGGACATTTGATTTTTGTTTGTTTTTGGTTTTACACTTGGACCTTGAGAGCTTGCCTAACTCTCAAAATCGTCCCATTTGGAATGGAGAGGACTGCACTTTTTGGCCTTTGGGACGCTGCCATGTAGAAAAATCGACGAGACCTAGACACATCTGAAAACTGAACATCTGGGTGAATCCAGGATGGTGTGCTTCACATGCACCCCACACCATTTTCTTACCCATAATGCCCTGCAAACCTCCAGCTTTGCTTGAAATCACATATTTTTCCCAGATTTTTGTGAGGGAACCTTCCCAGATCTGCAGGAAACCACAAAATTCCTACCACCCAGGATTGTCGCTTCTGTACCAATAACAATTCTGACCCACTTGTCAGCCTATAATTTTTTTTTTTCCAAACTGCCCGTTTGGATCCGCTTTGGTTCCCTTTCAATTTTGACTTTTTTTTTACTCTTCTCTGTCAAAGGTACTTGGCCCACCTACACAAATGAGGTATCATTTTTATCGGGAGACTGAGGGGAACGTTAGGTGGTAGGAAATATGTGCTGGTGCAGTGATCCTACACAGAAATGTGGGAAAAATTAGATTTTTTAGCTAAATTTGAGGTTTGCTGAGGATTCTGGGTAAGAAAACACAGGGGGATCCATACAAGTCACACCTCCATGGATTCCCTCGGGTGTCTAGTTTTCAGAAATGTCTTGGTGTGGTAGGTTTCCCTAGATGGATGCTGAGCGCAGGACCAAAAATGCTGGTGCCCCCAGGCAAAAACAGGTAGCTTTGCATTTGATAATTTTGATGTGTCTACGTAGAGTTTTGGGGCATTTCCCTTCGTGGGCACTAGGCATATGCACACAAGTGAGGTAGCATTTGTATTGTGACACCTGGAGGAATGCTGAGTGGAAGGATATTTGTGGCTCCTCTCAGATTCAAGAATTTCCTATCACTGTAATGTAAGGAAATAATGTTTGTTTTTGCCAGATTTTGAAGTATGCAAAGGATTCTGGGTAACAAAACCTGGTGAAAGCGCCACAAGTTTCCCCATCCTGGGTTCCTCTAGGTTGCTAGTTTCCAGAAATGTCCAGGTTTGCTAGGTTTTCCTAGGTGCTGGATGAGCTAGGGCCAAAATCCACAGCTTGGCACTTTGCAAAAATGTGATGTGTCCATGTTGTGTTTTGGGGTATTTCCTGTCGCGGAAACTAGGCCTACCCACACAAGTGAGGTACCATTTTTATCGGAAGACTTGGGGGGATGCTGGGTGGAAGGAAATTTGTGGCTCCTCTCAGATTCCAAAACTTTACATCACTAAAATGTGAGGAAAATATGTTTTTTTGCCAAATTTTGAGGTTTGCAAATGATTCTGGGTAACAGAACCTGGTGAAAGCGCCACAAGTCACCCCATCTTGGATTCCCCTACATGTCTAGTTTAAAGAAATGCACAGGTTTGGTAGGTTTCCCTAGGTGCGGCTGAGCTAGAGACCAAAATCCACAGGTAGGCACTTCACAAAAAACGTGTCAGATTTCAATGTAAAAATATGATATGTCCCCGTTGCGTTTCCTGTCGTGGACATTAGGCCTACCCACGCAAGTGAGGTACCATTTTTATCAGGAGACTTGGGGGAATGCAGAATAGCAGAACAAGTGTTGTTGCCCTTTGTCTTTCTCTACATTTGTTCCTTCCAAATGTAAGACAGTGTTTAAAAAAGACATCTATTTGAGAAATGCCCTGTAACTCATATACTAGTATTGTTGTGTAGCCATTTTAGCTATAGTTTATGCACATTCTTTTAGCAAACTAGCTGTGCACTTCAACCTAGCTATGTTTTATTGTAAATTTGTTATATTATTTTAACAGTAGCCACATTTTCGGTCTTGTTTTATTTTCTCTGTAGCTGTTCTTTGCCTAGGTCAGCACTGCGTTCTTAAACAAGACATTTCTTTCACTCTGCTTTCTCAAAGCTGCAGTGAGATAGGTTGCCAGCAAAAGTAATATGCCTTGTCTTCAATGTTCACAGAAATGTGCACACTTCTACGTAGGGATCCTTTCTCGGAACATCAGCTGTTTTATTATAAAAATGCTACTTTGACCCATGTATATTAGAGGGAGATTCCAGCAGCTGCTTATGTAGACTACAGGCCTCTTGGCGGGATGGGGGATTATGGGGGTCATTCTGACCTCGGCGGTAAAAGGCGCTTACCGCCGGTCAGAAGACCGCCATAACACCGCCGCAGCCGCGGTAAACCGCCACGGTCATTCTGACCCGCAACTTGCAAAGCGCCGAAAACCCGACATCCACAAAAGTCCGCCACACCAAAGGTCAGCGAAAAAATGGCGATGACCAAACCTCCACCGTCACGCCAACAGAAATACACCCATACCATTACGACCCACAAATCCACGCGGCGCTCTTTCAAACGCGGTATTCCATTGGCGGTACACACCACCGCGGTCATAATACACACACACATAGAAAACTCAGCCACATTGGTCAGTTTGAAACACACACACCTGATACACATACTAACACCATTCTCACACACCCAACACAATATAAAACACACACCCACATCACCCACAAACCCCTACGACCCAAAATTATTGACGAAGGCAAGAGAGAGAGCACAGAATAGACAATCCCACAACACAGAGGCACTCAACACCATCACCCACACAGAATCCACGCACCAAACACCACACACCACCACACGCACCACACTCATCACCACAAATGCCAACCCACACCTCATCCACACCACCCCATGGCACCCCAAAGACACCCCAGGTTCACTGATGCAGAACTCAGGGTCATGGTGGAGGAAATAGTCCGTGTAGAGCCCCAGCTCTTCGGGGCACAGGTGCAGCACATCACAATAGCCAGGAAGATGGAGCTATGGCAAAGGATAGTGGACAGGGTCAACGCGGTGGGACAGCATCCACGCAATCGGGATGACATAAGGAAGCGCTGGAACGACCTACGGGGGAAGGTGCGTTCCATGGTATCAAGGCACAACATTGCGGTGCAGAAGACTGGCGGCGGACCCCCACCTACTCCCCCAGAATTTACAGCATGGGAGGAGGAAGTCTTGCACATCCTGCATCCTGAGGGCCTCGCAGGAGTAGGCGGAGGAATGGACTCTGGTAAGTCAAATCTTCACTACTGCTTCCCACCCTCACCCCACCTGCATGCCAAATCATACGCCCACCCCCATCACACCAACTCCTTGCAAATGGCTCACCATCACAACCCACCCATCCCAACACCAAGCCCTGCATGCGACCACAAAGCATGGACACCCATCACCAAAGCATGCCCACTGCACTCCCACATCACCCCCACAAGCCACCCTCACAAAAGCCCCCACAAGGGAATGCCTACACTTGGGTACATGGACACCCACCCATCACACGAAATGCCACACACAGAAGCAATAACCATACCTTTATACCCCTGCAGGACCCGAACGCCACCACACCGCCACAGAGGGTCCAGAGATGTCCATCCCACCCCCAGAAGAGGCCCCCAGCGATGACAGCAGCTCAGTCTCCCTGGACCCAGATGACCAGCCCGGCCCATCGGGGACCTCTGGACAGTCGGTTCCCCACAGACAGCCACAGGCTACACCAGACCCAACCCCCTCTGGGAACACCAGCACAGCTCCCACCCAGCGGGCCCATGCCTCTGTCTCCAGGACACATCGATCAGCGGTGTGTCCACCACTACAGGGCACCCAGGTTGACCCACCACCCCAACAACAACAGGGACCTGGGGGCAGTGGTAGTGGGCACACCGTCCAGGGGACAGAGGCCCAGGAACACAGGGGAACTGGGAGGGCTGCTGTGCGACAGGGGGGGGGACAGGCCCAGGGAACCGACTCTCCAAGAGGCCCTCTCCTCCATCATGGGAGCTTACCACCACTCCCAGGAGACGATGGCGACGGTACTGGCCAGGTTCCAGGAGATCCAGGCACTGCAGGAGGAACGGTACATGGGGTTCAGAGAGGAACTGAGGATCATCGGTTCCGCAATGGGGACCATCATCGTGGCCCTTAACCAGATAGTCACCACATTGCGGGACCATGTGGCACCCCAAAGGGCCCCTGCCACTAGCCCAGGCCAGGAACAGCCTACCACCTCCGCCGGGGCTAGTGGACAGGAGGCCCCCACACAACAGCAGGCCACCACAACCCCACCTCCTGCAGAAGAAGAACCACCCCGCAAGCGGAACCTGAGATCTCACAAGAAGACAGAGTAGGATTGCAAGACCCCCGCCAGCCTAAGATACCCCCTGATGTCATCCCACTGTCCCACATTGTCACCCTGTCCAACCTTTAACTGCCCCTGCTCCATCCTTCCACAGGCATATGGACAATGCACCTGTGCGACTGAGAACTGGACTCTGCCATGGACATTACTCCACCCCCACCCATCACCGTTTTACAATCATGTACCTATATGTAGCACTTAAAATAAATCACTTATTGCACTTAAAATAACAGGAGTCTGCTTGTATTCTTAACAAATGTATTACACATAACGGTGCAATAATGTCCAGTTACTTTGTGATGACAACATACCAATTTCAATAAGCTTTAGTCCATGGGCAAACAAAGCAGAAGTCACGCAGTGGGTCATACAGCTCTGAAAAGGGAAGGGAAAGTCACAAATCAGTTAACAGGAACTTGGGGGAAACACAGACAGTGGAGACGCATGAGGCCTTAAGTAAATGTAAAATGGCGGGGTGATTCTTACCTGTGTGCTACTGAAAATATTGTTGTATGACTGTATCCCTGTTGTCCGTGTCGTCCCCGTCGTCTTCCTCCTCTTCACTCTCCACAGGCTCCATAGCTGCTACAACACCACCATCAGGACCATCCTCCTGCAGAAAAGGCACCTGGCGTCGCAAAGCAAGATTGTGAAGCATACAGCAGGCCACGATGATATGGCACACCTTCTTTGGTGAGTACATTAGGGATCCCCCTGTCATATGCAGGCACCTAAACCTGGCCTTCAGGACCCCGAAGGTCCTTTCTATGATCCTCCTAGTTCGCCCATGGGCCTCATTGTACCGTTCCTCTGCCCTGGTCTGGGGATTCCTCACTGGGGTCAGTAGCCACGACAGGTTGGGGTAACCAGAGTCACTAATTAGCCACACACGGTGTCTCTGCAGCTGTTCCAACACATAAGGGATGCTGCTATTTCGCATGACATACGCGTCATGCACTGACCCAGGGAACTTGGCATTTACATGGGAGATGTACTGGTCAGCCAAGCAGACCACCTGGACATTCATCGAATGATAACTTTTTCTGTTTCTGTACACCTGCTCACTTTCTTTGGGGGGAACCAAAGCCACATGGGTCCCATCAATGGCACCAATGATGTTGGGGATATGTCCAAGGGCATAGAAATCACCCTTCACTGTAGCCAAATCGTCCAACTCAGGGAAAATAATGTAGCTCCGCATGTATTTCATCAGGGCAGACAACACTCTGGACAAAACCTTAGAAAACATAGGCTGAGACATCCCAGATGACATGGCCACTGTTGTCTGAAAAGACCCACTTGCCAAAAAATGGAGTACTGACAGAACCTGCACCAGAGGGGGAATCCCTGTGGGTTGGCGGATGGGTAATATCAGGTCTGGCTCCAGCTGGGCACATAGTTCATGTATAGTTGCTCTGTCAAGCCTGTATGTAAGTATGATATGTCATTCTTCCATTGTCGACAGGTCCACCAGCGGTCGGTACACGGGAGGATTCATCCTTCTCCTCGCAATTCCCAGCGGACGGTGCCTAGGAAGGACAACATGGAGCACAGAGTCAAGCAACCCACAGGTTCGTTCACACAGCTTGCACAGTACACGAATCGCTATGCATTGAAAGGCTTGTATGAGTGGCAATGCAAGGCCTAGGCCTGTGTGACGCAGTAGAAATTATGCCATGTGGGCCCTTGAAATGGCGGCTGCCTGACCTGTGAAGTGTGACAGTGGGATGTGAGGTCAATGCGCTGGCGTGGCACACCGTGGCGGTAGGCGGTCGAAGACCGCGGTGCTAAGCCGCATTGGTTAACATTGCACCCTATGGGTTTCAGTAGCCAATGAGGATGTGCGCCTGCGGCCGCGGTACGCACCGCCGCGGGCGTGACCGCCATTTTCTCTCTGATTAATCACTCGAGACCTGATCATCCACAGGAGAGGACCGATACTGCAAGTGCTGCTGTGACCTGGGTCTGGGAGATACAATGGCTGCTGCGACTGGTGAAAGAGCCCCTGCCTTCACTTCAGAAGAATTGGAGAAACTTGTTGATGTGGTCCTCCCCCAGTATGCGCTACTCTACGGTCCTCCAGACCAACAAGTTAGTACACAGGATGCACGTTGAATGGGCTATGCCTGTGTTGAGTGGGGTGTATGTAAGATGGTGGGGAGGGGAGCGAATGAGGAGTGCAACGCACGAAAGATGAGAGCATGTGCCACATGGCAAGGTTGGGGGGGGGCACTCACATCGACCAGGCAGAATAGTGATGATATTTCCTTTCCCACCCTGTACATGTCACATAGGTCAGCGCCCATCAGAAGATCGACATTTGGCGTGCCATCGCCAAGGACGTCCGGGCCCTGGGGGTCCACAACAGACGGGGCACCCACTGCCGAAAGAGGTTGGAGGACATCCGCCGCTGGACCAGAACGACCGCTGAGACTCTGCTGGGGATGGCCTCCCAACGTAGGAGGGGTGCCAGCCGCCAATTGACCCCCCTGATGTCCCGGATCCTGGCGGTGGCCTACCCCGATTTGGATGGGCGCGTGAGGACATCACAGCAGACACAAGGGGGTGAGTATCAGCACATTCTGCTATCTTTGCGCGCAGTGAAGGTGTCTGGGTGGGGGAGGAGGGCTGTGGCTATCTCTAGGCCAGGGCGCATTCTGTAGGCTAGGCCCCTCCGTTAGGCATGGCCCTGTGCCCCCGCTCCCCACCTCTGTAGGGTGCCAAGTACAGCTATCCATGGTCCGGCCTCACCCATGTGTGCATTTGTCGTCCATAGACCTGTAAGCCTAGTCACAATAACTGAGTAGTGTACCACAATTGCGTGGCCTAGTGCAGGGTGCTTCTGTGTCTGTCCTCTCCGACAACGGTGTTGCCAATGCATGCACTCAACCTGTCTTCATTTCTCCCCCCCCCCCCATTTTCTTTGTCTTCCTGTTCATGTGTGCAATAGCATCATCAGGCGGAGGAGAAGTGGCATCGGCGCACGAGGGAGCTGCATCTCACATGGCCCCGGAGGGCCATGCAACAGACTCCGAGTACACCAGTGAGACGGAGGGTGAGTGGAGCGCCACAACGGGGACCCGTGGAGACGTCAGCGACACCGACACGTCCTCGGAAGGGAGCTCCCTTGCGGTGGCGGCAACATCCGTGCCCACCGCCACAACAGGTACAGCCGCCACCCAGCGCACCAGCCCCGCCCTCCAAGCAGCCCCTCAGCCTTCGCCCCGTGCCCACTCGGCCAGGAAGGCGGGCATCTCCTTCGCCCCAGGCACCTCAGGCCCTGCCCCAGTTACCCCTGCTGCCCTCAGTGAGGAGGTCATTGACCTCCTGCGGACGCTCATTGTTGGGCAGTCTACCCTTTTGAATGCCATCCAGGGTGTAGAAAGGGAGGTGCATCAGAGCAATGCATACCTGGATGGCATTCATTCGGGTCAGGCTGCCCATCAGCGATCGTTCAACGCTCTGGCCTCAGCACTGATGGCAGCCATTGTCCCTGTATCCAGCCTCCCTCTTCTGACTCCCTCCACCCAGTCCCAGTCTCCTGTTCCTCTGCCTATCCCATCCACACCATCAGACCAGCCTGCACACACCTCTACACCCAAGGGCAGCTCATCCAGACATAAGCACCACAGATCGCACAAGCATTCACCCAAACAACATCCAGATGCAGACATGCCAACAGTCACTACCACCTCTGTGTCCCCCACCTCCTCATCTCCCTCCTCCCTCCCTGTGACGTCTCCACTCACACCTGCATGCACACCACCATCAGCCAATACTTCCATCACCAGCACACCCTCCAGTACAGTCCGCACACGTGCAGTCACCACCCCCACTGCCATTTACACGTCCCCTGTGTCCTCTCCCAGTGTGTCTGTCACCCCCTCTTCCAAACCACACAAACGCAGGCAGACACCCACCCAACAGCCATCCACCTCACGACAGCCTCCGTCACAAGCACCTGCACCCAAAGACAGCACACTTGACTCTCCTACAACCACATCCTCTTCCTCCACTCCCATACCCACTACACCTACCCATCCCTGTCCTTCCCAAGTGGTTTTCCTTTCCAACCTTGAGCTCGTTCCAATCACTGACCCACCCCCTCCATCTGGTAAGAGTAAAAAAAGCACCTCAGCCACCACCAGCCCTGCATCTACTATGACCATAGTGCAGGGCTATTGGAGTCCACCAGCTCCTAGGGCAGGAACATCGGCCAGCAGCAAGGGGACAATCAGCCCACCCCCTGGGAAGAGGACCAAAAAAAATAAGGGCCGGCGCGACAACCCTGAGACGGCTGCCACCAAGGACAGTAGCCTTGCCCCGTCACCTGCCACATCATCAAAGGGAGGCAAGGGCCACAGAGCTTCAGCGAAGGAGGGCAAGGGCAGCAGGGCGGAGAAGTCAGGCAGCAGGCGAGCTGCCCAGGAGGGCCCCACCAGCCCCATTCCGGTTGTGACGGACGACACCCACGGGTCCAGGACTCCATCACAGGAGGGCCCCGCGACCGCAAGGTCGGATGGCGACTGAGCGGGAAGTCTTGCCCAGGTCTGGCTCCCTAGAAACACAGGCGAAGCACCGCTGAACAGGGGCCCGCCGTGACAAGAACCGCTGAACAGGGCCCCGCCGTGACAAGAACCGCTGAACAGGGGCCCGCCGTGAGAAGCACCGCTGAACAGGGCCCCGCCGTGACAAGAACCGCTGAACAGGGGACCGTCGTGAGAAGCACCACTGAACAGGGCCCCGCCGTGACAAGAACCGCTGAACAGGGGACCGCCGTGAGAAGCACCACTGAACAGGGCCCCGCCATGACAAGAACCGCTGAACAGGGCCCCGCCGTGAGAAGCACCGCTGAACAGGGCCCCGCAGTGACAAGAACCGCTGAACAGGGCCCCGCCGTGACAAGAACCGCTGAACAGGGGACTGCCGTGAGAAGCACCGCTGAACAGGGGACTGCCGTGAGAAGCACCGCTGAACAGGGGACCGCCGTGACAAGAACCGCTGAACAGGGCCCCGCCGTGACAAGAACCGCTGAACAGGGGCCTGCCGTGACAAGAACCGCTGAACAGGGGACGGCCGTGAGAAGCACCGTTGAACAGGGCCCCTCTGTGACAAGAACCGCTGAACAGGGCCCCGCCATGAGAAGCACTGAACCGCTGAACAGGGGCCCGCCGTGACAAGAACCGCTGAACAGGGGCCTGCCGTGACAAGAACCGCTAAACAGGGGCCCGCCGTGACAAGAACCGCTCCGCTGGGCCCTTCCTGTCAAGCACCGCTCCGCTGGGCCCTTCCTGTCAAGCACCGCTCCGCTGGGCCCTTCATCTCAAGCACCGCTCCGCTGGGCACCGCCGTCTCTAGCACCGCTCCGCTGGGCCCTTCCTGTCAAGCACCGCTCCGCTGGGCCCTTCCTGTCAAGCACCGCTCCGCTGGGCCCTTTGTCTCAATCACCGCTCCGCTGGGCCCTTCCTGTCAAGCACCGCTCCGCTGGGCCCTTCCTGTCAAGCACCGCTCCGCTGGGCCCTTCATCTCAAGCACCGCTCCGCTGGGCAACGCCGTCTCAAGCACCGCTCCGCTGGGCCCTTCCTCTCAAGCACCGCTCCGCTGGGCAACGCCGTCTCAAGCACCGCTCCGCTGGGCCCTTCCTCTCAAGCACCGCTCCTCTGGGCCCTTCCTGTCAAGCACCGCTCCGCTGGGCCCTTCGTCTCAAGCACCGCTCCGCTGGGCCCTTCCTGTCAAGCACCGCTCCGCTGGGCCCTTCCTGTCAAGCACCGCTGCGCTGGGCCCTTCATCTCAAGCACCGCTCCGCTGGGCACCGCCGTCTCAAGCACCGCTCCGCTGGGCCCTTCCTGTCAAGCACCACTCCGCTGGGCCCTTCCTGTCAAGCACCGCTCCGCTGGGCCCTTCGTCTCAAGCACCGCTCCGCTGGGCCCTTCCTGTCAAGCACAGCTCCGCTGGGCCCTTCCTGTCAAGCACCGCTCCGCTGGGCCCTTCCTGTCAAGCACCGCTCCGCTGGGCCCTTCCTGTCAAGCACCGCTCCGCTGGGCCCTTCATCTCAAGCACCGCTCCGCTGGGCAACGCCGTCTCAAGCACCGCTCCTCTGGGCCCTTCCTCTCAAGCACCGCTCCGCTGGGCAACGCCGTCTCAAGCACCGCTCCGCTGGGCCCTTCCTCTCAAGCACCGCTCCGCTGGGCCCTTCCTGTCAAGCACCGCTCCGCTGGGCCCTTCGTCTCAAGCACCGCTCCGCTGGGCCCTTCCTGTCAAGCACCGCTCCTCTGGGCCCTTCATCTCAAGCACCGCTCCGCTGGGCACCGCCGTCTCAAGCACCGCTCCGCTGGGCCCTTCCTGTCAAGCACCGCTCCGCTGGGCCCTTCCTGTCAAGCACCGCTCCGCTGGGCCCTTCATCTCAAGCACCGCTCCGCTGGGCCCTTCGTCTCAAGCACCAGTCCGCTGGGCCCTTCCTGTCAAGCACCGCTCCGCTGGGCCCTTCATCTCAAGCACCGCTCCGCTGGGCAACGCCGTCTCAAGCACCGCTCCGCTGGGCCCTTCCTTTCAAGCACCGCTCCGCTGCGCCCTTCCTGTCAAGCACCGCTCCGCTGGGCCCTTCCTCTCAAGCACCGCTCCGCTGGGCCCTTCCTGTCAAGCACCGCTCCGCTGGGCCCTTCATCTCAAGCACCGCTCCGCTGGGCAATGCCGTCTCAAGCACCGCTGGGCTGGGCCCTTCCTCTCAAGCACAACTCCGCTGGGCCCTTCATCTCAAGCACCGCTCCGCTGGGCACCGGCGTCTCAAGAACCGCTGGCCCATTGACAGTGCCGGTTCTGTGTCGAGCAGGGCTTCACGAAGCACTCTGGCCATCATGCCTCCTCCATTAACAGTGGAGTCGGTAATCCATTTGATGGACTGTGGCTTCGCACTTCCCAGGATTGTTCAGTGGGCAAGCCACCCACTGTAGAGACTTGAGAGACTGTGGCTTTGCACTCCCCAGGATGGGACAGTGGGCATGGAGGCCCCTCGTGGATGTGGCGTCGTGGACTCATATGGCTGAGGTGCCCCCCCTTCCCTTCCCCCTGAGGTGCCTGTAGTTTTATCATCTGATGCCCCAACAGTGTTCTCTCTAATGGTATCTGGTCTCCTATGTGGGCTTTGCCCATGTGTTTGTGCACATTGGCCCACGGACTATGGAACTTTGACAGAATGGGCAGGACTTATTGCCTATGTATATATTTTTCAATATGTTCATTCCTTATTTTGTATCTTTCATATTGCATATTTCCCAGAACTTCAATGGAGCTATTTATAGATATATTTGATAGATCATTTTAATTGTGTCTTTGCATTATTCTGGTGGGTTTGGGGGGTGTCACTCTGACTTGTTGCTCTGCATTGGGGTGTAGGTATTTGGGGTGGGGGGGTGGGTGTATGGCGTATGTGTGTGCCCCTGAGCTTTCCTACTCCCCCCTCCCCTGTGTCGTAGGTGCAGTACTCACCGTTGTCATCTGCGCCGGCGTTCGTACTCGTGGTAGATGAGCAGGTAGACAATAGCTGGTAGGATGTTTAATTCGGGTTCCATGCTGTCCTCCTTCCTCGTGGAGTGTGTATCGGTGAGCGTTTTCCAGTTCTTAGTCTGTTTCCGCTGTGTTTTTATCGGCGGGGCTCCCGCCCCGGAAAAGGTGGCGGATTGGTGAGTTGTGATAGGGTGGGCGGTACATTGTCTGCCGCCTGCCTGTTGGCGGTGACCGCCGCGCTGTTTGTCTGTCCCGCTGTGGTGGTCGGAGTGTTAAAGTGGCGGGCTGTGTTGGCGGTTCCCGCCAGGGTCAGAATTCCATTTTTTGGACCGCCTGCCTGTTGACGGGTTGGCCGCTGCTTTATCACCGACCGCCAGGGTTGGAATGACCCCCTATGTCTTCCCAGGAGGAACCTGAAGGGCATAATTAGAGCTTAACATGCTATGCTCTAACATAGCTTACGTAGGAACTATCCTTAAAGACCTTAGTGACAATATGGTAGTGTAATTTTGGGCCAGATGTAGTCAAATCCGATTTGGCGAATAGGAAATTGCGAGTCGGTGCGACTCGCAATTTCCTATTCGCAAAATCGGATGTAGAACGGTGTCTCAGACACGGTCTGCGAATCTCAATGAGGTCGCAAAGACTCACCTCATTAATATTAATGAGGTGGGTCGCATTTTGCGACCCCATTGAGATTCCCTGCACTCACAGGGATGGTGGCCTGCTGGAGACAGCAAACCTCCATGTCTGTGACTGCTTTTTAAATAAAGGAAAACGAGTTGCAATACAAAAAAATAACGAAACCATTTGGTTTCGGTTTTCCATTCGACCACTGCCTGCTCTGAAAAAACATTAATGGCGAAATTCACAAAGGGGAAGGTGACACTGGTGGTAACTACGAATTGCTTTGCGACCGCGTTCGCAGTCACAAAGCAATTCTGCATCACGGTGCGAGTCGCAAATAGGAAGAGAACAACCGTTCCTATTTGCGAGTCGCATTCCCATTTTGCGAGTCGGTACCGACTCGAAAATGGGAATGTGCATGCAAAACGCTTCCTACATTTGGCCCTTTGTGTTTTACTCTCCTTGTCACAATCTTAATCTTATTATGCTTCATCGTCCCAGTAATTGCAATACATGCCTTATTATCTAGGATGCAGTTACTTCAATAAAACCTTATTGAAACTTACTCTGCCTCTGATTGTCCTTGCATATGTGAGACTAATATAATTGAGAGAAACGGATGAGATCTGAGTGATTACGATTTTCCTGAGGAGTCATTTATGTCATGGTACTGTTTGCCTATTCATCCCTGCTCTTGGGTGGAGGTGAGGCACTGCTAATTAGCTGGAACAAACCTGGATTAGGCCAACAAGTTGTCCCATGGTGCGGGATCAGGCTCACTCCCCCGCAGTACAGTTGAGTCTTCCGCCCGAATCCTGTTGTCTCATTAGGATAATGAGAACCTAGGCGATGGTATGGGGACCCTGGAATTCAGAGATGTGCGAATAACCACTGATTCTCAACACCTTATCTTTTGCCCATTTTGGAAATACAAGGGTTTCCTTGATACCTATTTTTCACTCTTTATATTTCAGCAAATGAATTGCTGCATACCCGGTATACAATGAAAACACATTGCAGGGTGCAGCTCAGTTATTGGCTCTGGTGTTGTAGTTTAGCAGCGATTAGATTAAGCATTAGCAGAAGACATCTTGTATTTGTAACTATTGTGAACATTTCGCAGAATCCATTTTGTATTCATGGCAGCCATTTTCTTTGCAATGTGCTCACCATGTGCTCTGTCCTACCTTTCTGTTAACTACTCTTGAAATCTGCCTAGTGACAAGTTATATTTAGCATCTCCCACTTTCGCACATGCTCAGTAAGGTCTGCAGCTGTTAGACCTTGAAAACTGTTAGCTCCTCCTACCTGTCGACTGTGCATTTTCCACATGACCTTACATGTATACAAGTCTTGTTTCTATAATTGTACCACCTCCTTTTAGCCCCTGTGTGGGTATAAAAGGACCATGCTCTCTCAGTTCAGTGTGCTACTTCAGACATTACCTAAGGGTGCTGTTTGAACTGTAGTACCACCTCATGAGGTTAATAAACTTTGTCTTTTATTTCAGTTCCTGTGCCAACTTCTTCTTACATGGTCTGAGGACTTTGTGCAGAGAAAAGTGAACCCCTTGCACTAGTAGGCCTTGCTAAGGCTTACTTCAACACTGGGTACCTAGAGTTCTTGATGAACCTACTAGTCCTATATATCCCCACAACTAGAAGAGACCATCAGACATAACAGTATATTGCTTTCGAACATTGGACATTGCATGAAAAAGTTACAGAGTAAAATGTGGAGAAGAATGGCTGTTTTTTACCTGAATTTCAATCTTTTTTTTATTTCAACTGTTATTTTCCCTAGGAAAACCTTGTAGGATCTACACAAATGACCCTTGCTGAATTCAGAATTTTGTCTACCTTTTAGATATGTTCAGCTGTCTGGGATCCAGCATTGGTTTTACAACCATTTCTGTCACTAACTGGAAGGAGGCTAAAAGCACAAAAACTAGTAAAAATGGGGTATGTCCCAGTAAAATGCCAAAATTGTTTTGAAAAATGTAGTTTTCTGATTCAAGTCTGCCTGTTCTCGAAAGCTGGGAAGATGGTGATTGTAGCACAGCAAACTCTTTGTTGATGCCATTTTCAGGGAAAAAACACATGCTTTCTTCTGCAGAAAGTTTTTCCTGTTTTTTGCAAAGAAAATGAACTTTTTGCTGTATTTTGGCTAATGTCTTGGTCTCCTCCAGGGTAACCCACAAACTCTGGGTACCTCTAAAATCCCTAGTATTTTGGAAAAAAGGACACAAATTTGGCGTGAGTAGCTTATGTGGACAAAACATTATGAGGGCCTAAGCGCAAACTGCCCCAAATATTAAAAAAAAAGGCATGGCACCTGAGGGGGGAAATGTCTGGTAGGCCAGGGGTTAAAATAATACAACAAATGAATTTAACTCTTTAGCTCTCTCTAGATGCCACTATTCCCTGTCAACCTCCCTCCCCTGCTTCAGTGTTCAATTAACAGTGGTCAAGGAGTCGAATACAAAATTGATCAAAGCATGAAACTTGTTTGATAAGTCTTGATAAATATGTTGTTCTTGAGGGTACTATTCTTAGCCAACTGAGACATGTAATCACCTTTACAATCTTTTATCCAGTTTTTATACCCAAGTAAGAAGTGTAAATTTGCTTGTCTCACCTTTAACTTCTCCTCATCCTAATGTGTTACCAAGCTGATGAAATCCACTGAGGCCAGGATTTACTCTATTGCCATTTCTCTAATCGTCTACCTAGATATTTTAATATGATATTCTGTAAATGACAATGACCTCTAACTGTTGCAGTATCTCAGTTTCAGTTTTTTAGTTGATACTTTGCTCTCAAGGTTACACCAATTTGCAGGTTTCTGAACTGTGCCTTGAATTGCCCCTATGTTCTCAGATTTAATGAACTCAATATTCAGCATCCTCTCAGCAATCTTTAAGACTCTGCATCTAGGTTGCTTTTACTGCAATGCTACTGTATATTATTAATGAACTATTAAACAAAGGATACATCTCATTCAAACCATTTCT
This sequence comes from Pleurodeles waltl, assembly GCF_031143425.1. NCBI lineage: Eukaryota > Metazoa > Chordata > Amphibia > Caudata > Salamandridae > Pleurodeles > Pleurodeles waltl. The sequence goes on along the minus strand of NC_090447.1, from coordinate 895,952,512 downwards.
TCCTGTCTCCAGATAAGAAGCAGGCACCCCTCTGGTGGATAAATTACATGTTTGCATGGAAATCAAAGTGATTGTTTCTTTTTTCATTGTAAAAATTCATCATTCATGAAGAGACCAACAAAGAAGGCAGGGGATAAAATACATGTTTGCATGGAAATCAAAGTGATTGTTTTTTTTTTCATTGTAAGAACTCATCATTCATGAAGACACCAACAAAGAAGGCAGAGGAACACCTGTTTACAATCCCTGCACAGAAGAAAAGTGCCCATCTCATAAGATAGACTTAGAGATGAATAATTGTTAGCAATTAGTTTGACATGAGGAGCACTGGGCGTGCATTAGTTACAAAGCTAAAGAAAATTATTGCACGCATCCCACTGAGATTGTGGCAGACTGCCTATAGTGGATAGGGTGCTGAGACTGCTAGTCTGGGATTGTCATGGCATGGAACTTCCAGGACATGGTAGGAAGTGGTGCTGTTTAAGTAGTTTACATCCTTTTGGGAAGTGCTTAGCACATTTCTTTACTGCATTGACTCCTTCACTTCTTATTCTAGATTGTTCACCATTCTTACATTCAATGTCTTTGTTATTTTGTTCCTTATTTCTGATCCATTACCTACTGTCTGAATTTTGACTGGACTCTGGAATACAATTTGGCTTGTTTATATGTTTTGTTCTATTTACCCTTTAACCCATTTTTGATGATTGCTATCAACCTACATCATCTACTGACTTACAACAACTTTGGCCTATGTTGACTATAGGCAACCTTTTTGAAGCTGGTAAGCATAACAGATTGTGCTGCTGTAGTTTATTAAACTTCCTAATTGTTTTCTATGCATCCTCAGTGTACACTTAACCTGCCTAAGAATGCCCATTTGTTTTTTTTTAATTTTTTTTATTGTTTTTTTCAAACAGATGCAGAGCACAATATTACAACTCGAGTGGGTACACTGAACTCTAGGCTTCCAATGTAAACAAATCATTCAGTATCACAGTAGCCCCATGATTATCACAGTAGCTCCACGATCCCTGTACTGCATGTCAACAAAGAGGGGAAAGGGAAAGGGCGGCAGGGGGAAGTGGAAACCACCCAGCAGCCCACATGCAGGAGGAGGGGGACCATAACAGGGTTCCCCTTGTTCTTTCAGGAAGATATAACTAGGGTGCAATATGCAGTGGAGTCAGGTCACAATAGTAGGTGCCACACCAGAGACTCTGGACCATCCTGAGGGAGCATAGGGTAGTGAGATCATATTCAGGTGCTGTGTCAGCTTGAAATTGTGTAGGATATTGCCAATGGTGTGCAAACTGCTAATAGTATAAATCCATGTCCGGTGCTCCCAGCCCACCCTATTGAAAGGGGAGCGTAAGCTTCACCCATGGAATCCTGGGTTGTTTCCCTGTCCATGCAGTGCCACCAACCGTGAACGGAGTTGCTGCCTAAAGCATAATGGTAGCAGAAGGGGAAGGCTGAGGAACAAGTAGAGACATTTTAGTAACACAATCATCTTTGTTATTTCTAGTCTGCCTGTCAAAGAAAGTTGGAGCTTCATCCATGCCTCCACCCTCCTCTCCAGCCAAGTCATAAGGTGGCCATAATTAGTCCTCCATAGTTCATTGGGGTCTTGGCTCAGCCATATTCTCAGGTACTTTACAGGCCCAGCCACCCACCGCAGTGGAAACTCCGAAACAAACTCATCTGTCCTTGTCATGAGTGCAAAAACCCCTGACTTTGTCCAGTTTACGGTGAGCCTGGAGATACCACTTAATCTAGTAAATTATCTAATTAAGGGATCTAAATTGTTGCAAGGATTCATGATGCATAGAGTAAGGTCATCTGCGTACATAGACACAAGGATGGTGCAGCGTGTAAAAGCTAGGCCGTGGTGTGAGAAATGCTGTCAGTCGTGCTGCAAGCGGCTCCATGGCAATGGCAAACAAGATGGGCAACAGGGGCGACCCTGTCAAAAACCCTGTGTCACAAGGAAGGGGGTGTAATCATGCCATTGAGCCAGAGGTGGGCCACCGTTTGTTCGTATAGCAGGCCTATCAGTCTGATGAACTTGGAGCTGAGTTCTAACCAGTGCAGCAGTGTAAATACTTATGGTCATTCTAGCTAGTTAAATGCCTTAGTGGTAACCAAGAAAAGTGTGGAGATTGTGAGAAGTTGATCCACTGGGCACCAAGTCAAACTGATCTGGCCGAGCTCTAAGGGTTATGAGCGGGAGCAGCTGAGAGGCAATCAATTTGGTGAGTTTATTATCCAAGTTAATCACGGATAATGCCTGTCAGATTCATAATGCTGCGGGTCCTTATCAGATTCTAGTATTGTGACAATCAGTGCCTCTCATAGGGAGGTGGGTAGTTCACCCTTAGCAAGGTCCCACGTCACACTGCGTTGAGTTGGGTTGCACTATGTGGGTTCTGAGGCAACCCGCAGTTGGGCAAGGAGAAGTACAATATTATGCCAGGCAAGGGTCCAGGACCTGGGGGCACAACTTGGGGATCAGGACTCAATCTAGCAGAAGCCAGCAGCTTTTTACATGCAGGTTCAGTTTAGTCTGGGCAGCTGAGCAGATGCAAGAAAGTGTCTCTGGAGCTTGCTATGTCAGCTAGCCCTTAAAGGCACTCTGGTGGTTCAGTGTTCAAGAAGCAGAATCTATCTTCCTTCCTCAGGCAGCAGGGCAAGAGGGCAGTCCTTCTTGCAGCAGGGCAGCTGAACAGTTATTCTTTAGAGTCGTCCATGAGTCCAGATGTAATCTGAAGAATTGGTCTGAGGGTCCACAATGTATACCTGGTGCCAAATGTGAACTGGAAGAAACTTTTAGACTTCAACAACATCTGGTTCTGGAATTTTCTTTCTCCCTAAGCCCTGCCCTGGCTCCAAGGGGTCTAGGGTGTAAATAAACTATTGTGAAGTCATTTGGTGAGTTTGATGAAGGCAGCCCCTCTTAAGTACAAGTTAATAGTTGACACATCAGTCCTCTCATCCTGACAAGATGGTCCATCCTAACAACACTTAGGGGGTCATTCCAACCTTGGCGGTAAAAGGCGCTTACCGCCGTGCAGAAGACCGCCAGAACACCACCACGGTAAACCGCCACGGTCATTCTGACCCACAACAGGCAAACCGCCAAAATACAGACATTCACAAAAGTTCCCCACACCAAAGGGCAGCGAGAAACTGGCGATGACCAAACCTCCACCGTCACGCCAACAGAAATACGCCCATGCCATCACGACCCACGAATCCACGCGGCGGTCTTTCAACCGCGGTATTCTATTGGCGGTACACACCGCCGCGCTCAAAATACACACACTTCTACAAAACACCGCCACATTGGACAATTACAAATACACACACATGATACACATACACACACCACTCCCACACACCCATTACAATATAAAACACACACCCACATCACTCACAAACCTCCACTCCAACAGAATCGTGAACACGCACAGAAAAAAGAGATCCGAGCACCCAGACGCCCATTTTACTGTCACCCAGCAATATTACCACGCACTTCACACAACACAACAATACACATCACCACACTTAGCACCACACAATCCACCCCACACATCACCCACACCACCGCAAAGACACCCCAGGTTTTCTGAGGATGAACTCAGGGTCATGGTGGAGGAAATTGTACGGGTAGAGCCACAGCTGTTCGGGACACAGGTGCAGCACACCACCATTGCCAGGAAGATGGAGCTATGGAGCAGAATAGTCTATAGGGTCAACGCTGTGGGACAGCACCCAAGAAATAGGGACGACATCAGGAAGAGGTGGAACGACCTACGGGGGAAGGTGCGTTCAATGGTATCCAGGCACAACATCGTGGTGCAGCGGACTGGCGGCGGACCCCCACCTCCTCCACCAGAATTTACAACATGGGAGGAGCAGGTCTTGGCGATCCTGCATCCTGAGGGCCTCGCAGGAGTATCTGGAGGAATGGACTCTGGTAAGTCTCATCTTCACTACTTCATCCCCCCACCCCACCAGCATGCCAACTCATACCCCCACCCTCACCCTCACCCCCATCACACCTACTCCTTGCAAATGTCTCACCATCACAACCCACCCATCCCAACCCCAAACCCAGCATGCGACCACAAAGCATGGACATCCATCACCAAAGCATGCCCACTGCACATACCCATCCCCCCCCAAACCACCGTCACTAAAGCCCCCACACGGGAATGCCAGCACTGGGGTACACGGGCACCCGCCCATTGCACGCTATGGTACACACAGATGCAATAACCATACTTTTATACCCCTGCAGGACCCGAACGCCACGTCACCGCGCAGGAGGGTCCACAAATGTCCACTCCACCCCCAGAAGAGGCCCACAGTGATGACAGCACCTCTGTCCACCTGGATCTAGATGACCAGCCGCGCCCATCGGGGACCTCGGGACAGTCGGTTCCCCTCACCCAGTCACAGGCCTCCACAGACCTTTCCCCCTCTGGAAACACCAGCACAGCACCCACCCAGCGGGCCCATACCTCTGTCCCCAGGACACGTCAATCAGCAGTGTGTCCACCACTACAGGGCACCCAGGCTAACCCATCACCCCAACAACAACAGGGACCTGGGGGCAGTGGTAGTGGGCACACGGTCCAGGGGACAGAGGCCCAGGGAAACTGAGAGGGCTGCTGTGCGACAGGGGGGGGACAGGCCCAGGGAACCCACTCTCCACGAGGCCCTCTCCTCCATCATGGGAGCCTACCATCATTCCCAAGAGACGATGGCGACGGTACTGGCCAGGTTTCAGGAGATCCAGCTCCTGCAGGAGGAACAGTATTTGGGCTTCAGGGAGGAACTACGAACCATAAGTTCCACCCTGGGCACCATCGTAGGGGCTCTGAATCAGGTAGTCACCACATTGCGGGACACTGTGGCACCACAAAGGGCCCCTCACACTAGCATGGACCAAGAACTGCCTACCACCTCTGCCGGCGCTAGTGGACAGGATGTCCCGCCACAGGACCAACAGGCCACCAGCACCCGACCCCCTGCAGAAGGAGAACCACCCCGCAAGCGAGCCCTGAGATCCAGGAAGAAGACAGAGTAAGATGCCAAGACCCCCGCCAGGAAAGGATTCCTCCCTGATTGTAATCCCACTGTCCCACATTGTCACCCTGTCCATCCTTAAACTGCCCCTGCTCCACTTTCCACAGGCAACTGGACAATGCACCTGTGATATAAGTAGTCTGGACTCTGCCATGGACATTCCTCCACCATCACCCCTCACCGATTTGCAACCACCCACCAATATAGAGCACTGTAATAAACACAGTTATTGCACAAAACAATCAGGAGTCTGGCTGTGATTTTGAACAAATGTATTAGACATGACCGTGCCAAAATGCTCATTTACATTGTGATGACAAAATACCACTGTCACACAGCTGTAGTCCATGGGGAAACAAAGCAGATGTCACGCAGTGGGGCCCACAGCTCTGAAATCGGAAGGGAAAGTCACAACTCAGTACCATACACTGGGGGAAAAGGTCAGACAGTAGAGAGGTAGTAGTCTTTAAGTAAATGTAATATGCCGGTGTGGATTCTTACCTGTGTGTCATTGAAAATACTGCTGTATCACTGTGTTCCTGTTCTCTATGTCGTCCTCTTCGGCTTCCTCGTCTTCACTCTCCACAGGCTCCACAGCTGCCACAACACCACCATCTGGACCATCCTCCTGCAGAAAAGGCACCTGACATCGCAAAGCCAGGTTGTGAAGCATACAGCAGGCCACGATGATCTGGCACACCTTCTTTGGTGAGTAGAATAGGGATCCACCTGTCATATGGAGGCACCTGAACCTGGCCTTTAGGAGGCCAAAGGTTCACTTGATCACCCTCCTAGTCTGCCCATGTGCCTCATTGTACCGTTCCTCTGCCCTTGTCCTGGGATTCCTCACTGGGGTCAGTAGCCATGACAGGTTGGGGTAACCAGAGTCACCAATTAGCCACACACGGTGCCTCTGGAGTTGACCCATCACGTACGGGATGCTGCTATTCCGCATGATGTATGCGTCATGCACTGACCCATGGAACTTGGCATTAACATGGGAGATGTACTGGTCAGCCAAACACAGCATCTGTACATTCATCGAGTGATAACTCGTCCTGTTCCTGTACACCTGTTCACTCCTGCTAGGGGGGACCAAAGCAACATGTGTCCCATCAATGGCACCTATGATGTTGGGGATATGTCCAAGGGCATAGAAATCACCCTTCACTGTAGGCAAATCCCCCACCTCAGGGAAAACGATGTAGCTCCGCATGTGTTTCAGCAGGGCAGACAACACTCTGGACAACACCTTGGAAAACATAGGCTGGGACAACCCTGATGCTATGGCCACAGTTGTTTGAAATGACCCACTTGCCAAGAAATGGAGTACTGACAGAACCTGCACTTGAGGGGGGATTCCTGTGGGTTGGCGAATTGGTGACATCAGGTCTGCCTCCAGCTGGGCACACAGTTCCTGAATAGTGGCTCGGTCAAGCCTGTATGTCAGTATGACATGTCTTTCCTCCATTGTCGACAGGTCCACCACTGGTCTGTACACCGGAGGATGCCTCCATCTCCTCGCATGTCCCAGCGGACGGTGCCTATGAAGGACAACAGCGAGCACAGAGTCAATCAACACACAGGTACGTAACCACAGCTTGCACAGAACACGATTCCCAATGCATTGAATGGCTTGTATGAGTGTTGATGCAAGGCCTAGGTATGTGTGACGCAGTAGAAAGTATGCCATGTGGGCCCTTGAAATGGCGGCTGCCTGACCTGTGAAGTGCGACAATGGGATGTGAGGTAAATGCGCTGGCGTGGCACACCGTGGCGGTAGGCGGTCGAAGACCGTGGCGCAAAGCAGCATTGGTTAACATTGAACCCTATGGGTCTCAGGAGCCAATGACGATGTGCGCCGGCGGTCGCGGTACGCACCGCCGCAGGCGTGACCGCCATTTTCTATCTGCTTAATCACTCGATACCTGATCTTCGACAGGAGAGGACCTACACTGCAAGTGCTGCTGTGACCTCGGTCTGGAAGAGACAATGCGACTGGGGAAAGGGCCCCTGCCTTCGCTGCTCAGGAATTGGAGAAACTTGTGGATGGGGTCCTCCCCCAGTATGTGCTACTCTACGGTCCTCCAGACCAACAGGTAAGTACACTGGGACCATGCTTTGTGGGCAATGCCTGTGTTGAGTGGGGTGGATGAAAGATGGTGGGGAGGGGAGCGATTGAGGCATGCATCAAACGACGGATGAGAGCATGTGCCACATGGCAAGGGTGGGGATGGTGGACCACTCACATCGAGCATGCAGAAGGTGATGAATATTTTTCTCCCCCTGTACATGTCACATAGGTCAGCGCCCACCAGAAGATCGATATTTGGCGTGCCATCGCCAAGGACGTCCGGACCCTGGGGGTCCACCACAGACGGGCACCCACTGCCGGAAGAGATGGGAGAACATCCGCCGCTGGAGCAGGAAGACGGCGGAGGCTCATCTGGGGATGGCCTCCTGTAGGAGGCTGGACTGGCTTGTAGTGAGTACCTAGGGGTACTTGCACCTTGCACCAGGCCCAGTTATCCCTTATTAGTGTATAGGGTGTCTAGCAGCATAGGCTGATAGATAATGGTAGCTTAACAGAGCAGCTCAGGCTGAACTAGGAGACGAGTGAAGCTCCTACAGTACCACTTAGTGTCATATGCACAATATCATAAGAAAACACAATACACAGTTATACTAAAAATAAAGGTACTTTATTTTTATGACAATATGCCAAAGTATCTCAGAGTGTATCCTCAGTGAGAGGATAGGAAATATACACAAGATATATATACACAATACCAAAAATATGCAGTATAGTCTTAGAAAACAGTGCAAACAATGTATTTTTACAATAGGATGCAATGGGGACACATAGGGATAGGGGCAACACAAACCATATACTCCAAAAGTGGAATGCGAACCACGAATGGACCCCAAACCTATGTGACCTTGTAGAGGGTCGCTGGGACTATTAGAAAATAGTGAGAGTTAGAAAAATAACCCTCCCCAAGACCCTGAAAAGTGAGTGCAAAGTGCACTAAAGTTCCCCTAAGGACAAAGAAGTCGTGTTAGAGGAATAATGCAGGAAAGACACAAACCAACAATGCAACAACGATGGATTTCCAATCTTGGGTACCTGTGGAACAAGGGGACCAAGTCCAAAAGTCACAAGCAAGTCGGAGATGGGCAGATGCTCAGGAAATGCCAGCTGTGGGTGCAAAGAAGCTTCTACTGGACAGAAGAAGCTGAGGTTTCTGCAGGAAAAAAAAAGGCTAGAGACTTCCCCTTTGGTGGACGGATCCCTCTTGCCGTGGAGAGTCGTGCAAAAGTGTTTTCCCGCCGAAAGAATGCCAACAAGCCTTGCTAGCTGCAAATCATGCGGTTAGTGTTTTTGGACGCTGCTGTGGCCCAGGAAGGACCAGGATGTGGCAAATTGCGCCAGGAGGTAGAGGGGACGTCGAGCAAGACAAGGAGCCCTCTCAGCAGCAGGTAGCATCCAGAGAAGTGCCAGAAACAGGCACTAAAAGGATGTGTGAAATGGTGCTCACCCGAAGTTACACAAAGGAGTTCCACGTCGCCGGAGACCAACTTAGAAAGTTGTGCAATGCAGGTTAGAGTGCCGTGGACCCAGGCTTGGCTGTGCACAAAGGATTTCCACCGGAAGTGCACAGGGGCCGGAGTAGCTGCAAAAGTCGCGGTTCCCAGCAATGCAGTCTAGCGAGGTGAGGCAAGGACTTACCTCCACCAAACTTGGACTGAAGAGTCACTGGACTGTGGGGGTCAATTGGACAGAGTTGCTGGAGACCCAAGGAACCGGTAATGCAGCTTTTTGGTGCCTGCGGTTGCAGGGGGAAGATTTCGTCGACCCACGGGAGATTTCTTCGGAGCTTCTAGTGCAGAGAGGAGGCAGACTACCCCCACAGCATGCACCACCAGGAAAACAGTCGAGAAGGTGGCAGGATCAGCGTTACAAAGTTGCAGTAGTCGTCTTAGCTACTATGTTGCAGTTTTGCAGGCTTCCAGCGCGGTCAGCAGTCGATTCCTTGGCAGAAGGTGAAGAGAGAGATGCAGAGGAACTCAGATGAGCTCTTGCATTCGTTATCTAAAGTTTCGCCAGAGACAGAGACCCTAAATAGCCAGAAAAGAGGGTTTGGCTACCTAGGAGAGAGGATAGGCTAGCAACACCTGAAGGAGCCTATCAGAAGGAGTCTCTGACGTCACCTGGTGGCACTGGCCACTCAGAGCAATCCAGTGTGCCAGCAGCACCTCTGTTTCCAATATGGCAGAGGTCTGGAGCACACTGGAGGAGCTCTGGACACCTCCCAGGGGAGGTGCAGGTCAGGGGAGTGGTCCCTCCCCTTTCCTTTGTCCAGTTTCGCGCCAGAGCAGGGCTAAGGGGTCCCCTGAACCGGTGTAGACTGGCTTATGCAGAATTGGGCACATCTGTGCCCAAGAAAGCATTTCCAGAGGCTGGGGGAGGCTACTCCTCCCCTGCCTTCACACCATTTTCCAAAGGGAGAGGGTGTAACACCCTCTCTCAGAGGAAGTTCTTTGTTCTGCCATCCTGGGCCAGGCCTGGCTGGACCCCAGGAGGGCAGATGCCTGTCTGAGGGGTTGGCAGCAGCAGCAGCTGCAGTGAAACCCCAGGAAGGGCAGTTTGGCAGTACCAGGGTCTGTGCTACAGACCACTGGGATCATGGGATTGTGCCAACTATGCCAGGATGGCATAGAGGGGGCAATTCCATGATCATAGACATGTTACATGGCCATATTCGGAGTTACCATTGTGAAGCTACATATAGGTAGTGACCTATATGTAGTGCACGCGTGTAATGGTGTCCCCACACTCACAAAGTCCGGGGATTTGGCCCTGAACAATGTGGGGGCACCTTGGCTAGTGCCAGGGTGCCCTCACACTAAGTAACTTTGCACCTAACCTTTACCAGGTAAAGGTTAGACATATAGGTGACTTATAAGTTACTTAAGTGCAGTGTAAAATGGCTGTGAAATAACGTGGACGTTATTTTACTCAGGCTGCAGTGGCAGGCCTGTGTAAGAATTGTCAGAGCTCCCTATGGGTGGCAAAAGAAATGCTGCAACCCATAGGGATCTCCTGGAACCCCAATACCCTGGGTACCTCAGTACCATATACTAGGGAATTATAAGGGTGTTCCAGTAAGCCAATGTAAATTTGTAAAATTGGTCACTAGCCTGTTAGTGACAATTTGAAAGAAATGAGAGAGCATAACCACTGAGGTTCTGATTAGCAGAGCCTCAGTGAGACAGTTAGTCACTACACAGGTAACACATTCAGGCACACTTATGAGCACTGGGGCCCTGGATGACAGGGTCCCAGTGACACATACAACTAAAACAACATATATACAGTGAAAAATAGGGGTAACATGCCAGGCAAGATGGTACTTTCCTACACAACCCCCCCCCCAAACGAAGGACAATAAGACTAGCCATGACCTGATGAGTCTTCATTGTCTAAGTGGAAATATCTGGAGAGTCCATCTGCATTGGAGTGGCTACTCCCAGGTCTATGTTCCACTGTATAGTCCATTCCCTGTAGGGATATGGACCACCTCAATAATTTAGGATTTTCACCTTTCATTTGTTTTAGCCAAAGTAGAGGTTTGTGGTCTGTCTGAACAATGAAGTGAGTGCCAAACAGGTATGGTCTCAACTTCTTCAGAGCCCAGACCACAGCAAAGGCCTCCCTTTCTATGGCAGACCAACGCTTTTCTCTAGGGGTCAACCTCCTACTAATAAAAGCAACAGGTTGATCCTGGCCCTCAGAATTAAGTTGTGATAGGACTGCCCCTACTCCTAATTCAGATGCATCAGTTTGGACATAGAATTTTTTAGAGTAACAAGGGCTTTTCAGGACAGGTGCAGAGCACATGACCTGCTTCAGCTCCTCAAAAGCTTTCTGACAGTTTGCTGTCCATAATACCTTTTTAGGCATTTTCTTGGATGTGAGGTCATTAAGAGGGGCTGCAATGGAGCCATAGTTCTTAATGAACCTCCTGTAATCCCCGGTGAGGCCTAGGAAGGCTCTCACCTGAGTCTGAGTGGTAGGGGGAACCCAATCAATAATTGTTTGGATTTTCCCCTGAAGTGGTGCAATCTGTTCCCCACCAACAAGGTGTCCCAGATAAACCACCTTACCCTGCCCTATCTGGCACTTTGAAGCCTTGATAGTGAGGCCTGCCTTTTGCAGGGCCTCCAAAACTTTCCATAGGTGGACCAGGTGATCATCCCAGCTGGAGCTAAAGACAGCTATATCGTCCAAATATGCTGCACTGAAAGCCTCCAGCCCTTGCAGGACTGTGTTCACCAACCTTTGGAAAGTGGCAGGTGCATTTTTCAAACCAAAAGGCATTACTGTAAATTGGTAATGGCCTCCAATGGTTGAAAATGCAGTTTTAGGTTTAGCATCTTCTGACAATTTGATCTGCCAATACCCTGAAGTCAAATCAAAAGTGCTTAGATACTTGGCAGATGCCAGTGTATCTATGAGCTCATCTGCCCTGGGTATAGGGTGAGCATCAGTTTTGGTTACCAGGTTGAGACCTCTATAGTCTACACAAAACCGCATTTCCTTCTTTCCATCTTTGGAATGGGGTTTTGGTACAAGTACCACAGGAGAAGCCCATGTACTTTCAGAGTGCTCAACCACTCCTAGTTCTAACATTTTCTGCACCTCTTGCTTTTTGCAGTCCCTGACATGGTCAGGCTGCCTATAGATCTTACTTTTGACAGGTAAACTGACTCCAGTATCTATAGTGTGCTCACACCAAGAAGTGGTATCTGGCACAGTAGAGAAGAGTTCAGAGAATTGATCTAGGAGATTTATGCAATGGTCTTTCTGCTCAGCAATACGACAATCTGCCAAAACTACACCTTCCACAAGAGCATCTTGTTCTGTGGAAGAGAAGAGATCAGGTAGAGGATCACTGTCTTCTTCCTGTCCCTCATCAGTTGCCATGAGCAGGGTGAGATCAGCCCTGTCATAGTAGGGTTTCAGGCGGTTGACATGGAGCACCCTAAGGGGACTCCTGGCAGTGCCTAAGTCAACTAAATAGGTGACTTCACCCTTTTTCTCAACAATTGTGTGGGGTCCACTCCATTTATCTTGGAGTGCTCTTGGGGCCACAGGCTCCAAGACCCACACTTTCTGCCCTGGTTGGTACTGAACCAAAACAGCCTTCTGATCATGCCATTGCTTCTGGAGCTCTTGGCTGGCCTGAAGGTTTTTACTGGCCTTTTTCACATACTCAGCCATCCTTGATCTGAGGCCAAGTACATAGTCCACAATATCTTGTTTTGGAGCTTTTAAAGGTTGTTCCCAACCCTCCTTGACAAGTGTGAGTGGACCCCTAACAGGGTGTCCAAAAAGAAGTTCAAAGGGGCTGAAGCCCACTCCTTTTTGGGGTACCTTCCTGTAGGCAAAAAGGAGGCATGGTAGAAGGATATCCCATCTCCTGCGGAGTTTTTCAGGGAGACCCATAATCATGCCTTTGAGAGTTTTATTAAATCTCTCCACCAGTCCATTTGTTTGTGGATGATAGGGTGTAGTGAACTTATAAGTCACACCACACTCCTTCCACATGGCCTTTAAGTATGCAGACATGAAATTGCTTCCTCTGTCTGATACTACTTCCTTTGGGAAGCCCACCCTAGAAAATATTCCCAGGAGGGCCTTTGCCACTGCAGGTGCTGTAGTGGTCCTTAAAGGAATTGCTTCAGGATATCTTGTGGCATGGTCCACTACCACCAAGATAAACCTATTGCCTGAAGCAGTAGGAGGGTCAAGGGGGCCAACTATGTCAACCCCTACCCTCTCAAAGGGAACCCCAACCACAGGCAGTGGAATAAGGGGTGCCTTTGGAGTGCCACCTGTCTTGCCACTGGCTTGACAGGTTTCACAGGACTTACAAAATTCCTTTGTGTCCTCAGACATCCTAGGCCAATGAAACAAGGGGACAAGTCTGTCCCAAGTTTTCATTTGTCCCAGGTGTCCAGCTAGGGGAATGTTGTGGGCTAGAGTTAGGAGGAACTTTCTGTACTCCTGAGGAATCACTAACCTCCTGGCAGTTCCAGGATTAGGATCCCTTGCTTCAGTGTACAAGAGGTTGTCCTCCCAGTAAACTCTGTGAGAGTCACTGACATCCCCATTAGCCTGTTTGACAGCTTGCTGTCTTAGACCCTTTAATGTGGGACAGGTTTGCTGTGCCACACTCAGCTCCTCTCTGGCAGGCCCCCCTTCACCCAAAAGCTCAGCAGTGTCTGCTTCAAGCTCCTCTGGTGTAGGTTCTGCACAGGGAGGGAATTCTTCTTCCTCAGAAGTTGAATCCACTGTAGAGGGAGGGATAGTAGGAAGTGGTTTGCTTCTACTAGCCCCAGCTTTAGGGAGCACTTGGTCCATTGTTCCAGGATCCAAGCTTCCCTGTCCTTTTTGCTTTTTGGCTCGAGCCCTGGTTAAAGCAAAAATATGCCCTGGGATGCCCAGCATTGCTGCATGGGCCTCCAACTCCACATCTGACCAAGCTGATGTCTCCAAATCATTTCCTAGTAGACAGTCTACAGGTAAATCTGTGGCTACCACAACTTTCTTTGGACCAGTAACCCCCCCCCCAGTTGAGATCAACAACAGCCATGGGGTGGCTAAGTGTGTTGTTGTGAGCATCGGTTACTTGGTACTGGTGACCAAGTAGGTGTTGTTCAGGGTGGACCAGTTTCTCTATGACCATAGTTACACTGGCACCAGTGTCCCTGTAGGCCTGAACCTCAACACCATTTATTAGGGGTAGCTGCTTGTACTTATCCATATTAAGGGGACAAACAACTAAGGTGGCTAAATCAATAGCCCCCTCAGAGACTAGTATAGCCTCTGTGGTCTCCCTAACCAGACCAACCCCAACTAAGTTACCAATAGTGAGCCCAGCTACTCCCTTGGATTGGCTATTAGTAGGTTTGCTCCCATCACCACTGCTATTAGTAGGGACACTAGGGGTAGGAGTAGGGGTTGTAGTGGTAGGAAGCTTGGTGCTTTTCTTTGGACAACTGGGATCTGTTGTCCAATGGCCTTTTACTTTACATAAATAGCACCATGGTTTCTTTTCTTTGTTTTGATTAAAGGAGGATGTGGACCCACCACCCCCACCAGAGTGTTTTTGTGGGCCTGATGAAGACTCATTTTTAGATTTGTCCCCACCCTTGTCAGAAGACTTACCATCCTTCTTTTTGTTGCCATCTTTGTCACCCCCTGTATGAACTTTTCTGTTCACCCTTGTTCTGACCCATTTGTCTGCCTTCTTTCCCAATTCTTGGGGAGAGGCCAGATCAGAGTCCACCAAGTACTGGTGCAACAAATCAGACACACAATTATTAAGAATATGCTCTCTCAGGATCAAGTTATACAGGCTGTCATAATCAGTAACTTTACTGCCATGTAACCACCACTCCAAGACCTTCACTGAATGGTCAATGAAATCAACCCAGTCTTGTGAAGACTCCTTTTTGGTCTCTCTGAACTTTATCCTGTATTGTTCAGTGGTTAAGCCATAACCATACAGGAGTACATTCTTAAGAACTGTAAAATTATTGGCATCACTTTCTTTCACAGTAAGGAGCCTATCCCTACCTTTTCCACTAAATGATAGCCATAGAATAGCAGCCCACTTCCTTTGAGGGACATCCTGTACAACACAGGCCCTCTCAAGTGCAGCAAACCACTTGTTAATGTCATCCCCCTCCTTATAAGGGGGAACTATCTTATGCAGATTCCTGGAATCATGCTCTTTTGCAGGATGACTATGGGGAATACTGCTGCTGCCACCATGGGTTTCTAAACCCAACTTCTGTCTTTCCTTCTCTAATTCTAAAGACTGTCTATCCAAATCCAGCTGTTGCTTTTTAAGCTTCAGTCTGGTTTGTTCCACCCTCAACTTATTGAGTTCCCTTTCTAACAATCTGTCATCAGGGTTGGTGGGAGGGACATTCCTAGATACAGAGGTATGATGGGAATGAACAGAAGGAGACCTGTCCCTTACAGAGGGCACCCTAACAGCTTGGCTAACAGAAACATCAGTACCACTGTGGTGAGAATAAATGCTTTTGCTATGATGTGAGACAACACTATTTGTATGGTGTGGCTCTTCATCATTACCAACTATGCTAGACTGTCTAGTAATGGGCAGGCTAGGAAGTTTCTTTCCTGAAATTTTTCCTGGGGGAGTCCCTGGATCAGATTGGGAACCATTAGCTACTTTTTCAACAGATGGGGCACTTTTAGCCTTATCTTGTTCTCTAAGCATGTTAAGTAACAGTTCCAAGGAAGGATTCTTCCCTACACTCAAACCTCTCTCTACACAAAGACTCCTTGCTCCTTTCCAGCTAAGGTGGTCATATGCAAGTTTGGACAGATCAACATTTTGGCCTGTGCCAGACATTTTTAGAGAGAGTTAAAGTGATAGAAAAAGAGAAAAAAGTTTTCAGAACTTTTTAGAAAGACAGAAAAAAAAACTTTTTAAACTTTTTAGAACTTTTTAGAAAGTTTAGAAGTACTTTTCAGCACTTAGAAAAGAGTGAAAAGAGGAAATGCAAAACTTTTTGGTTATGTGTATATACACTGACCTTGTTTTGTTTATTTTTCTCTTATGAAAAGTACAATGACAAGAGTGGTAAGTAGTCTCAAAGCACTTATCCCACCGCTGCACAACCAATGTAGGAGGCTGGACTGGCTTGTAGTGAGTACCTAGGGGTACTTGCACCTTGCACCAGGCCCAGTTATCCCTTATTAGTGTATAGGGTGTCTAGCAGCATAGGCTGATAGATAATGGTAGCTTAGCAGAGCAGCTCAGGCTGAACTAGGAGACGAGTGAAGCTCCTACAGTACCACTTAGTGTCAAAAGCACAATATCATAAGAAAACACAATACACAGTTATACTAAAAATAAAGGTACTTTGTTTTTATGACAATATGCCAAAGTATCTCAGAGTGTATCCTCAGTGAGAGGATAGGAAATATACACAAGATATATATACACAATACCAAAAATATGCAGTATATTCTTAGAAAACAGTGCAAACCATGTATTTTTACAATAGGATGCAATGGGGACACATAGGGATAGGGGCAACAGAAACCATATACTCCAAAAGTGGAATGCGAACCACGAATGGACCCCAAACCTATGTGACCTTGTAGAGGGTCGCTGGGACTATTAGAAAATAGTGAGAGTTAGAAAAATAACCCTCCCCAAGACCCTGAAAAGTGAGTGCAAAGTGCACTAAAGTTCCCCTAAGGACAAAGAAGTCGTGTTAGAGGAATAATGCAGGAAAGACACAAACCAACAATGCAACAACGATGGATTTCCAATCATGGGTACCTGTGGAACAAGGGGACCAAGTCCAAAAGTCACAAGCAAGTCGGAGATGGGCAGATGCCCAGGAAATGCCAGCTGTGGGTGCAAAGAAGCTTCTACTTGACAGAAGAAGCTGAGGTTTCTGCAGGAACGAAAAGGGCTAGAGACTTCCTCTTTGGTGGACGGATCCCTCTCGCCGTGGAGAGTCGTTCAGAAGTCTTTTCCTGCCAAAAGAACGCCAACAAGCCTTGCTAGATGCAAATCATGCAGTTAGCGTTTTTGGACGCTGCTGTGGCCCAGGAAGGACCAGGATGTCGCAAATTGCGCCAGGAGGTAGAGGGGACGTCGAGCAAGACAAGGAGCCCTCTCAGCAGCAGGTAGCATCCGGAGAAGTGCCAGAAACAGGCACTACGAGGATGTGTGAAACAGTGCTCACCCGAAGTTACACAAAGGAGTTCCACGTCACCGGAGACCAACTTAGAAAGTCGTGCAATGCAGGTTAGAGTGCCGTGGACCTAGGCTTGGCTGTGCACAAAGGATTTCCACCGGAAGTGCACAGGGGCCGGAGTAGCTGCAAAAGTCGCGGTTCCCAGCAATGCAGTCTAGCGAGGTGAGGCAAGGACTTACCTCCACCAAACTTGGACTGAAGAGTCACTGGACTGTGGGGGTCAATTGGACAGAGTTGCTGGATTCGAGGGACCTCGCTCGTCGTGCTGAGAGGAGACCCAAGGAACCGGTAATGCAGCTTTTTGGTGCCTGCGGTTGCAGGGGGAAGATTTCGTCGACCCACGGGAGATTTCTTCGGAGCTTCTAGTGCAGAGAGGAGGCAGACTACCCCCACAGCATGCACCACCAGGAAAACAGTCGAGAAGGTGGCAGGATCAGCGTTAAAGAGTTGCAGTAGTCGTCTTAGCTACTATGTTGCAGTTTTGCAGGCTTCCAGCGCGGTCAGCAGTCGATTCCTTGGCAGAAGGTGAAGAGAGAGATGCAGAGGAACTCGGATGAGCTCTTGCATTCGTTATCTAAAGTTTCCCCAGAGACATTGACCCTAAATAGCCAGAAAAGAGGGTTTGGCTACCTAGGAGAGAGGATAGGCTAGCAACACCTGTAGGAGCCTATCAGAAGGAGTCTCTGACGTCACCTGGTGGCACTGGCCACTCAGAGCAGTCCAGTGTGCCAGCAGCACCTCTGTTTCCAAGATGGCAGAGGTCTGGAGCACACTGGAGGAGCTCTGGACACCTCCCAGGGGAGGTGCAGGTCAGGGGAGTGGTCACTTCCCTTTCCTTTGTCCAGTTTCGTGCCAGAGCATGGCTAAGGGGTCCCCTGAACCGGTGTAGACTGGCTTATGCAGAATTGGGCACATCTGTGCCCAAGAAAGCATTTCCAGAGGCTGGGGGAGGCTACTCCTCCCCTGCCTTCACACCATTTTCCAAAGGGAGAGGGTGTAACACCCTCTCTCAGAGGAAGTTCTTTGTTCTGCCATCCTGGGCCAGGCCTGGCTGGACCCCAGGAGGGCAGATGCCTGTCTGAGGGGTTAGCAGCAGCAGCAGCTGCAGTGAAACCCCAGGAAAGGCAGTTTGGCAGTACCAGGATCTGTGCTACAGACCACTGGGATCATGGGATTGTGCCAACTATGCCAGGATGGCATAGAGGGGGCAATTCCATGATCATAGACATGTTACATGGCCATATTCGGAGTTACCAGTGTGAAGCTACATATAGGTAGTGACCTATATGTAGTGCACGTGTGTAATGGTGTCCCCACACTCACAAAGTCCGGGGATTTGGCCCTGAACAATGTGGGGGCACCTTGGCTAGTGCCAGGGTGCCCTCACACTAAGTAACTTTGCACCTAACATTTTTCCAGGTAAAGGTTAGACATATAGGTGACTTATAAGTTACTTAAGTGCAGTGGTAGATGGCTGTGAAATAACGTGGACGTTATTTCACTCAGGCTGCAGTGGCAGGCCTGTGTAAGAATTGTCAGAGCTCCCTATGGGTGGCAAAAGAAATGCTGCAGCCCATAGGGATCTCCTGGAACCCCAATACCCTGGGTACCTCAGTACCATATACTAGGGAATTATAAGGGTGTTCCAGTAAGCCAATGTAAATTTGTAAAATTGGTCACTAGCCTGTTAGTGACAATTTGAAAGAAATGAGAGAGCATAACCACTGAGGTTCTGATTAGCAGAGCCTCAGTGAGACAGTTAGTCACTACACAGATAACACATTCAGGCACACTTATGAGCACTGGGGCCCTGGATGACAGGGTCCCAGTGACACATACAACTAAAACAACATATATACAGTGAAAAATTGGGGTAACATGCCAGGCAAGATGGTACTTTCCTACACCTCCCAACATGGGAGGGATGCCAGTTTGACTTTGACCCCCCTGATGTCCCGGATCCTGGCGGTGGTCTACCCCGATTTGGATGGGCGCATGAGGACATCACAGCAGACACAAGGGGGTGAGTACACTCTAATCCTGGTGACTTTGCGCGCAGTGGAGGTGTCTGGGTGGGGGAGGAGGGCTGTGGGTATCCCTAGGCCAGGGCGATTTCTGTAGGCTAGGCCCCTCCGTAAGGCATGGCCCTGTGCCCCCGCCCCCACCTCTGTAGGGTGCAAGTACAGCTATTTATGGCCCTGTGTCATCAATGTGTGCAGATGTCGCCCATAGGCTTGTAGGCCATGTCCCACGGATTGAGTAGTCGACCCCAAGTGCATGGCGTAGTGCAGGGGGCTTCTGTGTCTGTCCAGTCCGCCAACGGTGTCGCCAATGCATGCACTCAACATGTCTTTATTTCCCCCCCCCCTTTTTTGTGGTCTTCCTGTTCATGTGTGCATTAGCATCATCAGGCGGAGGAGAAGTGGCATCGGAGCACGAGGGAGCTGCATCCCACATGGCCATGGAGGGCCATGCAACGGACTCGGAATTCACCAGTGGGACGGAGGGCGAGGGGAGCTCCACAGCGGGGACTCGTGCAGATATCAGTGACAGCGACTCGTCCTCCAAAGGGAGCTCCCTTGTGGTGGCGGCAACATCTGTGCCCCCCGCAACAACAGGTACAGCCGCCACCCTGCGCACCAGCACCGCCCTCCCAGCAGCCCCTCAGCGTTTGCCCCGTGCCCGCTCACCCAGGAAGGTGGGCATCTCCTTCGCCCCAGGCACCTCAGGCCCTGCCCCAGTCACCCCTGCTGCCCTCAGTGAGGAGGTCATTGACCTCCTGAGGACGCTCACTTGGGCAGTCTACCATTTTGAATGCCATCCAGGGTGTCGAAAGAGAGGTGCACCAGAGTAATGCGTACCTGGAGGGCATTCATTCTGGTCAGGCTGCCCTTCAGCGATCGTTCAACACTCTGGCCTCAGCACTGATGGCAGCCATTGTCCCTGTCTCTAGCCTCCCCCCTCCAACTTCCTCCACCCATACCCTATCACCTGTATCTCTGCCTATCCCAGACACACCATCAGACCAGCCTGCACACACCTCAACACCCCAGGGAAGCTCAGCCAGACATAAGCACCACACATCACACAGGCATTCACACAAGCAACATCCACTTACAGACATAACAACACCCACTGCCTCCACTGTGTCCCCCTCCTCCTCGTCTCCCTCCTCCCTCCCTGTCACGTCTCCACTCACACCTGCATGCACAACATCTTCAGCCACTACCTCCATCACCAGCACACACACCAGAACCCCCCGCACACGTGCAGTCACCACCCCACTACCATTTACACGTCCCCTGTGTCCTCTCCCAGTGTGTCTGTCACCCCCTCTTCCAAGATACACAAACGCAGGCAGTCACCCACCCAACAGCCATCCACCTCACAACAGCCTCCAGCCCAAGCACCTGCACCCAAAGACACCAGACTTAAAACTCCTACAACCTCTTCCTCCACTCCCATACCCACTACACCTACCCGTCCCACTGTTCCTAAAATGCTTTTCCTGCCCAAACTTAACCTATTTCCAACAACTCCCCCACCCCGTCCATGTCATAGGACTCCAGTCACCACCTCAGCCACCACAAAACCGGGACCTGTCATGACAGTCTGCCATGGACTGTGGAGTCCCCCACCCTCAAGGGCAGCCAGTTCAGTACGGAGCCAAAGCACTGCCAGCCCATCCCCGGAGAAACATCCGAAGATAGGCAGTGGCCGGCGCGAGAGGGTTAAAACACCAGGGACTAAAACCGCTACCATGGCTCCGGCATGAAGTGTTGAGCCAGCTGGCACACCGCCCAAAGTGGTGAAGGGCCACAGGCGATCAGGGAAGGCTGGGAAGGGCAGCACGCCCGACAAGACCGCCATCAGCCCAGCTGGCCAGGAGGGCCCCGCCAGCCCCATCCCAGGTGGGCAGGAGGACACCAACAGGCCCGGTACTGCAGCCCAGGAGGGCCCCGCCAGCCCCATCCCAGGTGGGCAGGAGGATACCTACAGGCCCGGTACTGCAGCCCAGGAGGGCCCCGCCAGCCACACGACAGATGGGCAGGAAGGCCCCGCCAGACACAGCTCAGGTGGCAAATTACCTCAAGAACCACTGAACTGGGCACCGCCGTCTCAAGCACCGCTGAACTGGGCCCTTCATCTCAAGCACCGCTGAACTGGGCCCTTCATCTCAAGCACCGCTGAACTGGGCACCGCCGTCTCAAGCACCGCTGAACTGGGCACCGCCGTCTCAAGCACCGCTGAACTGGGCCCTTCATCTCAAGCACCGCTGAACTGGGCTTGCCGTCTCAAGCACCGCTGAACTGGGCACCGCCGTCTCAAGCACTGCTGAACTGGGCCCTTCATCTCAAGCACCGCTGAACTGGGCACCGCCGTCTCAAGCACCGCTGAACTGGGCCCTTCATCTCAAGCACCGCTGAACTGGGCCCTTCATCTCAAGCACCGCTGAACTGGGCACCGCCGTCTCAAGTACCGCTGAACTGGGCCATGGAGGCCCCTCGTGGATCTGGCATTGTGGACTCATCTGGCTGAGGTGCCCCCCCTTCCCTTCCCCCTGAGGTGCCTGTAGTTTTGCTATCTGATGCCCCTGCAGTGTTCTCTCCGTTGGAGTCAGGTATCCTGTGTGGGCTTTGCCCATGTGATTTGGGCCCAGTGGTCCACGGACAATGCCTGCTGCAATGATCGGACTTGTACATTTATGTATATAAAAGTATTTGATGTGTTATATATTTTTAAGCCAGTAATACAATATTTTCAAATGTTTAGAATCATTTCCTTTTGTCTTTGCATTCTTCCAGGGGGTTTGGGGGGGGTAACTGTGATGTATTGCTATGCATTGATGTGTGTGTTGTAGTGGGTGAGGGTGGGGGTGGGTGTGTGGCGTATGTGTGTCCCCGTATTGTTTTCCCTCCCCCTCCCCTGTGTCGTAGGTGCAGTACTCACCGTTTTCTTCTGCGCCAGCGTTCGTGCTCCTGGTAGAGGAGCAGGAAGACTATCGCTGGGAGGATGTGGAGTTCGGGTTCCATGCTGTCCTGATTCCTCATGGGGTGTATGGAGGTGAGCGTTTTCCGTTCAAAATGGCTGTTTCCGCCGTGTTTTTATCGGCGGGGCTACCGCCCCAGAAAAGGTGGCAAATTGGTAGATTGTGATAGGGTGGGCTGTACATTGACTCCCGCCTGTCTGTTGGCGGTGACCGCCGCGCTGTTTGTTTGTCCCGCCGTGGCGGGCGGTGTGTTGATGTGGCGGTCCTTGCTGGCGGTTCCCGCCAGGGTCGGAATTCCATTTTTTTTACCGCCAGCCTGTTTGCGGTTTGGCCGCAGCTTTAACACCGACCGCCAGGGTTGGAATGACCACCTTAATCATCCTTTGTTTGACAGTCTGTATGACAAAGGCCAAGTCCACCTAACACCTAGTCATGTGACCCAAGATACAGACTGCTGGCACCAGATGGGCAGGGCACGAAAATGCCATCCTTCTAAAAGTTTTTTAAGAATTGTGGACTTAAAATCTGACTTTATCATTAAGTAGGTTTTTAAGTTACAATTCATTAGAGATCAAACATGATATTTCTACATGTTCCCAAGCAAAATGTATCACTTATTAAAAGCAACATGGTAACCTAATGTTAACCTTGCAGAAGGGAAATTTGATTGTTTCAATACCAGGACACATAAAATGTAAAAATGCATGTTAAAATTTTAAATACAATGTAATCTTCCTTAACTGTTCGGGGGCTAGTGTAGGGGTGACTTATATGTATTAAAACGTAATGTTTAAAACTGCACACAGGCTGTAATGGAAAAGCTTAGACATGTTTATAAGGGCTACTTAAGTGGGTGGCACAAACAGTGCTGCAGGCCCACTAGTAGCATTTAAATTACAGGCCTTGGATACATGTAGTACTACTTTACTAGGGACTTACAAGCAAATTAAATGTGCCAATTGGGTGTAACCCAATTTTAACATGATCAGAGGAGGGAGCACAAGCACCTTAGCATGGGTTACTAGTGGTAAAGTATGCAGAGTCCTAAGTAGAACCAAAGCAAATTCAGCAAAATAGGAGTAGGGAAGGCAAAAGGTTTGGTGCAAAACCACACCAATGATGTCGGTCTAATACATGGAGCCTAAGCAACATTGTTAATGCTTGTTTGTCAGAGCCACTCCACAGATTGTGCAAATGCCATTAGTCTAGAAGAAGGTGCGCCCAATGAATTTAGAAGCAGCTGTAACTTATTGGAGCCTGTACAGTTGTACAGTTCATCTATCCACTTAATAGGATTTCAAACAAAATTGTTCCAGAGATTCATAATGATCTTTTGACAAACTCTCAACACAGTGGCATCTCTGTTGACCACCACAGTGGAGGCATTGAACCTACAATATCAAAAGACAGATACACAGACAAATACTCTTCTCAGACATTGGATAAAAAAGTCTCAATTCTGACTGTGTTGAAATTTTATTAAGGAAGTTCAATCAATCATTCTGTGGCGAGATAACTGATAAACTGGGTACCCTACCTAGTGTACTATTAACAACGATCAATTCATGGAAACGGACTCAACAGGTCATGTATTGCAGAAAATACCCGGTCCTACACATATAGCTGATCACACGCTAGATCGCATAGTCAAAAAATCCTCTGATCTCACTTGTTCCCCTCCTTCTCCATTGATCTGGACTGATCATTAACTGATCTGGTTTCACATCACAAAAACATGGAAGGGCATATTTATAGGCCCCTAGCGCCAGAGGAACGATATTTTTTGTGACACTGTTGTGGCGCTAAGCACAGCGCTGTATTTACAAGGTGGAGTTAAGCCACTTTTTGTGGCTTAACGCTACCTTGTAAATACAGCTCCTTCCCATGCAGCACTGTACGTGGAGGGGGCATGCAATGGGTGTTGCTGTGGGCATGCTACAGCAACACCCATTGCATTTTGATGCTGCCTCAGATTCACAACATTTCCTAATCCTGAGGCAGCGCCAAAATCTAACGCCAACCCCAGGGGTGGCGTTAGCAGGGCGCAACGAGGAGGAATACTTTTATTCCTCCTAATTTTTTGTTTTTTCTATGTGTGCTGCATTTTGCAGCACGCGTAGAAAAAGCAAAATGGCAGAAATGATTGTTTATGTGCAGAAAGGTGTCCCTTCCTGCACATAAACAATCATTTGAAAATGACGCTTAGGCACTTCTGTGTGTGCTGCATTGTGCAGCACACACAGAAGTGGCAAAGCGCCATTAGTAATTGACACCTTCCCGCACATAAACAATCACACCCCTCAATGCAGACATCCTTGGACGATGGTGCAAGGATGCCTGCGTTGACTCTAAGAGCTAAATATAGCGCTAGCGCAGGGGGAAACACAAGGGGTCCGTATTCCCTTAAATATGGCGCATGCCTGTGTTTCTAAGGTGATGCAGCATGCGCTGACAATTTTGGCACAGCACCGTGCTGCGCCACTTTTCTTTAAATCTGGCCCGGAGTTGTGATAAGCTGAGTACCCTCAGAAGAGACATAACCAGACACTGGCACAACATTACTTGGAGTCATTCACTCCGTTTACAGAAGAAATTATAGACCTGAATGAAGCCCTGGAGGAATTTCTTAATGTCCAAATATGGCTTTTGACCAAATAGCCCCATTTCAAAAGTGCTCCAAATCTTTAATGAAGACACATACCACCTGGAATGTCACCAAATTATGTATTGAAAAACACATTGTAAAAAACTAGAACAATGTTGGCATTCTAAGAAAGACCCCTCTGATAAGTCTACATTTAAATGTGCCCTCAATGTTTATCATAAGAATATTAAGCAAGCATGCAAAGCCTCCATTTTGCTGCAAACTCTTCCAGGGTGCTATAGAAAGTCTTGAATGAGTTCACTTACCTGTGAGCCTGCCAGCCTGCCCTACCTGAGTCACAATAGTTATGTAACTCGTCAGCTGACTTCTTTGAATAGAAAATAAATCATATGATAAATTTCCAAAATGTATAGATTCTAAGGTCCATGACACTCTCTCAAGTTGCTGTCCCCACGCTGATTGTGACACTCTCTCAAGTCTTAGCCCCATTCCAATTTTGAGGGCCTATCAAATTTTACCTTGTTTACTCCAGAGGAGATAGCAAAGGCTCTGAAAAAAAGGAAAGTAGGGTTCTCCCTCTGATATGTGCCCTACCATCACTTGCAGAGACTTTGGCACTGGTAATTTACTCCTTATTCAAGCAATCAATCACCACTGTGACATTTCCCCAGATGTGGAAAGAAGCATTTACTAGGCCCATTCAAAAAAGGCACAACGTCTGGTTTATGACTTAACCAACTATAGGCCAATCTCTCTTTTGTCCCAGTTAAGCAAAGTGTTGGAAGGCCTAAGCAATAATCAACCTATCAACTATCTTGAGAAAAGCTGTATTCTAGACACCTCGCAATCTGGATTTCACTGGGCTCACAGTACAGAAACGTCCTTAGTAGCCAAAACAGATCAAATTAGATTAGCCCTGGTCTCTGGCACATCACCGATGCTGGTGTTAGATTTATCTGCTGCCTTTGACAAGGTGTCACATCAGAAGCTTTTACAAAGGTTGCAAGACTGTGCAATCCAGGGAATTACCCTAATCAGGTTTGGAGACTATTTAAGAGACAGAACTCAAACAATTTCTTTGGGTCAGTTTAAATCTCCAACAAAGTTGTTTGACAAAGGAGTGCCCCAGGGCTCTTCTTTAAGCCTTACACTTTTCAACATTAATGTGGCTCCATTAGCAAACACTGCTAGAATGTATGGCTTGGTGGTACATTCATACACAGATGACGCTCAGTTGGTTCTCTCTTAGCAAAGGTACAACAATACCCAAGCAATGTTTCCTATCAGGAATTAAAGCAATTTCTGCTTGGATGTCTTGCAATTATCTGCAACTGAATGCTGCCAAGAAAGAGATATTATTGTTTGGGAAAGCCTGATTCCATAGGGTAGATGACTGGTGGCCAGTTGAATTGGAACTTGCACCCACCCCTAAACCAGTTGTGAAAAATCTTGTTTTCCGTTTCGATAACTTGTTGATCATGAAAGATCATGTTGTAGCAACCACTGGCTCTTGTTTTCACACATTGCGTAAGTTAAGCAAAGCCCACCGTTTCTTGTCAATTTCAGCCAGGAAAACATTGGCACAGGGATTCATAATTAGTAGGCTTGACTATTGTAATGCCTTGTTAGCCTCTGTAAATGAGAGCTTACTTGTTAAACTTCAAGTAGTTCAAAATACAGCTGCCTGCCTCTTCTGTAACTTGCCATATGGAACAACTTCAGCCCCCTTTTTGCAATCATTGAATTGGCTAACAATCAGAAAAGGAGTCATCTTCAAAATTTGCTGCCTCACCCATAAAGCCTTAAGGGTTTCTGGTCCACAATATCTCTCCCAGAAGCTCCTGCGTTACTGCCCTATGAGGCATTTACGATCAAGTGAAAAAGCGCTTGTGACTATTTCCCACATAAAAAATCCAAAGCAGGGGGTAAAGCTTATTTTTATCTGGGCCTTACTAATGGAATCAACTGCCATACAAATTCGTACATGCACTGATTACCAGCATTTTAGGAAACTGCTCAAGACTACCCTTTTCTAGCCTTTATGCCTGCCTCTATACCTAGGAGCGCTGAGTTAACCCTTCTGCCTTCATTCGTGTGCTATATCAAGTGAACTTAACATAACAAAACATTACATGCTTAATCACTTTTGACAGACTGGGAAAGGGCTGGTTTGAGGCCCTACATTCGGAAAGTAATCTTAACCCTCTAAAGAGATTAAGGTCATCAGGTGCTACTGAAAATTAGCATAATCATGAGCCAGTTAATACTGAAACCCAAACTCAGAAAGATGAGGGTGATGAGAGAAACTTCACAAATCCAGCAATTATTTCCAAAACCTCCATCCATGGGGAGCCTAATGTATCAATATTCCATCAGGTGTCTACCACCGGCTCAAAAGAGACATTACCAAGTGGCCCTTCCAGGAAAAACAAGAAAAAGCTAAATAACTCAATTAGAAATGTCCCACAGGTCCAGTGGCTAGATAATTCTCAAACAAAGACATTCACAAGCCCAGGGAAGACAGCAACATTAAGCGGGGAATTGAATATAAACCCTTCTGCAATTGATCAATAAAAAGGAGCAACAGACTAATCCTCTCAATCATGAAATCTCAAGACCCAAAACTGATTCTACCAACCAGTTCACTGTCAGTAAAATTTCAGACTGTATGGACTCATCTATTACTTGGCCAATGCACCATGCTTCTACAATTCTTTTTTCTGCCATAGTTCTTTAATAAAGTGCAGGCAAAACAACACAGCAGCAATGCATACAGTATTGGCAATTACAAGACAACCATGCACTACCTTGAAACCAATGAAATGAACAAAAACTAGAACCCTTCAAATGCATTGTACTGCAGGACTAGTGAACCTGTAAAGGATGACAGTGTGGTTCTAGTATGATGTCCAGCATCCTATTATTGTCCACAACATAATGTCCATCCCCTTCAAGTGAAAGGTCTATCTTTGGGCCTGAACCCACCTTCCCCCAAATGAGCCAGTGTGCAATGTTCTACCCCAGCATGCCTGGTACACTGGAGGGGTGCTTGTCTAAGCAATTATCGCTGTAAGCATCCCATTCTGTAAAGCGCATCCCTCTGCCCCCTTGAATCCGGTGACCTAACATATTGTCTGTCATGGCTTTAGCCCATTTCCTTAGATATGCCAACCAGTTCCCCAGAGCTGGTGCCCTTGCGGACATCCATGACTTTGCAATGCATCACTCAGCAAGCACCAATGCTAGATCAATAAACAATGACACATGCTTATGTTTTTTTTTCTGTGGGACATTATCCGCAACAAGCACAGCATGGCAACTCTAGGCAGACATCTGCTTGTGATGTCAGTTATGTTATGCATTATTGAATCCAAGAATCCCACTATAGCTGTGCAGTGCAACACCATATTCAGGAAGTCAGCATCATCCTCGCCACATCTGGGGCACGTTGAGTCAGCTCCTGGGAACATGCAACTTATTTTATGAGAGGGTTAAATAGGTATGATGAAGGTAATTAAACTGGACATATCGCACACCACCATTCCTGGAGACACCTTCAACCATTGCTAGGCATTTCTCCCATTGTTGGTCCGATAAGTGCAACCCTAGTGTTTGTTCCCATCATAGCATGAGACCCAGAGGTTGTTACGGCACATGATGTATCAGTGCAGCATAAAGTACTGTGATAACTTGCATATCAGATCCAAATATCAGCAAGACTTGGAATGATTTTGAACTACTTGTTTCGCAGGTCTTGCCCCAAACCGAACCCTGAAGAGGTCACTCATTGCTGCATGGAACAGGAAAGAAAGTTCCTAGTCTTAGATTAGTGTACTCCTGCAGGGTTTGAAATGGGTGCCAGATTACATTGTGGAACAAATGTCCCCAATCCATAATGTCTGCCTCTGTCCAGGGGCATTTTACATATATCGTTATAAGCAAGGCATTCTTAGGTATGGAGCAGAGAAGCAACTCTGGCATTTACGCCAGCTTTCTGGGAGAAGCTTTTATGTACTTTTTCCAAAACCAGCAAACTGTCCTGAACAGTACGTTTGTGGTAGTATGATTTTCATCAGTTCCTCTGGGGCCCAGTAGCAGCTGTATCCCATCTAGGTAACAGCCTGGGGGATCAGGATGTTTTGCAGGGGTAGAAGTGTCCAGAATGCAGAGCTGAGCGGCTTACTAGGTCGCCATCTTGGCCACATCCCCTGCTTCAACCGTTCTTAAACAGGTACACAACAATCAAATCGTCTACATAAAATTTGGCACTATAATCTTCGGCTTCACTCATGAATTCAGCAATTCATTAAATTCTCAAACATGTTTATATCAACACCTCTCAAATGATTTGACAATTCAATGTAGTTTACTGCAGAATGACAGAGCACTGGAGTAACCCAAGAACTACACAGTCAGAATCTGCCACTGCAGATAGTAGATCATATTGGCACCCCGCCTTAGAACACCACCATACAAGAAAAAGACTATAGGTGGTACATCCTTCTCCGTTCAAGCAGCCAAACTATGGAATTCATTACCCCCAACTCCAAGAGCCACAGATAACTTTCTTGTCTTCAGAAAACTACTCAAGAGTTGGCTCTTTCCATCATAACCACCATATTCAAACAACTATGGACTGCATATGCCTATATTGATAAATCTTTTTTTCAGATTATGTGTATATTTCTAGTTAAGTATAGTTCTTCAGAAAATATGTATCGCTACTGTGTCATAACAGTAAAATACACACACACTCTTTAAACCTGTTTGACTAAGTATATTTTACCCATGGTTCCAATTATGTATTGTATGTGCATATATGTGTGTATTCATGTGTGTTTGTATGTGTGGGTGTATGTGTGTATGTATATATAAATATATATATATATATGTATGTATGTATGTGTATATGTTGTTTCTGTGCTTGGCATGTTCGTGGGTCATTGCATGGCTCCTGGGTGGGTTGTTATACTAGATATCTATGAATTCCTGCTCTCATCTTATCACACTTATCTACCCATCATCATATGTCATGTCTCTATCAAACTATCCTCCATTCTCACTCTGACTCATCCCAAATCCTTTCTACTACTTTCATCTCCTAAATAACTCTGCCTAAGCTCTTCCCTCCGCTTCCACATCTAACTCACCAAACCTCACTCTACTACTGTGACCTCCCACACAACCCTACTAAATTCTCCCGCATTTATCTCACCCTGCTACCATGCTCTCCCTAACCCTTCCACATACTCTTCCCTCCTCCATCACCCTTTACTCATCCCAAGCCTTTGGGTTGAGTAAATGAAGGATGTACTCCCAATTAACACTTCTGGATTTTTTTCCTCCTCCACCCCTCCATTACTCCAGTCAATCTAACTAACAAACTCTCATATCCGCGGGTCAAATTAACTCATAATAATACTAAAACTGTACTCATTATTTCTCGATACTAATCCATCACTAATTCTTGTTGGGTTCCAGAGTAGCGTGCTACTCATCGAAAAGCGCTTTGACGCCTCGTCAGGGGTAGTAAGCGCTATATAAATACGATTGCAATACAATACAATACAATACAATATTGTATTACAATTACTGGGCACAAAATGGTGAAGGTTAAACCACCTGACATGGAAGGCCATTCGAATATTGAGCCAGAAATAAAACAGTTTTGCACAAAATTGTATCAGGCCAGGGGACCTCTGCAAGCTCAGAAGTAGTAGGAACATAGATTGGAAACAACAACATATTTCCAGGAGTGACTCTAACATCAACTATTCCACTCTCTATCTGTCAAAGCATATCATCCACAGACTCAGCCCCAATGAAATAAATAATTGTTTAAATACAGCAAATGCAAGGAGAGAAAACATTCTAGACTCAACTAACACTATTTATTGTAGTGAGTGATAGCACCCATCCAATAGCTCAAACTGAGACAGAAAATAGATTGTGAGTTACTTACAAGGAAAACGTCCATAATGTTTCTCCCTCTTTATTATAGCAAAGGGATACATGACATAAAATTGAGGATTGCTTCTTCAGCTCTTCACTTCCAACTCTTCATTATCACACACTAACACCAAAGGAC
This sequence comes from Pleurodeles waltl, assembly GCF_031143425.1. NCBI lineage: Eukaryota > Metazoa > Chordata > Amphibia > Caudata > Salamandridae > Pleurodeles > Pleurodeles waltl. The sequence goes on along the minus strand of NC_090447.1, from coordinate 895,921,918 downwards.
ATGGAGTTCGTTGACTGGTGGCAGGGTGGGAAATTAGGCTATAAAGTTCAATAAGCAGCAATGTAATTGTAATTGTATTTATAGTGCTTACTACCCCTGACATGGCATAAAAGTGCTTTTTGGAGAGTAGCACGCTACTCCGGAACCCAAGAGGAATTATTGGTGGACTAGAGAGGGAAATAAGAGTACAATAGTAGTATTATTATGAGGTAATGTGAGTAGAGGATATTTGAGTTTGATAGATGGATTGACTAGTGTAATAGAGGCATAGAGGAGAGAAGAATCCAGAAGTGTTACTTGGGAGTTTAAAGTTCTCAGGATGAGGGTTGGGATGAGTAGAGGAGGGATACGTCTGTGGAAAGGGTTAGGGAGAACATATTATCAAGAGGGGTTTTGGATGAGTCAAAGGTGAGATAAATGAAGGAGAATTTAGTAGGGTTGTTTGGGAGATCATAGTAGTAAAATGAGGTTTGGGTTGAGCTAGATGCGATAGAGAAGGGAAGAGCTTAGGCAGGGTTATTTTGGAGATGATAATAGTACAATAGGTTTGGGGTGAGTCAGACTGGGGATGGAGGATAGATTGATAGAGCCATAGAAAGTAAATTTATAAACTTTTTTATTTATTTATTATTTCATTTACATGTATAATTTTAATTTTTTATTGTATTTATTTATTATTAGTATTATTAATTAAAGTTTTTTTTATGATTTGAATTGTTTTACAGATGTAATTTTTTTGTTAACTTTTCTCTAGTACAGTAGGACTAGAGTAATAAATACATAGATATCAAATGCATAGTAAGGGAAAATATGTGCAAGGAATATAATAATGGGTATAATAATATGAGTAGTATTGTATAAACACAGACTTTCAAGATTTGTAATATTTGAAGTTAATTAATAAGTGTACTTTTCTAACATTAATTTAGCTTTCCTCAATTTTTTACTAGCAAAATGCTTATAACAACACGTTTGATCATTGTGGTATAACCACGAAAGCAGGGTTTCATAAGTACCTAATATAACAACTTATGTAGGAGCTATGTAATAACCTATGAACATGTTAAGCATAGAATCATACACACACATATATATACATACATGCACACACACACACACACACATATATCTATCTATCTATCTATCTATCTATCTATCTATCTATCTATCTATCTATCTATCTATCTATCTATCTATCTATATATATATATACATTTAACTGTGAGTAAATATACATTTGTTTAACAGGTTTAACGAGTATGTGTATAATGTAATATTATGAAATAGTAACTATACATATCGAGAATATACACATAATCAGATAATAAATATTTGTCAACACAGGCATATGCAGTCCATTGCTGTTTGAGTATGGTGGTTATGAAGGAAAGAGCCAACTCTTCTGAAGGCAAAATAGTTACTGGTGGATCTTAAATGTGGGGGTAATTTGGCTACTTGAACAGAGAAGGATGTACTACCTATTGCCTTTTTCTTGTATGGTGGTATCACTTTTGAGTGGAGGTTTCTTTGTTGATGTATTTGTTTATTTTGTTTCCGATTAAAAGCGGTCCTGCATAGCTTTGTGGGTGATAGAAAGCAGCTTGAAGGTGGATCTTCTGACAACGGGTAACCGGTGTAGTGCCCTCATGGCAGGGGAGATGTGGGCTTGTGGCTTTACATGTAATAGTAGCCTGGCAGCTGAGTTCTGAATACATTGTAATTTTTTTCATAACAGATAGAGATGATCCATGGTAGAGGCCACTGGCATAATCCAGTTTGGATAGTACAAGAGAGATGGCACCTTGTGGGAAAATCCGAGGTGGGGGAAGATGCATTGCAGAGTCTTCAAGGTGATGAAGCTTTATTGTGATCATTTGTCCACTTGGGCATTCATTGTTAACTTGGAGTCCATGGTAATTCCAAGGTTTTCAACTTCCTTAGATACTTGAGGAGGTGGTCTGAGATCATCAGGCCAGACGCACTGTGGGTCATAATTTTTCCAGGCTCCACATGTGAGTATTTCTGTTTTGGAAGCATTTAGTTTGAGATGGCTCCAAGCAATCTACAGATCAATGGCTCTGAGGCAAGTGAAGGTTTGTGAGTTTTCAATGACTTTGAGGCATTTCAATTTAAGTAGTATTTGTGTGTCATCTGCATAGTAGTAGGATGTGAGTTGAAAAGTATTGATCAATTCTGGTAATGAAATCATGTAGATGTTGAAAAACCATAGGTGAATGACTCATCCCTGGGTAACCCCTGTTTTTGTGCAATAGGGTATGGACGAGAAGGGGGGAGAATAGATAATATTAGTTCTGTTTCGAAGGTAGGATGTAATCTAATCGAGAGCAGTCCTTTCTATGCCAGCTTTGTGGAGTCTTTGGATAAGGGTGTCATGGTCAACAGAATCAAAGGCAGCTGAGACGCCCAGGAGAAGTAGTGCAGCAACTCCATTGCGGTCGACTTTGTTTTTAAGATCATCCCACATTGCTATGAGTGCAGATTCAATGCCTCTTCCTGGGTGGAATCTAGTTTGGTAGTCTGAAATTATGGAACTGTTTTAAATGATTTGTGAAATCTGGGCAAATGTTGCTCTTTCTATCAGTTTGCCCAGTAATGGTCCATTTGTGATTGGTGTGTAGTTGTTGGGGTCCTGTGGGTCTAGGTTTGTTTTCTCTCATAATGAGACACATGCATTCCTCTTTCAGGTCTTCAGGAAATGTTCCTGTAGTTAAAGAGTTATTGATGGTTCTTCTTACAGGTGTAGCAGCAGAAGTAGATAAAATAATGTTCTTGAAGATGTGTGATGGACAAGGGTCAGAAGGGCAACAAGAAGGCCTGCTTGGTTTAACCAAATCCATAAATTCACCTTGTGATATTTGTTTGAAGGAGTACAGAGGCTGGGTTGATTTATACCTGGAGGGGACTTTAACAAAGGGGTTGGTGCTGATGATTTTCTTCTATTTCAAATAGAAGTCCTATGTGTCTGTCTTGCTTGTATAATGAGTTGCCAGTTTGTTTGTGAAATCTTGAGTAGCGGGATGACTTCCTTCCATGCATTTAGGTTTTTCAAATTCATTGAAAAGTTTATAAAATTCTTTCCTTGCAGATTTAGCATTTAGAATTCTGTCTGAGTAATACCTTTTTTAGCTTTTTTGATTGATGATTTGTAGATTCTGTTAAGTTTGTTTGGCTGAAGTTTGTCTTGAATGTTGTTTGTTTTGAGCCAGGTCTATTGCAACCTTCTGATTTGTTGCTTTATCTTTTAAAGCTCTGTGTTTCTCCAAGGTGTTGGTTTTCTTTTGTCCTGTTTAGTTTTTCTAAGAGTTATTACAATATTGAAAGCTTCCTGTAGCCACTCATAAAGTTTTGGAACATAATTAATTGTATCTAGATCTGTGCTGACTGTTAGTTGTGTTTCTAAGTTTTCAAAATTGAGTTTGCTCCATGGTCGATAGATGCATGCTTAAGTTTCTAAATGGTGTGTTGATTTGTGGTTTTTTATGTTGGAAAGTTATCAAAAGGTGGTCTGACAATGTGATTGGTGATGCTATGAACAGCAACTAGCTCAGGCTTTGCCAAAATGACATCTAGGATGTGTCCAGCGATGTGTGTGGGATTGTGTACAATCTGATGTGGGTTCAATGTGACAGGGCAGTGGTGAGAGATTTTGAATGGGGCATATTGGGTTTGTAAAACCAAATGTTTAGGTCCCCAAGAATGCATAGGTTTGAGTATAATGTTATACGTTTTGAGGCTGTATCTAGAAAAGTGTCTGGGAATGTTGAGCTGTAAGGTGGAGGTTTGTAAAGGAGGATAAAGTTACAGGAAGAAGTAGGTCTAGGGTTACATCTGGTGAGGAGGGCCTCACAACCTTGTGTAGAAATGTCTGTTTTACTGAGATTTACTGCTCATTTTAATATAATAGCAAGTTCACCTCCTCTCTTGCCTATACAGTTTTGTGTGATAGTTTCATAGCCCGGAGGAAAAGCACCATGCAACACTGGGGGCATGTCATCTCCCAACCATGATTCTGTTACGAATAGTAAGTCAGGTTGTATGTCTGTGAGCAGGTCGTATATGCAGTGTTTTTTTTTTTTTAGAGTGATTGGGCAATTATGAGCAGACAGTTTAGAAAATGTGTGTTTGTGGCAGTGTTGTTTTGTTTTGGAGACGGGTGAGCAGTATATTTTGAGGTTGTATCAGGTGTGTTGTTAGTTGTGATAACTGTGCGAGGGTCACAATAGTCCTGTTTTTCAATATAGTGTTCCTCTTCCAACAGATTTAGGAGGCATTTTGTTGGGTCTGTGTGTGTTGGTGGTGGACTTGGTGGCTGAGAGAGACAGCCTTATTAAGTAATAGATAAGGGAATGTGAAAATGTTAAGAGTAGCATATTGTTTATTTTGTTTGCGTCTGTTTTTTTGTGTGTTAGGTGTGGTGGGGGAGCATGTGGATCATAAAGTAAGGCTCTAAATTGTGCAATGGATGAGTGGTGCGTAAATACATTTTTATGTGTTGGGTGCTTATGGTAGATGTTTGTGAAGAGCAAGCATGTAGGAGTTAAGATTGGTCAGGATTTGTATTCTACATGTAGTCATGAGGATGGGAGTGGGTATGACATGAAGTATTACAAAGGTTTGTGTTATTTTGATGTGCTGCTGTGTGTGGACTGTTTTGTTTATGTGGAACAGTGAGAGGAGCTATTGATGTAGTGGTTTTCTGTGAAGGATTTGTATGTGAGTTAGTAGTGGTTAGTGGTATTAGAATATTATAGGGGGTGTTGATGTGTTTTGAAGAAGAGTGTATGAGGTGTCTAAGAGGGGTGGATATGGATCAGAGGTGTTTGTGTTAGTTTTGATCATTGGAAGAGGTAATATATGTGGTGGAGTGGATTGTAAGGATTGTATGGCTGTGTGTAATTGGTAAAGAGAGGGGGTGGGTGTTTGTAGATGGTGTGTTGGAAGATTGGGTTTACGTATTGTCATGATAAATGGGGGTCTGGCAGGAGCAAACAGAGGATACTGCTGTTGGTTTGTATGAACAGGGAGTGTGTATTTGGATGGCTGAAAGTAATGTATATTGTGGTTTTGTGTTATGTGGGCGATAGCAGGTTGTGTTAGTGGGAATAGACAGAGTAGTGTTTTACTGTGAGAATGAAGGTGTTTTACTGTTGTAGGTGTGGTGGATATGTGTATAGGTGTGGTATGAGGGTTTTTTTGTTGCTTAACGAGACATTGCAATCTGGATGAGGTCAGATTGTGATGTAAAAGTTAGATGTCTTTGCTGATAATGTGTTTGCATGTTGATGGATTTGTAGGGAGTAAGGTCCTTTATGGTATATGAAAATTGGGCAACATTTCTGGCCCTAGGCACGACCTGGCCTGAACAGACTTAAACAGGCAAATACTCTTGTCCTCTCCGCCCTTAGACTCGACGCCCGAGTTGAGACGCTCAGAGATATAGGCTTAAATAGCCCTATTGGCCAATGGAAACCAAGTCTTAACCCTAACCAATCAGATTTATAACCCTAAACCCCAAAACCATTGGGAGGAACCAGCCCTATTCACCAATCATAATCCTAGTCCTGACAGCCAATCACAACCTCAACTCTAAAATCATGAACCATTAGGAATCCCAACCCTAGTACCAATCAGAACACCAACCCTAAAATCATGAACCAATAGGAATCCCAACCCTAGTACCAATCACAACACCAGCCCTATAACCATGAACCAATAGGAATCCCAAGCCTAGTACCCATCACAACACCAACCCTAAAACCATGAACAAATGGGAATCTCACCCCTAGTACAAATCACATCAACCCTAAAATGATGAACCAATAGGAATCCCAACCCTAGTACCAATCACAAAACCAACTCAGATCCTTAAACCAGTAGAAATACTAACTACAGCAACCAATCACAACAGCATTTGCAACAACCAATAGAAACTTATATAAGGGCCGAGTTCACCGAAACCAAAGCCCCCGTGGGCAGGAAAGATTGAGCTGCAGCTGTATTCAGAATCTACTTGGATAAAGACAGGCTGAGTCCACACTTCCAAGTTAGCAGAGTCTACTTTTCAGGTAAGGGAGAGATTGTAAAACACTGAAATACTGCTTGTCGGCCATTCAGATATCGAGCTTTTTCAAGGCAAGAACAGGTGACACAGATACTTTCTAAACTCAATTTAAATCACAGAAAGAGATTGAGCAGTCTCCCAAACACACTCTGGTTAGCCACTAAGGTGTACGTAGCCTTTTTTCTTAAAAAAACAAGGGAGGCGCTTTATGCAGTCTTTTGCCACAAACTTGGAGGGAAATTTCAGAGTCACGGCTAAACAAATTAGCAGTTTACAAAGGCCAAGCTGCCTGAAACACAGGAAGCCTGTAGTAAACAGGCACGGGTAGCAGTACAAAACACTTTTTAACAAATAACAAGATTTCCCAGAAAGTCTGGGGTTCCCTATATAGGTCTCCTAGGATTCCTTGGTCACTGGGCTGTATTAGGGCGCAGGGAAAAAGCTGGGCTCACAAAATTGAGGTGGCTGTCTTTGGGTTCCCTCCACAAACTTAAAGGCCCAGTGCAAGTGTTAGAGGATGGGTCAGGTTGCCTTGGAATTAGAGAGACAATCAGCAAGCCCAAGCCCCTATGAGAAGGGAGGATGGAACTGCTGCTTTATTCAGAACCTCCTTGGATACAGACAGGATGAATCCACACATCTAAGGTAGGGGGTGAGGGAGAGATTGTAAAACACTGAAATACTGCTTGTTGTGCACTCAGATATCTGTCTTTTTCAAGGCAAAAACAGGTGATGCAGACACTCTCTAAACACAATTTTAATCACAGAAACAGATTAAGCAGTCTCCTAAACACACTCTGGTTAGCCACTGAGGTGTATCTAGCCTTTTTTCTTAAATAAAGAGGGATGGGGTGGCTTTAGGCAGGCTTTTGTGATAAACTAGGAGGGAAATTTCAAACAGTCATGTCTAAATAAACCAACGGTTTACAAAGGCCAAGCTGCCTGAAAGACAGTGAGCCTATAGTAAACAGGCACTGGTGGCAGTACAACATACTTTTTAACAAATACTTTGATTTCCCAGAAAGTCTGGGGCTCCTTACCTAGGTCTCCAAGGATTCCTTGATCACTGAGCTGTATTAGGGTGCAGGGAGAAAGATGGGCTCACAAAATGGAGGTGGATGTCTTGGTGTTCCATCTACAGACTTAAAGGCCAAGTGCAAGTGTTAGGCGAGGGTTCAGGTTACCTGAGAGTCAATCTGCAAGCCCCTTTGGGAAGGGAAGAGGGAGTTGCTGCTCTATGCAGAATCTCCTTGGATAAAGACAGGCTGAAACCACACTTCCAAGCCAGCAGACTCTACTTTCCAGGTAAGGGAGAGATTGTAAAACACTGAAATACTTCTTCTCGCGCACTCAGATATCTTGTTTTTTCAAGGCAAAAACAGGTGAATGCAGACACTTCCTAAACTCAATTTAAATCACAGAAACAGTCTATTCTCTTAAACAAACTCTGGTTAACCACTGAGGTGTACGTAGCCTTTTTCTTAAAATAGAGGGGGGGGGGGTTGGCTTAATGCAGTCTTTTGCCACAAACTAGGAGGAACTCTTCAAACAGTCACGACTAAAACAAAACAGCAGTTTACAAAGCCCAAGCTGCCTGAAACACAAGGGCCCATATTTATACTTTTTGACGCTAAACTGCGCTAACGCAGTTTACCGTCAAAAAATTTAGCGCCGTCTAACGCCATTCTGAAGCGCCATGCGGGCGCCGTATTTATGGAATGGCGTTAGCCGGCGCTAGCAGACCGGTGCTGCCTGGTGTGCGTGGAAAAAAACCACGTAGACCAGGCAGCGCCGGCGTAGGGGGAAAATGGCGTTAGGGCGTCTTAAAATGGGGCAAGTCAGGTTGAGGCAAAAAAATCGCCTCAACCCGATTTGCGCCATTTTTTTCGACGCCCAGACGCCATTTAAATGACTCCTGTCTTAGTAAAGACAGGAGTCATGCCCCCTTGCCCAATGGCCATGCCCAGGGGACTTATGTCCCCTGGGCATGGTCATTGGGCATAGTGGCATGTAGGGGGGCACAAATAAGGCCCCCCTATGCCACCAAAAAAAATAAAAAAAAATAAAAAATTATACTTACCTGAACTTACCTGAATGTCCCTGGGATGGGTCCCTCCATCCTTGGGTGTCCTCCTGGGGTGGGCAAGGGTGGCAGGGGGGGTCCCTGGGGGCAGGGGAGGGCAGCTGTGGGCTCATTTTGAGCCCACAGGCCCCTTAACGCCTACCCTGACCCAGGCGTTAAAAAGTGGCGCAAATGCGGGGTTTTTTGCCCCGCCCACTCCTGGGCGTGATTTTTGCCCGGGAGTATAAATACGACGCATTTGCTTCGCCGTCATTTTTTTAGACGGGAACGCCTTCCTTGCATCTCATTAACGCAAGGAAGGCGTTCACGCAAAAAAATGACGCTATTTGCCCATACTTTGGCGCTAGACGCGTCTAACGCCAAAGTATAAATATGGCGTTAGTTTGCGCCGAATTTGCGTCGAAAAAAACGACGCTAATTCGGCGCAAACGGAGTATAAATACGGGCCAAGGTGCCTACATTAAACAGGCACGGGTAGCAGTGCGACCCAGGAAGTCAATTGGAACTGAACTTGCGGAATTTGCGTTACAATTTGTAAAGTTTATTTGGCTCCTCCATTCTAGATCTAATTTGAGGAAAATTCATTCCTGCACTTACTTATATCTCCACAACATATAGGGCTGAATTAAATTCTGGCCTCAACAAGATTTTCTCTGCAGAAATGCAGGAAATTTGTGGATGTCCTAGAAGTGTCCCATCTACTAAACTCAGTCAAGAGTTTGTTTTTCAGAACTTGGGCTCCACAGCAGATTTGCAGTTTCTGTAATACTGTTACAGGCCGAAGAAATCAGAGGTAGGGTCTTTAAAGAATTATATTTGGAAGGAATTATTTGACAATGCTAAAACTCACTCCCAGAAAGTGTTTTTCAAACTGCAGATTTGTTTATCTGTTTTGGATTTGATATAAGTATGGCAAGGTAAAACTAGTTATGGTGCCTTTAAAATCATAGCCAAAAAAACATCAGTAGTGTTATCCTACTTTAAGATCATCACATGATTCAGCAATCTCTCATAAGCAGCCCTACTATTATCATCTTACTCCTCACCAACTACTCAGTGTTACATGGGGTAGAGCTGAAACATGCAAGCAGAGTCAAGTATATGAGACTGTGATTTATACTGGTCCCTCTGGTATCACTGAAACATGGCCAAAGTATGATAATGACCCGGAAATCAAAATGCTGTAGAGGATGTGGACATTGTAATGAGGCATTAGAGCACATAATATGTTTATGTCACTATTTGCTTAACCTGCGTAGAAAATGTCTGTGTCCTTGTTTGTTTATTTTTGGAGACTTAGGCCCATATTTATGTGCTGTATGGTGCACGGCAGCACAGCAAGTCATCTTGCATCTCAGGGAAAGGGAATGAATGCACGGTATTTAAAAGAATACTGCACATTCTTTTCCTTTTTCCTGTGGTGGTGCCCTTTAGGCAGCCTAGAGCCAACACAGGCAACTGGGTCCATATCTATACTATGTTTGCACCATTTTAGCTACATATTTTTTTAAACTAAAATGTCACAAAATGTCTAGCGTCAAAATATTGGAGTTAGCTTCATTTGAACCCACCTTGCATCAATGAAATGCAAGATAGGCCTTCCCATCCCAAAAAATATTCTAAGCTCTTAGCGCCATATTCATCCTCCCGTGCAAAATTGACGCATGGGTGGGAGGCAGACCAAATATTTATGCTAAGCTTGCTAAACTTAATTATTTAATGCCTGGGTAAGACCAGACGTTAAGGTGCCTGTGGACCCATTTCCATGGCCAAACACCATGGAATGGGCCAAGAGGTGCCCACCCCAAGCCCCCACCCGCAGCCACACCAGAGAGAGACCATAGTATGGGAGCCCCCATCCCATGTGAGTAAGGTACGTATTTTTAATTTTGTTTTTAATGTGCCATCGGGGGCCATAACGTGGGGCCCCTTCCTGGCACTGGGTGTAATGGCCATACCCAGGGGACACTGTGGTGGCGTGGGGTGGGCATGACTCCTGTCTTTACTAAGACAGGAGTTATTTTTGGGGGGTTGTGCATCAGGAAATAACACAAGGCTGGTTACCGGTATTAATTTTGCCATTAACCAGCCTACTGTCATTTTCTGTCACACAACCTCCTTTTCCCATAGGGCCACCCCCACCTGGCTCGCATCTTTTTGTTTGACGCTGGCCCAAGCTTAGCACCGGCTTGCGCCGTTCCTTAAATATGGCACCCAGCTGGCACTCTAGAAAAGTGCAAGCCGGTGCTAAACTTTTTGATGCAAAACTGCGTTAGCGAAGTTTTGCATCAAAAAAAGTATAAATCTGGGTCTTGGTGCCAGGGTGCATGTAGCACCCTGACAAGTGCCACCTTCCTGCACAAAAACAACCCTGAGAGGCGTTATTCTCTTTCTATGCGTACTGCAGAATGCGGCAAACATAGAAAGAGGAAAAACAAGGAGAAATAAACATATTTCTCTTCTTTAGGCCTGGGGAGGAGTATCTTTTTAGCATATTCCCAGGTTTACAAAGTCTTGTAAATCTGGGAATGTCACAAAATCCATGGATTTTCTATGGGAACACCCACGAAACACCCATGGAAATGCCTTCCCGGCATAGAGTAATGTAACACAGCGATTTGAGTTGTTTTACATTACTAGAGATTTATGAAGCCAATGAGGGTCAAGCAAGGTGGCTTTGCATGACTTCATAAGTCTCATTTAAGGTGTTCATCGCTCTTGCACCACACAAAGAACCGATTCATAAATATGGCCCTTTGAGTCAGAACAATTAAATCTGCCCTCTTGGAGTGTTTGCAAGGTGCAGACTACCCCCTCATTTACCCCCAATCCAATATCTAGATTTGGCAGTCAGAAAGCTAAATAAGCTCAATAGTCTGTTGCACGCTATCAACTTTTAGGAGGAGCATGAATTTGGGGTGGATATGACTTGAAATCTCAGTCAATGTGACAGTTAACAAAAGCTTTATTCCTGGATTTTCCGGAATGCTATGATTAGCTTTTTAATCAAATAACTGGTATAAGAGATTACACAATGTAATTATTTGTAAAATAGTAAGTGAGGCGCAGTGGTTGCTCTAAAGGGGAGACTTCTATGTTTGATGTAAAATGAATAGGAACATTTTTATGGTTTTCTTTCTGATTAATCAATGCAATGTGTTTACTTCTTTAGAAGAGTATTAACATTAGGGATCAGCTTTTTCAAGTATGTTTTGTACTTAGGATGCATATTTGATGTTGCACCAAGTAAGTACACTGGCATGCTGTTTCTGATTAGCAGAATCAATTGATCATTATTAAAAATTGTTTATTTGCTAAGGTTTAATGCTACCTTAGGAATGTATTTCCATTCTATGATGACGTCTTGTTTACATTGATTAATTTATCAAGCCACTCAGATTGCCTACTGTGCTTATGTGATTTTATATTTCTTTGGAATGATTTTAACTAATCAAACAAACAGAGCATTACTAATGACTGACCTCGTCACTGGATCACAACATCAGCATCCTTCTGCATCTTCAGCATCCTGTATCTGTTGCATCAAGACCACTCCATTGCTGTATTGGGCAATCGGCCCATAGAACCTAGAACTGGATGGCAGACTGCTTTGACAACTTTGTAACTGTCCTTCCAAGCCTCCTTGGTCCCTGTGACTCTCCCTGCTTAAGTTGGGCACCCAATATCAGCTTGATTGATCTGACACAACTTTACAAGTCTTCAAAAGTTTTCCAAATAACAGCTAACCGTGGTAGTCAATATCACTTGTGTGTGATTTGAATGAAAAGCAGTGATTTAGTATTTGTTTAAAAAGATATATATATATATGCAGACACCTGTGGTGCAGTTTGTTCATTTTGGTCTCTACAATGTATATGTAGGAAAGTGCCATCTTGCCTGGCATGTTATTCCCATTTTTACTTATATGTATGTTTGTTTTTGCCTGTGTCACTGGGATCGTGCGAGCCAGGACCCCAGTGCTCATAAACTTTGCCCTGTATGTGTTCCCGGTGTGGTGCCTAACTGTATCATTGAGGCTCTGCTATCCAGGACCTCAGTGTTTATGCTCTCTCTGCTTTTAAAATTGTCACTGCAGGCTAGTGACTAATTTTACCAATTCTCATTGGCACACTGGAACACCCTTATAATTCCCTAGTATATGGTACCTCGGTACCCAGGGTATTGGGGTTCCAGGAGATCCCTATGGGCTGCACCATTTCTTTTGCCACCCATAGGGAGCTCAGACAATTCTTACACAGGACTGCCACTGCAGCCTGAGTGAAATAACGTCCATGTTATTTCACAGCCATTTTACACTGCACTTAAGTAACTTATAAATCACCTATATGTCTAACCCTCACTTAGTGAAGGTTAGGTGCAAAGTTACTTAGTGTGAGGGCACCCTGGCATTAGCCAAGGTGCCCCCACATTGTTCAGGGCAAATTCACCGGACATTCTGAGTGATGGGGACACCATTACACACATGAACTACAAATAGGACAATACCTATGTGTAGCGTCACAATGGTAACTCCGAACATGGCCATGTAACATGTTTAGGATCATGGACTGTCACCCCAATACCATTCTGGTACTGGGGGGACAATTCCATGCATCCTCGGGCCTCCAGCATAGAGCTCGGGTACTGCCAAACTATCTCTCTGGGGTTTTCTCTGCAGCTACCGCTGCTGCCAACCCTCAGACAGGTTTCTGTCCCCCTGGGGCCTGGGCAGCCCAGTCCCAGGAAGGCAGAACAAAAAATTTCCTCTGAGAGAGGGTGTTACACCCTCTCCCTTTGGAAATAGGTGTTAAGGGCCTGAGAGGAGTAGCCTCTCCTGGCCTCTGGAAATGCTTTGAAGGGCACAGATGGTGCCCTCCTTGCATAAGCTAGTCTACACCGGTTCAGGGATTGCCCCAGCCCTGCTCTGGCACGAAACTGGACAAAGGAAAGGGGAGTGGCCAGTCCCCTGACCAGCACCTCCCCAGAGGAGGTGCTGAGAGCTCCTCCAGTGTGTCCCAGACCTCTGCCATCTTAAATGCAGAGGTGTAAGGGCACAATGGAGACCTCTGAGTGGCCAGAGCCAGCAGGTAACGTCAGAGACCCCTCCTGATAGGTGCTTACCTCTCTCTGTAGCCAATCCACCTCTGATGGCTATTTAGGGTCTCTCCTGTGGGTTCCTCATCAGATAATAAATGCAAGAGCTCACCAGAGTTCCTCTGCACTTCTCTCTTCGACTTCTGCCAAGGATCGACCGCTGACTGCGCCAGGACGCATGCAAAACCGCAACAAAGTAGCAAGAAGACTACCAGCAACATTGTAGCGCCTCATCCTGACGGCTTTCTCGACTGTTTCCTGGTGGTGCATGCTCTGAGGGCTGTCTGCCTTCACCCTGCACTGGAAGCCAAGAAGAAATCTCCCATGGGTCGACGGAATCTTCCCCCTGCTAACGCAGGCACCAAACTTCTGCATCACCGGTCCTCTGGGTTCCCTCTCATCTTGACGAGCTTGGTCCCTGGAACACAGGAGCTGGATCCAAGTGTCCCCGACAGTCCAGTGGCCCTTCTGTCTAAATTTGGTGGAGGTAAGTCCTTGCTCCCCACGCCAGACAGTAATCCTGTGTACTGCGTGAACTGCAGCTTATAGGGATTCTGTGCACTTTTGAAAGACTTCCTTCGTGCACAGCATATCCCAGGTCCCCAATACTCCGTCCTACATTGCCCAACTCGCTCTTTTGTTGTGCTGAGACGACCACCGTGATCAGATTTTCTGAACGCCTGTTCAGGTGCTTCTGCGGGTGCTGCCTGCTTTTTCGTGGGCTCTCTCCGTTGCTGCGTGCCACCTCTGTCTCCTCCTCCAAGAGGCGACCTCCTGGTCCTTCCTGGGCCCTGGCAGCACCCAAAACTCTCAACTGCAACTCTTTCAGCTAGCAAGGCTTGTTTTTGGTCTTTCTGCATGAAAACAACTTGCCAACCTCCAGCACGCCGTGGGATATTTTCTGACGAAAGGAGAAGTTCTTGTCCCCTTCTGTTGTTGCAGAATCTTTGGCTTCTTCCACCCGGAGGCAGCCATTTTGCACCTTCATCCGGGGTTTAGTGGGCTCCTGCCCCACTGGACACTTGCATGACTCTTGGACTTGGTCCCCTTCCTTTACAGGTCCCTAGGTCCAGGAATCCATCTTCAGTGCTTTGCAGTCAGTTGTTGTCTTTACAGAATCCCCTATCTCGACTTTACTTTCTTTCAGGGGTAGTAGGGTAACTTTACTCCTACTTTTCAGGGTCTTGGGGTGGGGTATCTTGGACACCCTTAGGGGCATATTTATTCTCTGTTTGCGCCGGAATTGCGTAGTTTTTTTTTACGCAATTCCGACGCAAAACTAACTCCATATTTATACTTTGGCGTTAGACGTGTCTAGCGCCAAAGTCCATGGAGTTTGCGTAATTTTTTAGCGTGGACACCTACTTTGCGTTAATGAGATGCAAGGTAGGTGTTCCCGTCTAAAAAATTGACTCCGAGGCATGTGTGCCGTATTTACACTCCCGGGCAAAAATCACGCCCGGGAGTGGGCTGGTCCAAAAAAATGACGTACGCCCGCTTTTGCGCCGTTTTTTAGCGCCTGGACAAGGCAGGCGTTAAGGGACCTGTGGGCTCGGAAGGAGCCCAGAGGTGCCCTCCCATGCCCCCAGGGACACCCTCTGTCACCCTTGCCCACCCCAGGAGGACACCCAAGGCTGGAGGGACCCATCCCAGGGACATTAAGGTAAGTTCCGGTAAGTATTTTTTTTTTTTTTTTTTTGTGGCATAGGGGGGCCTAATTTGTGCCCCCCTACATGCCACTATGCCCAATGACCATGCCCAGGGGACAGAAGTCCCCTGGGCATGGCCACTGGGCAAGGGGGCATGACTCCTGTCTTTGCTAAGACAGGAGTCATTTCTATGGGGGTTGGGAGTCGAAAAAAATGGCGCAAATCGGGTTGAGGCGAAAAATTTGCCTCAGCCTGACTTGCCCCATTTTTTGACGCCCAAGCTCCATATCCCCCTACACCGGCGCTGCCAGGTGTACGTCGTTTTTTTCCACGCACACCAGGCAGCGCCGGCGGCTAACGCCGGCTAACGTCATTGATTAAATATGGCGCCCGCATGGTGCTTCAGAATGGCGTTAGCCGGCGCTAATTTTTTTGACGCAAAACTGCCTTAGCGCAGTTTTGCGTCAAAAAGTATAAATATGGCCCTTAGTGTTTTCTTACACTCCCAGTGACCCTCTACACACTACACTAGGCCAGGGGTCCATTCGTGGTTCACATTCCACTTTTGAAGTATATGGTTTGTGTTGCCCCTAGGCCTATTGTCTCCTATTGTATTCTATTGTGTTCTACAGTATTTGCACAACTTTTCTAACTGTTTACTTACCTGATTTTGGTTTGTGTGTATACTTTGTGTATTTTACTTACCTCCTAAGGGAGTATATCCTCTGAGATACTTTTGGCATATTGTCACTAAAATAAAGTACCTTTATTTTTAGTAACTCAGAGTATTGTGTTTCTTATGATATAGTGCTAAGTGATATAAGTGGTATGGTAGGAGCTTTGCATGTCTCTTAGTGCAGCTTACGCTGCTCTGCTATAGCTACCTCTATCAGCCTAAGCAGCTAGAACACTACTAATCTACTAATAAGGGATAGCTGGACCTGGCACAAGGTGTAAGTACCACAAGGAACCCACTATGAGCCAGACCAGCCTCCTACAGTATATGAATAAGAACTATTATTTTAAATTTGTTTCAGATTTTATTTGAGTTGTGCTTCGTTCTCGTTCAACTGTTTTGATACTTCTTAATGCTTTGCACTTGTTCCTATGACAAAGCCCGGCTGCTCAAAACCACAGCTACCCAGGGTTGAGCTAAGTTTTTGGAAACAAGATTTGCACTGAGATGTCACACAACCACACCATATAAAAAATTGCTTTCCTCAGAGGTCTCATTTTGTTCTTTGAAATATTCTCTGCTTTTATAAATTGGAGGTGGGTTTGTTTTGCTTTGTGATTTCATGTTTTTAACTGTTTTTGTACTTCAAAATGCGTTACACATTTTCTTAGGTTAAGCCTGTCTGGTCTGTGCCATAGCTACCAGGCTTTGAGCTGAGATCTAAGGGCCAGATGTAGGAAAAAAAAAATTTGCGACTCGCAATTTGCGAGTTTGTGCGACTCGCAAATCGAAATGCAGGCAAAACAACAGTGCCGAAATAGCGACTCGCACCCGGAGTCGCAACGCAGTGTGCGAGTCCGCCGATTGCGAGATCGCTTTTTGCGACCGTGCAAAAAACAAACTCGCAATTTGCGAGTGGGTGTCGCAAATTGCGAGTTGCATGTAAATTGATTACAGGTGCTGCAGAACACTCCAGAAACCACTCCAGAACACTCTGGAAACACTTCCTGGCACATGATGATGACATCACAGCCAGGAAGTTTACTAATACACCTGGGAGGAGGGAGGACCGCACCCTTTTATAACTGCTGAACTGCACACAGGAGAAACAGCAGCTGCCATGGAAGGAACTCCAAGGAAGAGAAAGCTGAAGTTCTCAGAGAGGGAGCTGGAGGTGCTGACAGACGAATGCTGTCAGCACTATGACAAATTATTTGAGAAGGCAGCCCTGAATGTGCCTGAAGCCACCAAGAAACAGCTGTGGCAGGACATCCAGGACAAAATAAATTCCCTGGGGGTGAGCCACAGGAGCATTGATGACATCAAAAAAAGGTGATATGACCTCCGCTCCCGGACCAAGGAGAGGGTGGCTGAAAGGCTCCGGGAGATGAGAGGCACAGGAGGGGGACCATCGTCAGTGCCACCACCCACACCCCTGGAAGAAAGGGTGGAGGAAACCCTGGAGCAGGAGGCAGTATTCGGATTTGGGGACCTGGACACCTCAGAGCCCAGCACATCAACCGGTGAGTACCATGTGACATGCCTGTACCCCTATCAATGCCATACCCCCACCCACCATGTACACAGGGGCATGCTCAACCAAGATAGCTCCATTTCAGGATAGCAAACACCAGAATGATGCATTATGGGAAATGTAGTCAAGTAGGCAGTTCATAGGCAAATGTTTATTAGGAAGTGTGCAACAGATAGGAGACACTGACAGTCTGTTCCCCATGTCCCACAGGTCTCCCACAAGACACCACCACTACTCAAATCAGCCATCCCCATGAGGACACCTCAGGACCCGCCAGCACTCCCACCTGCACGGCCAACATCATCCCTGCAGTATCCACACCTGCTGCAACTGTATCCCAAGAGGCTGCGCCAGCAACAGGCAGGAGTGAGACAGTGGAACACAAAGGGCAGCCACCGCTGCGCAGGCGACGCAGGTCCAGGACATCAGGACTGCAGTCCGGCCAACAACCTCCCAGCACCAGTGAGGCACAGCTGCTGCATGGTCAGCGCCTACAAAATAGAATTTTAGGGAGGATTAGTGGTGTGCTGTACCGCTTCGTGCGCAATAACGAGGCCAGCATGCAGCAACTGAACTCCAGGATGGACATGATATGCACGAACACTGGGACCTTGCCCTAGCCATGAGGGAACTGGCGGGAGGACTACTGGCCCAGGCCGAGGGTGGGCGGCGCAGGGACCGTCAGCTCCTGCACAGACTAGACAGGATGGCCACATCCATCGGCAAGCTGGCTATGAACACCACAGGCCTGTCGAGGAGGACAGTTGGGCTGCAGGTGGAAATGGGCCATTTCGCTGGGGATGTGGCTAGGGGCCTGGGACGTCTCACCCACGTCATTGACTTGATGGAGGCACGGCATCTGTCTAGGGGCACAGGGGAAACACCCCAGGACAGTGAGGAGGGCTCTACAGTGAGCAGTGTCTCTGCCACTGACAGTAGGGTGCTCAGGAGTACCAGGCAGAGCACAGCAGAAGCACTAGGGACCAGCCAGGCTGGCAGGGGGGGCAGAAGGTCATAGAGATTACCCTGGTCCTGTTGAAGTGGCACATGACGTCAATGTGCCACATGCATGGTTTGCATTTTCATGCCCATGAACATTCATTACTTGTATATAATTCAATTTCTGCACTAATTAAATAGTTTATTTGTTCCACTTAACAAATGGTGTTTTTGGTCAATAGGTGAGTATGGTTGGAGTTGACACGTACCTTCCAAAGTATTGGTTTGCGATGTGTTCCCGTCTCAGTCTGCCTTGATTAGCTATACTCCGATCCCCATGATGGCGATGTGGTTGTTCTTGCTCTTCATCATCAGGATCTGGGTCTGCAGGGGTTAGAGGTAGCCCACGTCGGGTGGCTATGTTGTGGAGGATGACGCATGCGACCACAATTTTGAATGCTGTAATGGGGGTATACTGGAGGGCACCTCCACTGCGGTGGAGGCATCGGAATCTTGCTTTCAGGAGTCCAAAGGTGCGCTCTATGATGTTCCTGGTCCTCTTATGTGCATTGTTGTATCGCCTCTCACATTCATTGCTGGGTGTTAAAAACGGAGTCATAATCCATGGCCTTAGAGCATATGCACTGTCACCAGTTGGGCACAAAAAGTACACTGTTAGGAAGTCCTGATTGGTGTGCACAGTGACCTGTGTGTGTCTGCAAGGTGTCTGTAGCTCTACCTAGGAGGTATCCGTCTCCAAACTCCCCACGTTCCAGGCGTTGATGTATCCCACTATGCCTAAAAATGTATGAGTCATGGGTACTGCCTGGAAACTTAGCTACAATGTCAGTGATGACATAATGGGCGTCACAAACAACCTGAATATTCAGTGAGTGGGTACACTTTCTGTTGCGGAAAATATGTTCTAGGATTGCAAGGGGGCAGATTTGAATATGTGTCCCATCTACACATCCTATGACATGGGGAAAGTTTGCAATCCTGTAAAAGTCCAGCTTGGTGCTGTTTATTTCTGCCTCATTCCTTTTGTAGGTATATGAAGCGTGCCATGTGTGCGACTAAGGCATCTAGGAAGGCCCTGAGGAACCTTGACACTGCACTTTGGGATACCCCACCTGCCACAGCAATGACCTCCTGATAGCTCCCTGAGGCCAAGAGGTGCAGTGAGCATAGCACTTGCACATGCGTAGGGATGGCGCAGCCACGCAGAGTCTGGTGTTCTAGCTGTGGTTTCAGTAAATCAATTAATTCTAGTATGGCTGCGCTGCTAAGGCGATATTTATCGTATATCTCATCCTCAGTTTACTGAAAAACAGTCTGCCTTGTTCTATATATCTTCTCCTGTCTGTGGCCCCTCCTCCTCCTCTGCTGTGCGGCGTGGACTCTCCTCCTCACTGCTATCAGGTATATCTCCGCCATCTTGAGTAACCCAGATGCTTTCTGGGTCTCCTTTTATGCTTTGGTTATGGTTACCACCTGCTCTGAGTTAGTGGTAAATGGGACATGCAAACTGGGCTTTTTGCGACTAGTCGCAATTTGCGAGTTGCAATTGCATAAGCTTTGCGACTCGCAAATTGCGACTTGCTATTTGCGGGTCGCAAAATGGGGTCGCAAATTTTGCGAGTCGCAAACGGCTCGCATCGCTTTTTGCAAGTCGGAAATGGGGTTTTTGAATCCCATTTCCGATTTTGCATTGTCGCAAATAGCGAATCGGGCCATTTGCGACTCGCAAAACTTTGCTACATCTGGCCCTAAATTACTTACATTTTACGGGACCTAACAGGAACATTATTGTTTATGGTGGAGTAGCATCCAACCCAGTCAATAATCCAACTTCTCAAAGTTTCTATATAATTAATGACTACAATTCCTGCTTTAGTTTAATGCACAGCGCCCTCCTTTGAAGGACATGGTACATTCTGGTGGCCAAATACTGATATGAATCACACATTTTTCACAAACGCACGCCTCAGAGTGTTCAAAGTGTATACAAGCCTTGGCCCAATTCACATAAAAAAATGTGAGCGTAAGCATTAATTTATGATCAATCTTATACAAGAAAGTGGTGCATCATTTTTCTTGCGGCCCCCCTTGCGTCCCCAAACACCACCATGGTAGAGTTGTACTTACAATACGGCACACCGTGGCACATGTCAGGGGCAACAGCGTAATTTTTTTATGCTATTCATACTGGATAAGTGTAAAATAAAATGACACTAATCCAGTATAGTGTTAAGAGGCCCACTGCACAATGGATACTGCCTGCTCCAGACAGGCGTCAAAAATGACGCTAGAAATGGCTCAATGGAATCTTGCAGATTCCATTGAGCCATTTTTAGCAACTCTCTAACGAGGGAACGCTCCTTTTGCATACATCATGCATATAGTATGCATGATGTGGCGCAAAGGGTTTACAAGGTGGAACAAAACTAGTTTGCGCCACCTTGTAAATATGGCGCTATGGTAGTGGCCCGTTAGCGTCCCATTTTTGCCTCAAATGTGGAGCTCAGGGGCACAAGGACCTTGTAAATCTGGCCATACTTTTTTATGCCACAGTGACACAGGGATTCTAGACCAGAGTAAAAGCATTTATGAGTGGTGATTTCTCCACATGACTGTAGCCAATGCAGTTGTAAACCCCACCCATTATGTAGGAGCAGGGTGTTGCTGAGTATGGTTTGCCTTGGAAGTTTAAGGAGCAACAAGCATTTACATTTGTGATCCTTCCCAAACTGCTATCTGACTAATTTACACTTTGGTAATGATTAAAGATTTACTCTAGTCACATGGCATTGCCAGAAGTATACCTGGAAATCTGCAGGTAGTGCAACTTTGCAGGCATACTTCGGGAAGTGTTTCTCAGTTAAAAAATATAGTAAATCTGCCTATGCACATAGATGTGAAAACGTGTCTGAAGATTTATTAAGATATCGCCACTTTTATTTACCACCACAAGTGAACAACCATGGGAAACACCACATAATGAAGTAGCAAATCTCTTTCTCTCGGCCAATCGGCAAGCGATCTAACAAATTACTCCTTGTCTCTTCTTAGATGTTATATAGCAACGTTTAGATGAATAACACACATAAGGATCATTAGATAAAACCGAAATTTCCGAATAAAAGGACAAGGAAATGGACTTTGATTTGTTCGGCTAATATTCAAGAGTTCTGTTGTCTGCGGTTGGGAGGGAGACTGATATCAGTCAGTCAGTCAAAATAACTTTATTCGGCGTGTTGCCATAAAAGTACACATGCATACATAGAAATCATCATAAAATACAGTACTTATTACATAATTTGAAGGAGACTGATATAAATAAATAACATTTCACAAGTCATCCTATGAGAAAGCACACCTAATAACACTCCAATGCCTTTTTTGCCTATTTTACAAGTGTTTCCTGTGTTCTGCCTTTTGTTTTAGTATATATTTACTGAAAAAAAATGCGGTAAATTAAATACATAAAACCTAAAGGAACATACAAATTAAATAAAGCGAAGAACATGAAACTTGCACACGCATGTAAAATCAGCCAAGACCATCAAGGAGATATCATTCTAAGTTTCAAGGAATGAAGCACACACAAGGCACATTTAGCTGTCATTTGATATCACATTCAATGTCTGGTAGAGAACAAAGGAGCTTATTGATTGATGTTCCTTTCAACGTTTATTCTGCATAAAGCATCTGAAAGGAATGGGCTAATTACTTCAAAGAATGCTTATTCAGAATGAAATCAGCCTCCTTCACATGCGCAGACGAACACCTTTACAGTGCTATTTGTAACCAAGCGGGATACCCTTAATTAATGTTACAGAGTTCCTCTTCAGCAGATATCATTGCTTTATTGTTACAAATTAATTATGGCTAATTAATACTCAAATTAAAGCAATGTTATCCTATAGAGAAGGCGTTCCAGGTAGTTAGTGATCCAAAGGGAAATTACAATTTCATGGGCTACCTCTCACCCATGCCATTAACGAAGCTATTCTTTACATGGAGAAATAGCATCCTCCCCTGCTCAGAGGAATAACACAATGACATAGCAAGCGAAAAATCGGCAAGATCGATGGACTCTTTATTTTAGTGTCACACAAGCTTAATCTTACATTATAGAGACTTCTTTGTGGATTTTCGTATAGTATTAGAAGCTTTGCAGGGGTACATTGTTGTACTGCTGAATATCGAAACCTACACTGTAGTGGTACAATAATATCGATGACAGAGTATCAAGGTACAAAATATCAAAAGGTAAGTGGATATAGGGAAGTCTAGATTACATTTTCCTAACTGCATGTCTCTGTACCTTGAACACCATAGTGTTTGTATACATGGAGCTAGGTACAAAAAATCTTTGAGGCATATTTAAGAGCACCCTTTGCCATAATATTGCCACATTAGCGTCATTTTTAGATGATAAGGTGGCAATAGTATGGCAAAAACACTGCACGAGATTTACGCGTGCATTGTGCCACTTTGTAATCTCTTGCACCACATTATGCCTGCACCAGGCATAATGTATGTAGGGGGCTTTCTACCATTAGGGAGGGCTGAAAACATAGCGCAAAGAAATCCAAAAGATTCTTTTGTGTCATTTTATTTGGCATCTTTAATGCCTGCTGAGAGCAGGCGTTAAAAGGGAGTACACCATGGGCCTCTATGTACTGCTCAAGGTTAGTGACAAAATTTTGGCACTAACCCTGAACAGTACATGAATAGCGTCAATAATTCAAATGCTAATGCCCTCTACCCTGCTCCATGGTGCACTATATTTTAAATAAGGTGCACATATGGTGGAGGTAGTTGGGTGCTAAGGAGCGCAAGGAAAGTAGTGCTGCACTGGGTACAGCTCCACTTTTCTTAAATCTGCCCTTATTTGTCCATATCAATATTTTTTAGGCAATATTTATCAAACCTAAATGCAGCCTGCATACATATATGTACTACCCAACAATTGTTAAGTGTTGGGTAGTAAAGAAAGTGACCTGACCACAACTCCCCGGAGGCAGTATTCTAGTAACTCCAAACGCCAGCCCAGTAGTTACTTGTCCAAATATCCCCGTTTGTGAACTCTCAATTGAAGTGTACTCACCTGGGGGGACACCATTGTGTAGTGTTGTAGGTAGACGGAATTGCCTGACTGCCACTACCAGGAGGCACTGTTCCAGTAACTCCAAACACCAGCCCATTAGTTTTGAAACTGTAGGAGATTGAAGACTTGGGGCAAATCAGTCCATACCGCATTTGATAACCCACATTTAGCTCAAAAAGGGCATTCTAAAGGATGAGATAGTTGGACCATAGCAAAACTCTTTCTTGAATCACCAGCCCATTAGTTACTTGTCCAAATACATTTGTTTGTGAACTCTTAATTGAAGTGTACTCACCTGTGATGATACCATTTGTCAAGTGTTTGAAGTAGAGGAAGTCACCTGACTGCAACTCCCAGGAGGCACTGTTCTGGTAACTCCAAACCCAAGCCATGTGGTTACTTGTCCAAATAACCTTGTTTCTGAACTCTCAATAGAAGTGTACTCACCTGGGGTGTTACTATTTGTACAGTGCACGTAGTGTATAGAGTGATCTGACTAGAAAGCACAATAGGCACTGTTCCAGTAACTCCAAACACCAGCTCAGTATTCACTTGTCCAAATACCCCCGTTTGTTAACTCTCAATTGAAGTGTACTCACCTGGGAGGATACCATTTGTCAAGTATGAGAAGTACATAGAGTGAGCTGGCTGCAACTCCCAGGAGGCCCTGTTCCAGTAACTCCAAGCACAATCCCAGTGTGTAAATGTCCAAATACCCCTGTTTGTGAACTCTCAGTTGAAGTGTGCTCATCTGGGAGGATACCATTTGTCACATGTGGGAGGTAGTGAGAGTAACCTCACTGCAGCTCCCAGGAGGCACTGTTCCAGTAACTTCAAACACCAGTTCATTAGTTACTTGCCCAAATACCCCTGTTTGTGAACTCTCAATTGAAGTGTACTCACCTAGGGGGGGGTGGGGGGTCACCATTTGTTTAGTGTGTGAGGTAGAGGGAGTAACCGGACTGCAACTTCCAGGGGGGCTGTGTCTGTAATTCCAAACACCAGCCCTGTGGCCATTTTCCCAAAGACACCTGTATGAACTCTCAAAGGAAGTTTACACACCTGGAAGTATGCCATTTGCCTAGTGTGTGAAGTAGAGGGATTTATCTGACTGTAAAGCACAATAGGCCCTATTCCAGTAACTTCAAACACAGCCCAGCATTCACTTGCCCAAATGCCCCTGTTTGTTAACTGTCAATTGACATGTACTCACTTGGAAGTGATCAATATATATATCCTGCTGAAATGGGAGATGTGACTTCCTAACCCCATCTTGACTTTCTTACCCAAGATGAAACTATTGAGGAGAGAGATGACACCTTACCCAGTGTGTTCAACAAGTATTCCTTAGGCCTCAAGGTGCATCACCAGATTGATTTTGGCAGCAGACACATTGACAAAGCACTGTATACCTCATGACTCCAGTCACATATATAACAGAGTCCTGGGTTTGTCTGTATCCCGCTCATCTAGGCGACCAAAATCTCATCAGCTTCTTGATTCAAACTGGGTTGCCATGCTTCACACATGCCATGTCAAATCACCCAATACCATGGTTACTTGGCTCATTTGGATTGCCTACAAATTAACTATGTCCACGTCTCTGCTTACTGTAAATCAAAAACATTTGGAGGTAGATTTCATACTTCAACCAGTAATAATTCATGTTTTTTATCAGCAGGTGGATCTGCCACTGGGCACACGGAGAGCACAGAACAGACTACCACTACCCCCCTGGATGAAGCCCTCAGTGACAATAAGACTCCTGAACTTGTGGATGTGGAGGAAACCATCCCCCCTCCTCCCCCCCCAGGATATGTACCTAGGACATGTTCCATCATCTTGTGCCCCAAGCCCTGGATCCTGAGGTACAAGGCAACACTTCCAACAATGAGGGTCCAGGAACAAGTTGGATAGGGCAATCTGTGGCAAGGGCACAGGCCTGTTGGGGTAGGGTACATGGTAGTGATGCTGTGGGCCAGTGGGTGAGGCCACTGGGGCTACTCTTGGCTGGGACACCATCAGTCATGTCTTGGGGGTCTATCAGGAGTCACAAGGCATGACGGGCAAGTGTTGACTGACCTCCAGGAAATCAAGCAACTAAAAAAGGAAATACAAGGGACATCCATGAGCAGATGAAGGCCCACAATTCCAACATGGGCTCCCTAGCAAGGAACTGGAGGGGCAAACACAAAGCCCTGAGCAGGACTTTTCCAAACTAATCTACCCCTTCTTTGAGCTTATCAACAGCAAGCCTATCAACATTGGTGGCAGCCACAGGAAGGGAGGCCCTGCCAGAGGAACAACCAGCCACAGACACCCCTGTCTCTGTGGCAGCTGATCCACCCGCAAGTGGGGACATCCAGCAAAATATCCCAGAGATAAAGAGTGGAAGACATCCATCGCTGCCTGCAATAACCCTCTTCTTTAAGGTCCTCCTTTGTGTATTTTACATTCACTTTGTTGACTGATCCTGAACCACCTTCCATTTCCAATGGGAGGAGTACACTGGACAATGGACTTCCAATGGTGTGGCATCTACTCCAGTGATTTCATTCACAATGACTAACCCCTTCACATATTTTTTTGTTGGTTGATTAATGTCACATATATTTTCTGTTAGCCCTAGCTTCACAATAAAATCACCCATCACTTACTTATTGTCTGCTGATTTACCTTTCATATTTTGCCATGTTGCTATGTCAGACCATGTGAACCATATGATAATGATCCAAGGTACTTCTTTAGGATGGGATATGTTGCATGTATAACATTTCAAGCTCAGGAATACAACCATCCCACACAAACCCATGCATACAATTGTCTGGTCAAACTGGAAAATGTATTACAGTGTTCAGCACATAGACTGTCAACATATCCGAACTATTGGGAATCATGAATGATTGACTCATGCTGAGTGAATAAACTTATTTACAGGTACAGAACTCCAGACCACTGAACGAAGGGATTTGCCAGTGTCCTGTAGAATAGGCAAACATTAAAGTGGTTGATGTCACCAACTTGAGCATTATCACATACCACACCAAAGTAATCCAAAATCACTTTCTCCAAGATTCAGACAGATGGCAGTACAACTTTTCTTGATCACGGGGCCCCTATAATCCAATGCTCATGTATCTGGTGGTATGACACAAACATATGTCAGTGTTTTCTCAAAGGCACTGTGGCCTACAATGATGAAACACATCTACAGCTATATACAGGTCATACAAAAAGAGTTTTTAGCCAATGTGAATAGAAACTGACAGTCGTGAGCTAGGACTATGCTTTTCATGGCCATGTGATGACACACATGATGCATTAGGCCCATCACAGGACACAAAACAAGTCCAATGGGCATTGGGAAATATCTGGCACAAAAAAAGCAACATCATCAAGGTGAGGTGTCAAAAGCTATTTCATCAATCAGCCTTTGGCTGATGATTGCAGAGTATCAGCTTCCTGTTTCAAAAAACTCAACTCCACACATTCTTACAGCTACAGTACATTGTACAGTCACAGTCAGGACATCACATGACATACTTACACTCATGAGAAGTAGCTGTGGATAAGAACTTCTTGCAAGTAAGCTCCTTCCTCTTCACTATGCTCATTGTCAGTTGGCATTTCAGGATTTTCACCCGGTGGCACTGCAGGCTCCCCCTATTCTGGGATGTATAGGATTTATCTCTGCAGGGTGATGTTGTGGAGCATGCAGCATGTGACAGTGCTCTGACATACTTTCCTGGGTAAGCAGAAAAGAGTACACAGTTTCTAAGCAATAGAAATCAGAAAGATAGGCACAGGTTCAACATAAGCACTTCTATCAATTAGAAGCGACAGCCCTCACACATCCAATGGATGTCATGCTTCATCATAGCGCCTGCTCCTTGTCAGACCGGCGCTGCAATGTCTGACGGGCCCCACACAGGGGCACTTTGCCAGAGATCTTAAAGGATCAGCGTGAAAGAAACACCCCTTTTATTACATATAAGTCACCCTAAAGTAAGCTCTAAGCACCCCATAGGGCAAGGTAATGTGTGATTAAAAGGTAGGACATTTTACATGTCCTAGTAGTAAAAAAACTTCAAAATGTCTTTTCTCACTAATGAGAGGCCTTCCCCTCCCAGAGGGTACCAGTGGGGATTCCTTATTAAAATTAAAATGTCATTACTAAACCAGAGGTGGTAGATGTTAGACATGGCATCCTTGGAATGGTTTCCCCTGTACCTTTGCCTCTCCTTCCTGTATTTTTGACTGTGTGCTGGAGTTCGTTTTTGCTGTTTTTTGGTACACTGGGCACTTTACCACTGCTGACCAGTGCTAATGTGCAAGTGCTCCCTGCATAAATTGTGATTATGATTGATTATCCCTGATTGGCATAGTTGATTTATTAGTAAGTCCCTAGTAAAATGCACTGGGGGTGCTCAGGGCCTGTAAATCAAATGTTGATAATGGGCCTGCAGCACTGATTGTGTCACTTACATGAGTAGCCCTGTAAACATATCTCAGACCTGCCACTACAGTGTCTGTGTGTGCAGTCCTGTACTGCCAATGCAGCCCAAACCTTCCATTTTACTGCATGTAATCCGCCCTTAAGGTGGGCCCTAGCTAGCCCCTTGGGCAAGGTGCAGTGTATTTAAAAGGTATGACATGTACTGGTGTGTTTTACATGTCCTGATAGTGAAATGTAACCAAATTCGTTTTTCATTATTGCAAGGCCTATCTCTCCCATAGGTTAACATGGAGATTGCCTTTAAATACCTTATAAGTGCTTCCCATTGGGATCATCAAGAGAATGTACAAAAAGGAGACTTTTCTCAATTTATATTACACAGATTAATTTAATAAAACATATACGTACACACAGCAAAAAGGAATCCCATTAATTCGAACCTGTGACATATAGCACATCCATGAGACAACATAACCCACAAAACCAAAACAAAAACAGGTTTCAAACAAGACGCCATAAGTGCCTCCACAAAAGGTGATAAACCATGTCCATGTTGTCCTAAAACACAGGGCAATTCGAGTTCATTATGGCTCAGTCAATGGCATTTCGACCCTCTGTGTAATATGGGGTTTCATCAGGACAAAGTGTTTGGTGCAGGGATGTCTTTTGAAGGAATAAAAGTAACATCCACCACAAGCATATCCCAACGTGCTTATGTACTTATACTCACAAGGGAAAGCTGTATGAAACTTCTAGAATAAAAGGGCATATTACTTAGGAAAGGTCTGGCATCCAACTGAAATGGTCTCTACAAAATGTGATTAAATAATAACCAGGTATCACTTACCCCCTATGAGCTTGGCATTTAGAGTGGGAGAACACTTATTTTAGCTGAACACCAAACGTTCATTCTTTCTAAATAAAACTTTGTGTTTGTTATATTAAGAAAAATATACCCAAAGTAATAAACTCTCCAAGAATTAAAACTTACCCCATCAAACACAATTTCAAGAAATGTGGGGATGAAATAGCTCCACGTCTTCTAGAGAGAAAATGTACAGGGGTGCCCAATCGCACCTTGCAAAGCACAATCCATTATTTCATACATAATAAGGGCCACAATCGCCCAACGAGAAAATCGCATTCGCGCAGTGTTCTCACACTATAAAATGGGGAGGAACCACCTTGTTTGTTTTTCTGTATAAATATAGTGACAGGACCAAAATTTGCCTCCTCACAATGATGTCTTATCCGTGAGCCCAGAAAATAACACTAGACCACAGCCCAGCATTTATATTGAACTCTTGTGCCAAACCTCACTGGGATCAGAACGTACATTTTAATCGCAATTACACAAAAAGAATACTGACACTCAACCCCCTAATTATGGTTTATGGTAGAGTCATATGCCTAAATGCCACAGGAAATAACCCAAAAAATATTTGACCTGCAATCAAGTCTAAATTACAATTGTTAATTCATATTATAACACTTGCATCGCAAAACTCCAAATAAAGAAAAACAAGTTTACAAACGAATACATGTACAAAAAATATGTATAAAAAATTATATTACTAATAAGGAAAAATAATACACAAAGAATGAAAAATAGCTAATATATCAAGGAAAACAATATTGCAATTGATTAGATAGACTAATATGCGGCCAAAAAGCTTATTTCATTGAAGAATGTCTCATAGACCAGTTCCCTTGTTATGAAACAGTAGCATTAACTGGGGGTGGCTTGACTATGATTGCTGTAAATACATAGCAGCATTCTGCAGTCCATCATATATATAATGCATTTTGAACCCTCCACCAAAGTTCTGTACATCACATTGAGAAATGTCCCATAAGCAAAAGTGGAAATCATTTGTTCTTAGTGTACCAATTCGGCTATAAAACTATGCCATTCTTCAATTGTGTTCAATCCATGACTGATAGAGTTACATTGTTCCATCCATCTCACTTTGTTCGTTTTCAGAATAAAAACTGTATTACCCCCTCATGGGGCTGTCAACATGTCAATTACTTGCCATTTCAAATCATCTGTAGAATGATTATTTTCTTGAAAATGTAGCACCAATGGAGATGTCATAACCGTGCATTTAATGTGATTACGATGTTGGCAAATTCACTGGTTGAGAAGTTTATCCTATATATATTAATGTAGAAGAACACCATGATGCATATATCACATTTTTAGAGTTACACTTTGAAAAGACCTCCTTCCACATTCCACTTGGCAGCAAAGGAGGCTGAGGGGCACACAGCAGGGGAGAATAAGGCAATGCACGCTTGCTGGTGACTTTATTTTTCACACATACAAGGTACTTTGTGCTAAAACAACACATCCATAGATTTATATGGATTAAGTCTCTTTTTATTTTAAACATTCATATCTTTGCTTGTTTATATTGGATTTTTGTCATTGATTTAGATAAATAGTGGTTATTTTTCTAAACTAGTGTGGAGTCCGTTTGTGGTGTTTCACTGTGTTACTGTGTGTGTCTGTGCAAATACTTTGCAAATTGCCTCTGAAATAAGCCTGACGGATGGTGCCAAGGTACCAAGGGTGTGAGCAGGGCTTATCTGAGCTGTGTATCTCCCTTACTCTGACTAGAGTGAGGGTTCCTACTTGGACTGGGTGTAAACTGCCTGCCAACCATATACCCCATTTCTAACAGTAGATTTGTCATATTTGGTACCTATGAACTTGTAATGATAAACCCTCTTTAATGGTAAGGTTGAATTCATCATAAGAAGTTTGAAAATGCAACTTTTACAAAGTTGTCATTTTTCTGCCCTTAGCCCTCTGTGCCTGTACCATACCTTAGATCACATGACTGGGTTTAACTGACAGTTGGGACTTTGTGAAGTCACCCCTGACAGTCATACAATAGGGAGATTAGCAGACCCTGAATGGGCCATTAACTAACTTGATCAGGGGGCAGAGCTAAGCACAGCCCCTCTTGGAACGGAATAGGCCGGGTTCTGCCACCACACAATAGGCTTAACAACCCTGTACTGTCAGTGCAGCCAGCTAGAAGCAAAGACAGGGGAGTCAGTAAATTCCTGAAACTCCAGAGAACCCTTCTGGAAACGTCTCCCATCTTCTAGGAGCAGAGCCCCAAGGTATAAAAAGAGCACTCCAAGGCCTGTTCCTCAGTTCACTACTGGACCTGTGGAAGGACTCTCACAGGACTGCCTGCTGCTGTGACATGCTGTGCACTCTGCCAGACTGCTACTGTACTGGAAGGACTGCTTTGTTGTGTGGAGCCTTCTTGGGACCTTCAGAGACCAGCCCTGCTGCAGAGCCTGGCATCACTACCTACACCCTGAAGTGACTCCAAAGGCTAGTTCAACTGGTCTTTTGTTTTGAGGGAGATAACGGGCTCCCACAATCTTAACCCTGGACCCAATCTGAATGAGTCCAGCACCCCCAAAAGGTCCTCCTCCACTCCTGGACCCTTGTCTGTGTGGTAAAGATGCCAGCTGGCAACTTTCTATTTTGAGCTTTACATTATAGAAATTCAGAACTCCAGTTCTACTAATTGGATTTTCATGGTTTTGGTGTCAAATGGTTTTCAAAAAGTGTCTCTATTTTTTCAAAATTGTTTTGGGATTTTTATTGTGTTGTATTGTAACTCCGTTGCTGTTTGTGTACTTCATAAATTCTTAGAAACACTGCCTCAAAGCTTATTCTGACTGCTTTTTGTGCCCAACTATCCAGGGTCAAGCACAGGTTAATTTAGTGACTTTTTATGGTTCACCCTGCAAGGGATTGTGGCTGTTGCTTGACCAGGGCTCATCAACCAACAATCCAATTTCTCACAGCTCCACAAATGTGTAGTCATGTCCATGTACTTATCGGCATGTGTGCTTTACACGCGTGGTGTGTTGATAAATTACTCTTTGTGCACTCTGTGTTTGTGACATGTGTGTGACACAACCATGTAGGCAAAAAACGTTGTTTGTAATCGCTTGATTTGTCTCTTGAATCCATACAGGTAAACACCCATCAGAAGAAGGAGATTTGGAGAGCCATCACCCAGAAGGTGCGGACCCTGGAATTTCACAGCGACTGGACTGCCCACTGTCAGAATGGGTGATCTAAGACACTGGGCATGGAAGATTGTGGAGGTCCAGCTGGGGCTGTCCTCCGAATGTGGGTGGGGCATACGTCAGAACATTAACCCCCAAATGGCCTGCATTCTGTCATTGATGTACCTGGAGCTTAATGAACATTTGAGGGGAGCACAGTAACCACAGGGGGAAAATACAGGGCATATTCCTTCCTGTCACATAGTCAAGTTGATGTATTAGGCTCTGACATCTCCCCCTGACGATTGGGGATGGGCTATGTGTGACACACAAGATAAGTAACTTTTTGTGTAAAATGTAATTTGGTGCATACTGATGTGCCTTACCTTTTAGCCCAGGACCTAGAACTGAGTACAAACCACAAAACAATTGCTCTCCAAGGTCAACACATGGCTGCGTACATTGATCAATCACATACTGTTTGATTGTTGTAGTGGGTCTACATTCTATACAACAGACCACTACTGCTCAGTATTACAGCCCAAAGAAAAAGAAGTGAAGGATCACTGTCTTCAGCCATGTGTCTGGTCAAGTGAGTAAATTGT
The DNA here is from genome assembly GCF_031143425.1 of Pleurodeles waltl. NCBI lineage: Eukaryota > Metazoa > Chordata > Amphibia > Caudata > Salamandridae > Pleurodeles > Pleurodeles waltl. Next base: position 895,889,640 of record NC_090447.1, on the reverse strand, counting down.
CATCTGCCCCCTAGAGGCTACTTGTCTTCAGTGTGTGATGAGTGCTGGTGCCTCACTACTGTATGTCATGTGAAGGTAGCTACCATACATATGACAGAGAATATTGTTCTTTGGGTACAGCTATAGATCGAAACTTTCCATTGGGAAGTGGGAATGCCCATTGACATGATTTATGGCCCATCATTTGCCAACATTCCTTGTGCCAACATGTTCACTTTTGTCTCTTTCTCTTTTGACAAAATGTGTACACTGCTGTTTCATGCATGGTCTACCTGTGTTCATGGGATGATTTCTGTATTACCTCACATATATGTGCCTTCCAATGTGTTTAAAATTGGACATATGCAATAGGGCTACATTTCCTGTGGTGCCACAGACATGAGTTTTTCACCATTGATTGCTGGCTCACACATACCTTTACCCATCATTGCATGTCATTTGGTATATACAAGTGCATTAGGAATGAGGGACATGCCAGGTAAGGCTAGAGGTTTTACATATAATGTACATTTCCATGCACTGATGTGGATCATGTGGCAAAGTGCACTGCACATGTGAAATGGGAAAGGTTTGTTACCTGACTGTTGGAATGTATCACGGAGTGACTTGCGGTTACGTTAGAATCACATATGGTAGAGTGCAAACATTTATCCACAGACATCTGGGTTTGCAGACCAAAATGGAGACGATGAAGTAGCTTCCCACTGGGCAACATGATGAATGCCTTCTACAAGTACTTGCAAATCCATTGGCCTCTCCAACACACAAAGAACTAATGCCTTCTACTGATGCAATCAGAGTATGTCATTGTAAGGTGTGCCATCCAGTAGTGGTGAAGTCCCTGGGGTTAGCTGATTCATTGTGTGTGCTGTGGATGTTAGAGATATATCTTCCTGACAATTTGCACATTTTGTCTACAGTGTAATTTCCATGCCAAAGTTGTTGTATATCTGCACAACATTAGTACTACCTCAATGACTCCAGTGGGACTAGTAACATATGGTGAAGTGTTCTTTGTTTATATGTTTCCAGTGTGACATGAGTATTTCTATGTCACCTTCTTCAAGATACAGTACTGCTGTCAGCAACATGGCAGGATTTTATAACATCATTTCATATTGTTGTGTTATTGTGTATGTGACAGATAGATGTCTACATGACCTTGTGTGGGAACTGTGAGAATGAACTTGGCATTGACCTACTATTATATGTCAACAGGTAACTGAGATAAGCTCCATGAGGCAAAGCATTGAAGGTGATGTGGTCTTCTACTTGTTCAATGGTTACTGTGTTTGCACAAGATCACCCATGTTACTGGAGTTGTCTGTGATCCTAATTTTCCTGTGGACAATTGCTGAACGTTCATGTGGCAAGAATGCATATGGTATGGTACATGTATTAGCCACCTGATGTAGTTTGTTGCTGAGACCTACTTGTTGTCATGGTAATGTGTGCTAATCACAGCGTTTGTTCAAGTATGATCAAGAACCTGTGGTGACCACTTTCCTCTTTGTAATTTTACCATCATCCAAGGCAAGCAAAGGAGACAGAACAAAACCAAGTGGGGAAGCACCAGTGGGGAAGCACCAGTCATGGCCCCACTGTTGTAGTTTGACTCTTGCTCTAGGGAAGACTGCTGGTTTAAGGATGAAATTACTTATGTTTGTAGGTGACTATGCCAGTCCTACAACAAGTCGCAACTGTCGTCCTAACCCTACCGGCTCACAACCAGCACCTCACCAGAAACCCAAACCGTAAAAGGTGATTGTGGCAGCCTTTACACATGGACCCAAAAGAGTGACATCTCAGGAAGTGTTGTGGTTAAATGGAGATTACCCCTTTCACACATAAACACCATGTCTCAATCAAACATAGGCAATGAAGAAGATGCAGTGAAGTTTCAGTATGTTTTATTTAGAAAAACTGCAATCTGCGCGAAGTTGCATGGGCTGCAATGATTAAGATAATGAACAGTGCAAGAAACAGAATGGTAAAGACAAGAGTCATTAACACATAGACCCCCACCATCTTGCAATAACATGAAATGACATAAAGTATGAGATATGTCCTAATCCCCTAGCATAATGAGCCTAACCTCTAACCTAAAAGAGAGCTAGGTATGTTAACCCTACTCTGTCAATGCCATGTCCGTGTGAAGAGCCCCCCCACCCTCATTACATTGGAATGAGGTCTCTAGCTCAGACTCCGTAGGAACACGAAGACTGGGTCAGCATCAAGGCAATGTGCAACATCGATAGCAGCGAGGGCATCTAGTCGGAATCCCTCTGACTATCTGTTTAATAAGAAGTATTTATACAGATCTGCTTGGACCCCTGACATAGTTCTGTTCCCAAACAATAGATAACAAGACATGCTTGGGGCGGTAATTTATATAAACAATTTCTTCGAAAGCGTGAAGAGGGAAAGTACCTAATGTGAACACCTAGAGTTTGTTTATCTTCGATGCTTGATATTGACGCCTTAGCACGGTGGCACTGATAATGCAAAACTAAAACATGGGCATAACTAAAAACAAGGCAGCCATCTTAGGAAATTGAATTAAATGAATGTACTAAAACAGAGCATGCTAAGAAGGGTAGAAGTCACTAGGCGACGGGGGCACGAGTCTGCAAGCCAAAGGCTAAGCTAACTCCTATATCCCATTAAAACAAACTAGAATTCACTACAACCTCCCCGTTGCCGTAACAAGTATGACATCATAACTTGACGCCACCGAAGGTGAATAAATCCAAATGCTAAAAATGCTCTGGACTAAAAGCACAAAAACTAGAAAAAAACCCACATTTAAAAACGTGTTAAAAAACAATAGCTAAAAACATACAAAGAGATATAGGCCCTAATTATGTCCTTGGCAGTAAAAACTACCTACCGCATGGTGACGGCCTCCAAAAGACCGTCACCGCGGCTACCATCCGCCCGCCAGATTATGACCACAGCCGGACTCCTGCCACAAGAAGGGCGGAAATCCGGCAAAGATCATACTGGTGAATGATGATAAGTTGGCGCTGCTACCACCAGCACCGCCACGCTAGTAGACCGCCGCCAGCCGTATCATTACTTGTGATACAGCCTGGCGGTGTTCTGCTGGCAGGCGCTGCTGGCGGTAGCAGCGCCCCTTCCCACTTGCTGCCGGAAGACCACTTGGAAGAAGGCAAGTTGCGCTTCCAACAGGGGAGGGGGATGGGGGTGTTGTGTGTGTGTGCGTGTGGGGTTGTGTGCATGAATGTGTGTGTGTGTGTGTGTAGTGTTGTTTGTGTGGGTGAATGCATGAGTGTGAATAGTAATGTGAGTGCATGTCTGCATGTAAGTGTGAATGTGTGTACGTATGTGTGCGAGCATGACTGGATGTATGCGTGTATGCCAGTGTAAGTGAGTGGGTGTATGCGTGGTGCGTGTTTGCGGGTGTGTGCATGTCTGGTAGGTGGGGGATCAGAAGATGGGAGCGTGGATGGAGTGGGGGGATCTGGTGAGTGTTTGGGGGGTGGGTGAGACACTGGTAGGACCTACTGCCATGGTTTTCATGGCATTGCTAACACCACAAAAACCATGGTGGGAGGGTGACTCAAAATGCCGCAAGCAGTACTATAGTGGCAGCCGGGCTGAAGACTTATATCTCCGGCCTGGTGGCTACTTCCACCATGGCGGCCTGAGTGACGAAGTGGCGGGTTGGCCGCAGCCAAACTGACATTCTCATAATGTGGTGTTACTGCCACCACATTACCACTCACCGCCGGTGTCACAATGACCCCCATTATGTTGATCATGACAAGCACAGCAGGCAAAAGTAATGGCAATAATTGTAAACTTTGAATTTGGTATAATAAGCCAATTATCACATTTTCTAACAATAGTCATGATCTTGAGGAGCATCTTCGAAGCCATCAAATGGAAAGGACCTCAGGAAAGATGCCACATCATCAGATGTTAGATCAATCACAGGTTAGGCAAACGGATCCATGGAGCAGTAGTGCATAGTAGTCTCTTGTGCAGGTCTACCTGTAGGAGTGGCACTCTTAAGAGTGCCAAAAAGAGCCATATCATTCACTAAGAGTGGCTCATAAGTGACATTGCGAATCAAACCTTAGTCTCAAGGGCACGACTGTGAATGAACCCTCATCGTGGCCATCAGCAGTGCTTGGTACACAGGAGGCACTAGCGTAACCACAAGACACACTGTAGGCAAGTGTTCGAAGAGGCACCGTACGCAGCAGGAGACTGGTTGCACGAACCATAGGAGTAGTTGGAATGACAAGGACCAATCACGCTTCAATTCCTCCAGCAACAAAGCACTAAAGGCCTGAACCATGCGTTCACAGCACAGTTGAGCTAGTGGAGGTGGCTGCATTGCTTCGCATAGCTGGAATGACACAACCTCTGCGAATCAGAAGAAATAGCAGCAGTATTCCGCCAATCAATGCCAAAATTATAGGAAAGCCGCCAAACACACTGGAAAAGGGTGAATGGATGGCCGATGGAATGACTACACAAATCGAGACCCAACAGCCTTAAAGAAGTGGACAATTCTAGTAGTGCTCAAGGTGATGAAAATTCTGGATACCAGCTCTCCAAAGTGCTTGGGGAGTTGGTATTTAATAGGGATTGCATCTCGGCTTATGATCTCTCAATCTGGAGAGCATATGTCCCTCTGGCTGATGTCAACGCAACTTGTTTTTGGAACAGTAGCGTCTTTAGTCTGCTCAGCTTGTCATAATTTACATTAACACTATCTATATGAGGCCACATTTCTGATTACTCGTGTGGGGGGGAATAAAACTTGTCCACAACACGTAACGGCCTTAGAGACTGAAATTGCATATGCGATTCCTGGTCGCATACTACAAGAGCTTTGGTCGCTCAGCACCACATAACTTCCATTAGAAAGCACAAAGCGAATCAAAGGGACGGGAGTACCCTTCAAAAAGCAGGCCAAGTTTGCGACCCCCACGTTGCAAAGGCTGTGAAGGGACACCTGCTTGCAGATCATTGAATGACCTGACAGTAGTCATGCATTCGTTTCCGATGAGAAAGACCTCTGTTTTGCTGTTCATACATTTGTATTCAAAGGGCAACTCCCACTCTTCTTTAATATAGCTATCGCCTAGTTGCTTGTACCTGCCACAGCAAGATGTTTCTGGCATGTCAAAAAACAAAAAGTGGAAATGGGCAGATTAATGATGCCATGTAGGAGCCATATTGTTGAAGGACTTTCTGCAACTGTGAAAGGGAGCTTTTCTAACTTCTCTATGTGAAGAATGGTGAAACTCGCTTCTCTTTTAGCTATTGTCTATTGTTCCCTGGATAAATTAAAGGCAGTGAACAATTCACTACCGTTAATGTACGTCCATGGAATTTGGCCATTTCTCAAAGTCTGTAACATCCAACCTCACTGCATGATGGAACGCAGCCGACTTTGTCCATGACATAAAAGGGACATGTCTGTCTAAATGATATCAATCACAGATGACACTATAGTGATCATTTTGACATAGGCGGTGACTGGTAAAGTTGCGGTAATACCACCAACAGGCTGGTGGTAATATCCCCCAAATTAAGACCATTGGCAATGATAACTCCCATCAACAGCAAATGAACCACACCATCCGCCAGGGCGGTAACACCACTCACCACAGTGGGAGCCATCAACAGCCAGGTGGAAGACAAGGAACCTCCCACCATATTATGACACAGCACAATGGCACAATTTCCAGGGCAGTACCAATGCCATAAAAAGCCTGGCAGAAACACAAAACAGAAGCCCCAAGACTCACCATCAGAGACACAGAGAAAATAAACGCCGCCATGGGACCGGAACTGCAGGTCTTCCCAATGCTTTTCTACACCATGCTCCACCTGGAACACCAACGCCAACAAAGATGACAACAGTGAGTACAGCCACCTAGCACACAAGGGAGGGAGAGACACACACACTTACAAAACACACCATTCACACGCACACAAAAAACAATGTCATAGGACACACCTTATAATAATGCAAGAACAACAGTAAGGCAGATCTGAAAATGTATTCACACCAACATCCACCATAAGTACCAAAGTGACAAACATTATACATGAATTGTTGTCTAGAAAGGGCCAATGCCCAGTCCAAAGTACAAAAGGCCCACATGGCCACAGGGCACCGTCCAAGCCCCAACTTGATCCTGACATTCTCAGCACCAAACTGTGCATAGACAACATGTTGGAAGTGGGCAGGCACCTCAGGGAGAAGTGGGGTGGCGGGCACCTCAGCTGAAGTGGGAAACTTGTCCACTGGTTCTGAAGGAGGCTCCATGCTCATTTCCCAATGCTGGGGAGTGCAAGGTCACAGTCTGTGAGGTGCGAAACTTGCCCACTGGTTCTGGAGGGGGCTCCATGCCCATTTCCCAATCCAGGGGAGTGCAAAGTCACAGTCTCTGAGGTTGGGAACTCACCCACTGCTTCTGGAGGGGGCTCCATGGCCATTTCCCAATGCTGGGGAGTGCAAGGTCACAGTCTCTGAGGTGGGGAACTCTTCCACTGGTTCTGGAGGGTGCTCCATGCCCATATCCCAATGCTGAGGAGTGCAAGGTCACAGTCTCTGAGGTAGGAAACTCGCCCATTGCTTCTGGAGGGGACTCCTTGTGCAACAGACCCTGGAGGGTGGCCTACATGCCCTCTGCTGGAGGTGAGGGTTGCATTGTCTCTGCTGGGGGAGGTGTCCCCTGGGCAGCCTCTGTTAGAGGTTAGGGCTGCATTGCCACTGCTGGGGGAAGTGTCTCCTGGGCAGCCTCTGCTGGAGGTGAGTGCTGCATTGTCACTGCTGGGGTAAGTGTCCCCTTGGCAGCCTCTGCTGGAGGTGAGGGCTGCATTGTCTCTGCTGGGGGAGGTATCTGCTAGACAGCCTCTGCTGGATGTGAGGGTTGCATTGTCTCTGCTGGGGAAGGTGTCTCCTGGGCAGCCTCTGCTGGAGGTGAGGGCTGCATTGTCTCTGCTGGGTGAGGTGTCTCCTGGGCAGCTTCTGCTGGAAGTGAGGGCTGCTGTGTCTCAGCTGGAAATGAGAGCTGGTGTGTCTCAGCTGGAGGTGAGGGTTTCTTGCCTTTCATTGGTGGTTGAGTGGGAACCTCTCCTGTCATTGGTGATTGAGTGGGAACCACTGCTGTCATTGGTGGTTGAGTGGGAACCTTTCTCTTCCTAGCTGGTGGAGTGGGATCCTTCCCTTTTCTGGCTGGTGGAGTGGGATTCTTCCCTTTCCTGCTAGTGGAGTGGGATCCTTCAAGACAGTACTAGATTACTGCAAAGGTCAGGCTGATATTGTGACATCTGTCTCTCATCAGGTTAATGTGGCAAGAGAAGCAAAAAAGGACAAAATATGCCATTGGTTGAACCCTGAAGACTGGACAGTGGTCCAAAAACCCTTCATAAAGTATTGCCTGTGGGACTGCTGGTGTGGACTCTAACAGGTGATTTTGACAGCAAACACAGCAGTAAAGTGTGCAGGAATTCCACAGTGGTTACACACAACACTCACACAATAAGAGTAAAGGCAGCAGATGACGAAGTGTTGAAAACAATCACTGTTTCACAGTCAAGCTCAAATTACAGCATGAATCACGTGGAAAGTGACATTTCCAGTACAAATTGTGAAAATGGTGAAGATAATGAAGTCATAAAAGGCCAGATCAGTGAATATTCTGGTGAAGAACCTGGTACCTCTGTCAGTGGTGATACAGTTAAATTTCAAAGCAGGGATCAGATTGAATGGCTGTTGCAAAGTCAACGTGAAGGAGATGAGTAGCAGCAAGAAGAAGTAGGGTCTAATGCTAATAATGCAAAGCTGCAGTTGAAATTGCAAGTCACAAGGACCAAGAGGATGAAAACAGTTCATAGAACAGATGAGATTTATTCATGTTCAAATACATCAGTGAGAGGAATAACAAGTGGAATATAATGAACAGCAGGAACAGAAGAGACAAAGGGCCAGATGTAGCAAAGGTTTTTACCCATTCTGTGTCTATGGGAAAAAGTGTTTGTACATCTGGCCCAAAGTCACTGAAAAGAGTGTGCAAACAGAAGCATTGTCAACCAGAGAAACAAGAAGACTAAAACCACTAAATGAAAGTTCTGAAGTAACTGAACTGGAATCAGAAATTATTGAAAGTGAATTACCTGTTGTTCAAAGACAATTCACAAAGAGAACACCAAGTGAAAATATGTGCCACATGAATCGGTGCCTCCAGCTACAGTATTAGAGGAAGAAGAAACAGAGTCAGAAAGCTACAATCCAATAAATACCACTACAACATCAAAAGTAAATTTGAAAGTGAATCAGAAGAGAACCATCTTGAAGAGGTTTAAAGACTGTAGAGATGGAATTATTCAATTGAATCAAATGAAAATTAACTTGTTGAGAGCATGATCTGAAAAGCGTTTAAAAAAGGGGGATTTTTTTATTTTTTTGTTTTGAATATTGTTTTGAAATGAAGAAGAAGACAACAAGAAATTCATTAGTGTTTCAAAAAATGCTGTTAACTACTGAATTTTGAGGCTCCCGATCAAATTGTTGTCTTATAAGAAGGTGAACTGCAGAAAATGCTCTAAAATTACTGATTGTATTGTTTTATCAACAATATTAAAAATATTAGTTAACCAGTTGCTTACTAACTTTGATGAGATGTCTCCACAAGAGTTGAATTAACTATGGTAGATAATGAAGTGACATAGAATGCATTAAAGAATAAGGAAAGTTTAGTTAGTGGATTTCAAAATAACATTTGGACTAAAAGATAAATGAGTATTCCACTAACACGATGGTTAGGAATCGCTTTATTTGCACTTTCCTTCCTTTTGCATGGAAGGGTGTTATGTATTTACAATTTCCTGTTTCATATGGGTTGTCCTGTAGAGTGTACATTTAGTAAGAGGGAATGTTTCTTTTCATACTTGTCAGATTGCAACTTGATGTTGGAGGATTTGTCTATCTTGGAGAATGAAGAATCTACAAATGAAGCTAAGTATGGTAAATTTCTGAAAACAACTTCTCAAACTAAGCATGAAACTAAACATGTTAAATGGGGATATGTTTGTGGCTTGAGTGAAGAATGAATTTATTAATATAATGAGAGGAGAGTAAAAATTGTAAGAGACTGGAAATATGAAAAAGCTAAAGGAGGACAAATTAAGGAAGAACAACAATTCAGAATATAGAGTCTACACCTTAGTTTGAGAATGGAGAAATTAAGAAGGGGCTGAGGGGCAGACTTACTAAGATTTTACATTAGGGTTGCATTACTTTTGTGTGACTGTACAGTGCAAATTCATTTTAGAGATTTACTAATACAAGCAAAGCCACTTTACATGGTTTCGTAAATACAAATTAATACAACACAGTGCATAGCTGTGTCATGTAGGTGTTACTTGGGTAGAATATAGTTGTTCCCATGCATCAACCCATGTATTTTGATGCAAGTCCAGGTATACAAATACTTGTAAACCTGGGTTTGCACCAAAATGGGGTGCCTACCCAACAGAGGTGTAACAAGGAGAAATATCTTCCTTACTTCTTGTTACTTCATCTTTACATGTGTGCTGCATTTTGGGGCACACTCAGTAAGTGGAATATGCCTCTAAAGATTGGTATGGTTCAACAATGTGTCCCTTCTTGCAGAAAAACAATCCTATTTGTAATGCAGACACCCTTGCACTTTAGTGCAAAGGTGTCTGCACTGGCACTAGGCAACACACTGTGCGCCAGCACAAGGAGAGAGCAGAAATGCTCCATATCTTTATAAATATGGAGATGTTCTGCCCTCCTCTTTTCAAGCAACACAGTGCAGCAAGTTGCCTTGCTGTGTGAAATTCCATGAAAGAATAGTAAGGGGGTCATTCTGACCCTGGCGGCCGGTGGCCGCCAGGGCCACCGACCACGGGAGCACCGCCAACAGGCTGGCAGTGCTCCCACGAGCATTCTGACAGCGGCGGTTCAGCCGCGGTCAGAAGCGGAAAGTCGGCGGTCTCCCGCCGACTTCCCGCTGCTCGGGGGAATCCTCCATGGCGGCGGAGCGCGCTCCGCCGCCATGGGGATTCTAACACCCCCTACCGCCATCCTGTTCCTGGCGGGTCTCCCGCCAGGAACAGGATGGCGGTAGGGGGTGCCGCGGGGCCCCTGGGGGCCCCTGCAGTGCCCATGCCAATGGCATGGGCACTGCAGGGGCCCCCGTACGAGGGCCCCACTGTGTATTTCAGTGTCTGCAATGCAGACACTGAAATACGCGACGGGTGCAAACTGCACCCGTCGCACCCCTGCAACTACGCCGGCTCAATTCTGAACCGGCGTCCTCGTTGCAGGGGCATTTCCTCTGGGCCGGCGGGCGCTCTTTTGGAGAGCGCCCGCCGGCCCAGAGGAAATGTCTGAATGGCCGCTGCGGTCTTTTGACCGCGGTGCGGTCATTTGGCGGCGGTACCTTGGCGGACGGCCTCCGCCGTCCGCCAAGGTCATAATCACCCCCTAAATCTGCCCAGAAATTTGTATAGTGCGTCATAAACGTCCTAAAGGTGGTAAGGCTGAATAGGTGGGAGAAAGTGAATGTGAAAGAAGTTATGTTGTGAGTGGTGATTATTTGGTTGGTGTAGAGCTGAATCAGAGAGGAATTTGTTATGTGTGTGGGTCAAAATTGGGTTTGATATTGTGATCTTGCTTTGTTGTTTATTTATTTGAACGAAATAGATGCTACAGTTGGTTTGAGGAGAGTGAAGTGAGGATTTATACTGATAATTTTGAATATATTAGGGGCTATCATCCCTCCTATATGTGTGGCAATTAATAATGAAAGTTAGGCATTTATCTACTTTGGTGCTTTAAGTACAGTGGGAGCACTAACACAAATAAATTCTGAGCTAATCGTTATTAGAACTAATTTTAACACTAAAAGTTAAGAGGTGCAGCACATTTTGGTCTAATAAAAGTGATTTTATTAACTTCTATATCATGACTCAAAGTATTATTTTTCACAAACATCAGTCTTTTGAAGAGCAGGGCTTGTGGAAAGCTGCAGGATCCTGGATTAGTGAGATAAAGAAGTGGTTTTAGTAAGATTGGTGAATGGATGAATAATTTGGTTCTGAGAACTTTTAGCACTTTGCAAACACTGCTTTCCTTTATAAGAAGAATACCTAATGGAAAGAGATTCTGCACAACCACAGCTCTAGGACAGTCCTACCATTTTATATGCTGATACTCCACGGTCATAAAGATACCACTCATAAAATACACAGCAAACAATTGTAAACTTACTCAAAAGTGTAGGTTTACCTTTGAGAATCAAGACCATGTTCTTTGGTAGTAAGAGTAATCATGCTGCTGAAACCTAACTGCCATTTTTCACACCAATACATCTAGTAGAAGATTCATATAGAAAACCACCCATAAGAAAAATTGATACAATGATTAACCTATTATTGCTATCTGAAGTATGTCAAGCATACAGTGATTTGTACTTGCCCGTTCATAGGGGCTCATTATGAGTTAGGCGGATGATCTACACGTTTCACTGAACTTCAGATGGGGAGGTTTGTGCCATACAGGGTACCTCCCCGCCAGCATGATTAATCGCTTCAGTGTGGGCATAGGCCAGTGGCCGATGCCCACACTACCACCCACTACCTCCCTGGTATGGGTCATGATCAGTGGCTGACACCAGGGAGAGGTTCAAAGATTTTTTTTATTTAAAAAAAACCCGGGAGACATGGAAGACCTTCAGTGTCTCCGCCCAGCCCATGCCCGCCCCTTTGTGATTTCAGCAGGCCACGGGGTATGCTGGCGTAACTATCTGTCTTCCCCACAGGAGCATGAACCGGCCTGCACCAGTGAGGAAAACAGGCCCAAACAGGCCTCCCCGACATTAGGGAAGGCCTTGTTTGCAAGGGGAGTTTCTCCCCTTTCAAATCAGGCCTTCTTGAACAGGTTTCCTGGCCCTCGATCACAGCAAACCCCACTCGACACCAGGGATTTCACTTGGGAGGACAGCCCCCTCGGAACCACCCTCCCCCCACCCCACAGGGCATAAAAAAAAAAAAGGTACGGTTAACCCTAAAGGGGGGCACAATCGTGCCTGATCATGATATGATCAAACATTTTTGAAAAAATATTCATTAAAAAAAAAATGAAATTGAAAGGGGGTCACCTGTGAACAGGGCGACCCCCTGAGGAGGCAATCATCTTTTTTAATAGTTGTATAGTTTCCCTGGGGGCCACTATAGCCCCCAGGGAGACCATACAACTATTAAAAAAATATATAGATCAATATCTACATATATATATGTATATATATCTATACATAGACATATCTATGTAGAAATATCTATCTATATGGATAGATGATCTATATATAAATAAATATGTATATATATATATATATCTATAGATGTCTCTCTCTCTCTCTCTCTATCTCTCTCTCTCTCTCACGTAGGATCAGAGACTGAGACAGCAGATACTGAAACATCATCTGAAGGATAGGACAATGGCGCAGACTCTGGGAGTGATTTTTCAGTCAGAGGAGTCCCATTCGATAACTCCTCTTCCATTGATTATGAAGGAGGTGATGAGTACAGTCCTGCAGTTCCTTTGCAAGCACAGTCTGTGCAGTGGGACAATAGCGGGTTAGCCCAAACCAGAGAACAGGTGCATGCGGCGGCAAGCACAGAGAGAGTGCTCTCTTGGGAGCTCTCCAATTTAGTTCAGCCCCAAGTTCCACCGCCCAAATCGTATTGTGGAGCTATCAAATTATCTATCACAAATCAACCTGTTTTTGTAAGGCAGGCACCTGCGTTTTTGGTCCTGGGCTCGGCAGCCATATAGGGAAACCTACCAAACCCAGACATTTCTGGAAATTAGATTTCTCGGGGAGTCAACAGAGGTGTGACTTGTGTGGATTCCCAAAGTTTTCTTACCCAGAATACCCTGCAAAGGTGAAATGTTGAATAAACACTTTTTTTATTTTTTTTCTTGCATTTCTGTCACAGAAACTACAAAAATATGCTGGGATCCACAAAATTCCTACCACCCAGTGTTTCCCCACCTGTCCTGATAAAAACGCTACCCCACTTGAGTACCTGTACCTAGTGCCTGCGTCAGGAATGGATCACCCCAGGGTCAACAGTTGCCTTCATGTAAGGACCAACATTGACCGTTGTGTGATCTATTCCTGTCGCGAGCACTAGGCCTACTCACACAAGTGAGGTACTATTTTTATCAGGAGGCTCAGATTCCAGAACTTTCTATCACTGAAATGCGAGGGAAAAGTGTTTTTTTTTGCCACATATTGAGGTTTGCAAAGGATTTGGGGTAACAGAACCTGGTGAGAGTGCCACAAGTGACCCCATCCTGGGTTCCCCTAGGGGTCTAGTTTTAAAAGATGCACAGGTTTTCCTAGGTACTGGCTGAGCTAGAGACCAAATCTACAGCTAGGCACTTTCCAAAAAACACGTCAGTTTTCAATGTAAAAAAGTGATGTGTCCATGTTGCGTTTCTGGGCGTTGCCTGTCGTGGGCACTAGGCCTATCCACACAAGTGGGGTATTATTTTTATAGGGACACTTTGGGGAATGCTGGGTAGAAGGAAAATTGTGGCTCCTCTCAGATTCGAGAACTTTCCAGCACCAAAATGTGAGGAAAAAGTGTTTTTTTGTCACATTTTGAGGTTTGCAAAGGATTCTGGGTAACAGAACCTGATGAGAGCCCCACAAGTCAACTTGTTCTAAATTCACCTAGGTGTCTAGTTTCCAGTAATATATAGATTTGCTAGATTTCCCTGGGTACCGGCTGAGCTAGAGGCCAAAATCCAAAGCTAGGCACTTTGCCAAAAAAAAGTCTGTTTTGAATTGGAAAAATGTGATGTGTCCATGTTGTGTTTTGGGGAACTTCCTGTCGCGGGCACTAGGCTTACCCACACAAGTGAGGTACCATTTTTATCCAGAGACTTGGGGGAATGCTGGGTAGAAGGAAGTTTGCGGCTCCTCTCAAATTCCAGAACTTTGCAGCACCGAAATTTGAGAGAAAAGTGTTTTATTTGCCAAATTTGGAAGTTTACAAAGAATTCTGGGTAACAGAACTTGGTGAGAGCCCCACAAGTCACCCCATCCTGGATTCCCTAAAGTGTCTACTTTTCAAAAATGTACAGAGTTGGTAGGTTTCCCTAGGTGCCAGCTGAGCTAGAGGCCAAAGACCACATCTAGGCACTTTCCAAAAAACACATCAGATTTTAATGTAAAAATGTGATGTGTCCATGTTGCGTTTCCTGTCGCGAGCAGTAGGCCTACACACACAAGTGAGGTACCATTTTTATCGGGAGACTTGGGGGAACACAGAATATCACAACAAGTGTTATTGCCCCTTGTCTTTCTCTACATTTTTTACTTCCTAAAGTAAGTCAGTGTGTAAAAAACACGTCTATTTGAGAAATGCCCTGTAATTCACATGCTATTAAGGAGAACACCAGAATTCAGAGATGTGCAAATAACCACTGCTTCTCAACAACTTATCTTGTGCCCATTTTGCAAGTACAAAGGTTTCCTTGATACCTATTTTTCAGTCGGAGTATTTTACCAAATGAATTGCTGCATACCTGGTATACAATGAAAACCCATATCAAGGTGCAGCTCATTTATTGGCTCTGGGTTCATAGGGTTCTTGATGAACCTAGAAGCCCTTTATATCCCCACAACCAGAAAAATCCAGCAGACTTAACTGTATATTGCTTTTGAAAATTTAACATCGGAGGAAAAAGTTACAGAGAACTTGGAGAAAAATTTGCTGTTTTTTCAGCTTACTTTTAATATATTTTTATTTTAGCTATTATTTTCTGTAGGAAAACCATGAAGGATCTACACAAATGACCCCCAGAATGGGATTTTCTGATTCAAGTCTGCCTGTTCCTGAAAGCTTGAATGATGGTGATTTTAGCACCACAAACCCTTGTTGATACCATTTTCAGGTAAAAAAAAAACACATGCTTTCTTCTGCAGCCCTTTTTTCCAATTTTTCAGAAAAAAATGACATTTTTGCTGTATTTTGGCTAATTTCTTGGTCTCCTCCAGGGGAACCCACAAACTCTGGGTAAGTTTAGAATTCCTAGGATGTTGGAAAAAAAGGAAGCAAATTTGTCGAAGATAGCTTACGTGGACAAGCGTTATGAGGACCTAAGTGTGGACTATCACAAATACTCAAAAAAGGGCTCTGCATTGGGGGGGCAGCTAAGGGAGTTAAGAGTTTCCTGCTAGGTCAACAGGCGGAAACCTGAGTTTCCACCCTCTGGCCTAGTGGGAAACAGTATCCAACATTGTCTCTAGCGTGTAATCAAACCGGCGGCAATGCTGTAGAGCGCAGGGTGCACCAACATCCTTGCAATGGTCTCTGTCGGCACAGCAGACAGTGAACATTGCGATGGTGCTGACCAGGGGGGCCCCCTGCACCAGTTCTCTGCCGGCATTTTCAAGGCGGTGGTACCACCATGAAGCTGCTGGTGGAAAAAGGGGTCATAATCCACACGGCAGCACTGCGAGCAGCGGCTCCCTAGTGTATTTGGACCGCTGCCATCTTCAGACCACCGGGATCTCTGACTCTGGTGAGCTGGCGGTTCCCTGGCGGCCCGACCACCCGGGTTGTAATGAGGTATTCGGACCACTGTATTGGCAGCGGTCCAACCACCATCCGCGAGTCTGACAGTCTAGTGACGGCCAGACTCATAATGAGGCCCATAACCTGACATCTAAAGCGTTCTTCAGAATAGTCTATTAACATCTTATCCACTAGTAAATTGTATTTATTGGCTGAAATGTAGATTAGGATTGGATTCTGAGGCATTGCAATATACTTATCAGCTTCATTGTTGCATATCAGACCAGTTCTGGTCACGTCCAGTAGAATTCTCTTAACTTCGAGGCTGCACAGGTATTCCAGATTACCATCTGAAGAAGTAAACCAGACAATGCACCATAAACCCCTTCCTAAATTACATGAAAGATATCCATGTTTGGACCAAACGTTACCTGACCGAGAACACAGGGGCTGTGTCATGAATAGCTTTACAGACCTGATGACCTGTTGCAGTGCTTTTGCTGTGGCTAAAATTCATACATATTTTCATTGAGTTAATGCAGGAATTGCACACAGCAAAGATCAAAAAATAGAGGAAAGCTCACTGTTTCTGACTTCTGGTGGGGAGAAATGCTTGTAAAAAATTAACCACTGGCAATTTCTTAGGAAAGCATTCCAACTCTTCTTTTTTTGCTTAATGTGGCACTTTATACAAACTACCTCCTTATGCTAATCCATACTGAACCTAGTGGTTTTGAGAACAGTTCCTCTTAAACTGCCATGTGAAGCACCCTCCAGAATGAACCGAATATCTGGGATCCCCTTGCCACAAAGAGCAAGGGACCCACACCTCAGAATACCCTTAGGCTCCTAGTGTGTTACATATAACACACTACCAATTTGATCAATCTGACTGCCAATTCCTTTAGGTCATGTTTGAGTCCATTCGTTCCTCACCCACTGTGCCACTGCAGACAAAAGCCCGACTTATGCAAATCATTATTTATCCTGCTGCTCGTGGGAATAGTCTAGCCCAAATTGTCAAATGAGGCGCCCTTCAGAAGGGACCACACAAGCAACCCTAGACCTGTGTCAGACTTATTGGGCTTCAATAGTACAGTTTAAATTCTTTGGCACAGCAAGTAAGTCTGGGCATAACTTGGCCACTTAGGACAGTAATAAAACACACAAAAGATTATGGGAGGCATATGTGCAAGTGATCTAACCACTATAATCACTCAGATGGCATTCCAACCCATCGTTTTTCACCCACTGTTCCACTCTAGATAAAGACTGACCTTATGCAAACCAAAAATGACTCTGTTCCTCATGGAGACAGTCTATCTTGAATTTCTAGGCGAGTAGTTTGGGATGGACTGATGCCTTTTTGGGGTGGAGTAAGTGAGGGAGGGGCAGTGGGATGCCTGGTTCCTGTCAGAATATGCCTCAGTTACAGCATATGTGTCCTATTCATTATTTGGATTGCTCAACACTTTGGTGCTATTTGATGAATCTACACAATATTTTACACACCCCTAGTTAAAGTGACTAAGGTAATGCATGACACGTTTCATTCAGACCTGCACAGGGAGAAGATTTTAAAGGGGGTAAAAATATTGTATATGTCACTCAAGCTCCCATAGTAAACTGGTAAATTTTGTTCATCTGCCAAAGCAAAAACACTGAACAACCTTACATCAGTCCCAACTTTTTACTAGCATTAGAAAAATTACAGGAATGGACATTGAAGAATTAGAAGTTAGAGCTATCTTGCACACTTTAGTTCAGGAGCTAGAAACTAATTTGTTCTGTGAAACTCATTGGATTTCTTCAAGAATGTGATTGGCTGATGAACAGCTTCAATATTTTTTACCATCATGAAACTCTCAAATTCACTGAAACCTGCAAGGTTTTGCACAGTGGTAATAAAATGCACAAAAAGTGGAAAACTGTTGACCAATTCTGTGCCATAAAGATGAGCAGACATGTTACCAAATGTGTGGAAACATTAACAGAAGATTAGAAGAATGCCGTTAGGGTATAGTAAAATCACAAATTCACAAGACATTTGTGAGCCACATCCTCCTATTTGTCAACAACAATAGGCACTATATTCCTGAGCTTGTGAATTCCTGTGAATCTGCAAGTTTCAGATAATTAATAAAAAGTGAATAATCATATAAAGCACCATTTTAAAGCAGGATTAAAGAACAGTCAGAGTGAGGGCCCTGTTCCGAGCACAGACTGTGCATGACGGTAGTCAGGGGTTCTAGCGTCATAATTTTTTACTCTAGTCCGGCGCTTTGCAGTATGAGCATCAAAAATGTTGATGCGTTCGACTCTCGCCTCGCTCTCCCTCTCCTCCCGCCTGTTTTTTTCCAGTCCTCCGGCTCCCTGCCCCTGCCTCCCCTGTGGCCCTGCCCCCGTGCAGACCCATTGGCCCCCTCCCTCCTCCCAGCTGCTCCACCCTCCCACCCCACCCTCTTAAGGGCGCCCGCTGTGCGGAGTCTTGTGTGACTCCCTGACCTGGTTCTGGCCAGGAGTCCACTTGGCTCCACCAGCCTGCCCCGTGCTCCTGACCCCCCAACTGCCACCTGGACAGCAGTTTGAGGCCCTCCTCCACCCGCAGGCTCCCGCCTGCACCTCATCCCTGGTGCCTAGTGGTAGGCTTCTCCGATCTCCGACGACCGTGTAAGTGATCCTTGTGCCTATTTCTGGTATTTTCTGCTTTCTGTTTTATGCCTTTCATGCTCTATAGTATTCCGTCTATGCCTCCTTACATGTCTATGCCATTGTATATTTTGTAGTATTCGCTGTTATTGGCCTGTTGTTGTTAGCCTGTTGTTGTTAGCCTGTTTTACTTTCTCTGTCCCTCTGCTCTGAGCGCTCCTCTCTCCGTGCTCTCTGCCCCCCTGCCCCCGCGTTTATCTCTCACCTCGCTCTCCCTCTCCTCCCGCCCGTTTTTTTCCAGTCCTCCGGCTCCCTGCAGCTGCCTCCCCTGCGGACCGACCCCGCACACACCCATTGGCCCCCTCCCTCCTCCCAGCTGCAACACCCTCTTAATGACGTCCGTGTGCAAGCCCGTCTGTGCCCGTCCGCGCCTGAACCGCGCCCAGCGCCAGTCCCTCTGATCCCCCCAGCCAAAACACCAGTCCTCCTGCTCCCCCTAGATAACTCTACTCCCCTCTCACCCTCCCCTCTCTCAACCCAGGCCCCCGCCCCACCTGCACCCAATCCAGCCCCACACACACACAGGGCCCCTTCACCTGCTACACCTGTCATTTCTCCTGCTCCACATCCCACACACCCCACACCAACCCCAGCACCCCCGCCAAACACAAAAACCTCAACGCACTTCCCTCACGCCCACCAACCGGCCCCACTACATAACACCTCACAACCTGAACACACCCAACAACAACACCATCGTACAACACAACAACACCCACAACAAATGGGATACAAACTCCAACGCAAAGACCGCCTTAACAAGCCAGGAGGTGGCATCGCCATCCTGCACAAAGACACCATTAAAGTCACCACAAATTCCCAAGACACCCTCAACAGCATGAAACACATGCCCTTCCTAATCCACATAAACAACAACTCCACCCTCAGAGGTACACAAATTTACTGACCCCCAGGAACACGCCCGCCTTCTGCGACACCATCAGCATGCACGCCCTCACCTCCACAGACTACATCCTCCTCAGTGATTTCAACTTTCGCTTGGAGAACCTCCTAGACCACAACTCCTCCTCCCTCGTAGACAACCTCTCCAACCTCAGACTCAAACAACTGGTCACAGCACCCACCCGCTCAGCAGGACACACGCTTGACGCAATCTTCACCTCAAGCCAACACATAACATACACCCACACTACAGAACTCCACTACACTGACCACCACTGCGTCCACTTCTCCTTCGCGAAACCCCCCACACACCACCTCCAACACTCCATGCCCTACCGCATGTGGGACAAGATCCCCACAGAACGCCTGAACTCCCAAATGGCACAGAACCCCCACACACACCAATAACCCCAACACCACGGCGCACAACCTCTCAAAATTGATCACTACCTGCGCAGACACCCTAGCCCCCCTCAGAAAAAACATCACCGCCCACAACATCAAAAACGCCCCATGGTTCACCACTGAACTCCAAAACTCCAAGCGCAAATGCCGCCAAGCGGAGAAAGCCTGGTGGCAAGAACTCTCAACAACCAACTTCTCCACCCTCATAACCTCCATCCGCACCCACCACCAACTCATATGCACCACCAAAAGAGCACACTACAAGGAACGCATTGACAACAACTCCCAAAACAGCAAAGAACTCTTCACCATCATTAAAGAGCTATCCAAAGCCAGCAACATAGACCCCACACACACACAGCCCCTCTGCAACGCCCTCTTCAACCACTTCCACCACAAAATCCTGGACATACACAACAGCTTCATACCACACACTCCCACCACACACACCCCTCACCCGCCCAACACAGACCCCACCCAAGCCCCCACCAAACTGCTTACCACCTGGGCCCCAACCACCGACAAAGAAACTGAAAAAAACATGAATTCCATCCACTCTGGATCCCCCTCCGACCCCTGCCCTGCCAGCATCTACAACAAAGCCAGCCCAACCATCGCCCCCATACTCTGCGACATAATCAACTCCTCATTCGACACCGCCACCTTCCCAGACCCCTGGAAGCACGCAGAAATCACTGCACTCCTAACAAAGCCCAAAGCCGACCTGGAGGACCTCTCCAACTACCGCCCCATCTCTTTCCTCCCTTTCCCCGCCAAGGTCGCAGAGAAACTAGCTAACACCCTCCTATCCCACTTTCTTGAGGAAAACAACACACTTGACCCCCTCCCAATCTGGGTTCCGCAAGAATCACAGAACGGAAACCGCCCTCATCGCATGTACTGACGACATCAGAACCAGAGTCGACAAGGGCGAGACCATCGCACCCATCCTCCTAGACCTCTCTGCGGCCTTTGACACTGTCTGCCACCACACACTCTGCACACGCCTCCACAACACAGGAATCCGACACAGAGCCCTTGACTGGCTCATCTCCTTCCTCGGCGATAGAACCCAAAAAGTCTGCCTCCCACCCTTCCCCTCCACTGCTACCAAAATCATCTGCGGAGTTCCCCAAGGGTCCTTCCTCAGCCACACCCTCTTCAACATTTACATGACCCCTCTTGCCAACATCCTCCGACCACATGGAATCACCATCCTCTCCTACACAGATGACACCCAACTCATCCTCTTCCTCACAAGCAACCC
Source organism: Pleurodeles waltl (assembly GCF_031143425.1). Classification (NCBI taxonomy): domain Eukaryota; kingdom Metazoa; phylum Chordata; class Amphibia; order Caudata; family Salamandridae; genus Pleurodeles; species Pleurodeles waltl. Next base: position 895,868,747 of record NC_090447.1, on the reverse strand, counting down.
CACCACCTCTAAACCAACCTCCACGCTGCACTCCTTGACATCACCACCCGGATGACAACAAATCACCTCAAGCTCAACTCCAACAAAACCGAAATCATCATCTTCGGCCCCAACAAAACCATATGGGACGACTCCTGGTGGCCCACCGCCCTAGGCCCCGCACCCACCCCCACAAACCAAGCACACAACCTCAGCAACATCCTGGACCCCTCCCTCTCCATGACCCAGCAAATCAATGCAGTCACCTCCTCCTGTTTCCACACACTCCGCATACTGAAAAAAACCTTTAAATTGATTCTGACAGAGACCAGGAAGACCGTCACCCACGCACTCATCAGCAGCAGGCTAGACTACGGTAACGCACTCTACGCTGGCACCACACTCAAACTCAAACGCAAACTCCAGAGAATCCAGAACACAGCCTCACTCCTCATCCTGGACCTCCCCCGCCACGAACACATCTCACCACACCTCAAATCCCTTCACTGGCTCACCATAGACAAGAGGATCACTTTCAAGATCCTCATCCATGCACATAAATCCCTCCACAACACCAGCCCAACCTACCTCAACGAAAGAGTGAACTTCCACACTCCCACCTGCAACCTCTGATCTGCTGACCTCGCACTAGCCACAGTCCCCCGCATCCAACGCACCACCACAGGGGCAGGTCCTTCTCCTACCTCGCCCTCAAAACCTGGAACTCCCTCCCCACCAACCTTGTCAAAACCAAAGACCTCAAGCTCTCCAGAAAGAACCTCAAGACATAGTTGTTCGAACAGTGACCCCCCCTGTCATCCTCCTACCCCCCCCCCCCCACCAGAGCCTGGAGACCCTCACGGGTGAATAGCGCGCTCTATAAAAAAATGTATTGATTGATTTTGTTTTGGATTGATTGATGCTAATCCTGCAAAGAACCCAGAGGCCCATTGAAAACAATGGGAACCTCCTTTTAATGCCTGCTATTAGCAGGCATTACAAATGCCAATTAAAATGACACAAAGAAAAAATTGTGCAATTTTTTCAGCCCTCCTAGTGCCGGAATGCCCCCCTTACATACATTATGCCTGGTGGAGGCATAATGTGACACAAAGGGAAACACTACTATTATCACTACTGTAGGACAACATAGTGGAATCAGCATACAGACAGAAGCCAGTCTTTAAAATGGGAAGGAAACACAGCTATGCCAACTGAGTGGTGTGTATTTCAGGGGGCTCTGAGCATAAAAGAGTGTTAATTGACAGCTGAAAAAGGTGTGTTGATGAAAGTATGCAACATACAGACAAAGGGTGCAGGGTTTGATACTGTTCACGTATGTTGAGCAGATGGAATGGCCAATCCGATATACGTCCTTTTAATTTTTTGTGTACCCTTGCCTCAGGACACTGTTTAAGAAACATAGGTGGCAGGTGCCCAACTCTCTTTGAAGTATACAAATACAGCAGAGCCACATCTGGTTATGAACTTGCTTTCAAGCAAAAAAAAGTCATATGAAGAAATGCAAGAAAAAACATGTTTTTCTACCAGTCGTTTTTTTTTAATCCAACGGTTTATGTACTTTGGGATTTGCACTCAAATTGCTTGAACTGGGAACATGAAATTACACGATCCAACATCCAAAGTGTTACTCGCTAAATAGTCAGGAATCTTTCCGTTATAGCATGGAGCCCGCTGGCAGCTATTGCTCAAATTCACAAATGTGGGAAGAAAAAGGCTAAAATGGATTCTTGAAAAATTACTTCCAAGTTTAGACGAATTTCTGAATATTTTACAATGCACAAACAATTTCAGGAATTTCAGCGACAGTTGGTAATTTTTCAGAAGTACTCACATGCATATTAATTTCTGAACGCAGCATAGTTCACAGGTATACAATTTGCCTAATAGTTTGTGCTGTTCATCGCATTTTTGGTGGGCCCACCAAAGAATGCCCAGAAAACCTCCCTCAACCCTGTAATTGCGAAGTCTAAAATCCCAGTCTCCGGTGCTTGTGGAAATGAAAATATCCCATTGGCAGATGTGAAAGTTCACGTTTTTCAAATCATTGCATCAGGTATAGGCATTAGCCTGATTATATATTTTTGGGGGACTAATTTGAAGTTAGAACAAAACATTTAGGAATCTGGACATTGCACGACATCAGAGAAGCCTAAAATCTATGCTCACGACATCACTCTGACAGTCGAGTCACTCATGTTTAGAACTCATTCCCAGATTATATATGTCAAAAGTGCTATCAAAACCTCACTTCAGTGACCCAACTGTCCGGTTAATAATTGTATTGAACAATTGAATTATTCAAATTCCTGGCTATTAGAAAACATGCGTGGTAAAACGAAGAATTTCGAACTGCTTTGCTACTTTTTCCAATTTCATGCGATTTCATTCTTAAGAAAATGGCACTTTTGAAATTGTTACATCCTCCTTCCCAACACTGTGTCAAAACACGTTTTTTTACTTATACATTTTTTTCATGATCTGACAGTTGAACAAAGCTTTTTTATTGCTTTCATTTTTTTGCAGATCTGACAGTGGAACAATGCTTCCCCGTCACAATCTTCGTAAAAGTGTCTTATTGGAATCCTTTCATAACAATGGAGATAAAACCAGCCATAATCCTAATTTTCTACTTCATTTGCATATCGCATGCCTTTCATTTAAATCCACATCTTTAAATCAGCATTATAGTAATGTTTGCTACCTGCACACAGCTTGAAGGCTCTGTCCTTGTGTTAGCTGTTTCTTATGCGTCCATTTCGATTGTTAAGCGTTATATTTTTTTAGATAGAAAAAATCTTTGCTGTTCATTAATCAAAACTATCACAATATAAGTAAACATCTAACATTTTTACACATTTGGCCCTGTACAATTCATTCTCAGTATCGTACTCAAACTATCACCTCTCAGGTCCATCAAAAATACATGCAATGACACACACAATCATTATATTCTTTCCTATTTACAAAACCTTATCCTTCAATTGTCCTAATAAACAGAAAACAAAAACAATAGTCATGTCTCAATTTATTACCGGCTCCTTAACAGTGGATTTCCTAATACACAAAACAAAAAACAGTTCCTACACCTGGCTGCTCTTCATTCTCGATCAACAATTACAATATTTTTACAAATAACCCTGACTTTGAGAATAATGTAAATTAGTCTGTTTACCCTTTAACCTAGTATTTGTGGAAACAATTAACGTAACCAGTCTGTCAGTCATCTACCAATGAATTGGTTCCTTCTACACAGACTTGTATTGCCGCACTAATCGACCGCACTCCCTGTCCCCTATCAGGAGTTTCAGTTTATTTGCAAACACTGGAAACAACAATTTAGTATAATGCCTTATAAAGGATATTTTCATCAAATAAGCGGCATGTTTTGCAGAAGGGGCGTGGCTCTATGACCTTCCATGTCAAATAATATTAGGGCCAGCACGAATTAATTAAGGGTGTGCCGGAGTCTGCTTTGAAAACAAGATATATTTCATATCTTTGTAAAGGCAGGAAACACATGAAAGGAACAGGTTATGTGTACGTGTTTGCTGCATTATCCGTTCAATTAGATTACCTGCACAATCTAGCAATGTATATCAAATGCCATCGCCCCCCACCCCCAGCAGCGGTAGCTACAAAACATTTAAAAGAAAAGGATTTTAAACCTTGTTTATTATTCTTTTCTTTTAAAGGGGTGGGGCCACGGGGATGACGAGCAGCGAGACAGAGCGCTTGTATGTTTGGCCGGCCATCTCATACATGCGAAGTAGGCTCTCTCAAGCACGGCAACACAGTTGCCAGGCTGGAGAGAGACTGCACAGGGTGCCAGTCTGCCTGGGACTGCCCTGGCTGGCTGCTCCCAGCCAATTCTGATGCTGCTGTGCCGGCCTGCCTGGTTTGGAGCGATGTCAGCCAGAGGAGCGGCGTGTGGCGGACAAGGTAAGTGTTTTTATTTATTTTTTAATTTTAATTTTATTTACACCCCTGCGCTGCCCCGCCCTTTCATGTTATCGGGAGCCGCAACTGTGTATTTCGTACTGCAGAACAGTAGGGTGCGGTTGGTGCGGTACACAACTTTCTGCATATCCCTGTGGCAAAAAATCAAGGAAAGAAGCCAAGTGTGCTTCTGCATGAACATAAATATTTTTGGACTTTCTAAGTTCGTTCAGACCGCTGGTGAACCTGTCGACAATGGAAGAAAGACACATCATTATCACTTACAGACTTGATTGTACCACAATCCAGGAACTGTGTGCCCAGTTGGAGCCAGACCTGATGTCAGCTATCTGCAACCCCACAGGAATCCCCCCTCTAGTGCAGGTCCTGTCAGTGTTCCATTTCCTGGCACGTGTGTCTTTTCAAACAACAGTGGCCATTGCATCAGGGATGACCCAGCCTATGTTCTCAAACGTGTTGTCCAGAGTGTTGACTGCCCTGCTGAAACACATGCGCAGCTACATCGTTTTCCATCAGGTGAGGATTTGCCCACAGTGAAAGGTGACTTCTATGCTCTGGGACATATCCCCAACATCGTAGGTGCCATCGATGGGACACATGTGGCCTTGGTACCCCCTGCAGGAGTGAACAGGTGTACAGAAACAAGAAGAGCTACCATTCAATGAATGTGCAGATGGTGTGTTTGGCTGACCAGTACATCTCCCATGTGAACTCAAAGTTTCCTGGCTCAGTGCATGACGCTTACATTTTGAGGAATAGCAGCATCCCTTATGTGATGGGGCAACTCCAGAGGCACCGTGTGTGGCTAATAGGTGAGGACAAGGACCCTATACCCTGTGAATAATTGTGTGGGTCTGGGGTTGTCCCTAAGGGTTAGTGTGTGTCTAACGGTTGTCCCCGACATTTGCAGGTGACTCTGGGTACCCCAACCTGTCATGGCTACTGACCCCAGTGAGAAATCCCAGGACAAGGGCAGAGGAAACGCTTCAATGAGGCACATGGGAGAACTAGGAGAGCGATCGAACGGACCTTAGGACTTCTGAAGGCCAGGTTCCGGTGCCTCCATGTGACAGGTCGTTCCCTCTACTACTCCCCAAAGAAGGTGTGCCAGATCATCGTGGCCTGCTGTATACTGCACAACCTGGCTTTGTGACGACAGGTGCCTTTTCTGCAGGAGGATGGTCCAGAAGGAGGTCTTGTGGCAGCTGTGGAGCCTGTGGACAGTGAAGAAGAGGAGGCAGAAGAAGAGGATATCGACAACAGAAACAACGTGATCCAGCAATACTTCCAGTGAGACACAGGTAAGAAGACATCACTGCCCCCTACATCTCATACAGTTGTTAGACGTATCATATGTCTGTCACTTTCACCCAGTGTATGGACCTTGACCTGTCACTTTGCCTTTCCATTTCACAGATGTGGGTCCCACTGTGTGACCTCTGCTATGTTACCTCATGGACTAGAGCTGTGTGACATAGGTATGTTGACAATGGACATTGCTATTTTCGTTAGTTATACAAATACAAATTTGGGAAAGCACAGACTGACTCCAGATTGTTTTGTGATTCAAGGGTGTTTATTTAAGTACAAATTGGTGGGGGGGTTGGAAAATGGTCATGGGTGATGGTGTAGGAATGTCCATGGCAGAGTCCAGTTATTAGTCTCACAGGTGCATTGTCGAAAGTGGCATAGGAAGTGGAGCTAGGGCAGTTTAAGGATGGACAGGGTGACGAAGTGGGACAGAAGGATGACATTCAGGGTGGCCTCATTTCTTCCCGGGGGTCTTCGCATTGTTCTCTGCCTTTGTCCTGGATCTCAGGGACCGTTTGTGGGGTGGTTCTCCCTCTGCAGGGGGTGGGGTGCTGGTGTCGTGGTCCTGTGGCGGTGCCTCCTGTCCACTAGCACCGGCGGAGGTGGTGAGCAGTTCATCATCGAGGCTAGTGTCAGGGGCCCCTTGCTGTGCCACAGTGTCCCTCCTGGTGTTCACAAGGTCCTTCAGCACCCCTACAATGGTGACCAGGGTGGTGTTAAAGTCCTCCCTAATCCCCAAATACTGTTCCTCCTGCTGCCGGTGGGTCTCCTGAAACTTGGCCAGTACCATTGCCATCGTCTCTTGGGAATGATGGTACGCTCCCATGATGTTGGAGAGTGCCTCGTGGAGAGTGGGTTCCCCGGGACTGTCCTCCCCCTGTCGCACAGCAGTCCTCCTAATTCCCCTGTTTTCCTGTTCCTCTGTCCCCTGAACCATATGCCCACTGCCCCCAGGTCCCTGATGTTCTTGAGTTTATGGGTTTGCCTGGGTCCCCTGTAGTGGTGGACACAGTGCTGCTTGACGTGTTCTGGGGAAAGAGGTATGGGCCCGATGGGTGGATGCTGTGCTGGTGTTTCCTGAGGGGGAGGATCTGTGGTGGCATGTGCCAGTGTGTGGGGAACCGACTGTCCCGAGGTCCCAGATGGGCCGGGCTGGTCATCTAGATCCAGTTGGACTTAGCTGCTGTCATCACTGTGGGCCTCCTATGTGGGGGGGTGGACATGTCTGGAACCTCCTTTCGGGTGACGTTGGGTAGGGGTCCTGCAGGGGCTTAAAGGCATAATTATTGCATCTGTGTTTGCCATTGTGTGCAATGGGCTGGTGACCCTGTACCCCAGTGCTTACATTCTTGTGTAGGACCTTGTGTGATATTTGGTTTGGGGATATCTGTAGTGGACATGATTTGCTGATGGGTATCCATGCTTTGGTGTTGCATGTAGGGCCTGGTGTTGGGATGGGTGGTTTATAATAGTGGGACATTTGTGAGGTGTTGGAGTGATGGGGTGAGGGTGAGGGTGGGGGTATGTGATAGCATGCAGGTAGGGTGGGGGATGTAACAGTTAAGATCTGACTTACCAGAGTCCATTCCTCTTGCTACTCCTGCGAGGCCCTCAGGATGCAATATAGCCAAGACCTGCTCCTCCAATGTTGTTAGTTGTGGGGGAGGAGGTGGTGGTCTTCCACCAGTCCTCTGAACTGCAATCTGGTGTCTTGAGACCACGGAACGCACCTTCCCCGTAGGTCGTTCCACCTCTTCCTGATGTCATCCCGTGTTCTTGGGTGCTGTCCCACTGCATTGACCCTGTCTACGATTCTGCACCATAGCTCCATCTTCCTAGCAATGGAGGTGAGCTGCACCTGTGATCCGAATAGCGGTGGCTCTACCAGGACGATTTCCCCCACCAAGACCCTGAGCTCCTTCTCAGAGAACATGGGGTGTCTTTGCGGTGCCATGGTGTGGTGTGGGTGATGTGTGCGGTGGTGTGTGTTGTGATGTGTGAGGGGATGTGTGTGTGTGTGTTGTGTGAGGTGCATGTATGTTGTGTGAGTGATGATGTTGTGTGCCTGTGGATGCTAGTTTGTTGATGGTGGTGTCTCTCTCTGTGCTTCGTTCTCAATTTTTGTCGTAGGGGTTTGTGGGTGATGTGGGTGTGTGTTTTATTTTGTATTGAGTGTGTGGGTGTGGTGTGTGTATGTGTATCAGGTGTGTGTATTTAGATTTGTCCAACGTGGTTGTGTTTTGTAAATTTGTGTGTATTTTGTGCGCGGCGTGTGTACCGCCAATGGAATACCGTGGTTGAAAGACCACAGCGTGGATTCTTGGGTCATGATAGTGTGGGCGTATTCCTGTTGACGTGACGGTGAAGGCTTTGTTATCGCCAGTTTATCCCTGACCTTTGGTGTAGCAGACTTGTGTGGGTATCTAGATTTTTGCAGATTCTGGCCTGTGAGTCGTAATAGCTGTAGCGGATTTACGCGGCCGCAGCAGTGTGTTGGCGGTCTTCTGCACGTCGGTAAGCGGCATTTACTACCAAAGTTGTAATGATGACCTAAGTGTCTTTTCTTGCCTGTTCCATAACGTATTCATAATTCTGACAATCCTTGACTTATGAACATTGCAACTAATCTAAGTAGCACAATAATAACATCTGTGTCATTTTACTGTACAATAACCCAATTAAAACCATTTTGAACAGCCCACTCAACATGTGGCACAACACAATGGTCACCTTCCTCCAATTTGGTTTTAAGTTCTTGAACAGTATGGCCTGAACCTCTTAAATATATCTCTGCAGGCACCAACTCCTCATTAACAATCATTCCACTTGCAATATTTGGAAATTCAGTGTTCACTGAAGCATCAGCAATGTTTTGGCCAGTTACTACATCTCCAAGTTCATCTTGTTTGATGTTAATGACCAGAATCTATCAGGTTGCACAGGTATAGTTTTGATGCAGGCAAGGTCAATTGTTCCACTTATAGACATTTGTCTGATTCTCTCACATTCTTTGACAGATAGTTTAAGATAATTGTAAAAGACAATTTGCAGAGCTTTCAAGGTGCGCACTGACTTTGATATCTGTAGAACAGTCTGAATGACCTGTCTGAAGTTTTGCATGGATGAAATTTTGACCATTCGTAATTGTGACATATAGTCCACAATAACAGCAGTTTTCAATGAGGACACCTTTTTGAATTGAAATTCTTCAGGTGATTTTTTTTTTTTAGCTCTTGTACGATATTGTGCTTCACTGGTTTGGTTGCAGCATCACCATCAAATAATGTGTTTGTGGAAAGGAGATCATGAGAGAGAATGTCCTTGATAAATTCACCCCTTACTACATCCATCTATATGGTTAAAGAAGTTGTTTTTTTGTAACATGTTTTGTAGTGGCTCGCTGGACGAAACTCTTACTATAGCAATTAAAGCATGGAAGCTTAGCTTTGGTGATTATGTCAAACATTATTTTTTCTCTTTCAATACAATTCTCTCCTGCTACAGTTCTACGTATAGTTTTGATTCATGTTCCAGGACATCTAGTAGACGTGTCTTAACATCTTTATCCTCATGGTGGGCCTGATTCTCAAAGGTAAACTAAGATTAGACCAAAAGCCTAAGTAATACTTTTCAGTATTCACAAAGGTAATTTATGAGTAGTATCTTTACGTCCGCACTTGGAACAGAATCTCCAAACTCGGGGCAGAGATCCCCCCTGAGTGCTGAGATTCTACTCCGGGTGCTTTTGCGAATACTGAAAAGTCATAAACTTAGACTTTAGGTCTAAACCTACACCAAAAGTCTGAGTTTACCTTGGTGAACCTGGCCCATTGTTTTGTCACAAAGTTGTGTAGTCACACGGGCTCAGCCATTTCAAAGGGGTTTCCTTGCTGCTGCATGAAATGAACGTATTTATTAAAACACTTCTTTTTCTTCCCCACAAGTTTGTGGTGAGGAACAGATTTGCAATGGTCCATTCATTTTGAATCTGTCATCTCTCTGAAAACATTGCAAATAGAAAGGACTTCTTGGTGAACTAGCTGCCATTGAGCAACATATTCACTTTTACATGTCTGACCAACAATTCCCTTGGAGATTTTCTATTATCTCTGGATTGTCTGACCCAGTTTTTTATCTGGAGCCGTAGCAATGAACCTTCCCTCTCTGTCTTTCACCACAAAATGTATTTTGATAATTTTTTTGTAGAGGTATGATTTTTCCACTTCTATCGTATTCACTCTTTCGAAATACCCCATATCTCAGGTAGTTATGCAATCAAATTTGTGAAACACAGTAATCAGTCACTTCATAGTATTCATTACCCTTCCTGACCAGCATGTACCAAGTTATTCACTAGAGCTATCATCTGTAAAACATTTCCCCAGTACTTGCAAAGTGTTGTTTTTCTTCACAGTCTTTGACATACTCTACATACTTCGTTTTCAGGTTTTCTGCTTTTGATCTGTGTGTATTGAACATTGCCTGGCTTTGCATTATGTCTTTTGAATGAAGTGCACCCTGAGCCTTCTGAGACAAGATATGCAAAATATAATTTTCCATCCTCCTTCCGGAAAGTATTCCAACACAATGGGACAGATTTACAAGATCCTAGCAGCACTGGAGCAGCACTTTTAATGACACCCCGGTGGTGCTGTGCAGTGCACCACATTTACAAGTTGGCGCTAATCCAGCTTTTGTGGCTTAACGCCGCCTTGTTAATGTGGGCTCCTCCACCGCAGTTTTCTGTATCAGAGGGGGTGCGCAATGGGTGTTGTTATGGGCGTTCCACTGCAACACCCACTGCTTTTGATTCTGCCACAGATTTACTAGAAGGTGTAAATCTGGGGCAGCGCCAAAAACTACCACCACCCCAGGGGTGGCATTGGTGTGGCATAACAAGGAGGAATGCCTTTATTCCTCCTTGTTTTTTGCTTATTCCATGTGTGGTACATTCTGCAGCACACATGTAAAGAGCAAAATACCATAAATGGTTGTTTATGTGCAAGAAGGTGTCCGTTCTTGCACATAAATAATCATTGAAAACTGAAGATTTGGTACTTCAATGTGTTCAGCATTTTGCAGCACACATAGAAATGTCAAATCACCATTGTAGATTGATTTCTTGCAGGAAGGGAAACCTTCCTGCACATAAACAATCATTCCCCCTCAATGCACTATGGTGCAAGGATGCCTAGTTTGACACAGGCAGACTAATTTAGAGCGGGCACACGGGAAAACACAGGGGTGCACCGTATCCTTGTAAAAACAGCCGATCCCAACATTTCAAAACTGGTGGAGCACCGTGCTGCTATTTTTGGTGGTACAGCGCTACACCAGTTTCTTTGAGATCTGGCCCAATGTTTCTATAGCCTCAAGTATGATAAGAATACCTTGTAATGAACGACCCCAATGAGTTCCACTCAAAAGTGACTGGACAGTTTTGTTTGCAAAGATTCAGCCTCAATAAGTGAATTCTCTGTACCATATCCACTGAAATAACTTCCTGCACAGTGCAACACAACTTTTGCCATGAAGAAAATGCCCATCATTAGATAAAGAAAATCAAATTCTACTGAATTGCTCATAAAATGACAGCTACAATACAGAAAATACCTTCATCACAAACAAATGGCAGGATAGGCTGGTCTTCAAGCTGACAATGCACATTTTGAAAATTCTTTAGAGATGTGTATACTGTTGCATATTTTATGACTAGAGATGGTATTGCTGATAAAAACCCAACCTTCTTCTGTGGGAAGGTATTCTGGGAGATCAGAGCACGAATTACAGCCCACAGAGGAACCAGCTTTTCTTCATGCTTCAAGCCACACAGAATAAGCAATATGATACATTCAGTTATATCAGCTTTGTGGACTTCAGCATCAGGTAGAAGAAGATCCATGTCCTCAGCCACTTTGAAACATTAAGGTAGACTGGGGCGTGTTGATGGCTTGTAGTGATTTTGCACACATTGGCAAGGCAGTTCGGTTATAAGTTTGCAGCTTTGTTTGTTTATGCCTACAGCTGATACAGCTTGTTTTCCAGCAGCAACTCCTTTGGTACAGTTTTGAAAATGCACCATGGCAGGTTCATGTGTGCTGGATATTGCAGATAAAGAAAAGGTGTCAGCAAAGTCGAAATTATCAGGATCAGCAACTGTAAATCATTTAATTGTAAAGTGACTTGGAAGTGGTGCGCTGTGAGATTCCAATGACTTTACAGCATGAGCTTATAACAAGTTCCTACTCAGTGCTATGTCAATATAACTTGTTGATACTCCAATTCCAATCATTGAAGTGTTTAACCCTTTAGTCTTGCTCTTGTCATAGATTGGATGGACAGTCATGATATGCAGCAGAGTTGTCTTTTTGCTGTGATGTAATTCATAAAACATGATTTGGAAATTTACACAGCATAAGCCTGTCGGATCATTGGATTGTCTTCCACTTCTTCGCCTATATCTTCAAAGCCATCATCCATTTTGTCAGCTTTAGTTCCAAACTCAAGTACTTTAGTTTGCAACAGTTTTGCTTTCATGATATTAAACAATGATGTAAAAACTGTTAAGACAACATCAGGCATTCTTGTGGACTCCCATGATTTGTCGAGCTCTGGGCCATCACAAAGTGTGTCATAAAAGTCCAAAATCTTAATCTTTCAGGACATTTCTTAAAATTGTTCCTGCTGATTTTACTGCATCCTGTGATCTTATTTTGGCAGCAAAACATTCAGAAGTAAAATCACATTAGAACACTATAATTGGCTCATGTTTTTTGTTAGACTGAGAAAAACAAATTCTCTCATTGTACATTCTCACCAGAAAAATCTTAATTTTATTATTATAGATCAATACAGTTTCATCAATGTTGACCATCATGATTTCACTATTTGTGAACTCGTAGCCAGCACTCAAGTGACTTTAAAACTTCATTTGTTTTTTCAAAGAGTGTAAACTTAACAGAAAGCTGGCAGTTACATTGCTGCTGAGAGCTCATTGTTCATTCATATTTTCGAATGTATGCACGCATGCAGTTTGGGTGGGCATACAAATCTGCTGCACATGCATTCACCTCACTGTTCAGATCTGCTACTCTAATGAACACTTCACCTTGGAAGAAACTAGATGCAGATAAAAACATGCTTGCCCTTTGAGACTACAGACTCTGTACTTTGTTATTTCCTCAATCTCTTTGGCACTACTTCTTTATAATCCACAAATTATAAATGTGGATAAAAACATGCTTGCCCTTTGAGACTACAGACTCTGTACTTTGTTATTTCCTCAATCCCTTTGGCACTACTTCTTTATAATCCACAAATAACACATTGAAGATTATCTGCTTTCTGCTCAGTTGTTAAAGGTCAATGAGCGGTAGCTATTGATCGTCCAAGTGGATGGGCTTTGGGTTTGGTTGTTTTAGCTTTTTAGAAGACTCAGATTATTGTTGTGGTTCACTGGTTTCTGCTATTGTTTTAAAAAAAGAACCCAGGCTTCTTTCCACTGTATACGACTTGCAGCACTTGTTGTTAGGATAATAAAATAGTTTCAATCTTTTGTGAACTTTGTCATGCCTTATTTCTGTAGCATCTCAATCTCTCCTCTGTCCAGCTGTAGTTGATGTTAGCATTTCTTTCAGATTAGTTTGGCATATGACACATTTTTCTTTGTTGAAGGAGTCCTCAAATCTTCTAGTTAGCAACGCTCTGTCAGATGGTAAAGATCCTCTGCATCCACCTGCTTCACTCATGTAAACAACTTTAAATCAATGGAAACCTGAAACAAAAACAATATTAAAATAAATTACCAATTTGATGGCTAAAACACATCATTATAGAGCTGCCATTTTGGAAAACGGAGGAAGGGCTGCTCTGAGACGTTATTTTCTGTCTCTCTAAGACTACTTGACCCCAAAACCTATGTTTTGACATCAAAATAAAGTATACAGGTCTCACAGTTCCTGAAATATTATATCATTACTGCAACACATTGGCCATTTTTTAAAATGTTATCCAGAAAAAAGCGGCCCAGATTATCATTGCCTACTCAAGCTAAAGTACTTCTCTAAGATACAAAAACACAAATCAAAATTGAAAATCTCTGAACATCATCTTTTTATGGAAGTATGTCAAGGGGCCAGAACTAACATGTAAATCTATACCTGGAGCAGGCTTAAACACAAAGGCCTCAGAAAACCATGTGATTTCCAAATTGGGATCATATTCCTATAAAATGGATTTCTCTGTGGTAGGGCAATGGAAACCCCTTTGTAAATATTATTTTTTTTTGTACTGGGATTTATTTTCACATGTAGAAAACCATTTTCCCACACCACCACAAAATCTGGGAGTGATCCATTTCCTTTCCCACCCTGGAAAGGGATAAATGCCAACCCTTCATTATAGTGCAGATTCAACCAATTCCAGGCTATAACCTGAAATGTGAGGAGTTTGAACTTGTTCACAAATGTAGCTATTTCGGTACCTTCACAATCTTCAAGGCCAACCACACATTGGAATGTAATGCTCTAAATTTCAGGCTTTAAGTGTGATTTATGGGGTAACATCTCCACACACTTGGCAGAACTCTTCTCATTGTAAAGGGCCTATAGATGTCAGTAATTCTTCCGCAAAAACAACAAGGTGATGCATGGATTAGTCAAATTAATTTCAAGTCACTTACAATTGTTTGGGGCCACATCCCAATATGTTGTTTTCACCCACCATGCATCTCAGTTTGGACCTAGGCATATGCAAGTCAGTCTTGCCCTTGCTCCTCATGGGAACAGACCAGCCTGAACTGCCAAGCAGTCCTAGGTTGCTTGTATTCCGGTTCAGGAGAACCTAGTTTGGCAGTTTGGTCTGGACTGTTGCATGAGGAACAAGGTCAAGGCTGATTTGCATATGGTTGGGTCTAAACCTAGGTGGCATGGTGATCAAAAGAACAATGGGTTGGGATGCTACCCTGAGCAGTTGCCAGTGGTTAGTCAAATTGCAAGAACTTCTCCCATCACCTTTTGTGTTTCATGTATCATCCTAAGTGACAGGGGTTTGCCCAGATGTGGGTCTCATGCTCACTGTGCCACTCAAATCAAGCTATAACTGACTGATGAGCCCTTGACAGGGTGAGACTGGTCCTACAGTTCTTACCTGGCAGGGGAGACACCACGATCACCCCTTACCTGCAGTACCTTTAGTGTCTGCTAGAGGTCTCTGTTCTGCTATATGCACACAAGGGCATTTTTAAGTGCTATTACTGGAGCTGTTTCCTGCTGAAGATACCTGCCTGCTGGACCTGCCTGTTGTGGGCCTTCACCTGCCTGCTGAACCTTGCCTGCTGTGGACTTCACCAGCCTGCTGGAGCTGCTCGCTGTGGACTCTCACCTGCCTGCTGGAGCTGCATACCTACTGAAGCCTCTTCCTAGCCTGCTGGAAATGCCTGGCTACTGAGATCTCCATGCCTGCCTGCTTGCTGAGTAGATCCCCTGCCTGCCAAGCTTCCCTGCCTGCCTGAGGGGAACCACTGCCATCCACCAGCCACAGGGCTGAGGAGTACCTACCTGCTGCAACTACCTGAAGAACCTTTCCCAAGGCATGCCACAACAGCACAGGCAAGATGGACAGACTGTGACTGTGGTTCCACAACAGGTTAAGCTGCAGAGGAAGGTGGAACCTGATGGCTCCACACCACATTTGAGCAGGAAGACCTTCACAGAGCTGCTGGTGACTAGATGGGGTTCACAGCAGCAGACATTATGCACCAGATGCACCCAAAGACACATGCCTGCTGGCGTTCATGTTGGAACAAATCTGCAGGAGATACTGGCAGATGTGCTGGTCAAGACGGGACGAGAAACCCTTCTCCGACTTCCACCTGGAGTGCCAACTCGTGATGGAGGTCAAGAAAATGACTGTGCATATCTACAACCAACATGACAATATTGAGGATCTGACCACCTTCCTGTGTTGCCACTGCACAGTGACAAAAGAACCCTCGCACAGCTTGGACAGTGACAGCAATGGGAAGGTAAATGGACAGTTATGGTGAAGCTGAAAGATGACCTGTTGGCCCCAGAGGGAATCCATCATCCACCTTCCAGCTTCTGCTTAGCGTGCGACTCGGACTTTCTGTACTACCCCGGGCAGCCCAAACTGTGCAACAAGTGCAGCAAACCAGGCCACACCACCAAAGATTTCACAATACAAGTGTGCAAGAACTGTAAAAGGGAAGGACACACAGCATGCGCATGCAAAGAAGAAGCCCCCTGAAACCTCTGCGGGTCTGTGGGTCACTGCTTCAAGGACTGCCGACAAAGAGCCAAGTCCTACGCCCAGGCTGCCAAACCTCCCTGGAGAACCACACAAGAGGAGGCTGCCATGACCAGCCCTACAGTCCCAGCACCTCGGAGGACCAACAAGACTGGGAGGAGGAAAGGCCCGAGGCAGGAGCAAGCCAAACCTGACCAGGGCCCCACCCAGGCACCGGAGCTACAGACCACAAAAGAAGAAATGCCTGCCATTGTCATCTCCAAGAGCAGCAGGCCCTGTGGGCCAATAAATGACGCTCCCCAACCTGCCTCAGAGATCCAGGAAGAAGGCCATGGATGAAACAGGAGTGCAGGAAAAGGAGGCACAGACCCCCACAAGCAATAAAAAAGACAAGAAAGAAACACCTGAGCAACCACAACCCCTACTCCAATCAGGAGGAGTCAGAGAAAGAAGATCAACTAGAAAAAGAGGGGCCAGTCAACCAACTGGACCAAATTACCAAAATGCTGCAGGAGATTAGTGCGCTGGCAAGTGTTATGGAGGCGTCCCCACCACCATCACCAGCAACAGTCGAGCAAGAAGAGGCCTCCTTGGAGGACAGAGAGCAAGGCATACCTGCAAGCAGGGGACCAGCCAGGAGAGCAAGCCAGCCTTAGAGAAGCACCAAGCAATGGTGGCCAAGACAGAAGTCCCAGCACCAGAGACCCACCAGGAGCTTAACTAGCCCTGTACGTAGCTTTGTCACTCTGTATAAGCTGCTAATTACTCTGACTTGATAATTAGTATTTAAGCCTACATTTAACTCTTAAACACTAATTAGGATGGCTATTTCATTGTTTTCCATAAATGTCAGAAATATCAGAGACAAGCGCAGATGTGCTAGCACCTTGACCTTTCTTGCCAGCCAGGAATGTGATGTGTACATGATTCAGGAATGATCCATCCCCTTTGCAACTTCATACACACACTTAGAATAGCAGTGGACATTTGGGCTTTCCTTTTGGTCTGGGGAGAACAGCACTAGGTCTGTAGGAGTTGCTACCTTAGTCAGAGGGTGGTGCTTCACAACGGCCTCAGTCACGGAGCTGGAAGACGGAAGAGCTCTTGTCATTGACGGGTCATGGGCAGGTGAGCCAGTTAGACTGATTAATATGTACGCCCCTTCTGATGTAGCTGAGAGACGGGGGCTGCTTCAGCACCGCAGACCACAACTCGTCACCTCAACAACAATCATGATGGGTGAGGATTTCAACTGTTTCTAGATAGTGGTGGACGATGTGGTACCAGGACTGGGAAGGATGGAAGGATGATGCTGCAAACTCCTGGTGGAGATGGTGGGCGAGGCCTCCCTGACAGATGCCATTGGATCCAATGGGGCCGGAGGCCAGAAACTCAACAAGGAGCCACCCTGATTGACTTTGTTTTCACCTCTTGATCAGTGAGGATCAGGCAACACTCCCTGGTAACAATGCATTTCTCTGATCACAGGACTATCGGGTTCCATGGGTAACTGACAGGCAAGTTCCTGGCCGGTCCAGGCATGTGGAAGATGAATAGTTCCCTGCTGAGGAGAGATGTACAAGAGGAACTGAGGAGGACTTACATTGAGTGGCAAGGCATGAAAGACACCTTACATTCCACAGGGGAGTGGTGGGAGTGTGTGAAAGGCAGGATTCAGGACTTCTTGAAGAACATGGTCAGGAAAGCAGCAAGGGGGAGAAGGAAGGAGTTCAGTATACTGCAGCAACAGCTGCAAGAACTGCACAGATTCCAAATCCAGGGATGGGACATCATGCACCCTCTGGAAGAAGTCAAGAAAGAGCTGAACGAGCAGTTTCATGATAAATCCAGGAGGATCATCTTCCGTTCTAAGGTGGAGAACCTGGAAAAGGGGAGAAATGCAACTCCTTCTTCTTTAGGAAAATACAGGGAGGGAATTGTTTGTGACACCAAGGAGGACATTAGGAAGGTGGTGACTGATTTCTATGGGGACCTATACTCTGAGAAGAGGTCAGGGGAGGATCAGGCAAGAAAGGTTTTGTCAGGTATCCCAAGAACGGTTTCCACAACAGCAAGGGAAGTGCTTAACGCCCACCCTCACTTTGGAGGAGCTGCACCTCACGGTTAAATCCTTCAAGTCAGGAAAGACACCAGGTAGTGACAGTATGCCAGTTGAATTCTACACTTCACTGTGGGACCTAGTGGGACCAGATCTTCTGCAGCTGTATGAGGAGATGGAGCAGGAGGGAATCATGTCCCACACTTTAGGGGAGTGAATGATAATGCTCCTGTGTAAACATAAGGGGGAGAGATGTGTCCTCAAGAAATGGCTCCCCATCTCTCTCCTGAATGTGGATTGCAAGATCCTGGCCAAGACAATGGTGAATAGACGCAATGGCTCTATGGCAGAGATAGTTCACCCAGACCAAACCTGCAGGGTTCCATGGATGCAAGGACGCAAACACCCTAACACTGATCAGGGACATGATCCAGTACATCGCGGACTGTAGCATCTGCACTGCTCTGGTCTGTAACAATCAGGAAAAGGGCTTTGACTGTGTCTCCCATGAGTTCATGGAGAGGGTACTGCAGGGTTTTGGGCTAGGGGAGCCGTTCAGCACTTATGTGAAGGTTATGTGTACAGACATCCTTAGTTCAGTCATTGTAAATGGTTGGGAAACAGACCCCTTTCCTATCAGGTCTAGGGTAAAACAAGGTTGCTCGCTCTCTCTGTTTGTTTTGGTTATAGAGCTACTCCCCAAATGCGTGCATCAGGAAGAACCTGATCATCAGAAGGATCCTGATACCAGGAGATGCAAAGAAAAAAGTAAAGTGTGCGCTGTACATGGACGACATCACTCTCTTCTGCACAGATGGGAAATCGATCCAATCCCTTCTGATGGCATGCAAGGTCTTTGGCAAAGCATCAGGAGCAAAGATCAATGTGGACAAATCACAGGCAAAGCTCTTCGGCCATTGGGACCTATGTAACAAGCCTCTCCCTTTCCCTAGTGATGCAGGACTGGTAAAGATCCTTGGTGTCTGGTTTGGGGGACCAGGAGCTGCGGCGAAAGGCTGGAACGAACACCTGGCCAAAGTCGAGCAGAAACTGGAGTTCTGGAGCCTGAGACACCTGAGCATTGAAGTGAAGGCACTGGTGCTCAAGAATGACACACTGCCCTTACTGCAATATGTGACACGGGCCTGGTCACTCCGAGCCAGTGTAGCATGGGCTGTGAACAGCATGGTTTTCCACTTTGTTTGGCACTCAAAGATGGACAGGGTGAAAACGTCAGTCATGGGCAAAGGAGCACCGCAAGAGAGGGAAGGCAGTTCCTGACATCCTGACAATCCTCAGAGCCTTCTTTGTGTGTGGCTGCATTTGATTAACCCCTGCTAACTGAGAACAAGGACCACTCAGCCTATAGGGTCTTCCACTTCTTCCTGCTCCTGGTATGGAGAAGACTGGGGTGGGTATAAATACGAGAATGCAACAATGTTCAACTGGGACTTCCCCTAGTACTACAAGGAGATTGAAAAGTTTGTGGTGGAATTTGGGCTGAACTGTGTTACACCAAGCCTATGGAAGCCCAGGACAATCCACAGACTAATCAGGTCCAGAGACACCACAGAACAAGTGAGCGACCTGCCACCCACTACAGCAACACGTTTGTGGGAAAATGTATCCTCCCCATCCCTGGCCAACAGGCACAAAGACATTGCATGGATGACCCTGAAAAGGGGATTATCAGTTCGGTCATTCATGCACAGCAGGGGCCTGTGCCCACACAGAGAATGTCCAAGGGGATGCCCCGCAGAGGAGACCACATACCATCTGTTCTGGGCCTGCCCTTTTGCCCAGAGACTGCGGGTAGCCTTAAGACAAGAAATGTAAGCTCACATCCCATAGCCAAACATCACTTACCTCTCCTTGCTGTATGGGCTGTTTCCAAAGATACACTCAGTGGAGGCTATCCAAGGCTGCCGGACATTCCTCTGCTGCATAAAGGACATCCTCCTGTATGCCAGAACCCGACTGGTGACCAATGGGGAGGTGGTGAGCAGGGAAGTGTGCCACAGAATGCTACACAACCTGCTGAGAGCCCACACAGCCAAGGACAAGGAGAGTGAGAAAGAGGAAGAGGAAGAACTGTAAACTCTAACCCCCTCTTTCCCACTGAAATTCTCACACTGCCCAAGAAACAAAACCCTTTTTTACTTCTTTAATATGAAACCAACTGGAATGTAAAAGTATATTTGGAACAAAGTTGAAGTGAACTGCCCTTCCTAAGGGAAGAGGTACAACTCTTTAAAACCTACATATCACCTACTTTAAGCACTTATTAAAGGATTTTGAAAAGAAAAAAAAAATGTCCTACAGTGCTTGTATTCTGGTTCTTGGAGGACCTGGCTTGACAGGTCAGGCTGTACTGCTCCCATGATGAGCAGGGTCAAGGCTGATTTAATTATGACTGGACCCAAACTGAGGTGGGATGATGGCCAAAAGAACAATGGGTTGGCATGCTACCCCAAGCGATTGCTAGTGGTTACAAAAATTGCAAGCATTCCTCCCACCGCCTTTTGAGTAATTCTTCAGGCAGAAGTAAGGGAATTTCTAACATAAACTTACATTTACAACTGCATTTCTTTTGTGACTACACCACATTGTGTTTTCTCTAAATGAGTGTGGTTCGTTTATGGCCTATTAACTTTGTACATGTTTAGTTGTTTTCTTAAATGTTATGTTGTGTGGATACTGTTTGAACTTACATATCTTTGTCCTATCTCAGAGAACGTACAATAGTAATGGCTTTCTAGAGTACTGCACACTTCATGTTTTTTCCAGTACAATGACCTAACATGACATTATTCTTTTTATACACATCCACAGCATGGGTAGTTTTGGATATATGTAAAATATTTTACAAAATAGGTGAGACAATTTAACTTCTACATTTTAGATATGTAGTTTTTAAGCTCCTTTGCATGAATGAGGTGTGAGGCTAGAAGAAGAGGAGTTTTCTGGGTGCTGCAGCACTGAAATGTAGATTACCTTTAGCAGTGACTGGTATTGCTGCTTTTTGCCAAAGTTGGACTAGACTTTAAAGCACTCTGGCAGTCCCCGATGAGTTAGCTTGATAGAACCTGTATGTGGGCTGGACTTTTAGTCCCATCACAGCACACAGGACCAAAAGATAAGCCCACACTCTAGCCCTTTCAAATCAACGCACTGGCAGTTATAGGCCTATCCAACAATGTTCCTCTTTCCTTTTAACCTGCACAGCTCTAGCCTAATAAGGTGTGAAGATATTTTCCCATCAGGCATTCAAGGAGAGGGTGGGTCTTTCTTTGGCCACCTCGAGACTATCCCACTTTTGGGCTGCAGAAAGTTTGATGGAGGCATTGTGTTGCTCAGAATCAGGGCCTTATTGTGCTGTAATGCAATGTGGAGATGGCACCCCAACACACCTGAGGAATGTGCCTCATGAACCCAAATTGTAGCTGTACTATGGTGCATTCACCTGCAGCATTTATGACATCAGTGCCTGCTTTTGCCACATGCAGCAACTCATTCTGCATTGCCTACTAAGAGAATTCTGGGGCAGTATCCTTGCTGAATTTGTGTATCATTTTTAGTGGGGTGTCTGAGCCACTTTGATTGTGGGCGATGTGTTTACATTATTTCAGTTTCATTGTACAACAGCTTAAGTTTCTTTCTGGTAGTTCTGATTTTAATTTTAAGATCCTGCTTAACCCATATGGAATGTCGCTGTGTGGCTGCTGGTAAGTGGCTTCATGGAGTTTGCTGGAGTATGTTATGGAGCTGAGACTTCAGTGACTTCTTGGTATTTCACATATTCTGGCATCTAGTTCCACTCCTTACACAGCGTGAGGAACTTTTATTGATTGTAGAACATTTAGCATCTGCTTTCACCTGGGTCTTTCCTCTCCATGCTTCTTACTACCACGGTTTCTGTTGCCTTTAAGTCATGACAGCCTTTAATACTTTGACTGTGTATCATCTAGTCTACTGATCGACTAACTCTGCTTTCCTGTGTCAAAATTGACCCCTCTTTCAGCACAAAAATCAGCCGAACAATAGGCTGTCAAAAAACAGACTGCAGATTAAGTATTTGAGACTCCTAAAGACCTCTATAAAATGTGCTACCATAATTGATATTAGTATCTGTCACATCTTCACTCCATGCCTCACACATGCTCTCAGGTTGGAAGTGAAGTGTTTTGTACTGTAGATACAGGAATATGACTCAGGTCCAGGTTCCTAACAAAACTCATGTATTCAATACAGTCCTTCAGCTTATAGAAAATTCCAATATAGCTGTCATTTGCAGACAGATTATGTGGGTAAGTACTTGTTTAGGATCCATTTTCTCTGTGTTCTAATTCAGCACACTATTTTCTAGCCAGTCAGAAATCTTGCATAGACCTAATATAACGGTATTACACTTATTGTTGGGCCATTGACTTGACAATTAAATTCCATGTTATCGGTAAAACAATTCAAGGTACACATTTAATAACTTTTTAAGTCTCTATAAGGTGACCTTCAAATGGCTTGGAGATAGAAATTAGGGAAATGGAAAAAAAAAAAACACAAGACAGAGGAACTGAGGAAGGAAATATATGGAGAGAGTATGCGTTTCCCAAGACATTAGTATCTCACTGGTAAGAACAACAATGGTTTATTAGCACACTGCTTTAGGCAACTGACCAATAGGTATGAATAAAGGAAATAAATAAACAGTGGGTGGCAGGAGGGATGAGGAGAAGGAAACTGGTTATCGCCATAGCTCAGGGAAAAAGACTGTTGTCATGGTTTAAAGTGATGCTGAGAAAATCATAGTGTAAAAGAGAGCACACGTCATAGTATACTGTTCAAAACCTTTGAGGTAATTCATAGAAAGTCTCATGGAGGCAGGAGACCACCAAGGTACTCTACAGATGCTACAATCAGGCCTCTTATGAGCCTTCCTCTAAATGTTATGTTTAGCTGTGTTCTCTGTGCTGAATGGCAGGGGGTAGAGGGAGAGGGTGGCCTGTGAGCAAACAGACACCATCTTGGTCAGAGATGTCAATTTTTAAACAGAAGTTTAAGGAGTGGGAGTTAGAGAGGTAAGTTAGGGTGCAGTGTTTGAAACATACAACACCACGTTGATGTGTTTGGTGTCTTGAGGTAATTGCATCCTTCTCATTGAAGACATTGAGCTACTTGAAAAATGTATAGGGGTGGTATAAATTTGCTAAACCCATCAATCAAATCCATCTCTTGACTTCTACATCCCAATCTACTTTAGTATATTGGCAATGTAGCCTTTTTTAGAAACTATGAATACTCTAATTTATCTAAAATAGTTTTCAAAGTTTCAAACTTAGTCCTGTTACTCATGTAAGTACTCAGTCTGATGTATCACCATTCTTTCGGGAAGTACTTTATTATGCTACTATTAAGCATATGCCCCTCCCTCCAAGAAGACAGATGAAAGAGTTCCACAGAATTCAAGTTGTACCAGTTAAGATTATTCATACAAAGTTGCCAAATAGCGCACTAAACTGTATTGCTATTTCAAATTGTTGTGACACTAGTGATTTTAGGTACAGTGTGACGTTGGGCATTAGCTCTGTGGTGCCCTTCAGTAAAATGCTAGCGACAACAAAAATGCCACTGTAAGATCACTGACAGAATATCAGGAGCAGAAATATTGACCACATCCACATCTATGTACCTTGATATTTGTGCGTGTGTGTATCTGTATATATATATTCACCTAAAAAGTCATAGGTCACAGGGACATTATAGTTAGGCTCACATTTTAAACATACCAAACCATAGAAATTCGCCCTTTATAGTTAGAGTTATCTAAAGTAACTATAACTAGTGCCCTAAGGTAATTATAACTAGTGACCCCACCATGCACAGTTATCTGATCAATAATTTTACTGCAGATTTACAGAGACATTATCAATGATGTTTTAACAGATGTTGATATTCATACATATCTATACATATATATATATATATATATATATATATATATATATATATATATATATATATATATAAAAAAAAAATTCCTCCAGTGCAGGCCACATGTGTAGCACGCTCTTTTATGCTGGTGCTCCCACAAGCTTGGACAACCTCATAAATCTGTGACATCTGTGATCAAGACTGGCCTGGTCGAAATGCGCAGGCTGTTTATGGTGTGATAAACTGTATTTTATCTGCTATTGGAGTGTGTCCTACTCCTTGATGTTAAATATGTACATATATCTATAATATGTATGTATGTAAATATTGACAATTATTTCTGCAGCTGCATGATAAATAATGGCATGTTATGCGCCTGCCGAAATTCGATTTACTATTTAATCACTGCATAAAGGCTATCGCTCTGGTGTGCTTTTTTTTTCACTGAAAAAAAAAACAAAGGCTTCAGGGATGTTATAGTTAGGCTCACATTTTAAACATAAAAAAACATAGAAATGCACTTGTTATAGTTAGAGTTATCTCATGTAACTATAACACATGCCCTAAGGTAACTATAACTTGCGCCCACACCATGCACAGTTTTTTCATAAAAAAATGTACTGCAAATATTACATTTATATTATGAGTGATGTTATTAAAGATGTTATGAGTGCTGTAATTTGTGGGGTAATTAGCAGTGCATGGCGAGGCCGAGAGTTATAGTTATCTTAGGGTACGAGTGCTGGGACCCCAGAACCAGAGCTAAAGAGTAAGGGTGACTGTGTCCTGCCACCTTGTTTTTTTTTTAACTTTTCTGTGGGGCTCAGCTGAAGCCGAGTCCCAACATGGCTGCCAACACTTCCTGGTTTGAAGTGTTGGCAGCCAATCAGAGCCTTGCATTTCTCTGCAGAGCTTGTCTTTTTTCACAAAGTTGTCACGGTCAGAGATAGAAACATTTATTTTCTTTTAATATCTCCAAAACTGATTTACATCAAATAATTGAAAGCATAATCTGTGAACCGAAAGCTAGCCTTCTGCACCTGGAATCTGCCATCTGTGAGTCTATCCTGCCAACTGGTGCCCCCCAAGTTCTGAGGCATAGTGACCTTAGTGCTCAAGTTATAGTTACTAGGAATAATTCTAACTTCTGAATTTCTATGGTTTTGTGCGAGTAAATTCAGAACCTAACTATAATGTCCTAGTAACCTTTGTTTTTTTAAGTGAATTTCCGTAGTTCTTGTAATTCAATTTTTTAACTAAAATGTCCCTGTAATCTTTATTTTTTTAGTGAAGTTCTATGGTTTGTTATGTTTTTTTCAATGTAAAGTGATTTTAATTACTATACGTCAATCCAACTACTGCCACAAACTGCCCTTCGGCTAGTCCCTGCTGCCAACACCCATAACCACACAACCCTATGTTGAGCGCAGCCGAAGGCTGTTACCTTACCACCCAACACAGTGTTTGGTTGTAAGGTAACTATTACTCACGCCCTCTCCATGCACATTTTTCTCATCAATAACTTTACTGCAAATGTTACAGTGATATTATCAATGATGGCATAGAAGATGTCATGAGTGATTTAATTTAATTAGCAGTGCATGGTGAGGGCACAAGGTATTGTTCCCTTAGGGCATGAAATATAGTTACTTGAAATAACTCTAACTACAACAGTTGAATTTCTTTGGTTTTGTACGTGTAAAATCCGAACCTAACGCCCCTGCAACCTTTGTTGTTTTAGTGAATTTCTAGGTTTAAAAAAATATATCTATTTCCTAAGTATAATGTCCCTGTAACCATTGTTTTTTCAGTGAATTTCTGGGTTTTTTTAATGTTAAAAAAGGGTATGCCCAGGTATGAGTGTTGTGTTCACTGGGCCACTGAATTCAAGCTAGCCTGTCTGATGAAGAGTGATACCCCAAAACTAGTTCCGGGATGCTTTTTTACAGTCCTGGGAGGACATAGCCTGTCATGGGGTGAGGAGGTGTGAGATTGGATGCAGGGCTTAGCCTGGCATTGTGCTGCCCCCTCCCAAGCTTACGCTCCTGCCCCCCTTCTCCTTGCCATCAATTGTCCAAACCCATGACTCTGCTCCCTCCATACAGACCTATGTGTCCATTGTTCTGTCACTGCCCTCCCTGCCTTCCCTGAAGAGTTAACTTGCTGACTCATCCACCTCCTCCCTAACCTCTGTTATCCGAGTCCATGTACAATCCCCCCTCCTTCCTCCCCTGCATGGTCTGATGTGCTGCAACTACATTGAGCTTGAAGTTCCTGACCAGTGCTTCTGCGAACAGTTGCCCATTTCTAATTCCGATAATTTCCCTCCTGTCTAACTTTTGTGCTTAGCTTGCTGCCCCAACCCTCCTTTCCCTGCCCTCCAATGTCTGTGTGCTTGCCCCTGCTTCCTCCTTTTAGCCCACTATGTTCCATGGACCTGCCACTGCTCCTCTGACCTGCGTAGCATGGTCAGATGACTGCCACCTGTCCCCGCTACCTCTACCCTGCCTTCCCAAATTCTATGCCCCTTCCCCTCCTTCCTCTCCTCCTAGACTGTGTGGCCTGTTGTGAAGCCCCTTATGCTGCCCTCTCTGTTCTGCATCTAGCTCCTACCAATCCTTTCTGCCCCATGGTCCTTCGTGCATGCTCCTGCCCGCCCTCTTGCCCACCATGGCTGTTGTGCATCCACTAACCCTCCTGCGTGTCATGCATGGCCTTCTGTGCTGCCACCGCCTCTCCCTCTTGCCCTGTGCGGTCAGCTTTTTGCCATTAGAGTTTCACTGTTGCCCTTCAAGGTGTGCTGTGCTTTCAGTGCCCATCCCACCTGCCCCAAGGTCAGTTTATAGCTCCAGCCCTGCTCCCTTGCCCCCTGCCTTCCTTTTTACATGTACAGGGAGCAGGCTTAAGACTGATTGCATATGGCTGGGCTCAAACTGTAGTGGCCTGGCGAGCAACAAAATGATGGATTATACACAGCTCAGTGATTGGGGTGATTGTTTTCATTGTTCATCATTCCACCCATCATCTTTTCTTTTTTGCTCTTGTGGGTCTGCAGCACTGGTTGCGCCACCCACTTAAGTAGCCCTTTAACCAGATCGCAGGCCTGCCAGTGCAGAACCTGTATGGGCAGTTTTACACTGCCATGTCGACCTGGCAAAATAACTCTTTTGCCAGGCTGCAAGGCTCTTTTTTTTTCTAACCAAACGTTTTATTAAATTTTGGAAACAGTGGGCACACATCTTGCTCAAACATTAGCAACAGCAATGTTACATAGCGAATCTCACATTGCGTTACCAGTCCACCAGCATTAATTTTAACATTACAATAGTACTCCATGGCAGGTCACCATTTCCCCATATTTTGTCATGTTTTCATGGTTTTCAGGGCACCCAAGGGCAGCATGGAACGTCTGTTCTTGGTGCACGCATCAAACCACCCCCGCCATCCATCCCACCAACAATGGACCTCTGGGTTGCTTCCACATGCGGACTATGTCCCTTTTAGCTATGAGGCATGCCACCCCTACAAATGTCCGATCTGCTTCAGGGCCCCCCAATTCTTCCAGTAGCCCTAGAGATGCTAATTTAGGACTCAAGACTATAGGGTGCCAGTGTACCTCTGCTATTTCTTTACCGGTCCCCTCTCAGAAGGGCCTTAGCTGAGGACAACACCAGATCACGTTGACAAAAATCTCCCCCGGGGAGGCCACACCTGGCACAGGTTGAAAGCGTCCTGGTGGACATTCTTGATAGTCTTGCTGGGGTTATGTATGTTGCATGGAGGCAATTAAATTGTATCATCTGCAGCCTAGCTGAGATGGCTAGTTCCCTGGGGGCCAGGGATGCCTCCCGTCAGTTGTCTTCATCTAGTTCCCCAACCCATTGTGGCCATTTCTGTCGCAGGTGGTCAAAGCCATCTGGGACATTTGTGAATAGTGACTTATAAATTTAGGATACCGATTTCTTCCCCAGTTTCCCGGTTAGTAATTTCGTCTCTAGCGGGCTATATTCAGGGAGTTGAGTATCTGAAGGAATATGGGCCCCCTAGGCATGCCGGATTCGCATATATTGAAAAAATTGTGTCTTGTGAAAACATTGATCTCTTTTTATACATATGCTATCCCTAAGATAGGTTCCACACAACCCAGAGGAAAGAGTGCAATGTAGTTAAAAGACAGGACATGTACTTTTAAGTTGTACATGTCCTGGTAGTGAAATATTCTCAAAGCCGTTTTTTCATTACAGCAAGTACTATAGGTTCAATAGGGTAACATTGGGATTACTTTATTACATCTTATAAGCATAACTCACAATCTGGAATACATAAACATTTCAAGTTTGGTGTCTCTGGAATCACAATTTAAAATCATAACTTATGGTGAAGGTGGATTTTGAATACAAAAAATGCTACTTTTAGAAAGTTCACATTTTTAGACTTTAGCCTTTTGATGCCTGTGGCCTGTCTCTGATCACTTGTCTGGGGTGGGTGATAGCTAGGCTTTGTGTATCCCCCCTAGGCAGCCACACATTGGAAGTTTAGATGTGACTTGATGGACCTTGTTGGGCCATCCTGGCAGGATTGGAAGGAAGAGTGGGGACAGCCTCACTTACACATGAATAGGCTGTTTCCTGTCCCTACACAAAGGGCTGCAAAACCCCCATTAGTGTGTCTGGATCCAGGGCAGAATAGGCAGGACCTCTGTGCATTTTAAAGGCCTCTACTTAAAGTCTCCTCCATTTCAAAGGCCAGACTTTTTATAAGTACTGGACTTCTGACACCACCATCTCAGTACACTTCTGGACCTGTGAATATTCTACCAGGAAGAAGGGCTGCTGTGCTGTTGAAGGACTGTTAGTTTGCTGGACTTCTTATTTTTGTGGACTCCTGCTTTGCACTGCTGTCCTGATGCCTGCTATACCCCTACCTAGGTAAGAAGGACTGGACTTGTATCACTTGAACATAGAGTGACTCCAAAGGCTGGTTGACTAGCCTCCTGATCTGAAATCTCAGGAATATAACACTTCTAACCACCCAGCTCCTGTACGTGGAATCTGCCATCTGTCCTGCCAAATGGTGCCATCCAAGTTCTCGACCCTTGGAAGTCGACCTAATGTGCTTGCTCCAGTGATGCCTACACATCCTCTGCTGCGTGGGCAGAATCGATGTATCTCTTCCGTTGCTGGGCAGAACTGACGCATTGCCACTGTTGTTTGGAACAGTATTGATGCATTGCCTTCAGAACTGACACTGCAGCACTTTCTATGTTGTAAGGTCCCCACATCCCCATCAATGACAGCCTCAATGATGACAAGGACACTCCACATCAAGTGCTCGGCACTCTTCAGATTTGACACATTACCTTGAAATGTACGCAGCCAGAACCCTTACCCAAGCTGCATTGCATCTCCGTACCGATGCAAAACCATCGCTGTGTGGGGAGTATCAATGCATCTCCTCACATGCGTGGGCAAAATCAATGCATCTCCTCAACGGCATGGTTTGGAACCAATGCAACTCTCTGAAACCAGGATTGAAGGTACTGTGGCTCAGTGGGCCATGCGGGCCCCATGTAGCTTGCTCACGTCCACATGGGCATTTTACTTTGCCCAGTCTAGCACTCCCAGATATCTCCAATTGGCACTTCTTGCTTTTAGGTACTATTTTACAGTTTTGTCTTTAACAAATCATAACTAATGTTCTATTTATTGGATTTTTGCTGGTTTGATCTTGTTTTGTTTTTTTCAAATCAGAGTTATTTTTCTAACCTGGTGTGAAATGTGTTTGTGTTGGGTTTTTCACTGTTTTACTATTTGAATTGTTGCTCAAATACTTTACACATCACCTCTATGTTAAGCCTGACTGCTCTGTGCCAAGCTGTCAGAGGGTGAGTAAAGGTTAATTTAGAGTTTGCCTGACATTTCCCCTGGTTAGGACTGTGGTTACTGTTTGACTAAATATTACACTCCAGTCATCCAACAACCCAAATTCCTAACATATACTAGACCATTTCCTACACCAAAGTGGGCAGCTTATGTCTTATATCTTGATCCACAGCCTACCTTTTGCTTTAAACTGCCAAACTATGCATAGACATACAATGTGATACATATTCAATGTGACCAATATTAAATATGGATTTCTTACATCTATCTACCTGATGCAACTTGAACGTCAGATACTTTAAGTGCATCAGGGACACCAGGGGGTATATTAAGAAAAATGGAGCTGCAACCAGTGCAGCATCACTTTTCTTGCACCTCTGAGCACCCCAATCGCCGCCATGTGTGCACTTTATTTAAAATACGGTGCACTATGGCACAGGGTATGAGGCAATAGCATTAAAATTGGTGACACTTTTGATGTACTGTTTAAGGTTAGCACCAAAATGTTTTCGCTAACCATGAACAGTACTTAGGAGCCCATTGTAACCAATGGCGTGCCCCCTTTTAACACTTGCTCCGAGCTCCAGACAAAATAAAATCACTAGGCATTTAGTTCAATCAAAACCTCAGAGAATACTTTTACCACAATGAAATAAACACCCTTTCCAAAATGAAAGATCTACTAGATAAATGGTTGACCAGATTCATCACATTGTATGGATGTATTGAAGTCATCAACATGAAGATTTTGCCCCTCATCAACTTTAAAATTAGCATGTGATATTCATATTCATTTGTCAGACAACTTCACCTCAACGATGGATGTTATATTCAACACCTTACTTTGGCAATCCACTGGACAGAGAATAGCTCCCAAAAAAAAACTATACTTTTCAAGGAATCTCAAAGGCCTAAAACTCCCAGACTATAATAGGTTCAAAACAGCATACTAAGCCACACAGGGCATTTTCTAGTTCCCCATCGACAATATTACTTCCCCAATTTGGCTTTCTAATTTCCCTTGTAACCCCAAGAAAAAAAAGAACAAACTACTCTGCATGTATTATTTTCAATCAAGCACAGACCCTACAGAAAATAGACAAAATTCACCAAACCACACTTGCATCCATATGACATAATGATAAACTTAAATTAGAAGGCAGAATTATCTTCATGGAAAAACAGGCACAGAAGGGCATTATTTTATTAGAAGACCTGGACTCCCCAACAGACGCCATACCCTTTTCACTCCTCAAACCCAAATTTCAACTTGACAAAATTGACTTCTGACACTAAAGATTGAAGCTATTACCACCAGCCATAAACCCCCAAAAACACCTGACCCCCCCATCCACACTGGACAACATAGCCAAGGGTTGTCACAAAGCTTCTAAGCTCTACTCCTTAGTGACTCCCACAAACCCCTCCCTCAGTAAACCATTAAAGTTAAATGGGAATCTATTCTGAGCAATAAGATTGGGACACAGAACTCAGTTTTCAACTGGCCATCTATTTGGTCCAACTTAACAAACCACAAGATCACACCCTCACTAGTCCTATGTGGACTATGGACTGCATAAATGGATCATTGGCACATTGCACGACTGCCAAACTATATAAGCTAGGTCTCTCAGACTCAAATGCCTGTTGGAGCTGTGGTAATGCAACAGGAGACTTACCCCCATATGCTACGTGAATGCGCCTACACTAAAAACTTCTAAGCTGAACTTCAACCTAACATATAGCGGCTCCTTCAGATAAATTGGACCCGTGACACAGCACTATAGCACTTGGTATTTTCGCCTCTGACATATATCATTGCCTAGACTGTGAAGGCCTCATATTATGAGACATACTAATCTCAATTGGAATCAAAGCTATTCTTGCTGAATGGAAAGACCTATCCAAACTCTTTATCCACGCTTGGTGGAAATAAGTCCAATTCACCAAGGGGGCTAACAGCGTTTTAAACACATTCCTAAAAACTTCCTCTAAGATAAAAAACAAAAAAGGTTGGTCAAAACTAGACTCACACATCTCCAGTACCAATTCATCATCATGGATACCACCCTCCTCTCCCCCATACCCCTATCTCCTCCCCAAACCCCCCCACCTATCTCCCAATCCCTCCATCCTCCACCCTCCCGGTTTCTCTTCCTTTCCTTTCTGTAACCTAGCTTCCCTCTGTATCTCTTCTCTCCTTTGTCTCCTCCCTTTCCCCACTCTTTACATTCATACCATAATACTACTTTGAGGTATTTAAAAAAACAATAGTCTCAATAAAACCCCATAACTCTCCAATTACCTCTAGTACTTAGGGTACTAAGATACTATACTGCATGGACATCAGGATATATCAAGATATTATGCTTCCTTGATATTACACCTCTTTTTACAAAGTGTATTACACCCGTTGTCATTTAATATACCCTACTATGATACTACTTGATCCTTTCTTTCGTTACTGATCCTGTACTGTTTGCTTCATAAAATCTCCCAAAAAATTATTTAATAACAAAAAAAGTAATAACATAGGCATTTAATGTGTGCTGCAAAGCATTGGCAGTTACCAGTATGTCATTGTATTCACTGCAAGTAATGTGTATATTATAGAGGTCATGGGGTTCAATCCTGCTAAAACTGGTCAGTGGGATTTACACTTTGAACAAGCAGCTGTCTGTAGCATGCAAATCATGCAATTAAAGCCTTGCAGGCTCAAACATGTTCTGTCATTCAAATGCTTTTGTACTTGGACACATAGGTATGAATTTTGACGCAATGCTGCTTTGTGACAGCATTTCAGCAAAATAACTTTTGCTGTGTAGCACCATTTACTTGCTACATGGTTGTGCCATATTAATGGTAAAGCACACCGGTGGTCATTACAACCCTGGCGGACGGTGTTAAAGCGGCGGTAAGACCGCCAACAGGCCGGCGGTAAAAAAATTGGAATTACGACTGTGGCGGAAACCGCCAACAAAGACAGACACTTTAACACTCCGACGGCCATGGAGGTACATACAAACAGCTTGGCGGTCACCGGCAACAAACAGGCGGAAGACAAAGTACCGCCCGCAGTATCACAACCTACCAATCCGCCACCTTTTCCGGGGCGGATTCACCGCGGACAAAAACGCGGCGGAAACAGGTCTTCGAAGGGAAAACGCTCACCTCTACACATCCCACGAGGAATCGGACGCCATGGAACCCGAGCTGCACATCCTGCCAGCCCTCATCTTCTTGCTCCTCTACCAGGAGCACAAACGGCGGCGGCGAAGACAACGGTGAATACTGCACCTACGACACAGGGGAGGGGGAGGGAAAAAACAGGGACACACACACGCAACACCCCCACCCCCACCCTCAACCACTACAACACACACACTAATACATATCTATACATTATAGTTACACCCCCAACCCCCTTGGAAGAATGCAAAGACAAAAGGAAATGAGTGTAACCACTGTAATATATTAAAATCAAGTACGCAAAAATATATATATACATCATAAATAAAATATACACCAAGCTTAGTAGTCCAGGTAGTGCTCCAATGAAGTCCGTGGAACACTGGGCCCACACGGTATGGGCGACGCCCACACAAGATCCCCGACCATGACGGAGAGAACACTGCAGGGGCATCAGAGAGCAAGAAAACAGGCACCTCAGGGGGAGGGAAAGGGGGGGCACCTCAGCCGGTTGAGTGCACAACGCCAAATCCAGGAGGGGGCCACATGGCCACTGTTCAGTCCTGGGGAGTGCAAAGCCACAGTCTCTCAAGTCTATACAGTGGGTGGGTTGCCCACTGTTCAATCCTAGGGAGTGCAAAGCCACAGTCTCTCAAGTCTATACAGTGGGTGGGTTGCCCACTGTTCCATCCTGGGCAGTGCAAAGTCACAGTCTCTCAAGTCTCTACACTGGGTGGTTTGGCCACTGTGCAATCCTGGGGAGTGCAAAGCCACAGCCTCTCAAGTCTCTACAGTGGGTGGTTTGCCCACTGTGCAATCCTGGGGAGTGCAAAGCCACAGTCTCTCAAGTCTCTACAGTGGGTTGTTTGCCCACTGTTCAATCCTGGGGAGTGCAAAGCCACAGTCTCTCAAGTCTATACAGTGGGTGGGTTGCCCACTGTTCCATCCTGGGGAGTGCAAAGCCACAGTCTCTCAAGTGGATGACAGTCTCCACTGGTTCTGGAGGGGGCATGGTGCCTAGAGTGCTTCATCCTGCTAAGGACAGAGGTAGTGGATGTATCTCTCCACTAGTTCTGGAGGGGACATGGTGCCCAGAGTGCTTCATCCTGCTAAGGACAGAGGTAGTGGATGTATCTCTCCACTGGTTCTGGAGGGTGCATGGTGCCTAGAGTGCTTCATCCTGCTAAGGACAGAGGTAGTGGATGACAGTCTCCACTGGTTCTGGAGGGGGCATGGTGCCTAGAGTGCTTCATCCTGCTAAGGACAGAGGTAGAGGATGGCAATATCCACTGGTTCTGGAGGGGGCTCTGTGCCCAGAGTGCTTCATCCTTGTGATGGGTCTTTTCAATCCGACCCACACTCTTCCCGGACTTGTGCTGACTCTGCCTTTGTTGCACCGGAGTTGGCCCAGGATCACAGCGCTGGCATTGGATGCCTCACACCACTGCGGGAGCTGAGGGGATTTAAAAGACGTCTTTCTTCCCTTCCTGGAGAGCACGCCGGGAATAGGAGCTGGGAGGCACCGGAGTTTGTGGACACCAAAGACGCCGAGACAACCAAAGAAGCCGCCGCTTCGTGGAGGAACGGAGCGCCGCCAGAATCGGAACTGCCAGAAGCCCTGGAAGGTGACCGCTGACCCCGGGGAGCTGAACAAAGGAGCCGCCACGCTTCAGGAGAAGCGTGGCCTTTCCAGGTACGGGGTGCGGGGCAAGGGGAATCGGGCGGGAGGCGGGAGGTACGGAGAAGGGCAGGAAAGGGATAACAAAAAGAGAACGGCACAGGGAACACTGAGAGGAGGGGAAAACAAAAGGGGGGGGCACAACACGGGGAGCACTGGGAAGAAAAGAAGACAGAAGAAGGAGAAGGAGAACGAGAAAAAAACAGCAAAGAGAGGTATATACGTATATGTGAACAGAGAACAGACCAAAAGGGAAAACAGGAAAACGATAAGAAAGGAAGGAAAGGACAACAAGGACAGGAACAGAACAGACCCAAAAGAGAACCAGGGAGGAATAAGGGAGTAAAGAGGAAGAGACAGGAGAAAGATACTTAGTGAAGGAAAGAGAGGGAAGAAAAACAACGAAACCCCAACCCCACACTTACCCGTGCTATATTCTTCTTTTTTCCACACGCTTCCCGCGAGGTCCTGAGAGAGAGAGACAGAGAGAAAAGAAGAGGTCGCGAGCTGTCATCCAGAAGGAGAAGACGCAACAACCTATCAGACCTAAAACTGTCATATAAGACTGGTTTCTATATATTATCCATTTAACCATATAAATCTAACCGTCTAAAACTACGGAAAAACCTGCGCAGTCTGGTCTCTATACCAACCATCCTCGTACAAAGTGGTGTCAGAAGTGGGATCATGGAGGAAAAACCAACTATGGCTGATGTTATCGCACAACTTGCAGAGGGGCAACGGCATCTTCAGTTGATGTGGGAGCAACAAATGAAGGAGGCTAAGGAGGAGAGAGATGCATTGCAAACCGCGCTTAAGAGTCAGGCCACAATCATGGCCAACAATCAACTCGTTCACGAAACTGCTCTAAGTAAGTTAACAGATACCATTGTTCACACGAAGGTACATCCCAACGTGCCCAGCAGCATACTCCAAAAATATCAAGAACAGGAGGATCCTGACTCCTTCTTTCTAAATTTTGAGAGGGTAGCCAGCTCCGCAAATTGGCCCGAGGAAAAATGGGGTCAATATATTGCTCCTCTTTTGACCGGACAATTACAGGCAACGTATCAGGCAATAAACCCTACGGGTACCTTACCGTATAAGGATATTAAAAAGACTATATTGGAAAGAGTGGACTTGGACAGTGAAAGTTACCGACATAAGTTCAGACACATAAAATGGCTAGTACAGGAGAGCCCTCATACCTTATATTATCGGGTTCAACACGCTGCAGGGCGATGGCTGCGACCCACAGAAAAAACCCAGGAAGAGATGTTCGATGTCGTAGTACTGGAACAATTCCTGGATGCCCTGCCTTCTTCCACAAGAAACTGGGCCTGCCAACATCCTGGGTTAAACAATGAGACGGCCATTGAGTTGGCATGTGCTTTTCACAGGAGCCCAGAGTTTAAAACAACTCCCAACAGAAATCCAGTATCAGCCGCTATGCGCCCGGGAGTGGGAAAGGGACTACTTCCTCGCCCTCCAGTTTCTCACAAACTGGAACGAATTCGTATACCCCATCCAAATCCAGTCTCATATCCCATAAATGGACCACAATGTTATAATTGCTCGGAATGGGGTCACATTGCACAATTCTGTCCACAAAGGAAGGATGTAGAGGAGCCAATGGAAATTGGAGTTACTAAAGGAAGGGTATTCTGGGCTGGGGAGGCTAAACCCACATATACTTTACCCATACTTTTGAACGGGCAGGAGAGAGTGGCTCTGGTTGATTCGGGTTGCAGTCACAATGTGATAAGACAAGATCTGGTGAGTCCAAGACAAACCGTATCCCAGGCCCATGTGTTAATTGCCTGTGTACATGGGACCAGTCCTATTATCCCGTCGCTATGATTAAGTTTCAGTGGAGGGGTGAGGAAGAACCCCTCAGGGTCGGGGAGTTGCCACATCTCGAAGAGGACATTATCATTGGGACTGATTACACGGCCTTTACACAATTGTTGAATAAAGCTGGGAAGGAACACACCATGAGGAAATGGTGGGACGAAATACCGCATGATACGGATATGGCCGAAATTCGTCCCATCAAACCCCACCTAAGTAGAAGACAGAAAAGAAATCAGAGACAATTACACTGGGAGAAGAACTGTGAGAACAATGAGGAATCAGAAATCACGAGAAAGGTATATACCGTAGCGAGTGACTTTAGACGAAGTCAGAGAGAGGGCCCCACACTGAAAAATGCGTGGGAAAAAGCACTTAGTGACGAGAGTACAGGAGCAGGACCCTCATTTCTCATTCATAATAATCTGCTGTATAGGAAACCCCATGCAGGTAACATTCCACATCGACAATTGGTAGTCCCGAGCAGCCATCGAATACAGGTACTGCAGGTAGCACATGGGGGAGCAGGAGAAGGACATCTCGGACGAGATAAGACTGAAGAGGCGGTCCTAAAACGGTTTTACTGGCCCGGTATATATGGGGAAATACGCAGATTCTGTCAAAGTTGTCAAAAATGCCAGCTTTATAATCCGGTCTCACAACCCCCAGCCCCGTTGCAACCCCTCCCTATCATAGAAACCCCATTTTCTCAGGTGGAGCTGGGAGGCACCGGAGTTCATGGACACCAAAGACGCTGAGGCAACCAAAGAAGCCGCCGCTTCGTGGCGGAACGGAGCGCTGCCGGAATCGGAACCGCCAGAAGCCCTGGAAGACGACCGCTGACCCCGGGGAGCTGAACGAAGGAGCCGCCACACTTCAGGATAAGTGTGGCCTTTCCAGGTACGGGGTGCGGGACAAGCGGAATCGGGCGGGAGGCGGGAGGTACGGAGAAGGGCAGGAAAGAGATAACAAAAAGGGAACAGCACGTGGAACACTGAGAGGAGGGGAAAACAAAAGGGGGGGGCACAACACGGGGAGCACTGGGAAGAAAAGAAGACAGACGGGAGAACGAGAAGGAGAAAAAAACAGCAAAGAGAGTTATATACGTATATGTGAACAGAGAACAGACCAAAAGGGAAAACAGGAAAACAATAAGAAAGGAAGGAAAGGACAATAAGGACAGGAACATAACAGACCCAAAAGAGAACCAGGGAGGAATAAGGGAGTAAAGAGGAAGAGACAGGAGAAAGATAATTAGTGAAGGAAAGAGAGGGAAGAAAAACAACGAAACCTCAACCCCACACTTACCCGTGCTATATTCTTCTTTTTTCCACACGCTTCCTGCGAGGTCCTGAGAGAGAGAGAGAGAGAGTACAGAAGAAGAGGTCGCGAGCTGTCATCCAGAAGGAGAAGACGCAACAACCTATCAGACCTAAAACTGTCATATAAGACTGGTTTCTATATATTATCCATTTAACCAAATAACTCTAACCGTCTAAAACTACGGAAAAACCCACGCAGTCTGGTCTCTATACCAACCATCCTCGTACAACCCTGCTTGTGACGGACTTAGTAGCGTCAGTGCCCTTGGCGCTCATGGGCCAGCGGTGCTTGTGGCAGCGGTGCCCTGTTCAGCAGTGCTTGTAGTGGCGGTGCCCTGTTCAGCGGTGCTTGTAGCTGCAGTGTCCTGTTCCGTGGTGCTTGTAGCGGCGGTGACCTGTTCAGCGGTGCATGAGGCGGCGGTGCCCTGTTCAGCAGTGCTTGTGGCTGCGGTGCCCTGTTCAGCGGTGCTTGCAGCGGTGGTGCCCTGTTCAGCGGTGCTTGAGGCGGAGGTGCCCTGTTCATCGGTGCTTGAGGCGGCAGTGCCCTGTTCAGGGGTGCTTGAGGCGGCAGTGCCCTGTTCAGCGGTGCTTGAGGCGGCAGTGCCCTGTTCAGCGGTGCTTGTAGTGGCGGTGCCCTGTTCAGCGGTGCTTGAGGCAGCGGTGCCCTGTTCAACGGTGCTTGTAGCGGCGGTGCCCTATTCAGCAGTGCTTGAGGCAGCAGTGCCCTAGTCAGCAGAGCTTGAGGCAGCGGTGCCCTGTTCAGGGGTGCTTGAGGCGGTGGTGCCCTGTTCAGCGGTGCTTGTGGTGGCGGTTCCCTGTTCAGCGGTGCTTGAGGCGGCAGGCTCCTTTGCAGTGACTCAGCTGCTGGAGGTCCTCTCTGTCCAGCGGGGCTTGTGCTAGCGGTCCTCTCTGTCCCAGCGGGGCTTTTGCTGGTGGTCCTCTCTAGCCCAGCGGGGCTTGTGCTGACGGTCCTCTCTGTCCCAGCGGGGCTTGTGCTGACGGTCCTCTCTGTCCCAGCGGGGCTTGTGCTGGCAGTCCTCTTTAGCCCAGCAGGGCTTGTGCTGGCGGTCCTCTCTGTCCCAGCGGGGCTTGTGCTGGCAGTCCTCTCTGGCCCAGTGGGGCTTGTGCTGGCAGTCCTCTCCAGCCCAGCGGGGCTTGTGCTGGCGGTCTTCTCTAGGCAAGCAGGGCTTGTGCTGGCGGTGGCCTCCTGGGCAGCAGGGCAGGTGCTGGCGATGGCCTCCTGGGCAGCGGGGATGATGGCGGTGGCCTCCTGGGCAGCGGGGATGATGGTGGTGGCCTCCTGGGCAGTGGGGATGATAGCGGTCTCCTCCACCGTGCTGCTCTTTCCAGACTTTCCGGGTTTCTTGTGGCCCTTCCCCACCTTGGAAGGTGTCGCAGGTGACTCCACACTCCCACTGGGACCCCTGGGAGAAGCTTTGGTGGCTGGAGTCTTCCCCTTTTCCCGCCGGGCACAGGCCAACTTTTGATGCTTCACAGGTGGGGGACTGTCCGTGCTGTGGCTCCGTGCCACACTGGCTGCCCTGGTGGCCGGTGCACTCCAGATTCCGGTGACTACAGGCACCACTTGGCCCTGGAGATGTTGTGGCTAAGGTGCTAGGTTGGGACCTGAAGAGTCGGGCCCTAGGAGACGGACAGGGTGGGGGAGGTGTGGGAAAGAGGTCAAGGTAGGACAGGAAAAGTTTTGGGGAGACACTGGGATGGGTAGCTGGAGGGGGGTTGGGAGTGGAGGAAGAGGTTGTGGTTGTAGGAGGTGTTCGTTTGGTGAAGGTGCATGCGCTGGAGGCTGTCGTGAGGTGGATGGCTGTTGGGTGGGTGTGTGCCTGTGTTTGTGTATCTTGGGAGGTGGCGTCACAGACACACTGGGAGAGGACACAGGGGACGTGTGAATGGTAGTGGGGGTGGTGACTGCACATGAGCGGGTGTGGTGGTGGGTGTGCTGCTGATGTCAGTAGTGGCTGTAGATGTAGTGCATGCAGGTGTGAGTGTAGACAAGACTGGGAGGGAGGAGGGAGACGAGGAGGAGGGGGACACAGTGGAGGCAGTGGCTGTTGGTATGTCTGCATGTGTGTGATGCTTGTGTGAGTGCCTGTGGGATGTGTGGTGCTTATGTTTGCCTGAGCTTTCCTTGTATGTTGAAGTTTATGCATGCTGGCCTGAAGGTGTGCTTGGGATAGGCTGGGGTACAGGGGATTGGGTCTGGGTGGAGGACGTTGGAGGGGGAGGCTAGAGACAGGGACAATGGCTGCCATCAGTGCTGAGGCCAGAGTCTAAAAAGCTCGCTGTAGGGCCGCCTGACCAGAATGAATGCCCTCCTGGAATGCAATGGTTTGTTGCAACTGCCTCTTGACACCCTGGATGGCATTCAAAATGGTGGACTGCCCAACAGTGAGGGACATGAGGAGGTCAATGGCCTCTTCACTGAGGGCAGCAGGGGTGACTGGGGCAGGGCCTGAGGTACCTGGGGTGAAGGTGATGCTCACCCTCCTGGGTGAGCGGGCACAGGGCAAAGGCTGAGGGGCTGCTGGGAGGGCGGTGCTGGTAGGGGGGTGGCGGCTGTACCTGTAGATGCGGGGGGCACAGATGTTGCCGCCACCACAAGGGTGCTCCCATCAGAGGACGAGTCCGTGTCGCTGGTGTCAGCTCCTGTCCCCGCCGTGGAGCTCCCCTCACCCTCCGTCCCACTGGTGAACTCCGAGTCCGTTGTCTGGCCCTCCAGGGCCATGTGGGATGAAGCTCCCTCATGCTCCGGTGCCACTGCTCCTCCGCCTGATGATGCTAATGCACACAAGAAAAGGGAGACCACAAAAAGGGGGGGGACAACAGAAGAAAGACATG
Source organism: Pleurodeles waltl (assembly GCF_031143425.1). Taxonomy (NCBI): domain Eukaryota; kingdom Metazoa; phylum Chordata; class Amphibia; order Caudata; family Salamandridae; genus Pleurodeles; species Pleurodeles waltl. The sequence continues at coordinate 895,828,445 of NC_090447.1, read as the reverse complement.
TTCAGAGCATGCATTACCGCTATCGTTGGTGGACACGACAGACACAGAAGCCCCCTGCACTACGCCGCGCTCTTGGGCTCCACTGTTCAGTCCCTGGGAAATGGCCTACTAGGCTATGAACGAAATCTGCACACATGGATGACAAAGGGGCATGACTAGGTGTACTTGGCACTCTACAGAGGTGGGGTGGGGTGCCACATGGCCTGCCTTATGGAGGGACCTTGCCTACTAAACTCGCCCTGGCCTAGGGAAAGCCACAGCCCACCTCCCCCACCCAGACACCTCCACTGCGCGCAAAATCAGCAGGATGAGAGTGTACTCACCCCCTTGTGGCTGCTGTGATGCCCTCAAGCGCCCATCCAACTCCGGGTATGCCACAGCCGGGATCCTGAACATCAGGGGTGTCATGGTGTGACTGGCACCCCTCCCACATTGGGAGGCCATCCCCAGCTGAGACTCCGCCGTCTTCTTGCTCCAGCGGCGAATGTCCTCCCATCTTTTCCGGGAGTGGGTGCTCCGTCTGTGGTAGACCCCCAGGGTCCGGACGTCCTTGGCTATGGCACGCCAAATATCTTTTTTCTGGTGGGCGCTGACCTACATAAATTGTACAGGGGGAAGAGAAACTTATTACCAACTGCACTGTCACAGTCATTGGCCCCCATCCCTACCCTTGTCATGTGGCACATGCACTCACCGTCATTTCATGCACGCCGCAATTTCCCCCCTTCTTACATCCACCCCACTCCAAACAGGCATAGCCCATACAGCAGGCTCCCAGTGTACTTACCTGTTTGTCTGGAGGACTGTAGAGTAGCGTGTACTGGGGGAGGACCCCGTCCACGAGTTTCTCCAACTCCTCCGATGTGAAGGCAGGGGCCCTTTCCCCAGACCCTCGAGCCATTGTCTCTTCCAGACCGAGGTCACAGCAGCACTTGCAGTGTAGGTCCTCTCCTGTCGAAGATCAGGTAGTGAGTTATTGAAAAGATTGAAAATGGCAGTCACGTCCGCGGTGGTGCATACCGTCACCGCCGGCATACATCGTCATTGGCTCCTGTGACCCATTGGGTCCAATGTTAACCAATGTCGCATTGCGCCGCAGTCTTCGGACGCCTACTGCGACGGTGTACAACGCCAGCGCAGTTACCTCACGTCCCATTGTCCCACTTTAGAGGTCAGGCAGCCGCCATTTCAGGGGCCCACATGGCTTCATTTGTAACTGCATCACACATACCTAGGCCTAGACTCAACACACATACAGGCCACTTTTCGGATTAAGATTCGTGTTCTGTGTAAGCTGTGGGTACATACCTCTGAGTTGTTTGACTCTGTGCTCGCTGTTGTCCTTCATAGGCACTGTCCGCCGGGACATGTGAGGAGATGGGTGCATCCTCCGGTGTACAGACCACTGGTGGACTTGTCGGCAATGGAGGAAAGACATGTGATCATCACATACAGGCTTGACCGTGCCACAATCCAGGAACTGTGTACCCAGCTGGAGCCAGACCTGATGTCAGCTATCCTCCATCCCACAGGAATCCCCCCTCAAATGCAGATGCTGTCAGTACTCCATTTCCTTGCAAGTGGGTCATTTCATACAACAGTGGCCATAGCATGAAGGATGTCCCAGCCTATGTTTTCAAACGTGTTGTCCAGAGTGTTGTCTGCCCTGCTGAAACACATGCGGAGCTACATCGTTTTCCCTCAGGTGGAGGATTTGCCTACAGTGAAAGGTGATTTCTATGCCCTGGGACATATCCCCAACATCATAGGTGCCATTGATGGGACCCATGTGGCTTTGGTCCCCCCCGCAGGAGTGAACATGTGTACTGAAACTGGAAGAGTTATCATTCCATGAATGTGCAGATGGTATGTTTGGCAGACCAGTGCATCTCCCATGTGAATGCCAAGTTCCCTTGCTCAGTGCATGACGCCTACATCCTGCGGAATAGCAGCATCCCTTATGTGATGGGTTAACTCCAGAGGCACCGTGTGTGGCTATTAGGTGAGCGCCTGGAAGCAAGACAGTGGGAATGGTTGTCTGGGTCTGGGGTTATCACTACAGGCTAGTGTGCGTCTAACAGTTGTCCCTCGCCATTTGCAGGTGACTCTGGTTACCCCAACCTGTCATGGCTACTGACCCCAGTGAGGAATGCCAGGACAAGGGCAGAGGAACGCTACAATGAGGCCCATGGGCAAACACAGCGGATAATCGAGCGGACCTTCAGCCTCCTGAAGGCCAGGTTCAGGTGCCTCCATATGACAAGTGGATCCCTATTCTACTCACCAATGAAGGTGTGCCAGATCATCGTGGCCTGCTGTATGCTTCACAACTTAGCTTTGCGACGATAGGTGCCTTTTCTGCAGGAGGATGGTCCAGATAGCGGTGTTTTTGCAGCTGTGGAGCCTGTGGACAGTGAAGATGAGGAAGCAGAAGAAGAGGACATGGATAACAGGGACTCGGTGATCCTGCAATATTTCCAGTGAGACAAAGGTAAGAATACAAACTTGCCTACTACATGTACTTTAACACTACTACCTCTCTACTGTCTGTCGTTTTCACCCAGTGTATGGTCACTGAGTTGTCACTTTCCCTTACGATTTCACAGATGTGGGTCTCACTGTGTGACATCTGCTTTGATTCCTCATGGACTATAGCTGTGTGACATAGGTATGTTGACATTACAATTGAAAGAGCTTTTTGCCACAGTAATTGCTAATACACTATTCCGAAATCACAGACTGACTCCAGATTGTTTTGTGCTTCAAGGGTGTTGCCTTTAAGTGCAAAATATTGGAGGGGTTGCAAAATGGTGAGGGGTGATGGTGTAGGAATGTCCATGGCAGAGTCCAGTCTATTAGTCTCACAGGTGCATTGCCCAAATGGGCATAGGAAGTGGAGCTGGGGCAGTTTAAGGATGGACAGGGTGACAAAGTGGGACAGAAGGATGACATTCAGGGTGGTCTCATTTCTTGGCGGGGATCTTGGCATCGTTCTCTGTCTTTGTCCTGGATCTCAGGGACCGTTTGCGAAGTGGTTCTCCCTCTGCAGGGGGTGGGGTGCTGGTGTCGTGGTCCTGTGGCGGTGCCTCCTGTCCACTAGCGCCGGCGGAGGTGGTGGGCAGTTCATTGTCCATACTAGTGTGAGGGACCCCTTGTTGTGCCACAGTGTCCCTCCTGGTGTTGAGTACCTCCTTCAGCACCCCTACGATGGTGCCCAGGGTGGAATTGATGGATCTGAGTTCCTCCCTGAAGCCCAAATACTGTTCCTCCTGCAGGCGCTGGGTCTCCTGAAACTTGGCCAGTACCGTTGCCATTGTCTCCTGGGAGTGGTGGTAGGCTCCCATGATTGAGGAGAGGGCCTCGTGGAGAGTGGGTTCCCTTTGCTTGTCCTCCCCCTGTCGCACAGCAACTCTCCAAGTTCCCCTGTGTTCCTGGGCCTCCGTCCCCTGGACTGTGCCACCTCCCCCAGGTCCCTGTTGTTGTTGGGGTGGTGGGTTAGCCTGGGTTCCCTGTAGTGGTGGACACACTGCTGATTGACGTGTCCTGGGGACAGAGGTATGGGCCCGCTGGGTGGGTGCTGTGCTGGTGTTTCCAGAGGGGGGAAGCTCTGTAGTGGCCTGTGACTGTGTGATGGGAACCGACTGTCCTGAGGTCCCCTATGGGCAGGGCTGGTCATCTAGATCCAGTTGGACAGAGCTCCTGTTATCACTGTGGGCCTCTTCTGTTGGTGGTGTGGACATGTGTGGACCCTCCTCTCCGGTGACGTTGGGTAGGGGTCCTGCAGGGGTATAAAAGGATGTTTATTACATCTGTGTGTGCCATGGTTTGCAATGGGTGGGTGAACGTGTACCCCAGTGCTTGCATTCCTGTATGGGACCTTGTGTGATGATGGTTTAGGGGGGTGTATGAGTTTGTGCAGTGGGCATGCTTTGGTGATGGGTGTCCATGCTTTGTTGTTGCATGCAGGGCTTGGTGTTGGGATGTGTGGTTTGTGATGTTGGGACATTTGTGAGGAGTTGGAGTGATGGGGGTGAGGGTGAGGGTGGGGATATATGATGGCATGCAGGTAGGGTGGGGGATGTAATAGTTAAGATTTGACTTACCAGAGTCCATTCCGCCATCTACTCCTGCGAGGCCCTCAGGATGCAGAATCGCCAAGACCTGCTCCTCCCATGTTGTTAGTTATGGGGGAGGAGGTAGGGGTCCGCCGCCAGTCCGCTGAACCGCAAGGTGGTGTCTTGAAATCACGGAACGCACCTTCCCACGTAGGTCGTTCCACCTCTTCCTGATGTCATCCCGTGTTCTTGGATGCTGTCTCACTGTGTTGACCCTGTTGACGATTCTGCGCCATAGCTCCATCTTCCTAGCTATGGAGGTGTGCTGCACCTGTGATCCGAATAGCTGTGGCTCTACCCAGATGATTTTATCCACCATGACCCTGAGCTCCTCCTCAGAGAACCTGGGATGTCTTTGCGGGGCCATGGGGTGGTGTGGGTGATGTGTGAGGTGGTGTGTGTGGTGATAAGTGTGCTGATATATAGTGGGGTGTTGTGTGAGGTGCGTGGAAGTTATGTGGGTGATGGTTTGGTGTGCCTGTGGATGCTAGTATTGTTGATGGTGGTGTCTCTCTGTGTGCTTCTTTCTCAATTGTTGTCGTAGGGGGTTGTGGGTGATGTGGGTGTGTGTTTTATATTGTATTGGGTGTGTGGGAGTGGTGTGTGTATGTGTATCAGGTGTGTGTATTTTGAATTGTCCAAGGTGGCTGTGTTTTGTATGTGTGTGTGCATTTTGAGCGCAGCGGTGTGTACCACCAATGGAATACCTCGGTTGAAAGACCGCCGCACGGATTTGTGTGTCGTGATAGTGTGGTCGTATTTCTGTTGGTGTGATGGTGGGGGTTTTGTTAACACCAGTTTATCACTGACCTTTTGTGTGGTGGACTTGTGTGGGTGTCTGAATTTTGGCGTATTCTATGCTGTGGGTCATAGTAGCTGTGGCGGATTTCGGTGGCCACAGCAGTGTGTTGGCGGTCTTCTGTACGGCAGTAAGCGGCTTTTACCGCCAATGTTGTAATGAGGGCCACCATGTTGCACGCTCCAAAACTGCGTCAAAAATATGGATGCATCTTTAGAAAAAATGATGCAACAAGTTGTATATCAACTGCCACTTATGTGACTCAAAGCTGATTTGCTTGTCATAAAGCACCCTTTAAGTTCTGTAAATCAGCACTGTGTCACTTAGGAGTGCCTTGTGTGGCAAGAAACTTAAGATAATGATGCATTTCAAAGCACAAAACAGCAGAGCAAAGAGAACTTTAAAAACTGGAGGCACAATATCCACCAATCAGGAGGGTAACAACCCCAATCCCAGCTAAGATGACCTGGAAGCAGGCATGGGGAGGAGGAAGAGGAAGACCCACTTCAATGAGGAGGAGAACCAAATGTTAAACTCGAAGGTGACCAAGAATGGACACCTTTTCTTTGTCGCCTCCAAATTGCCATTAAGGAAGAAGTTAGCCATTTGGCAAACCATACTAGATAAAATCAACAGTGTAGGACAAACAAACAGGACAGTGCTGGAGTTGAAGAAGAGGTGGCACAACTAAAAGTGCAGGACCAAAGAGAAACTGTCCAGGAACCTTTGGACATCAGTGAGGATGGGAGGAGGACCAGAAGTCCAGGAGGAGTTGGACCCATTGGAGGCGCAGGAGGTGTCACTCATCCCAACAGAGTTGGTGGCAGGGGTTGCCAGACAGGACAGTGCTGTAGCCAAGGACCAGGAACAACTACAGGGAAAGCAAGAACAAGTGACCAAATGCTTAAAACTGTCATACAGCTAGATGCAGCAAGATACTTTTCTCTGCTGCTCTGCCCTCTGTGCACATGAAATGGTAGGAGTGTCTCAAATATGAATTCCTGCATCACATAACTGTGAAATAATTGCCAAATTTGTCTGATCTTTGTCTGATGTGAACACTGGAATAATCCTCAAAGTGCCAGACACAATGCACTGATCTTCGAAAAGTGTGGTGTGTAATGTATGCACTCTCTGTCAAACAATCATGTTGAACTTAAAACACTCATATCCAGAAATGAATTGTTGCAACAAAAGGAAAACTGATCGATATGAATCACTATGTTATGCATTAGAGCTAAACTGTATGCCACGGTATGTAAATAGTAGTCATAAACTGCAACAGTGCATCAGTGTGAGATATGTGTCAACTCAATGAGTGAAAGATTCATGAAACTGGTGACAACTCACAACATCCACATCCTTTGCACTCACATGTATGACAAATAGTAAGTGTATCACAGAGGACAGTACACCTGTATGTGTAGCATAGTGTCCAACAAATCTGTGATCATTGTGCATGTGTGTCAATCAATGGCATAGCATGTCCCATACTGTTTCCAATATGTCTGAGTACATCAGGACACAGAATGACTTGTTTATGAATGTGGGATCATTTGCTGTAATGGCCATTTCCCCATCCACCTCTACTCACTGTGCAGCTGACTATGAATATAAACTGCAGCTATGGGCAGGTACTCCTCACAAACACATCAATACGTAGGGCCAGCAGAGTCATAATCATGTCCTAAACAGGACCTGCTACATTGTGGAGGGGACTTCCAGAGTACACAAGTGTTACTTCGGGAGTCAGGATATGTTTTGGGGCCAATTAGCCTACTAGCCACCAAGAGCAGCAATTCTAGTGTGCTACAAATTGCTAAACATGTACAGGGCATAATCTCCCATGGCCCAATAACAATGAGGACAATGAAGAATGGCACAATGAGTATGGGGAAGATGGAGGGCAAGCACAAGATGTAACTTCAATAGAATTAGATAAGAATGGAGTGACCCAGTAAATCCTAGGACCGGATGAAATATATCAACAACAAGAGTAGTCCTGACAGGTAATTATTGGGAACAATAATTAAATTAGCCTACCTCAAGACCCTTTTACTAATCTCATAAACTCAATCCAAAAGAAATGGGAGTACACAATTGTATCCAAGACAGAAAGAAAAATGTTACAACACAAAAAAAACATTAAACATCCAATTTGAATTTAATTAAAAAATGTATTAGACATGAATACATTCATTTGCATCTTCAACACAGGAAGGTTGCTCAAAGGTATAGAATAGTAGTGCTAGGCAAAGATGTGCTCACATTTAGGTACAGAGAAATTAAAGAAAAAAGTGTAAGTGAAGCAATTAAAAACAAATTCAAAATATTATAGCCTCCCTGACAATTTTTCAGGATTAATCAAATTCCATCCATAGTGTACTGGATAAGGATAAACATTTCCAGACGGTGGAAAGCAAAGTGAGTCCAGGCTATGAGATATGATTGTCAATGTTGAGGAGTGCTGTTTCAGGAGTCTTTTGTGCTGTCTGCTGTTTCTGTTGTGTCCCTGACATCTGCTTTCTCTATTTGTATATTGTGTTGTAATTTACTGTGAATTGTCTTGTGTTTGCCCTTGGGGTAGATTAGTCTGTTGGGCGAGTTGGGAGTAGTTTGGGGTTTTCTTTTTTTATTAGGTTAATCGTGGGTTTGGGTTGAGACATGTCAGCGAAGGGAAGGGCACGTGGCATGAGTGCAGACGGTTTGGGGGGCTTCACCTGGCTGCTCACCCACTACTGTCCAAATGTAGTGACCATGGGCTGGCAATTGATCCTGGGGTACCGGATGAGGCATGCAAACTGCAGCGGGGAATGGTCCACTTCCAAGAACAGCAAATCTTCGAGGTGGAGCAGATGACCCACCAACACGATTGGCAGACATCATTTCCTGGGATCGTGACCTTCTGGACTACCTCAGGATAGAGGTCAGTAGAACTGTTGGTGAATACACAATCTTTGTGAGTGATTCCTGTATCACAATTGCAAGTAGATGTCTGCTGCCCATGGGGCTTCCTTTCCTAAGTTAGGACACAGGGCTACAAGTCGTGTTGCTGCACCAATGAACATCCCTGACAAGTGCAGCTATGTACCCTAAATATCACATATGACACATTACTGTACTTGTCCCCGTGCTAACTCACAAATTGCTGATGAGCACCAATGCATGTACTCTTGTGTCATGTTGCAAGGGTACATGGTCGCCAGGGACAAATGTATATGTGCAGGAAGGGACACCTTCCTTTGCATACCCAATCATCAATGGTGTTGTCCATTGTCTGTATGTGCTGTAAATAGTAGCACACATAAAAGGTAAAAAAATGTGGATAAATAAGGTATTTCATTCCTAGTGGGCTACTGTAAAGCTCCCCCTAAGGTGACGTATGACTCTGATGCATTACCAGCCTTATGCCCATGGCCAGGCACACTGTGCCACAAAATCTCAACAGACACTTTGGTATAGGGTGACAATTGGGCTGATACCTGTGCCCAGTTGTGTTATGTCAAGACTCAAATGCCATCACATGCCAAAAAAGTCATTTCAGAGACAAAGCATGACACCAAGGTTTCCGAAAACTGGGCTGCCATGCCCATACTCTGAGCAGTGTCACTAGCAAACCTGTTGGACACATTCCTGTTAGCAGCATGGTGCACATGTCACCTGATGTGCTGTTGGCAGCCCGAGGAAGTGTGTGCATTTCCTGCTGCCAGGACATATGTCAACATGTGCTGCCCTGGGGGATCTCCAAAAGCATTTGAGATCCAAAATGAAGACACTTCAGTGGATCATGTCTGATGCAGATAAAGCATGATGTATGTGTTTATGTACATAGATATAACATGTGGAATGTCATGCACCTGTATCTGTCACAGACATGTTTGTACCTAAAATGAACATGTTGTGTTTTGGGGATGCAGCAATGACATCTAACAATGTCTGTTAACAGAGGGGACAAGGATGTCTAACTACTGTTGTATGTTGCCTAGTAATGTACATGTGATGACAAGAGTGAGGCAGGAGTATTGCTGGTCATGGCTGAGTGTGTTCTGTGAGTCATGTAGGTGCAGAGTGCCATTACACTATGCTAGCCTTGAAACATCTTGTGGTAGTAAGTCATTCGAAAGCCTTAAACTATGTACCTGAGATATGTATGTATGGTACCATCACATATGTGTAAATATCAGCCTGGCCTACCAATGTATGACATTAATACATGTCCATTGGCCTATTGAGTTGTTACAACCATAAGACATTCATGGCCATTTGCAGATCATGTGTAATCTGCAATAGTTGACCACAGTGTTCATTGTTCAACATTCATAGGGCTATGTCTCATGTTATATCTGGCAGGTGGACTCAAGCTATACCCTGCTGGAGAGGTGGAAAGTTTCCGTGACCCGATGCTAACAGTGAGTGTCATCCTGTATGTGTAATGGCTAGTGCAAGTTTTGTATATGCTGTTGTATGTTGTGCGCAATGCCAAAGTGAAACTAAATAGGCTATACGTGTCTATGGTAAGTAAGGTAGAGGTTGGGACCAGGATGTGCATTTGCATCTGACTAATGCCAAGAAAGTTCCAGTTGCTATCACTGATTGCACACAAATTTGCTGGTATGATCAAAGAGCAATGACCACAGTGCCAGGATCTGTGAACACATGGGGGGTGATTCTGACCCCGGCGGTCACGGACCGCCGGGGCCAGGGTCGGCGGGAGCACCGCCAACAGGCTGGCGGTGCCCCGCAGGGCATTCTGACCACGGCGGTTTGGCCGCGGTCAGATAGGGAAAACAGGCGGTCTCCCGCCGGTTTTCCGCTGCCCTATTGAATCCTCCATGGCGGCGCAGCTTGCTGCGCCGCCATGGGGATTCTGACACCCCATACCGCCATCCTGTTCCTGGCGGTTCTCCCGCCAGGAACAGGATGGCGGTATGGGGTGTCGCGGGGCCCCTGGGGGCCCCTGCAGTGCCCATGCCAATGGCATGGGCACTGCAGGGGCCCCCGTAAGAGGGCCCCAAAAAGAATTTCAGTGTCTGCTTTGCAGACCCTGAAATTCGCGACGGGTGCAACTGCACCCGTCGCACCTTCCCACTCCGCCGGCTCAATTCTGAGCCGGCGTCCTCGTGGGAAGGGTTTTTTGCACTGGGCTGGCGGGCGGCCTTTTGGCGGTCGCCCGCCAGCCCAGTGCAAAAGCCAAAATACCCTCAGCGGTCTTTCGACCGCGGAGCCGTATTTTGGAGGGGGGAAGTCTGGCGGGCGGCCTCCGCCGCCTGCCAGACTCAGAATGACCCCCATGTTGTAGTGGAATCATAACTGAACATGCAGGGGACTGTATACCTAAGTAAAGCTTTTCATATGCACAGATAGGTAGTTGTTACTCATGGTGCTATCTAGGTCTGATGTGCCTAGCTAGCCCACACAAGGTATGTGAGTCAAAACACAGTGATAACATTAAGAACATGTACCAGAAGTGTAGAGTCCTACACATCTATACATGGTAACAACATGTGATTCACAGAACATGTTCCTGCTGCGTGTGCCACAGGAACATCACAGTAAATCATGTACTTCCAGGACTGAGGACAGTATGAATAGGGCCCTACGATTAGCAGGACAGTGGCCAACATACCACACTTAGATTTGCAGTTGAACTGCCTACTCATGTGGTATGATGCCTCTTAGACTTGGTGTGGTTTCCCCTAACTTTTTGCCTCTGCTTTCCAGGTTGGTGATGTGTGCTGGACTCTGTTTTTGCTATTTATGATACACTGGGCACTTTACCACTGCTAACCAGTGCTAAAGTGCAAGTGTTCCTATGTAAAATGTATGTGTAATTGGCTCATCCATGATTGGCATGTTTGATTTACTACTGCAAGCAGACACTGCAGTGCAGGTCTGAGCAATGTTTACAAGGCTACTCATGTGGATGGCACAACCACTGCTGCAGGCCCACTAGTAGCGTTTGTTTTACTGTCCCTGGGCCCCTCTAGTGCACTTTACTAGGGACTTACTAGCAAACCAAATATGGCAATCATGCCTCACTTGCATACATCTGCATTTTGAATTGGTCTTCCTGGGCTGGGAGGGTGGAGGGCCTGACACTTACATGTCAAAGGACAATATCCTGCCCTCAAACAAAGGACCTGAAAGGGGCCCTTGCGCACTTCTAAGCCACTCTTTGAAGTCTCCCACACTTCAAAGGCACATTTGGGTATTTAAACAGGGCCTCAGCACCAACCAACTCAGACACTTCCTGGAGAAGAGAACCTGAACCCGAATCTGCAACCTGCCAGAAGAACTGCCTGGCTACACAAAGGACTAACCTGACTGCTTTCTGTGAAGGACTGCTGCCTTGCTGTTGCCCTGCTGCCTTGCTGCTCTCTGGCTGTGCTGAGAAGTGCTCTCCAAGTGCTTGGATAGAGCTTGCCTCCTGTTTCATGAAGTCTCAGGACCAAAAAGACTTCTTCTCTACAAGAAGGACTCGTTGTGCGGCAAAAATAGACTCACAGCCTGCCAGAAACGAAGCACAGCCTGCATCGCAGTGAAAAATTCACTGCACGCCAAACTGGAACAACGCAGCCTGACTTTGCAATGAGAAGATCGACGCAGCTCCAGCGTAGTGACTGGAAATTCTATGCACGGCCCACTGGATCGATGCACAGCCAAGCCGGAATGACGCAGCCCAACTTCCAGAGAGGAATTGATGCAGCACCTGCCATGAGGTCGAAATTTCCACACAACGCCCACATGATCGACGCAGCCCCTGTGACTTCATTCCCGCCGGAAATCAACGCATCGTCCCTGGGGTGTCCAAAAACCCTGCAACCTGAAGAGGATACAAGACCCAGCATCAGAAATCAACGCAAGGCCTTCCCTGCATGAAAACTAAACGACGCATTGCCGTGTGCGGCTCAATAAATCAACACACACCTCTCTGTTTTTCACGCATCTCCTCCTTTGCGGTTCTCTGTGGAGATTTTGAACGCAAACCAGGTACTTTGTGCTTGAAAGAGAAATTCATTGCTTTTAAAAGACTAAAGACACTTTATATCATTTTTACAGTGATATTTCAAAATATACTAATAATTGTATTTAATCGTTTTGACCTACATCTTATCAGGTAAATATTATATATTTTTCTGAACACTGTGTGGTGTATTTTTGTGGTGTTTACTGTGTTATTGCATGATTTATTGCACAAATACTTTACACATTGCCTTCTAAGTTAAGCCTGACTGCTCATTGCCAAGCTACCAGAGGGTGTGCACAGGATAATTTGGATTGTGTGTGACTTATCCTGACTAGAGTGATGGTCCTTGCTTGGACAGGGGGTAACCTGACTGCCAACCAAAGACCCCATTTCTAACAGGTGCCGTTTCTCCAGCCGCAATGCATCAATCTCCCAGCCGCGATGAAGGTGGAGCGCCGATTTTAGCCACAAAGCCAGTAGTGCATCTTTTATCAGCTGCATTCCAGATGGTGCATCGAAAATGTCCCAACACGGCGTTCTGTGCGTGGATTTTCAGCTTATGTCTGCCAACTTCACCTTTCAAGTGCCCAGAGACTGGATAGGACACCACTTGGCAGGGCAGCATTGTAAGCAGAGAGTACAGGTGTTAGCAGAGGAAGTCTTTGATGGCCCTGAGACTTCAAAACAGGAGGCTAGCTCAACTCAAGCCCTTAGAGTTTCTTCACAAGCAAGGATATATAACAAAGTCCAGTCTTAGTCCCCTTTCACAGGCAGAAGCAGCAACAGCAGGATAGCCCAACAAAGTGCAGTCATAGGCAGGGGCAGCACTCCTCCTCAGCTCTTCAGCTCTTCACCTTGGCAGAGGTTCCTCTTGGTTTTGGAAGTGATCTGAGTATCAGGGGTTTTGGGTCCAATACGTATACCCCTTTCTGCCTTTGAAGTAGATATACGTCAAAAGAAAGTCTCTATTGTTCACAAGATCCTGCCTTGCCTTGTCCAGGCCGGACCCCAGACACACAGCAGTTGGAGACTGCAATGTGAGAGGGCACGCACAGCCTATTCAGGTGTAAGTGACCACTCCTTCCTCCACTCTAGTACACATTGCTCACCAGGATATGTAGGGTACACCCAGCTCCCTTTGTCCCACTGTCTAGAGGAGATTCACAAACAGCCCAAGTGTCAAACTGACCTAGACAGGCAATCCACAAACATACAGAGTCACAGAATAGTTTAAGCAAGAAAATGCCTACCTTCTAAAATTGGCATTTTCAACCTAGCAATCTAAAAAAAACTTCACTAAAAGATGTATTATTAAATTCTGAGTTTGAAGACCCCAAACTCCACATTTCTATCTACTCTCAAAGGGAATCTACATTTTAATAATATTTAAAGAGAGATAGGCCTTGCAAAAGTGAAGACTGAATTTAGCAGTATTTCACTGTTAGGATATGTAACACACATCAGTACATGTCCCAACTTTAATATACACTGCACCCTGCCCATGGGGCTACCTGGGGCCTAACTTAGGGATGCTTTATACATATGAAAAGGGAAGGTTTAGGCCTGGCAAGTGGGTACACCTGCCAAGTTGAAATGGCAATTTAAATGGGCACACACAGACACTGCAGTGGCAGGTCTGAGCCATGTTTACAAGGCTACTCATGTGGGTGGCACAACCACTGCTGCAGACCCACTAGTAGCATTTGATTCACAGGCCTTGGGCCTCTTTAGTGCACTTTACTAGGGACATAATAGTAAATCAAATATCCCACTCATGAATAAGCCAATTAAACATACATTTTACATAGGAGCACTTGCACTTTAGCACTGGTTAGCAGAGTATCAAAAACAGCAAAAACGCACCAAATGTACTTTGGGCAGATTCTGAACAGGATATTCGGTAGGAATTGGCGGACATGAAGTTCTGGTTGTTCAGCCTGGAGCACAAGCATGACCATGTTATCATCCTGTTCCAGGAGATCAAGGCAGCTGTGACTAGACAATGATGGCCCAAATGAACACTTACCTCCCTTCCCCTTATATAAAGTTTTTTATTGTTGATGTTTCTAGATAGTTAATGTTAGGTAAGTTAGTGCAGTGTATGTTAGTTGTAGTGCATAGTAGTTTTTATTAGGGGTGGGTTCTTTTGGGGGGGGTTCTTTTTATTGGGTGCTATTGGGGGAATGATGTTTTAGATCTGTGTTCTTTAAAAAAAAAGAACCCTAAAAAATTTAAAACATTTTTTTTTTAAATACAACAATCGTATATCTTTGTTTCAGCCTAGATGTTTAATTAGTTTATGTATAGATGTAGTTACTGTTGTCCTTGTCAACAGATGTGTTTCAAGGGGGTGGAGGATTGATGTTTATCATGTGGCGTTAAATGTAAAGGATAAGTTAAGACTAATTAAGTTAGTTGTAAACATAAATGAGTTTAAGGTAGTGCAGGTTGGGTTAGGATATTTAGATTAGGTTGTTTAGGTAGTTTTTAATGAATGATTCATAGTTTTATTATATTCTTGTATTTTTTACATTATGGTCACCAGCATGATTTAGGGTCCAGGATTTAGCATGTCTGCACATGTTATGTTAGGTGTATGTAGTTGGCTTTGCAAGAAGTAGTTGGAAACCTATGACAAGGTGTATTCCTTATGAGCAAGTATGTGTCAGGTTGGCAATGGGATAACAATATCTATCTACAGACATCATTGAGCAATGTAAGTGACAATCGGGTTCTGAATGGATACACATCTCAGATATCCATGTGCATTTGCTCTGTGTTGTTAAGTCATGGGACATGCATTGGTGGAATGTTGCTGTTATTCCACTTCCCCTAAATCATGGATTTGTTACTCACACCTGTATGCCTGCCCCTCACAGACTTAAACTTGCATCATTTGGATGTCAGATCAATGTAAGATTGTTGCTACTATCCTTGCTTAGACCAGCTACTTGTGGTGTAAGTTACATCAGCTGTCACAATGACTCCATGATACCTGTTGCATTGTATGCTTGGGGACCTCATAAAACTGTTTTTTATCAACATATATATGATATTCATCAATTATGTTCACTCAGGCTGTGTGGCTTTGTCTTGAACTGCAATCCACATATATCCACATATATCCCTTTGAAAAGCAGTAGGTGTATTTGGTTCACACAATACAACATGTTCATATTGTTCATGCTTCAGACACACATAAAACACCAAGGTTGTAGTTAGTGATTTTATTACACATGCTAATTTGCGTACAGTGATGATGTACATTCCATTTAGGAACAACCCCAACAGATGTATTTAGCCATTGGATGTCGAGACAGATTCTGTGGGGGTGAACATGTCATGGGACATGTGTAAGAGAGCAGTGCTTTAGTGAAGAGAATGACCACAATGCCATTAGGGAAGACTAGCCACAATGACAGTCCACATATGTGATGGGTCAACAGTGGGAGATTCCAATTGAGGACGGTGCCAAGTGTTTTGATGCTGGCATGATCTTAAGCACAGAACAAAGGAGAAAGGGGGCAGGTTCCACAGAGAAATACTATGTGGCAGTTTTCCGTGGGTGCTCTCCTGCACCACCCATGGAATCCCAAGGCATGTGACATAGTCCCAGGTTTAAATATCTGAAAATGCATCAGATTCCTACCTGAACCTCAGGGGTGGCACTGAAGTAGTGCAATGGCTTGCAGCACCATGTTACATCATTTCCTCACACATGGGGTCATGAGTTGAACCGTGATGTGTAGTATACCTGTTGGTACACCTGTTGGGCATTAGTATTGATGCACAGTTTCTCAAGATTTACATTACAAATCGATTGTTCTCACAGGCACAGTGTGTCTGCTCTGAGGAGATAGACTCTGTCCTACTGGGTGGTTTAGCTCACTTACATTCCCCCATAACATCCTGATGTGAATAGTTTGCCTGCAGCATGTCACACGTCATATTACTCAGGCCCATGCGATTGTATGTGTACAGACCTCCTCAGATTACCCACTGTTGGGTCCTGATACACAGGTAAATGTCACACAGTGATCCTAGCCAGATTATCCATTCATTCTCACATGACTATGGCACGTCAATCATGCTTGTCAACATCCAGTGGGATTACATGTTGTTTTGTTATAGACAGCAATTGTTGGGGCCTCACCCTTTATTGTAGTGGTGGTGTGATTGGTGGTATGTCTCTACATCTGAATCCCACATCGGTAGGCACACCCACTTCAGATTGAGTTCCTTCAATGGTCCTATAATTTGTGATAATTTGTGGTAGCAAGGTGTTTCTTGGTATCCCTTTGTCAAATCCCTGTTTGACATCCTCAAAATTGAACATGTAGCACAGTGAGACATTGTTCCATCATACTCCTTCCTGGCATGTGCCACATGCTCCCCCGGTCCACATGACATAGCTTGTAGACCCTTCATGGGTTTTTCTCTGCCATCCCTTCCCAGGTGTGCCACAAGCATTGCACAGTCAGGCCCAGTAGCACATGTGTATTTGTGTAGCTACCATGTAGTACACATCTCCATTTCCATCCCCCCTGTATGCACAGACTCTTCATTCAAATCAAATGTAATTTTGTCATGAAGAGTCAGCACTTATCATGCAAAGCAGCAGCAGTGTCCCACCATGCCCACACACAATCATTAGTTTGTACACACATGGTACATTTTTCCCATCACCCACCCTCCAATTGATCATTTGTAATGCGTTCCTGTGGTCTGTTTCCATAGCAGCTGACACCTGGGTGCACTCCCCTTCCCTCTATGTCAGATGGTTGCAATTTAGGCCCATATTTATACTTTTTGACGCAAAACTGCGCTAACGCAGTTTTGCGTAAAAAAAATTTGCGCCGGCTAACGCCATTCTGAAGCACCATGCGGGCGCCGTATTTAAACAATGACTTTAGCCGGCGTTAGCCGCCGGCGCTGCCTGGTGTGCGTTGAAAAAAACGATGTACACCAGGCAGCGCCGGCGTAGGGGGATATGGAGCTTGGGCGCCAAAAAATGGGGCAAGTCAGGCTGAGGCAAATTTTTCGCCTCAACCCGATTTGCGCCATTTTGTTCGACTCCCAACCCCCATAGAAATGACTCCTGTCTTAGCAAAGACAGGAGTCATGCCCCCTTGCCCAATGGCCATGCCCAGGGGACTTCTGTCCCCTGGGCATGGTCATTGGGCATAGTGGCATGTAGGGGGGCACAAATCAGGCCCCCCTATGCCACAATTTTTTTTTTTTTTAAACACTTACCTTAATGTCCCTGGCATGGGTCCCTCCAGCCTTGGGTGTCCTCCTGGGGTGGGCAAGGGTGACAGGGGGTGTCCCTGGGGGCATGGGAGGGAACCTCTGGGCTCCTTCCGAGCCCACAGGTCCCTTAACGCCTGCCTTTTACAGGCGCTAAAAAACAGCGCAAAAGCGGCCGTACGTCATTTTTTTTGACCCGCCCACTCCCGGGCGTGAATTTTGCCCGGGAGTGTAAATATGGCGCACATGCCTCGGAGTCAATTTTTTAGACGGGAACGCCTACCTTGCATATAATTAACGCAAAGTAGGTGTCCACGCTAAAAAATGACGCTAACTCCATGGACTTTGGCGCTAGACGCGTCTAACGCCAAAGTATAAATATGGAGTTAGTTTTGCATCGGAATTGCGTAAAAAAAAACTACGCAATTCCGGCGCAAACGGAGTATAAATATGCCCCTTAGTTTCATGCAGGGTACAAAAGACATGTCTCTTGCCATGTTCTTATGTGTGTATACCTCTGATCGCCTATACCTGGCACTCCTCTCAGATGAGTTGTTTGTCCTGTGACTAAGCCATTCTATTCTGAGGATTTACATCCTAGATTAGTGTGCATAGGCCAAAGTGACAACTGAGTAGCTACATGGTGCAAGGATGCCTGCATTGTAGCTAGGCAGCAGTTTGTGCACCATCGCTGAGGAAAATACAGCGATGCATTGAATTTCACATGTACCCTCATGCACAAAAAGCAATCCTGAATCAAAACATGGGACAACCATAATTGGCACTAGGCAAAAATAGCTCAGGTGAAAAAGCATGAATATGGAATAAAATTTTGAACACAGTACATTCCGGCACTTTTCCTGTCATGCAGTGCAGCGCAGCAAGGTGACAATACTTATGAATCTACACCACTACCTTTGGACTATACTATAGTGTGCCAATTATAACACAACCAACTGTTGGGCAGGGGTGAGTGTAACACAAAGCAACAGACCTTTGAGGATGTGTGGGAGCCAGTAGTCCTCACTGTAATCAACCAGGGTTGAATAGTAGTTTACACTACTACTGCTCACTACACAACATGCTGCCATTCCCACTTTAGCTCTGTCTTAATCCTGTCAAAGGCAATAGCATACATCTATTATGAGGACAGGTCTTTTTGTGGCCACCCTGGTCCAAGCAGCCTGCAATCCTTAACACAGGCCCATGTCATGGCCCAAATGCATATTCCCTATTCCCATTTGGCTGTATACCAGAGTTGGTGAGCCACACAACTATGCTGTTCTACCCTGAGGGCAGGGGCACAGTACTCTTAACATGCAGGGGTATTTTCATACCCAAAATCTCCTTTGCACCATGTTCAGTAAGCTTGTGTATGTACACATACATTTGTGCTTGACTTTTAACATAGAAGATTCAAACATTTACCATCTCTGTATTCTTGAGGTGATGTGATGTTTGGCAACCATTTCTGTTGTCTTACTTCTCGAGTTAATGCCACACATTGCTACTTCATCTGGTTATTGCATTCTGTTACAGGCATGTGAGCCTCATTGTTTTGCTGCACAAAGAATGGTAAATTTTTATTTTGTCAACAAGGCCACATGTGGTATTTACATCAATCTGCACTGAAAAGGTGTTAGAGGTGTAGTGTTTAGTGGATCCCTACCCATGCAGGTATGCCTTTTTTACATATGACATTTTAAAATCTTTACCTGGGACTGGGTCCTTGTCCATGACAACTGTCACTCATGATCTGTGATGGTATCTCTGACAACATTTGCTCCTGCCATTCTGCCTTCTAGTCCATCTGGAAGACACATTACATTAGGTTTTGTTTGCCATTTTGGGAGATTTGTGTTCCATTGCTCACTGAGTACCATATGGAACATTTTGCTGCTGTAGAACACAGCAAGACTTCTAGCTGTGCTGCACTTCTTGAGCCTGTGAGGACAGAAATTGACCATTAACATGTAGACATGAGGCAACCTTGCTCTGTACCTTTCCTGCACTATACTGCATCACATAGGCTTGCTTCATTGACTGGATTATTTTTTTGAGTTATGACCTCCAAGTTGATCAACAGATCAGACAACATGATTGTTACATTTTGAGGCAGTTTGGGTTGGACTGTTCCCATGAGGAACAGGGTCAAAACTGATTTGCATATGGATGGGTCCAAACTGGGGTGGGATGGGGAGCAAAAGAACGATGGATCAAACCAAGATCTGTGACTGGGGGTGAGTGTTTAAAAAGTTTCAACACTCTATCCGTCATGCTTTTGTGTTGCTAAAGTTGCCATAAGTGGGAAGGGTATACCCAGATGTGGGTCCCTTGCTCACTGTGCCATTGGATTCAAGCTAGCCCAGCTGATGAAAGGTGATACCCTGAAACTGGTCCTAGGATGCATGTTTGCGGTACAGAGAGGACCTGGCTTGCCAGTTGGGGCTGGACTGTTCCCATACGGAACAGGGTCAAGACTGATTTGCATATGGCTGGGTCCAAACTGGGGTGGCATGGTGAGCAAAAGAACAATGGATTAAACCCATATCTGTGACTGGGGGTGAGTGTTTGCATTGTTAGGCACTCAGTCCATCATCCTTTTGTGTTGCTACATTTTGAGGCCTACATCTTGTTGAGACAATGTGAGTCACTGAATTTTGTACATTGGGTTTCAAAAGGAGACAATACAATGAATGAGTTCAAAGAGTTATTTGTATGTTGATAATGTGACATAATTGACATCATTTCTGTCTATTTTATCATTAGGTGATGCAGTTTAGCTGAAGAAATTAACCAAAATCTGGTCACATCTCTGCCAACTGACCAGGGTGTGCTAGATGTCTCTTTCATTGTCCTCATCCTCGTCCAGTTCCTCCACATATAATGGCTCATAATCCCATGTGGGAATGGGTAAATGAGGTAATGACCCATGGCTGCAATCCAAATTCTTAGTCAAGGAAAATACAAAAATCCAACAATAATTAAATAGGCATATATTTCAGAGACATAACTGCCCATGTGTGTAATGTATGCTGGCAAACTCGTACATGTTTTACCCTTTTAAACAATTAGTGTTAGATACTTTTGACCATTAGTTTATACATGCATCTTCAAGTTCTATGTGTCATTGAAAATGATGACCATGTCCTGATTCATTGGACACTTTTACATGCTGACTTTCATGTTTAGGCAGTAGATTACTATGATAGGTATTTTGGAATGTTCTTAACATCTCTGTGTTATTTGCACTCACTACATGTGCAAAATGTCAAACGCATGATCAGATTCTCAGGCATATATTTAGCCCTAGATAGTTTGTGACAGTGCTACCATGTTTGACACTCACACATACATTTGTCCTTTTATCACATCTGATGTCCTTGCTTGCCTTCATGCCATTAGCACAGCCTTTGATTTGTTCACATAATTTAGTATGGCTATTTTCTTAGCACATGTGGGGAATTTCCAACATGTGGCATTGATAGTTATATATTTTGTGGTCAACCAACAACTAATGCTTTTTGTAGGCCAAGGTGTTACGGTGGATGTAGATTGGCATATGGGTATGGCACTATAGGACAAACTGATGTAGATACAGGTATCTATCTTCTACAGACCTGGACACAACACTTTTGGATTTCACTTGTATGTATGTGATTTTGCCTTGTAGGTGATGCAGTATGTATATGCCTTGATTATGACATCATTGATATGGCAAGAGAGTTTTGAGATTGGGATCATGAATACACTATTATACCTTACCCTGGTTGCATTTTATTCTATGTTTGTTTCTGATATATTGCATGTTTGACATTGATGGACTCAGATGCAGGAAATATAGCAAACTTGGACCTCAAGACTAGTAATTTATCACATGGATGAAGTATGTCAATGTAGATTGATAGCTGTGTATGTTTGGACCTAGATTGTAAGAATAGTTGAGACGTATCACATATGTACCTGGATTTGATATTTACACATGAATTGGGCCTACACTTTAAGTGCATGACACATATAGAATTAACAACTACTTCCAGTAGAGCTCCTGATACTTTGGTTAACATACAAGTTTACTACCATATATGATACATTTACTTCAGAACACAAGAGATGTTCAAAACTCATTACTTTAGTGGAACTTTTCCTAATATCAAGACTAGCTACACCATTAAACATCCACTCATCTCACACTTAGCTAATATGTACCTTTTCTATTCATATTGACTTTACCTGTGTATCACATGATTTCTGTATTGATTTGTTAACCATTGCAGAATATGTGATTCTGTTCAGTTACATAGGGTGAGATGACGCAATACTTCTCACAGTTGGTATTGTGCTACTACCAGTGCAGGCTTAGTGAGTGAATGACACAATGGAACATCATTGTCTACATGTTGGAGTAAGTTATTCCCACTGTGTACACATGCCATGAGCTCCATTGACAAACACAGAGATTGCTATTATGCCATACATTACAACTTCTTAGTTGGAATGATGTATATGTCGGCTTTATCAACCAATGAGTAGGCCAGTCCCATAATCCCCATTCTGGAACCCTCCTTTATGATACTGGGGAGGAACAGGAAGGCATCATGTGCACTCCCTGAATAGTTGGTCAGCACATTGTTAAACATCCCCTGATGGTCCACTACGGCCTGGATGTTAATTGAATATGTGTGCTTCCTGTTTCTGAAGAGATAGGATGTTGCAGCAGAGGGCACCAATTGCACATGCGTGCAATCAATTGCATCAATAACATGTGGGAATCCAGCTATGGCATAGAATCTTAGCTTGGTGTCCAGTTGTTGTTGTTGAGTTTTGGGGAAGAGGAGCTATTGGGGTGTGCCTTTAATTATGGTATCCAAGACAGAGGGGAGGAATGGAGAAAATGCTTCCTATGACAGTCCTGCCAACCGGCTGTTGTGATCTGGAAGGAACCGAATGCCAGCATGTGGAACCCAGCCATAAGTTTCACATGCAAGGGAATGTTATTGGTCCTTGCAGTCAGTGGCTGGAGACTTGGCCCAATATTATGCAGCAATTCAATGATAGACTGACTCTCTCTTGAGTCCGTAGAATTTTATAACCTCCTCCTCCCTGAGACCAATGAGGGATATGCACTGCCAGAATACACACTCCCTCCTCCTTTTGCTGCCTACATGGAAGTGGTCTCCTAGAGACTCCAAGCTGCAGAATGGCAACTTCCATGGCATAGTTGAGCTTGTCAAATTGTTTTGTGGGGTGTTCATTTGACACCACAGCCACTGTGTCATTCCCTAAGCCTGGTTTGCTAATGCACAGCAATTCTGGACATTTCAGACTTTGTATCACACCTCCCAATAATGTGTGATGCATTGGCAAACACATAAATATCACTGCATTACATCTGCATTGTATTTTGTGGCTGAACGCCTAAATTGGATATATTAAATTGTATGTAGCACAGTTGGTTTCAGCGCAGATTTTGCAGCATGCAACCCTTAAAAAATTACACATTGAGGCAATTGCATCATTTTACAAATATGACTTCCTGCTTGCACC
This sequence comes from Pleurodeles waltl, assembly GCF_031143425.1. Classification (NCBI taxonomy): domain Eukaryota; kingdom Metazoa; phylum Chordata; class Amphibia; order Caudata; family Salamandridae; genus Pleurodeles; species Pleurodeles waltl. The sequence continues at coordinate 895,805,770 of NC_090447.1, read as the reverse complement.
GCTGTTGCATCACAGTTTGTGGTGAAATGCCAGGGCAAACCTCTCATAAATATGCCCCTTGGTGTCATTGAATTCGGTATTACTAACAATCAGTCATTCAAGTCAAGTCATAGCAGTTTATTTCAGCCAAAGGCCATAAAACCCATGAATAAATACAATATATATAAAATGTGACTTTCATTCCAATAAAAATGTACATACACACAATGAACACAGCATAAATAAAACCATATCAATGTCTGGTCACAGGTATGAGCGAACCTCAGTCAAAAAAAACTGTGGTCCACCATGTCAAACGGAAGAGTTCGAACCTAATATTGGTCGAGGACCTGACCATATACCTATTGGTCTCCAACAATATAATCCCAGGGTTCCCATAGAGGGGAACTCTGGAATTTGCCTTAGATAGTTTTAGGGAGACCCATGGTGATATCCTCTCAAATGTTTCTTGGGACAATATAATTAAAACATGTTAAAAAAAAATAAGAACAGGTTAGCGAGTATGCACATTGAGGTAAAGTGCAAATGCTTACTGAAAATAATAGCTAAATTCCTGTCACAGTACAGGATTATACATACTGGGCTGCAATTTATATATCAGAAATACTAGAATGAGATCCCCCAGAGTATCTGGATCTACACTTAAATTGCATGTTCTGGTTTCCACCTTATTATAGGTGTAGCTGCTTTCAAGAATTTAGCAACCAAAAGTACTACGCAGGAGCTGGTATCCACCTTACAAATCCTCAGGCCCATTCATTGTTGTCTAACTCCCAGTTGCCTAAATAGAGGTAGGATCCAGTGCTTCCTTTGTATTTCATACATCATGCAAAAAAATAGAAAATGGCCTCAGTTTTGCAAGAGGCACCATATGCACAGCAGTTCGCTTGCCCAGGAGGGTGGGGCTTCCATTTCTCAGTGAAGTGGGTGAGTAGCAATGTGCCCTTTCTAAATTGAACAAAAACAGGGAGAGGGTTTGAATTACAAATACTGGAGGGTTAATTTTCCTAAATTGGGACAACGGTACAGTTTTCCTCATTCATTCTCCCAATGATACATCTTTATGAGTTAAGATTGATGCTCCATCTGTCCTACCAAAGTTCACTTCACCCAAAATCTTCAATGAATATCTTGACAAACTGGAGCCTTCTGGTCAGTTTAAGATATTGCCAGCCAATCTGTATACAGTTTTAGATCTGGGACATCCCAGATCCGGATCCAAAACAGTAATGGCTTTAGTTTAATTAGGGTTCTGATCGATTTTAGGTTTAGGCTGCTCCCAAGGGTACAACAGAAGTATTTTGGGGCAATTTCAAGAAAGACCTCACAAATTTGTTCTCAGCCACATCCACCTGATTAACATTACTATGGTCCCACAATTCTTTACCATATGAGGAACATGGCACTGCTTGATCTTGTCCTAATTTTATCGCTGGTGAAACCGGGTGTAAGTCTCTTTTATGTCCAAACCAATCTAGTGTTGCAGCACTGTTGTTTAGCAGCATAGTGTTACTTAAAATTTGGCTAGCCCAGGACACAGAAAAAGAAAGACAAACTCCTAGGTAATCAAAAATCAACTACTCCCTCTAGCTCTACCTCATTTATTTGTAGGAGTCCCCTAAAATGTTTATGAAGATTGATAGTCAGAAGCTTGGTTTTAGCTAGACTACGTTCTAAGCCATGTGACAAACTAAACCCATTTCATTTTCCAGGAGAATTACCAACCCCTTAGGAGTCTTTTTGACGAGAAAATGAGCGAATTGTTTATGCTGTCTGGTAGGTGTTTGCACACACCTGTTAATGTATAGGAGGAAAAGTGTTGGAGCGAGAACACACCCTTGGTGCACTCCTTTCTTTACTGGAATACCTGCAGCGAGCTCGCCATTCTTACCTCACTGAATTAGTGCTAAATTATCTTCTATGTTAGTAATAAACACTCATTCAGTTCCAAAAAGTACTTGTACTATGGATATGGTCAACATTTGCACAAATAAACTGGCATTCGTTAATAAAAGAGGGTGTGAAAGCAAAGAATCAGTTTATCTTTTTGCCACCATTTATTAAACAGACTAAACTTTGTTTCACCTGTGATGACCTTTGATTCTACATTTGATGGCCTGGTGTGATCAACCATCTAGTTCACATCTGACACCTTTTGCCGAGCCAAGACACACTTTGGACAAAAGGATTCACTACCTGTCCTTTAAGTGAGGCATTTTGATAGACAAAAGAAAGACAAGCCTTTTCTCCCCCTCCTTCCAACCATTCAGGGTGTTTTTCCATTCATCATTCGCAGAATGTGCACTAGCTCTGTCCAGAGATCCAATATCAGGATATAGTGTGAATGATTTGTGAAGCTGTCCCAGAGTCTTGTTCCACATTTTCAAATCCAGTAGAAAAATGCATTTACTATATTGCCATGAGTTGAATTTGTCTGGTTCTAGCACCGGTAAATTGCATATTGGCACAGAAGGACACAATGAGAATCTTTGGGGAGACATCTATACAGAAAGAATGCAGGCTTACATTCTTAAGCAGTAAATAAAGGTAGGCACCCTACAGTCACACAACACCAAAGTCATGATAACACACACACAGCCAACTCCCAGACAGTTGTTATGTGCCCTCAATTCTTAACAACAGGAGAATGAGGATGTTTTTTTTCTGGGACCTACCATTGACTGCTGAGCACACAGGGACAAATATGGATGAGAGAAAGGCACACTTTGGCAAGCTGTGATCATAGGAAAAGATCTGATGTAGAATTTAAGCAGCATTGTGGCAAATGCATATATTTGGGTATGTGTGTTTTATAGGGAAAGAAGAAGAGATAGCAACATGGTCATTCAACTTTTCAAGATAAATATTTTAGTCAATAATTATTGTATTTTCAAAATTAAGCAAATTACATTGTTGCTGGATGTGGCTGACTGGAGGAAACCAGTTACTTTCATCGGCAGTTCTAATATATTTTCTTGATACTAAATATAAATATCTGCTTTCCTCTCCCTGCGCTCCCAGACGTTAGACTGCCACGAATCAATGGGCACACTCTTGAGTCATAGTGAAAGAGTGTGTTCTGGAAGGAATATTTTTTATACTGGAGGGGGACTCTGCCTGTAGAGAAACTCCCCTTAACACTTCTCCTCAGTATGTGTCCTGTACAATGCAGCGTCCTTGCAAAGTAGGAAAACAGGGAGACGTTATCCTCATAAGGTTTTGATCTAAATCCTTGTTTTCAAATGTTTGAAGGTAGGGATTTACATGAAAACCCTTAGGTAGTGCCATGGGAATGCCCATGTACAACCCATGGAACTGCCCCTTGACACAAAGCAACTCAAAGTAGCACATAGCACACATGTGCGTGACTTGGGGTACCTATCAAAGCAAATCCTGATTTGAATTAGATACTAAATCAGCATAACACTTTTGCAATGTGTTTGCATCACAAAAGTAACACAAAGTGTTGTTACATCTTGGCCTAATTATTCTACAATTCCGAGTACAGGATCACCAGTGCAGTACCTCCTATCATTAATAAAAGGGTCCTCAGGAAGCATTACCAAGCGTCGAACCAATGTTTTCTATATTATACACCACAATGAAGCAAGCACTTAACATGGTGAACTATCCTGCCACTTTATTCGAAGAAGTGATATTGCCCGCTGAAATTGGACAAAAGAAATTTGCCATTATGCGTAAATAGGAACAGCTCCAAGATAAAAAGACACCACTAGAATGTATTTTAATTATGTGTGTGATGAAAAAAATGTGTGATCAATCGAGATAAACGAAAATTCTGCAGGGCTCGAATGTGGTTCATGCATGTACAGGGATGATTGATTGCAAGCATTCCATCCTCACGCAGGGATACTCACATGAAAGCACACTTCCCCAGTGGTTGGTTTACCATGAAAATAATACCAACCTCAGCTGCATGACTGCTTTTATTGAAAAAAAAAAACATAATACCTTTGCAAGAATTGTCAAGGAATATTTTCTCCAGAGGCGCAAAGGCGCATTTTAATTAACCTTCATTATAACCTTGATGCACAGTTAATTAAACTTCTGCAAACAAATAATAGCATCGTTCTTTTCGGTTTCCATCTTGATATCTTCACATTTGTTTTGTTCTTGAATATTGTGTGAGATACCGTAGCCCTATGCCAAGCGATCTAAAATCTCAACATAATATTGTGACGAGAGAAACGCTAAATATGAACACTAAATCGCCTTTTTAAATTAACATGGTAGGACTCTCAACCTTCTTCAATTGCGCACATATGTGAATGTAACATACGTTTTCAAATTACCGTATTCTGTTCTAATGCTTTAATAAGAATACAACGTTAGCTAACTGGATGATATGGTTGATCATCAAGAAAAAAGTTCTCTTTCAAGAAGTATTTGATACACAGTAGAACGTTTGACACAAATCAATTGAATAAAGAATATCCAAAGATAAAAAAGGACATTTACATTTCACATACCATAATTACACAAGCTACAAAATGAATTGTATCTTTCTCATTAAACGCTAGGTGGTGATATTAACTACTTCAGTACTTTTTATCATTCTCTCATGATGAAATACCCGTCGCAATTCACAACTATGACCATGGTCTTCAAGACTTTGCACTGGCATACCTTACGGGCATCCTGCATACCGCAGCAAGTTTTATTCAGAGCAGGAAGAGATATGATCACATCACTCCCATCCTGCTGGAACTAAGTTTGCTCTCCTTTCCAGCCCGCACCATTAGCCTCATTTACAAAGCCATAACAACCAGCAATCTGCACAATTTGTAGACAAGCTCACCATATCCAGTGGTTCTTGAACAACCACAGTCAGGACACCATCAGACTGCGGACTAAGAGGCATACTTATAGGAGCTTTGCATCACGTTTGCACCACCAATGTGTTACATGTGCGATGCATGCCTTTTAGGCAGATTTATGAAGCCACAGAAAGTCACTTTGCATTGCTCTGAATGGCCCCATAAATCTGGAGTAGCACAACGCAGCACAAATAACTGTGTTGCACTACTCTGCTCTGTGTAATCAATCCATGGGGTGTTCCCACACAACTCCCATGGATATTGACTCATTTCCATATTTACAACGACTTGTAAACCTGGGACTGTGCCTCCCAAGAGAGGTGTAACAAGGTGAAATATCTTTATTTCTCCTTGTTTTTTATTCTTTCTATGTGTGCTGTATTTTCCTCTCTCACATTGTGGGGAAAGATTCCCATTTCCCACTGTATCACAAAATACTATTCACTCTAATTGAACCAGGGCAAGCTGGAAAAAGTGTAAAGAAATGTACCTTTTGATAAGCATTTCTATACTCAATGGTAAATGTATGCAGAATACTCAGAGTGTTTCTATACACAGTGGTATTCATTGGTGCAAAAGTCCTCCTGATTTTTACACGATGGAATCAAAGTGAATATTCTCAACTTTAGGCAACATGCAAAGTTTCCCATAGGGCTTTGCAAAGGCTATGATAAATAAAACTTTGCAATTTTGCACACACTTACAACAAAGGTGGATACATCATCTGTCCAGTTTAAAAAAGTTAAGAGCAGCAGAATATATTACATTCCATAAATGTCTTCACTATATTACCAAATGCCAATAAATGCACTGTAAGCTTAGTTTAACAATATTGTGTCTGGACAACAAGAAATAAATAGACATACCTATTATGAAGAAGCAGATTTCTGGTTGAGAAATAAGTTCTTTTTATAAATGGGTACGTACTTAGGGGCTTATTTACAAGCCCTTAGTGCCACCGGAGCATCACTTTCAGTGATGCTCCGGTGGCCCTGTTCAATTTTCTATATTTCCACTTTGTGTGGCTTAACGTCGCCTTTCAAATATGGCCCCTGGCACAGTATAATGTGGGAGAGAGTGTCCAATTGGTGTTGCTGTGGGTGTTCCACTGCAACACCCATTGCATTTTTACGCTGTCCTAGATTTACGAGGATTCGTAAACCTGAGACAGCGCCAAGAACTAACGCCACTGCAGGTGTGGCGTTAGCATGGCACTATGAGGATAAATACTTTTATTTCTCCTTGTTTTTGCTTTTCCTATGTTAGGAAGAGCAAAATGCAGTTAATGATCGTTTATGTGCAGGAATTGCAGAAACAATCATTAAATGATGATGATGTGCTACTTCTATCTGTGTTGCATTGTGCAGCATACATAGGACTAGCAAATCACCATTATTGATTGTTTATGTGCAGGAAGGGACACGTTCCTGCACATAAATAATCATTCCCTGCAACACAGGCACTCCTGCACTATGGTGTAAGGTGCCTGCATTAGAGCTAGGCACCTAATTTTAGTGCTAGGGAAAACACAGGGGAGCGCGTATTCCATTAAATATGGAGCATCCTTGCACTTCTGCAGTCACGCAGGATGGCGCTGCCATATTTGGCGCAGCACTGCGCTGTGCCACCTTTCAGTAAATGAGGCCCTTAGTGCTCATTTAGGAGCAAATGGTACAAGAATTTGAGTGACGTGACCCACAGAGGCTTAGCTCTCAATAGTGCAGCACTTGAAACTGCACTGGGGCTGAGGGATGAGAGTGGGCCGCTGGACCCCAATTACAACTTGCTTTGGCTATCTAACAGTGGACAAGGGGCATTTCCCTTGTTTACGTAAAGGACCATGGCGTCATTGTTATGGGATTGTTACACCTGATCACACATTGAGTGAAGAAGACATCATTTAATGATCACTACCTGGTAAATAGATAGCACTGCATCCACAGCAACATTGTGTTAGCTCATGTGTGTTTTCTGTGCCAAGACAGCATCTCACCCTCAACTGTCCAAACTGCCTCTTAAATCTGCTCCGTCCATTAAACCCCAGCCATGAAAAGGCTAGGTGAAATACTGCAACACATGGCAGGTCTGTACAGTGCTCAAATCAAAACAGAATCTTGAACAATATATAAAAGCTGCAAAACCTTAAGGGGTGGTGCTGGAATTAGGAAGGTGCAATTTTTGTATAGGGATATTTTTTGTTTAGAATGTTTAAGTGGTAGACCATGCTGGGATATCCATGAGGGATACGATTTTAACATATGTTCTTTTAACATGGTCAGTTCTGCTCTTTTATATTTAATAGGATATTCACCGTAGACCATACAGGTGCTTACGGCAGAAGGATTGAAAAAGACTACGCTGTGTAACAAAATATCTGAAGCAGCCATGTATTTGGTGTTTGCACAAATAGCTGATGATTCTACAGAATGTGTATGACTTAAAAAGGACAGTACACATTTTTGCTGCTAAACAGGACATTCAACGCAGCCCACTTCAAGTACCTATGATATTTGGAGCCTCTAAAAAGAGGAGATGGAGGTAAAAGGAGATACAAAGATCTAAGGGTTATGCACATAACTAAAATAATTTGTTCCTTCTAAATATTTAGTGCAGTGATCGAGTGGCTGTAGAGATATACTCAAATGTTGTCAGAGAAAAATGTGAGCTGCTCTATCGTTCATATGGTGGTAACACACTACCTAGAAGGGTCTCTGCAAATTATTTTATTGTTATCTGAAACGCTTCAGCCTATTCCGCTATTGGTGCAAAAACACTTGGACACATCACCCCTCTTATTGTATTTCGTTTTACGTGTTGCCCTTGAAGCCAACAGAAGACTGCTGCATTTGATTTCAAAGCTTCGGTGGTTCATGAATAAGCACATCAGGCCTTAATGTGAAAACCCTTTATGCATGAAAATGTTAACAAGCAATGGCAAAGTCAAAAGGCAAGGGTACCTTGTGCTAACAAAAGTAATAGTATTATTTAACAAATGTAGCACATTAAAGCCAGAACCATTGCCTTCCCCAATCTGGGTGACTAAAGCTAAAAAAAGAAAGTGGGTGGAATTCACTCTCAGATGTTATATAGCCACACATTCATTCCAACAGAAACCTTTTACTGAAGATGGAATGATACTTGAAACAATCAGTAGCACGAAGCATGAGGGATAAACTCTTTTTGGTAGGGCCAAACCTCTCTCTAAATACATTTTATAGAAATGTAAAATATAGGGCTATCAAACGGCTGCACCGTCAAGTTAGACCTAATAAAAATAAAATAAGGGTTCTTCAGGGTTGTGATAATGATCTGAAATCAATTTCATCAAATTGTTTCGTCAGTGCCTATCATTCTTGCCTTTCAAAAGTAACTGACAACCTGTAATTTCAAATTCATTTGTCATCAGCCTAATCATCATGCATTTCCACTCTCATCTGTGTTGATGTAGACCTTTTTACTCAGAGTACAATTTCAATATTCCATTTTAAAAGTATGTTATCTGAGGCATCTATTTAGAAACAATAAAAGTATCACTTAAATAGATAAACATCCCCTAAAGGTTTCCTGTTGATGTTGTCTGTATTTCCAAATTCAGAGGGCCAAAAGCTGTCTCTCCCTATAAATATACTTTGGTTATACCAGACAGCATCAATCATTAGGTTCATGTGCATGATCATGGGTGTATCTTCCTCTGAGGTCTTATGTGTAGGAAGATTGGTACGGCCTGTGGTTTGTCTGGATGAGGTCATGGCTCGATCAACAAAAGGTGTGGGCTGAATAGATGGTATTATAAAAGCAATGTAAACTCAAGACACATATAAGGAACTTTATGAAATCAACCACAGTGTAAGAAAGGTGCAATTCACAGAGGGAATCAGGTAAGAATCAATTATCCAGTTCATAAAACAAAGGGTCAGATAAATGTAAAGAACCAGTATGCAGTGACAGGGCTTATGGAAGAGATGTGGAAGTAGAAGTGATGGTGGAATGTTGATGGATTGGTCAATATAATGTGTGACAATAAGCCGAAAATCGTATTTCTAAATCTTGGAAAATGAAGTCTAGGGATGCACCCTGCAGAAGCAGTGAGGAACTAGTTTAAAAAAAGCTAAGGAAAATAGTTTAAGGAGGGCTCTAAACAAATGGAAGTTGTCTGTGAAATTAAGGAGCTATACTGCAGGTTTCATGTAAGGTCGCAGGGTTTCCCAGCTGTGGTATGGGTGGTGTTATGGCGTTTTGAGGAGTTTCTTCGTTTTTGAGGGGACAAAATAAAGTATTGGTATGGGTTGGTGAGCTTTTTGACGGGTGTTTCTATGTCAAATCTAATGACATAGAATGTGTGGATAGAATCAAGTGTAGACTTCTCTAGTGAGCCAGTTGCTCTCTGGCGGCTAATTTACGATCCTCTAGAGTAAATCTCTCAAATTCTCTCATTTGGCTAGTGCTTCCATCAGTACAGGATTCAAATATAAATAACGATAAAAAACAACTGTCACCATTACACCTACTAGCAAGAGCAAATCTGTTGCACATACTGTATTTGAAATCTTGGTAGGTGCTACTTGATGTGTACACAGACTTGGATGATCGTACTTAAATACCCCTCTCCATGATTGCCATTAAGGCTCTGGTGATCTAAAGTTACAGAGTAGCTGAGATATATTGCTCTTTCATGTTGACAGGACTTTCCCTGTATACCTCAAAGTCAGGCTCATCGGAATGATGCGATTTTGTAGCTGTGGCATAGTGATCCGCGCAATTATGGATTTGCTGCATTTGCAGCATAAACCCGCACCTGCTGCATAATCTACACATTTTAATAAAAAACTAGCTCAAACCAGTTTTCTGTTTCTAAAAATGCACTGACACGTTGCCACGTTATGAAAGCCCCTTCGCAAAGTTTGTCTGCTTAACATTCTGTAGCTTATTGATGTATTGGGTGTCAAACTGGTACTAATAATAATCTTTGTCAGTATGTGAATATGTATAAAAATGTCAAAATAATGAGGTGAGAATGTCACAAAATGTGACACATTATGCCACATAATTTGCCTTGTTTTGCTATATAATGTAGAACAGGTCTGTGGCATAATTTGGTCCTACCCTGCCACATTATTCCAGTGGCCCTGCATAAGGCCAATATTATTGAAACTCATTGCCATTAGTCATTGTCACTGTGCTAGACATGTAGCAGTACATGTGGGCTTTTGCACAGCTATACATGTTGTCACAGCTTACAAGCTGCGCTGTATAAGTAACGTGGTTGTAGCTGTCTTTAAGTGTGGAGAAGCTCCTTAGCGCCTGGGCAATGCTAAATATTAGGTCATTTAAAGTATTTCAGTAGTCAGATGATAACTTAAAATAATTTCGAGATATAGCATGAGCAATTGAGCATGCATTAATATTGCATATGCTAATCTTGCACAAAGTATGTGATAAATAGTCCAGAATACCCCTGGGGCATCAGGCCCACCCTTGGTGTGCAGGCATAGAGGGCAGTAATAGTAGTCACATGGGATAACCGAAGTCCATGCACAGTACCCAGTACACAAAGGAAAAGGCCAGTACCCAATCAAGTAAGGGACAAAGTATATTGTTTCTTTCGTTGAAAAAATCACAGGAAATCTTCAGTTAAAGTTAAGGTGTGGTTCCAAATCAAATGCTATAAAATATTGGTATTTACCAGGTGTGTGTGGGTGGCTGTGTTTGTAACACACTATCCCAAATGCACAGGTCATGACTTCGAGGGACATCAGAAAGGATTTTGTAGTAACATCAAAGGCACAATTGAAGAGAACCCCATAACATGACCAACAACAACATAATTGATGATGCAAAGCATTACATATATGTTCAGTGCACTTACATGTAGCTTTTATGGTGTTAAGGCCACCTAAAGCCACCCTGCATGGCTTTTCATGGCCTTGTAGATATGGACTGAGGCAATGCAGCACAAGTCACCACATTGCCTCATGCTATGACAGGGAGGTGTGCCATGGGTGTTACTGTTGGTGTTCCCACATAACACCCATGGCATTTTGTAAACCTGGGAATACATCAAAAGCTGCATTGGTGTTGTTCAACAAGGAGAAATACTATTACTTCCCTCGTTTTACCTTTTTCTATGTGTGCTGCAGAATGCAGCACACATAGAAAGAGGAAAACGCCTCTCAGGAGTGTTTTTGTGCAGGAAGGGGTCCCTTTCTGCACCAAAACAGCCATGCCTGTAATGCAGACACTCTTGCACCATGGTGCAAGGGTGCCTGCATTGGCGCATGGTAGCCAATTGTGCCCCAGCAAAGAGGGAAAAGACATGAATGAGCCATATTCCATAGAAACAGTGCATCCCTGTTCTTTCTTTTGACGCAGGGCAGCGCAGCAAGAAGGCTTGCGGTGCTGCCCTGCACCAAAAACTTGTAAATATGACCCTAACGCCTTTGAGTGAGCTCGATGGACTTCCTGCCATGTGGGTGGTAAGACTATCTAGAGTTCATACAGTAGTCAACATCTACTGTTCATTCATAGGATGGGCTACTCATTCCCTGCACGTTTTTTGCTCTTCCTTTTGATGTACTAACTCCTTGTTTAAGCACTCTCTGCAATGCATCTATTAGCTTGGCAGTAGGCCCTAAGAAGTACAAACAAGCTAGAATTTTTCATCTTTTGACAAATTCAGCTGCTCATTAAATTGACCATCTGTTGGACATGTGTCAATCAGGCTTCTAGGCTAATCACGTTATGGAAACGGGCTTTGTGGTGGCCAGAGACAATATGAGAAGGACACTGAGTGACTCGGGTACTTACGCTTTTGACACTGTCTCACATTCTATTTTAATTGAGTAGCACTTTAAGATTGGGGTCTGTTTTCTGACCGTTAAATGGTGAATATCTTTTTTAGCTTTTAGAACTAAGACTGTATTTCGATCCTCTTTTTCTTCAGCATCTGCATCAAAAGAGCAAGGTGTTCCTCTGGGTTCTTACCTGAGCCCTGTCTCATGTAATATCTACATGCACTCCAAAATAGCCACTGCAATTTAAGCAAAGTTTCTAGCATGCATGAGTGTGGCTACCTCTTGGATGCACATCAATTGTCTCTAATGAGTTGTGACCTGAAGGTGTGGGTGCTGCCTCCTCCGTTGTGTCCCAATTTAGGAATTTGGGAGTGATTATTGATTGTGTACCATCCACATACTATCAAGTTAATAAATTAGTAGGGATCTGCTTTTATATCTTAAAGTTTCCAAATCCAATTTCTGACTCATTGAGGCCTCAAAAATAACTTGTCAAGCCATGATTGTATCCAGGCTGGACTATGGTCATTTGTTTTATATAGGAATCTCAGAAAGCTTACTGGCATGCCTTCAGGTGGTTCAATATGTGACTGTCATGCTGGTTCCTAATCTATCCAGAACCATGCTTATGATTCCTTTCTTAGCAATATATTGGCTCCATGTTTGAAAGAGGACCTTTTTTAAGTACTTTTCTTTTAATGCACAAGACGCTGCTCGGAAAGGTTCCAGTGTATCATGATAGGACTATTGTTCTGTATTTTCCTAGACACAATTATGAGCGAACATGACACGTGTACTGTGTTCTGTGACCTCAGTCGAACTTCAAACTGATGAAGAAATCAAACCACATAACATTTCAACCAAATCAAATGTAACTACTTTGTACGGGGAAAGCACCTTTACTGTGCCAATACGAAAGACTGACAGGTGTGCTTGCGGGCCCAGTCCTTAGTGAGTAAACTTACAAGGAGACGCGAATAGGTCGATGAACCTTTTGATTCGCATGGAGTATCCTTGTCATGTAGTAACCAATGTTCATCAATAATTGGTATATACAAATTAATAACCATAAGCAAATTATAGATCAACAAATAGACATCACTAAATGACCACCACTCAATAAACGTTTTAACAATTTTATTTCCCATTAGTTACAATACTAAGGGGGTCATTACAACCTCGGCGGTCTTGCAAGAAGACAGTGTTACCGTCCGCTGGCCCAGTGGAAATGTCACATCACCATTGCTGCCGGCTCGTAATAGAGCCGGCGACAATGCTGATGTGCAGCGGGTGCAGTAGCACCTCTTGCACATTTCACTGCCCGAAAATCGGGCAGTGAAATGCGCAACGGGGCTATGCCTGGGGGCCCCTGCACTGCCCATGCCAAGTGCATGGGCAGTGCAGGGGCCCCCAGGGGCACCCCAAGTCCCCTTGCACCGCTGCCCTGGGGATTATGACCGCCAGGCGGAAACCTGGCGGTGAATTGGAGCGGCCAGCGGTATGGCCGTGGCTTTTGCGCCACGGTCATAATTGCTGGCGGAACACCGCCAGCCTGTTGGCGGTGTTACCGCCACCTTACCGCCGGCCGCCTAAGTCATGTAATTAATTCAAACTTTATTCAAAAATCTCAAAATTAATTAATTAGTGACCACCAATACATAATCTAATCAGAACTTGAGAAAACATACGTTCTAATGCTTCAGCATAAGCCAACAAAAATGAATATGTCAATATGAGTAGCAGAGTTCAGCAACTCAGTCCTTCAATCATTTATCAGTAAAACGTCAACATCTCAAAATGGGAACCTTAGCTAACGCCGATTAGCAAATTGCATGTGGGACTTAATGCGAAAACAATTTAGAACATGAATTTGGAAAATCATCTAACTAAGGGAAAAACTTTTTAGACAGCGCAGTTGGTACCTAGAAAGAAAAGGCACAAAAGTTAATCAGTCACATTATCATAGCTACCAATCCACGTAATGGATCAGCAACAAGGTCAGTCTTCGTCTTCAGGTCATCAATCGATCAGTAGCGCATCAGGCTCTCAAGAGCATGAGCCCAATGACACAATCTTGTGTCTCTTCTCCCCAATATGGCATCAATTTAGGAAAAAGGTCTCTCCTCCGACATCTGCCCCTAACATCTGAACTCTCCCCTTCTGTTACATCATTATATCAAAGTTACCCAGACTAACCCCCAATTCCTGATTGGTCAGTTAGTCTCCAGATATGACTCTACCCAATACATTTTATTTGACAAATCTATGAATTCTAATATTACGCTGTTCTCAGGGTGTTGATTGGTTCACTGTACAATGTCCTCATCATCCGGCTCATCAGGTATCGAAAATGTTGCATCTCCTTCTCCAGTCAGTGTCTCTATTTTTCAAGTCCTGTGAAAGTACATCCCGTTGGCTTTTAACCAGTTTTGATACATGCCCTAGTTCCATCATCGCCTGTCCATTGATTCATTGCAGAAAATTCTAGCTAAGCAGACTTTAATAAACATTGAGTGATTCAGAGTCAGTTCAGCACATTAGCTTCTCTACATTGCATGATTATTTAGCGTCTGCATGAGGCTTGGCAAAACTAGGCCACAACTTTGGCTAAGTTAACTTTACAATATAATGCAAAACATAGGGTATACATCTCAATATGACATACTACTACATTATTATTACACATTTTCAACATTTCACATATTTGTATTCATTTTTAGTATTACTCGTGCATTCTGGTGCCCAATCTCCGTGTGCATTTTCAACGTGCACATTAATTTCGCTATGGTTAATTATTTCTATAATTTTCTAGTTAATCAAAACGCATTACACCTGTTAATATTTCTAATTAACATATCTCCTTCAACAAGTGCAAATCTCTTTTCACAATTGACTGATAGATTCCTTCAGTTAATATGTGCAAAATCTCTGGTGCATTCTGGTGTTTAAATGAACAATATTATTTTCATCTTTATTTTAATTGAAAAATGAAAGAACATAGAACTGTAAAACTCAGTAAAAAATAAACCACCCTTCATGACAGGAGAAGGAAATTTTGCTAGAAACACAAGTGGAAGGCAACCAAACAAATTACGGTTTGTGTTCAGTGATTTAATCTTACAAGCTCAAATTAGGCACCTAATACTTAAAATCTCATTATGCTGGCTGACATAGTTCTGTCCGCGAGTGCTTTACAAGAACGTGGTTTTACCAGCAGGGCTTGAACAACATATACTGACACAAAGTTATTTCAAGGAACAATGATGAGTTAAACTGGAGGTATACCTTCTGAAAGGTCTGCTCCAGCAAAAGGAAAATGATAAACCTTTCCAACCCCCATAAAACCACTGAATTACACTACTGAGTACAGAGATTGTATCCTAGGCAAATTGTAGTTACAGCAAACATAAAATGTACAGATATAATAATATATGACACCAAATATAAGAAAAATTATCATCTGCAGCATTAACCCACAGTAGTGCAACATTGACAACCGAGTACAATACCAACACATTGTATAGTACCAGAACATGGCATACCTTTATATCATGTCCTAAACATTTGTTACAAAAATATCACCCATTAAGAGAAGAAATTTAAATCTTCATCCTATGGTGTGCTAGTTTTCTAAAAGATATTTTGCACTTTGTACCATTCCCACCCCCTTTCTTTTATAAACAAGAGCTCCTCGTATTTTAGGAATCGAAGTCCACACACAACAGGTTGTTGTGGTGCGAGGAGGGCCCCTTTGATGAAGCATGCCACCCAAGGGTGGGTGAGGTTTCTCTTTCTAAAGGAATTCTTTTTTTGTCATACTAGAGACAGCACCTCCCTCCACTGGTTGACAGCAAGTATCATATCACTGGACAAACCGGAGTGTATGCTTTGTTTATCTATGCTCCTCTGCACAAGGCCGAACCCCCATGCAGTATTTACAGAATGGCACAATGCATGTATTGTGCCACTCTGAACCCTTTGCACTACATAATGCCTGCGCCAGGCATAATGTAAGATAAGAGTGCGTTCCCCCATTAGGTGTGGTAGAAAAAATGGCGCAAGGAAATCTACAAGATTTCCGTGCACCATTTTTTACAGCACTTTTAACGCCTGCTCGGAGCAAGCATTAGAAGGGGGCTTCTCTTCTTTAGAATGGGCCCCTATGTACTCGGCCGGAGTAGAGCCAAACTGTTGGCGCTACTCCTGCAGAGTACATCAATAGCGTCACATTGAATGATGCTATTGCCTCCTACCCTGCACTATGGTGCACAGTATTTTAAAAATGGTGCACACATTGTGTCGTTGGGGGCACAAAGGGGCGCAGGGAAAGTGGCGCTGCATTCGGTACAGCGTCACTTTCCATAAATCTGCCCCGAAGTTTGTATATAGCAATGACATTACTCTTTAGTGGGAGGGTGTTTGTCCGCCCCTAAACCCCTTCTGACTCGTTCCTAAACCACTCCCAATTTGTGGCAAATATTCCTTATTTTCCAGCCACTCAAGCATGTCCTTTCCACATACTAAAATAAAAGTGTACAAATGTGGATATCTCTTCAATCGGGGTGAAGATATCCACTTAGAAAATGTAGAATTGGCAAAGGCAGATGTCTCCACATGTATGTGGGGAATAGCATTTTGTAATATATGAGTAGTAGAATTTTCTTGTAAATGAGTATTATTTTAGTAGTACTAAACATACTAAAAAGTGCAGTTTGTGAATAGGCCCCAGTGTGTTTATTCAACAAGTGATATTTAGATTTGTATTTTTTTATTGAAATGAACATAATGCTTTGTATGGCTTCACTGAAAATTGGATATGTTTATTCTTTGTTTGAAAAGTTCACTTTCATTTGAATTTGTTCTATAGAAGAGAGGCTTTCACTGGTGTAGTAGATCAGACACACAAAAGGCAATTCTTCACGACTTAAAATAAAATGGCAGTGATGAAGTAGAATAATTAACAACCATGTGACTTCTCAGGAATACTAGGGCAGAAATACATCTTTCTTTGGGGCATCTATTTATAACATGAATATTTAGGCTAACCAGCAATGCTGTTTGAAAGAATTAGACCGGGATGTCCCCTATGCGCAATGCCACAACCCACGTTTTTCCATTCCAAATAACATACTTCTTTAGTAGAAAGGAAATAGAATATTTTGCAGAGCAACTGACGTTCATATGAAGCCTGTGCGTAGCATGTTAGACTGATTTTAGCAATGCAGGTGCACAGTATGAACCCATTTTGAAGATAGAGCATCCAGTCTTACTTAAATGTAACTTTTTATTCTCGCATCCTCACAGATGAACAGTATATGCTTCAATGTAATTAAAAAAACTCCAAACATTTGCAGTGACTCACAGTTCTCAAAGGTTAGATCTTAGGAATTTTAGACTTAGATAAAACCCACAGGGCCCTATGACTCAACATTGTATGCGTGGATCATAAATGGATGTCAGCCTGCATAATGTTGCGAAGAACCATGCAATTTTTCCGATTGTGCTGACATCTATTTTTATTTTCGTCCGGTTTACAGTATCACTCAGAATACATAGCTGAAATTTACAGCGACTGCTCTATATTTGCGGATTTTTTGTAGGGTGCATCTATGAAACCCTGTCTTGAATTGGAACAGACAGCATACTAAATACAATTATATTGATGGCATTAATCAGGACAAGCATGTGTAAAAAAAAAGATACTCGTTCTGACCTGACTGACCACATTAGAAAATCCTCAACGGAACATACAGCTTAGCGGTTACTGTCAACTACAACATTCTTTGTTTGAATGATTGAATGTTTTATTGACTGCTTGATTTTCTGTTGAATGGGGGATCTTTAGACAGCGAATATGGCACGCGTCCTGTGTTCTGTGTCCTCAGCCGAACTTTAAACTGACGAAGGAAATCAAACTAACAGTTCAACAAAATCAAATGTAACTAATTTGTACGGGAAAAACACCTTTACTGTGACAATTCGAAAGACTGACAGGTGCACTCTCTTTTCACAATTTACAGAACGATTCCTTCTGTTAGTATGTGCAAAATTTCTGGTGCATTCTGTGTGATAATGAACATTATTTTAATCTTTATATTAATTGAGAAAACGGAAGCCACTAGAACTGTAAAACTCAATAAAAAATAAACCACCCTTGACAACATGAGTAGGACGTTTTCCTAGAAACACAAGTGGGAGGCAAGCAAAAAAAATATGGTTTGTGGTCAGTGGTGTAATTTTATACAAGGCAGTGAAGTTTACGTGACAAAAACAGGAAATAACTGACAAAACCTGCCTTATTTGATGAATTCTCCTCGAGTGAACCACTTGATTAAATGTCAGTCGTCATGTCCCTACAGAAAAAGTTGTAGCTATCCAAAACAATAGACAAGTCTAATAAATTGGGTTATGCTAGTCAAATGTTGGTGAGTTCAGTTTTGAAATGTTTTATTTTGGTTATTTTCCTTCTAATAAAACACATGGGCGAATGCTTGGTATCCGAAAAAGCACCGAAATGATTTAACAATCGTAATGTCTTAATGTTTATTAATTGGGTTTTTCTTAGCTCAGACCTAGCTTTGAAAAGAAGAGGAACGTTTTACTAAGATCAGGATAGCCAGTTATAAATAAGTCATGGTACTTTGAAGCTTTAAGTAACAACTATTAAACACTGACTGAAACTAACTACAATATATCAAAACTCTTGGGTCAATATATTTGTGAACCCGAAGAGAACACTTGCTTGTGCAGGAGTCGGCATTCTGAACTGGGCTGGGGGTGATTATCGCACTCGGTAATATGGAGGATACCTGTCATAAAATGTATTGTGAAGACCACTAGGGTCAATGCTTTCCTTTCTATCATGCATAACTATTAAATTAATACTAGGTCCAACTCCCTCAAATGCATCTTGTCTCACCCACCATTTACATAGTAAAGTAATTCGGCATGCATGTATGGCACACAATGCAAATATAATATACATTTGTTCACTTAGTGAGTGGAAAATAGCTTTCTGTTGCTGAGGAGTGAATCATCAGGGCAGACGTGCAGGCGTGGAGAAGCACCTTCCTTCCAAGAGTAAGAAGTGGAGTATTTTCCTCATGATCTACTATTGAATTACAACGCTGAAGCCTTAAAGAATTAAAATAAATGAAGCTCATTGTTCAAGTTTTCTTAATATTCATTTTTACAAACCACCTTCTATTTATTGGCTTCCTGTATGTGGCTTATTGAACAGAATTGTAAAATTAACAAACAACATAGTGATGGAGGGGATGCCAGAATTATTCTCAACCACTGGCAGCAGACAGTGGCTGCATTTCAGACCATCGTTTTTAATTCTATTGTTACATTTTGATTCTCCCAGCTATGTATATTAAAGATGGCCTTTCTTTTCTTCAGCTAGACCTTTATCCAGCAAATCTGTGTCGGGATGAAAGGACCACTGTTGTATTATCCGCGCCAGTTGTGCTTTTATCCCACCTGTTTGCTGGAATGTAGCATCTTGCTTGGGTTTATGGGCCACTGAAATCATGGCATTTCAGCTGCAGATCTGCTGCTTCTCAGTAATTCCCTTGGTGTGTCCTGTGAATGGTGAAAACCTTCATTCTCTTCTCCTTATTGTAGTTTTAATGCCACACCAGTATACTCTCTGGCTTAATGTATTTTATCATTGTTTTTCCAGTGCATATTGTTTTGGAGAAAACATAATGTTTGCAACGATGATTCATAGTCACCCCAGGGTAACCTAATTAAACATTAGAATGAACATGTATGGAAAATGAATGCAGAGTCAGTGATACTGGAATGTCTTACATTGATGCAGTACATACTGGTAACAAAAACACAAGCAACCCAAAACCGGTTTAACATTGTTGAGCCTTATCACTGAAATGTAAGTTGAATTTAATGACAGACTGAGTTATCGGTCACATACCTGTGCATAATCCTCTTGCTTAGAGTGTCCTCCAAGGGGAACAAGTCATGATTGAAATGCTTAAAATAACTGGATCCAGTAGGTAATATTCTGGCTCGAATTAAGTCTATTTTGTGCTAACAGTGCCATTGAGGATTCGGATGAATCCTATGAAAATAAAACATTGCCGTGTTACACAGGGAACGGTCCAGACTGAACTGCAAGATCATGCCTCTACTACAAGGTGACACATGTTGCCCCTCTTACTCTTGTAGTTATAGTTGACCATGGCAAAGGGCTCTGACTTGGCCGACTCAGGGCCTGATTTAGATATTGGCTGCTGGATTACTCTGTCACAACAGTGACGGATATCACGCCTGCCGAAATCTAAATCACATTGGATATAATGGGATTTAGATTTAGACTGACTGGATATACACAACCGTTGTGACGGAGCAGCCCATCCACCAATTTCTAAATCAGGCCCTCAGTCTGATAATGAATGAGCCTGATGTGCTGATTGCCGGCACATGCACTGCCAGAGCACCCACAACGTTCACAAACACAGGTCTCAGGGTACATAGTGCTCACTTGATTGAGATACCTTGAGAAAGGCTGACTATAATGGATACACTTTGGAAAATATAGTTGTTTGCCCAAAAAATCCCACATATCCTGAGCATATGTGTATACTCAAGAGAGACAAGGGGTAAATAGTGGGAATAGATACCACTTAACAATTTACAAAAAGAAACTTTGTTAAACACCGTATTACATGGTGTAAAACAATCACTAAAAGAATCAATAACATTTTATTAGATATAAGTTCAAGTCCCTGTGCTTGAATTGTAACTTATTCATACATAGACTCAACACAATGACTCACAGATCACAGACTTACTAACATATGTATATAGACACACACACACACACATGACCATAAATTGTGCACAAAATGAAATATATACCTCGGGTATTGTACCAGAGAGTACATGAGAAAACATACAAATAAAAAATCTACTACAGTCTTCTAACAGTCTCTGTGGCTTTGCACCAATATATTACCATATATTAAAAAGTTGAAGGTGGTCCTGTCTGTCACAGCAAGTACTAGGAGCTCCATGGTCCCTTCCTTATTTAAATGTCCATGACATCAATTTATGACCGTAATTTGCAATTTGTTCGGGACCCCTCTATGTAATGGATATGCATGGCAGTCAATTAAGCATCTCCCTCGCTGTCGCAGATCCCATATTGAACTTTCTTAGGCAGAAGAGTTTAAGAGGGACACTGAAGAAATTACATAGTTAAGGCTATTAAAGTAACTAAAGAGAGCAGATGGGTTGACTCCAGCCAGTGCTTACTCCATTGTGGTCCTAAAGGTAACAGGCAGCAGCCATATAATGAAGTTGATGGACGAAGACTTCTCCTTTAAGTAGGCCCTACTTCCTATAAATATATTGGGCTGACAAAAGCTAGCAGTACCACTGCATGACAAAAGAGTAATGCATGACCTTAATAAGATACACCATTTTAGTCAGACTTTTAAATTAAATGCAGAGGTCAATGGACTGTTTGTTATTTGTGAACTTCTTAAAAGAAGAAAAAACATTATTTGTTTATTATATTATCTGATGGTGTGAAAATGACTTCTACAGTAGTTGGATGATCATTCAATGACTCTGGGATGGCCTCTATGTAATCGTGTTTGACATGGGACTATGGCCTTACAAATAACCATTTCTAAATTATTTCCTTAAGTATCACTTCTTGGACTCACCTCAAACCTCATTTTGCTAGTATGATCTCCCTTATCCCTCCCTAGAGACTCTTCCCTCTTCCATTTCTCCTTTGACTCATCTCAAACCTCATTTTACTACTGTATTCTCCAAATAAGCTCTTCCCTCTTCTATCCCTCCATTGTCCTATTCAATCCAGTTAACAGACACCACTCAAATGAAATCGTATTTCCCTAGGCTAATCCACCACTAATTCTTTTTGGGTTCAGGAATAGCTTGCTACTCGCCAAAAAGCATTTCAATGCCTCGTCAGGGGCAATTAGTGCTATAAAAATACAATTACATTACATTACATTATTTATTATTATTATCAATATTATTAGCATTGTTGGATCTGTCAGCCTTAAGGGGGTCTTCTCCCATACTTTGTACCTATTTGCCTCTCATTTTTGCTGGATTTTTACTTCTGCTGGCCATGGGACTCTGTGCAATTTACCATTGCTAACCAGTGTTAAAGTGTGTGTGCTCACTCGCCCAAAACATTGGTTTGATTGGCATAAACCTAATTGGCACATTCAAATTACTTGTAAATCCCTTGTCGAGTGGTACATCACATACTCATGGGCTGTAAATTAAATGGTACCAGTTGGCCTGCAGCACACAGTGTGCCACTTATTTAAGTAACACTTTAAAACATTCCGTAGGCCTGCCATGGCAGCCTGAATGCAGTGCCATACTGCCATGTTGACTTGGCATTTAAGCACCCTTTGCCAAACCTTAAACACCCCTTTTATTACATATAAATGGCTTCTAATGTAGGTCCTATGTACCCATTGGGCAGGATGCTGTCTAATTACACAGTAAGACATGTACTTTTAAGTTTTACATGTCCTGGTAGTGAAAAACTCCAAAATGCATTTTTACTACTGTGAAGCCTACCCTCCCATAGGATAATGTTGGGGATTCCTTATTGCTTTCAGAAAGCTGCAGTTCCTAATCAAGAGGAGGCAGATATCTCATGTTTGGTACCCATGGAACTGTAATGATAAACCCTCTTTGATGATAAAGTTTGATTTTTCATTACAAGTTGGAAAATGCTACTTTTAGAAAGTTGCCATGTTTCTCCTAATAGCCCTTGTATCTGCAGCCTGTCTTATGTAACATGGCTAGATGTAGCTGGCAGTTCAATTCCTCCCAGACAGTCACACAGTAGCGGGATTAGGTGTACTTCAATGGTCCATCAACTGGAGGGATAGGGGGCGGAGATGAGGACATCCCCAGTTACACCTGATTAGGCTGCAGCCTGTCTCCACACAATAGGCTTAGCAAACCAGTATTGTAACTCAGCCAGATTGTTAGCAATGGCAGGGGAGTCAGGAAATTCCAAGAACTTCAAAGAACCTTTCCAGAAGCTTTTCTCACTTTCCAGAAGAAGGGCATCAGTGTATAAATATAGGACGTTCAGACCCACTCTTCAGTTCACTACTGGGCCTGCAGACGGACTCACAGATGACTGCCTGCTGCTGTGACCTGCTGTGCAGAAAGCTTCTGCACCTGGAAAGACTGCTTCACTGCCTGGAGCCTGCCTTGAACCCTTAGAGCGCAGTGCTTCTGTTGAGCCCTGCACCTATGTCTGCACTAAGGACTATCAGAAGTGACTCTGAGGGCTAGTTTGCTGGCCTGATGTTCACAGCCACAGGGTTATAATGGACTTCCACCATCTTGAACCTACACCTGAACCCACCATAAGTGAGCCCTGCACCCCCAAAGGTTCTTCATCCACTGCTGGACCCTTGGTTGTGGTGCCAGATGATTCTAGATAGCCATTTTCCAAAACTGAGGACAAAGTTAGGTCAAAAAGTGCTCTGAAAACAAGGAAAGGACCAGGACCAACATGTTCGCCTATCCACTCAAAGTGCATTGACAACTGGATTGACTTTGCATCCTCTCCCACTATGTTCTTCTCCACTGCAATACATTTATTTCCGTGAGCCCTCACCATACCCATGTAGGCCAGGGAACCAGTAGTCTCAGCAGGCAGCTGTAGCAAAGGCAATCAGTGGTATTCTTCTTGCTGGAATCTCCCTCTAACGTGCATGGGACAGAGAAGTGTTTTCATAACAAAACAGCTGATTTTCTGAGAAAAATGCCCCCATGTAAGGATGTGTATATTTTCGTGAATGTTGGAGATAGTGTACCACTTTGCCCGCAACCTTATCTCACTGCAGCCTTGAGAAAAGCACAAAGTGAAAACAATGTCTTGCTAAGAAATGCAATGCTTTCCTAGGCAAAAAAAACAACTAGAGAAAGAAAAGAAAACAGCACTACAAATGTGGCTAATTCTGAAATAATAAAAATTAAGCAGAAATAAATTAAACTGGGCTAAAGGGCACAAGTGGGGGGCCTCGTTGAAAAAATAAAGTGCTCAGAGACATTACTAAAATGACCATACAATAATATAACTTTGTGGATCTCTCTTCGGCTACAGCCCTCTGCTTCATCTCGCTGGAGATTTTAAACCTCCATTTCGATTACTAAGTCTGAAGGTAAAAATCTTCACTGTGACTTCACTCAACAGGCCATTGGACAACAACGCTCCCTTCTCAGACAGTCCTGTAGCCTTTCCCCACTGAGCCTCTACCTTCTTGCTCATTTTTCTTTCAAAATCTTTTTAAGTCGGAAGGTAAGCACTGACCGGTCCCATTCAACTTCTTGAATGCGAGCTGCACTTTGAACTAGTTCTGCATGGCCAGATGTTCACAGTTGGTGCTTTGACCTTTTAGCCACTATTTTGAACTTTGACATTAAAAAAATCATAACTCCAGTTCTACTGATTGGATTTTTGTTGTTTCGGTGTAAATTTTCTTTTTAAATTTACTCTATTTTTATAAATTGGTTTGGGCTTTTTCTTCTGTTGTGATTTTTACTTTATCACTATATGTTTGCTGCATAAATACTTTATACATTGCTTCTAAGTTAAGTCTGACTGTTTCTTGTGCCATGGGACCCAGAGTTTACTACAAGTTAACGTCGTAATTTTTATAGTTCAGCCTGCAAGGGATTGTGGCTGTTCAAAAACCATCAAAATTGTTATTATTTATTTAGTACATTTATATTATTTTTCTGAATTATTTACTCTTGCTTTTAGTAGCATGATAATGTTGACCCTCCCAACCCTTAAGAGCATTTTCATTTTTTCAATTTGTTTGTTTTTAAATGTGTTTGTTTTTTTACTTTTATTTATACTGCATAAAGGTAAGATTAATATGTGCAAGCTATAACAGATTAGAAGCGCTAACTTCTGCGGGCTCTCGATTGTGCCTGCTGTGTTATAACCTACAACTTCCATGGAGTAAGATCCAAGAAAGCTAGGTGTGTAACAATTTTTAAATCAGCATATTAATATGATATTTTTTTAATTAAAGTATAATTTTCATATAATTCTGAATTGAAAATGTGGATATTTATAAAGTGGCTATCATACATTTCCTTTGCCTACCTCATATGATTTGTGAGATCCAAACTTTGTGCGCCTCTATTGTTCTTGCCTTTAACAATTCTAGCTGGATTTATGTGGTATGGTATGGCCCTTGGTGTGGCATGACTTTCAGACTTTCAGGTAACTCTTTATGACAAGGGAGTATCTGATAACATAAGATCTCCCCTTGTCGTGTCCTCAACGTCAGGTTAGTTACTTGGATATTGGTTGTAACACTGATTTTAAAAATTGTGGGGGTTATTTAGGCACTCTTGTGGTACTGCACAGTTTTGAGCTGTGACTGCAGACTTTATGCTGATAAGTCAATACAGTGCTTTGGATCACTTCGCACCACTTTGCATCACCTTGCGCCATGTACCACTGTTGATAAATAACGCCTTCTATGGTTGCAGTAGATGTGGAATAGACTTGGTTTGCATCTGCTTCTACTGCAAGGATATTTTTGGTCTGCATGAGGATGTGAACGATCTCTTAAGAAAGCAATGACATTGAAATCAGTGTCTTGAATCATTTTTTTGATGAGCTTGGATTTCCTGCCTCTTTAAGCTTGAGCCCCCCCTTAGAATTCCAAACTCTTCTGAATGATGACATCAGATTGGAACATTACTTTAAATATTTTAAAAAAGTAGTAGAAGAGAACAGCAGGTATATTTTAGTGATACTCATTTTTCACTTGTGTACATTTCAGAGTATTTCCTAGAATTTCTGGAGACAAAGTTAGCTTGGGAGGTGATGGAGTGACTCACTTGGTTTGTTTTTTAAGCCATGCTTCTGTGGTCCACCGTTAAGTGAGCATGCCATTGGCAAACAGTTGCAAATCTTCATTACAACAGAGGTTAGTCTTATATGTGGAAAGACCAGGTTGTTCTTATTTGGTTGGCATTTCAAAGGGTTCACGTGATGATTGTGAGGCTAAGACTTAGAGCCTTTGTGAATTATCAATTACCAGGAGTTTCTAAAGTCAGGTTCGTGATTGCTGCATTTCAACAGCTGAAGATGGAAAAGATGCTTTAATTTTAAGCAGTTGAGCCTGTAGAGATAATTTAAGGAATAATGACAAGACTGGGCAGCACTGCAAATACTTATTTGAGATAGCTGGTTTGAGTCCTATTTTCTATCAGTTGTAAATTCATCCATCTGCACTAGAAAACTACACTTTTCCTTTTGTCCATAAGCATAGGAAGTGGCATTGCTGCTTTCCTGCCAAAACCATCTTTAAAAGACGAATCCAGACAAGATGACTTCATTCTGCATCATCCATCTCCACAGGAAAGGACACCAGTTCATTTCCTTTCATCCATCTGCAAAGGAAGTGACATCTTTAGCTTCCTGCCAAAACTATCTTTAAAAGAAAAAGCCAAGCAAGAAGACTTTATTTTGCATAATTTCTTGCCACAATAAGTGACATCACTGCATCTCTCATCAGCCGACTGAATAGAAAGTGGAATTGCTTGTTGCGTTCTACCTATTTCAATAAATGTCCCTCTGGGCATCCTATCATCTGAGTCTCTCTAGCAAATGGCAGTCACAGACGAGGGCATTATTTTTGCCCTGATGGCACCTGGAAGCACCTTGGGCCAGAACTCCTATTTCACTGAAACTTGAAGATAAGATATAATTGTATACCTCATCCAGGACCCTATACTGCTCTCCTCTCACACAACATGTACACAACACATTGTTGAACCTCATACAAAGCCCACTAACTACCATAAGCCCTCAAACTACAAATCACAAATTCTAATTTGTGCTCATTAAAGCTCGCTTTACAGTCCTCCACTGTTGGACTTGTCAATTTCTGCAAGGTCGTCCTCAAACATTTTGCTTTCACATTCCTGTTTTTTGAACCCATTTTGTAGGCTTTTAGGACTCTGCACACTTCATCACAGCTAACCAGCGCTAAAGTGCTAGTGCTCCCTCTTTTAAACATGGTAGAATTGGCCTACACCCAATTGGCCTATTTAATTAACTTTGAAGTCAGTATTCAAGTATAACTGCATGTGCCCAAGTTCTTTAAATTAACTGCTACTAATGGACCTGCAGAACCCATTGTGCCAACCACTTAAGTAGTCCTTTCAACCAGTTTTAGGGCTGCCTTTGCAGCCTGGGAGTGCAGTTTTAAGCTGATATTTACACCTGGCAACATAAACCTTTTGCCAGACCTAAACCTTCCTCTTTAATAGATGGCACTCCTATGGTAGGCCCTAAACAGCCGAAAGGACAGGGTGCAGTATATCTAAAAATGTGGACATGTATGTTTATGTTTTGCATGTTCTCATAGTGAAAAACTCTTCAAGGTCTGTCTCTCTCATAGGAAAACTTAGGCATTACATTAAATAAGCTGTAACTTCCAAATGGCAGCAGGTCGACAAGTTGATTTTGGTGTCTAAAAAATTGTTATTAAAAGCTCTCTTTATTGGAAAAATTATATTTTTAGTTACAATTTGGAAAAAGACACTTTTAGAAAATTAGCATTTTCTTGACCTTATCATTTGGTGCCTATATCCTGGGTGACATGACTAGGTGTAGCTTCCAGCTGGTCTTTGTGTTTTACTCCCAGACAGTGAGGCAAAGGAGGATAGCTGTTGACAGGATAGGGCACTCTGAGTTAACAAGGAGGAGGAACTGCCACTTACCACACTTTTACATCACTAAAGGCTCGGCCTGAGCACTCTCACAAAGGGTTTGTCACTATACTTTTGTGACACCCAAGCAAGCTGGGGCCAGGTCAGGTTGGAAGGGGACGTCGAACACCTCAAAGTGGTACAAAGCTCTAGAAGCTTCTAATACTTCAAACTGAACAATAGGTATAAATATTGGACCCTTAGACTCAACCCTTCAGATCACTTATTGACCTGTGGACTCTACCAGGAAGAAGGACTGCCTAACTGTGAAGGCTGACCTGCTTTGCGACCCAAGCACTTCTCTACTGCTCAAATACTGCTATTGCTGTTCCAGGACTCTTCTGAAGTGAGCTGCCCTGCGGAAACTAGCATGCCTGTGTATCCCAGGATTCCAAGATCTCCAAATGTCAACCAGATGAACTTGTGTTCTCAAGCCGCAAAGACACACAGGTTTCTCTGCACCTCGCATCTTCGACGCAGGACCGCGCATCACCTTGACAGCACCACAAGCTTGATCCAGGACAATGCATCTTTATGCTGACACTTGACCCAGATCAACAAAGCATGGCACATAATGATGCACATCCTTGCAAACCCCAGTGGCTTCACCAGCACTGGCCCACCATAACGCACCTCAACTTCAATGCTGACCCATTGCTATGCAAGTCTTCACAAGCCCTAGCGATTTCCTTGATGATGATGATGCAAGACCTCACATTGCAATCCCTGGTTGACGGTCACCGACTTTGCTGTGTGATGCATCTTGATGTAGGATGTTGCATGACAAGCTCCAGGGCAATGGCTTCCCAACAACAGCCAGTGCATCTCAACCCAAGGAATTTGCATCGCACTGCAACCAGGATTTAAGATACTTTTGTTCAGAGGGCCTAACTGGGTCACTGTAGCCAGCCTATGCTCCATTGTGTTTGACCTGGACTTATGACTTTGTCCCTGTATGATGCAATCAGATACTACATTTGGTGCATTGCACATCTATGGAGCTACATTTAATATTGCCTGATTGCTCTGTGCCAAGATACTAGAGCGTTAAGCAAAAGTTAATTTGGGGTTGCCTGCGACTTTATGACAAGGACTGCGGTTGCTGCTAGAGTAGGGGTTACCCCCACTCAATCAGTTACCCAGTTGCTTATATTCACACAACAGATATTGTAGACCTAATCACCTTTCACAAGTTTGATGCCCTCTTCTTTACAGCAGAAATATGGTACATCCCTACATCTGCATATTCTAGATGTCTTTTCTGTCTATACTTCCACAATCCAGAACAAGATCCTGTTTTGTATTAGAACCATCCCAATGTTACTCCAATTTAGGAAGATGCACCTCTTCAAAGAACAATGCATCACCATATATTAACAATCAACAAACCACCTACCTCTCCAATCACTTGGTGACTATCTGCTTGTCTTTTTCAGCATGCCATCTCCTGGTTGACTCGTTTTACATTTTAATTTTACATTTACATACAAATATTCAAATGGTCAAGGCGAACAATATATATTTTGCTACTTGAGCATTTATATATTTATTATTTTTCCCCAGCAGGGTTTCTTTCAATGCCAGGTCATCAAAGCTAACAAATGGCATTGTAAATGTAAATCCTGGTAGCTTGTTCTTGATACGTCAAATTCTGTGAACAGCTATGACAGCTCACTCCCTGACTGACGTGAATATCACTGTTTTCTGCTGAAAAGCACATATCCATCCGACTGTATTCTGTGTAACCTGAGGGCAGCTGTAAGTCCTTAGAATCTGTGGTGCCAACTCCTGCAGCAATCAGGCCTCTTCTACTCAATGGTTGCCCAGTGCATATGTTACTGTGGCCAGTAGTTGATGGTGCTCTTAGTGTGAACTTTTGGTATCACTTAGAGTACATTCATAGACTCTCATACTAGAAGAAAGGTAGGTCAACTTCAGTGAAGTAGGAGTGCATGTCTCCTACGGTCCTCTATGGAGAACTAGTGTCTCTGCTCTTGGCCTCCATACTAAGGTGGTCATTATGAACATGGCGATAAACACCGCACCGCCGGTGGTGGTGGTAACTACCGCCAACAGTCTGGTGGTCCAGACCGCCAAATAATGAAGCACATGAGAAACAAGTAGCGGTCTATCCACACACCACCATCTTTGTAGTCCCGACGAGTATGGAGGAGACCACCCACAGGCCGGCAGAAAGGCTCTACCAGCCCGCCAAATAATGAAACACCAGACCGCCAGCAGTTCTGGGGCCGGGAACCACCACCAGGCAAAGCGTGGCGGAAACAAACAATATAAAAGGAAACACTCACTGGAGGTACACAGAACACGCCGACGCAGACATGGAGGAAGAGTTGGAAATAATGCCACTGCTACTCCTTGCAATATTCCTCCAGGACCGTGAGCGACCACAAAGACGACGACGGTAAGTATGGCAGCCTAGTACACATGGTAAGAAAGAGCACAGTTACACATACGACCCTACCCAACCCGCAACACACTCCAAACCCCTCCCACATCCCAAGCAATACATACAACAACAAGATGTACTTACCAGACACAAGGCAACAAAGACCTGCACCAATGTACACACATGTGCACACCACACCTCCACAGCGAAACGTTGAACAATGTCACAATATTGTGCCAACAGCACTACTGGGCACTTACATTTTATTTGAAGGAAAAAAGTAATGTCCAAATAAGGCCATTGCCAGTCCATTTTAAAGTCCCTGAACGGCCAATATAGGCTGAACCTGACCCCCACATGTGCAAAGGGTACTCCACTGAAAAGGGGCATCTATTGGGGCAGCCAAGCACCTCAGGGGCAGGGTGTGGCAAGTGTGGGACATAGGTCTGGAAGAGCGGTCCTGGGCTTAGTTTTGGGAGGTGGAGGGGGGTTTGGGCTTGCCCTTGGAAGGAGGGGGAGTGGGCCTTGACCGGGGTTGCCAGAGAGACCTGGGGCAACACAGGGCTTCTTCCTCTGTGGGGAAGGGGCACGGTAATGGAAAGGGCAGACTGGGGCGGACTTGGACGAGAAAGGAGTGGAGAGGGCAAGCACATGGGCAGGTTTAGGGACAAGAAAGGGTGAGCCAGTAGCTTCAAATAGGTCAACAAGGCATAGGAAAAGCTTCTTAGGTGCAGTTGGAGGGGATTTGGAGGCAGGTCTGGGAGTGGAGGTTGAGGGAGTGCTCGTATCAGGTGTAGGTGTGCTTGATGTGGATGCAGGTGCCTGTATAGTATGCTTATGTGTGGTGGATGTGTGTGGGGTGGATGGGTGCAAGGGTTTGAGTGTTTTGGGAGGAGGGGGTGGACATAGTGGGACAAGACAGGCTGCCAGTGTAGATGGATGTTGTCTGGGTGTCTGCAGGTCTGGTGAGTGTGCTGCAAGTGTCTGTAAATGTAGTCATGGTGAGTGCAGGTGTGGTGTCAGGGGTGTATGTTTAGATGGGGAAACATCCTGAACAACTAGGTCTAAACCACTACTTGCCTGAACCACTACTGCTAAACAACTAAAAAGTCTCTACAACTAAGTACTGAACAACTACTGTCTAAACAACAATTGTGCCTGAATAACAATTGCCTTTTGGATGTCATATGTTGTGGTCCTGCATGAATGTGGGCAGCAGCAGTGACTGAGGGTGCAGTGCGTGTGGGTGTGACATACAGGGTGGCGGGGGAGGTTGACACACTGGGGGAAGTGGAGGTTGTTGTGTGTGCTTTGGTATGTTGGGTGTGTGCATGCCTGTGGTG
The DNA here is from genome assembly GCF_031143425.1 of Pleurodeles waltl. NCBI lineage: Eukaryota > Metazoa > Chordata > Amphibia > Caudata > Salamandridae > Pleurodeles > Pleurodeles waltl. Next base: position 895,774,611 of record NC_090447.1, on the reverse strand, counting down.
GGAAGTGTGGTGCTTGTTTTTCTCAGTGTGCTTCTTGTGTGTTAAGCTGTGTGCATGTCTGTCTGTATGTGTGCTTGGGATGGGTGAAGGGAGTGGGGTGCTGGAAGGGGTAGATGTGGTGGAAGTGGGGACAGAAAGACCAGGGACACTGGCTGCCGTCAAAGAGGAGGCGAGAGCCTGAAAAGATCTCTGTAGGCCAGACATGGCACAGTGAATGCCTTCAAGGTATGCATTGCATGGTTGCATCTGGGATGCTAGCTCCTGGATGGCATTCACGATGGTTGTCTGCTCTGCAGAGATGCTTCTCAGGAGGTCAGTAGCCTCCTCCGTAAGTGCAGCATGGCTGACTGGGGCAGAGGATGTGGTGCCTGGGGCGAAGGAGACTCCCACCCTCCTGGTTGAGCGGGCATGGACAACTTGTTGGGGAGCAACTGGGAGGGCTGTGATGGTATGGAGGGTGGTGGAAGATGACTAAGAATGGGTGGGCCAAGCAGGGTCCGCCACCACCAGGAAGCTGCCATCGGAGGAGGTATCAGAGTCACTTCCTCCAGTGGTAGTTGCCTCCCCCTTCGTACTCCTCTCGCCCTCCAACCCACTGGTCCCCTTGGCGTTGGTCGACTCTGCCTCCTTGTAACCGTGGGTTGCTGCATCCCCACTCGCCGGTGCCTCAGCTCCCTCGCCAGATGATGCTAAGGACACAAAAGCACGGGGTGGGGAAACAAAACAAGAAAGAACTATGTCAAATCCTGAATATATGTACATTTTTCACACACACTCCCACCCAGGTCACACACGTACCCTCAGCAGAAACAACATACATAATGAATGTGCCCCTGAGTAGTGGTCATGACCCCAAAATACACCAAATATCCCTCATGAAACATGACCCTGGTACACTGTGTGTAGTACACCGGTGAGAGTGCATGACCAGCCAATGCACTTACAAGTCCATAAGGCCACAATGAATACCAGATGACAGAAAGGGGACCCCTCATAGGCCTATAAAGCCTGGTAAACTAGATCTTACACCATCCCAAGGACATGAAGTGGACAGGAATGCAGGGACACACCTGCCTAAGTGCCTGGCACTACAATGCATGCATCCCAGAGCACCCAAATTCAACCATCAAAGTGGTATTACAACAGTGTTGCTACTCACCGACTTGTGGCTGCTGTGCTGCCTTCAAGCGTCCATCCAGATCCGGATAGGCCCCCACCAGTATGAGGGGCATTAGGGGGGTCAGGGTCTAAAGGGCACCCCTTCCTCTTTGGGAGGCCTTCCCCAACTGGGCTTCTCCAGTCTTCTTGGCCCAGCGCATCAGGTCCTCCCACTGCTTCCTGCAGTGGGTACTTCGCCGGTTGTAGACCCTCAGGGTCCGCACTTCCTTGACAATGGCTTGCCACAGGCCTTTCTTTTGATGGGCGCTGACCTGCATGGGACACACAGAGCAAAGAAACAGACGTCAGTATGGGTGCACCGTATACATATGCCATGACGTTCCATATGGAATGGCCATTTTTGACATGCATTTAATCAACTTACAGGCAGAACGTGCCAAACAAACTACAGCTGGGCAGTCACATATCGAACACACATGCTTACAGGCATCCGCCACAATCACACACATCTTAGGATGACAGATGGCAACTCACCGGCTCCTCTGGTCGCCCATACAACTTTGCATACAGGGGTAGGACCCCGTCCACCAGCTTCTCCATCTCCTCCGTGGTGAAGGTCGAGCCAATTCCCCTGTAACACGCGCCATCTCAGGGACCAGAGTCAGGACACAGCAGCACATGCAGTGGAGTACTACCCTTCACGTGAATCAGGAGTCAAGTGTCAAGGGTCTGTCAAAATGGCATAGGTACTGCGGTAGTGTGCTCCGTCACTGCCGGCAGCGATCATGATTGGAAAAGGTTCCCTATTGACAGCCATGTAATCCAATGATCAGGTGCACGGGGGCGAACACTGCCCTCTGCCAGCGAACTTAAATCACTTCCACTCTCGTGCCCCATTCTCTCTCCCCTTCGTCCCTTGCTGACATGATTCTATAATCCTCACATGTACCCATCTTTGGAAATGTGTCTACAATCTGATGCCATTATGACAGAGTAACCTCAGCACACATTTACCTGATGGTGTACCTTATTCTTTCCTTTTGTGTGCGTTACCTACTTGACACATTTTGAAAAGTACAGTGACGTTATGGGATGCAAGTGTATGTTGACACTCAGAATGTGTTCTTTCTTCCCCCAAAGGGACAGACCCATGTGGTGAGGGAGGGCACCATCTGTATACAATCCACTGGTAGATCTGGACACTATGGAGGAATGTCACATCATTATCACCTACAGACTTATTAGAGCTCATGACCTCTGTGCATTAATGGATTCTGTTCTGAAGATGGCAAATCAAAATCAGCATGCCATCCCTACAACTGTGCAGGTGCTATCTGTGCTCCATTGTCTGGCTATGGGCTCATTTCAGGTGACAGTGGGCATGGCTGCAGGAGTCTCACAGCCAATGTTCAGCCACATCCTGTTCAAATTCCTGGATGCTGATGTCCAGTTTCCCCAAAGAGATGAACTCCCCTCCCTCAAATCTGGATTCTAGGCCGTCGCAAATATCCCTCATGTGATAGGTGCCATTGATGGAACCCTCATAGCTCCTATACTCCCAAGGGTGAATGAACAGGTGTATAGGGATCGTAAGAACTATCACTCCATGAATGTACAATAGGTCTGTACTGCTAATCAGTATATCACATGTCAATGCCAGGTTCCCTGGATCAGTCCATGATTAATTTGTCCTGAGAAACAGCAGTGTGCCACACATGAGGGGACAACTACAAGGGGACAGAGGTTGGCTCATAGGTGAGTGTGTATGACACTGGATCAGTTACATAGCTGACAGCCAGGATGTATGCAAGTAAAGGCAGTTTGTTCAAGTCCTCTTTTGCCCACTTTTGCAGGTGATTCTGGCTAGCCCGAACTTGCAATGGCTCCAGACATATGTTAGGAATCCCAGGACAGATGCAGAGAGGAATGATAATAAAGCCCATGGACGCATTAGAAGGGTTATAGAGCACACTATAGGTTTCCTGAAGGGAATATTTTGTTGTCTCCATCTCTCTGGGGAATGCCTGTGCTATGTCCCTGACAAGGTGTGTAAGATAGTGGTGGCCTGCTGCATGCCGGACAACATGGCTGTGAGGAAAGCTATATCACTTCTGGAAGAGGAGGGTGCTGTTCAACCAGCCCTGCAACCTCAAAGAGGAGATTGGAGTGATGGTAAGGACGAAGAGGGGGAAGATCTCAACTTCAGGACCCAGCTAATCCTGCTATACTTTCAGTGACTCTAAGGTACTGTTCAATGATGTTGATGTCTTCACTGCATAGTTATAGTCTGACTCATGTAATAAATACTGGGGTGTCCTTTGTCAGTGACAATGATAAATGAAGACTGAAGTGGCATGTGCCAGAGAACCCAATATTAGGTACAGTGTGACATAATTCAGTCACTACAGTGCATTGGATCCCCTCCTGCAATAAACGTGTGATTATGATAGTAACTGGCTAATGCATACACAATCACAATTGCTATCTCATATTGATGAGGGACATGTGATTTGAGTGCATAGGTGTATTTATTAAATGGCAATATATACATAAGTGTTGGGACAGTGAAAGGGAGTGGGCTCATTGTGAAAAAACATGCTCAGGTACATGTGCTCAGCTGTTGGTAGCTATGGGTTTTGGTCCATGTGGCCATTGGAAGATGGTGTGATGGCAGTGGCATGTCAACAAGGTAGCTCAGTGGCACACAAGGAAGACAGTTCAGTGCAGAGACACTTCCTGGCGCTGGGCTTGGTCTTGGCTGGTGTTTCACTGGCATATCTGGGTCTGAGTGCACGTTTGCAAAGGTGCAGCTGGGCTGCAGGGGTAGGGGTGCAGGTTTCATGTGTGTCCTATGGCAGTGCCACGAGTCCAGTGGTTGCTGCTGATGTAGAAGGCAGGGCAGTGTCCTGGCTAGTGATAGGGGCTTGCAGGTGGGTGGAGGACTCAGGCTGGCTGTGGTACTGGTGCTGCAGCACCCCTGCAATGGAGGCCACAGTGGCATTGAGCTCTTTTCCATTGCTCCATGGCCTCCTGGGGGTGTGCTATCTGCAGCCCCTGATTCTGTTCCAGGGTGGCCAGGATCTGGCCCATCCTGTCCTGGGTATGGTGGTATGCTCCTAGGACCTCAAATATCACCTCCTGGGCTGCTGCATCCATCCTTTGGCCCCCCTTGGGCCACTGATGCCCTCCCATTGGCCCTAGCCCCCTGTACCTGTGTCCCCTGCACAGGTCTGGCAGTCCAACTTGCAGTTGGCCCTTCATCCTGTCTGTTGGTGGGTGGAGACTCTGGCCTCTGTACATGTGGTCAGCCAGTCGGTGGCCGGGAGACACTGGTGTGAGGTTGTTTGGCCAGAGCTGATGATGGAGGCTGAATGGTAGGGGTGTCAGTGGTATCCTGGGTGGGGCTTCTGGAGAGTGATAGTCCAGCACTGCGTGATGGGCCAGGGAGTTCCTCTGTGTCCAGACATCCCTCTGCACTCTCCTGAGTGGGGCATCTGTCTTCAGGTAGAGGGCTGGCACTCCTTGACGTCCCCGTCTGTGTGGCATGGGGCTTGGTGCCTGTGTGTGGGGGAATAGACATGTGGGTGTCAGGTACTTTTTCGGCAATTGCTGCACTGGTCTGCATTATTTGATGCTTATATTCCACTGTAGTGGCAAGCAAGGTCCCTTTGTGTACATTTTGTTGCATTTTATGTGGGGGGGGTGGAGGTGCATTGTGGGTGCTGTAGTGACACTGCGATTCCATGCAGGGTTAGGTGACTGTCCACAGGGGGCTGGATGGAGATTTGTTTGTGGGATTGTGGTCATGCAGGAAACTTGGATGTGGGTGTTGTGGACTGGGTAGCGGATGGGTTCCTGGTAGTAGTGAGGGGATAGGGTGGTGCATGCATTACAGGTGTGGTGGATATGAAGAAATTGTAGTTGACACTACCCAAGTCCAGTCCCCTGGTGAGTCTGGTGAGCTCCTTGGCGTGCAGGATAGCCAGGAGCTTCTCCTCTCAGTCTGTGTATTTGGGGGAAGTAGGTGGGGGTCCACCACCAGTCTTCTGTACCGAGATGTTGTGCCTGGAAGCCATTGACTTAACCCTCCCGCGCAGGTCATTCCGTCTCTTCCAGATGTCATCCCTTGTGCATGGATGGTTTCCCACTGTGTTGACCTTGTTGACTATCTGCAGCCATAGCTCCATCTTCCTAGCCATGGGTGTCTGCTGCACCTGTGCCCCGAATAGTTGTGGCTCGACCCTAAGTATTTCATCAACCATGGTCCACAGCTCCCTGTCTGTGAAGAGGGGGTACTCAGTGGGTGCCAAGGTGTGTCTTGTGGGTGGTATGTTGTCTGTGTATTGGTAAGGTTGCTGTTGTGTGGTTGTGTTTTTGGATTCTGATGGCGTTTGGGGTATGTATGGGTTTTGGTGGTGTATTTGTGTGGTGACTTGTGTGATGGTGAGTTCAGTGTATGCGTGTTCTGTTGTCAATATCTGTTGTGCTATTGGCATTGCAAAGGATTGTGGGGTGTGTATGTCTGTGTTTTATTGTGTTGTGGATGTGTGTCAGGTGTGTGGGTTTCAAACTTGCCAGTGTATGCATTTGTTGTTGGTGGGTCCCATTACTGGCCGTGGAGGTCTGTACCGACAATAGTCGTTCGGCATTCACTGTCCGCCAAGATGATTTGCGCATCATTATTTGGTGGGTGGAGGATTTGTCTGCATGGTGGTGGTGGGGTGGGGTGTACTGCCTTTCCACAGTCGTTGGCCCTGGTAGTGGGTGGCGGTTGCAGGATTTTTGAAGGTTTGTCTTTTTGGTATCATTATTTGGCGGTTTGCAGTCCTGTGGCGCTCTTCTGTTCACCGTCGGCAAGGCGGTCAGCGGTGATTCCCGGCAAGTTCATGATGAGGGCATATGTCTTGAAGTTAATCATTGATTTCCCTTCTGTCCTGGTTACTGACAATAAATGACAGACCATGTCTGTTGGACCTTAGGAGTCAGCATTCTCTGAAACTCAGGCCTGAGAACATGTGTGCTGCATCACAATCACCTGCCTACCAGTTCTCACTGTAATCCACACCCATTAGAGAGCACTGAGCTCCAGTGTGAGTTGCTCTGTTCTTACCTTGCTTCTCTGTGAGGATCTGTCCCTGAAGATCAGATCCCTAGGTTTTTCTAGATTTTTTGCACACAAGTACTTGGAAACTGTTACTAAGTGAAATAGGGGCAATAACTCCCTGGAGACTTTTGATGGAGAAGTTGGCAAATTATTGCAGTCACTACTACATAGTACCCAAAACAATCCCACAAGAATGTAGTGATTGTATTTTCATTTCATAAACTGAATCTGACAAAATTCTGGAGATTTTTTTCTCACACGTTCTTCCTAAGTCTCTACGTTGGGAATCCAAACATCTACTTGTTTTGTGCTAAACAGGTTCTCCTTATTGAATTTTTATTGGGTCGATAGACACCCGATACCCCTGCCGGTATGACCATGCATTAGTAAGCTGGAAGGGAACTTAGGCCCTCATTACAACCCTGGTGGTAAATGCCGCCGACCGCCATGCTGACACCCTCCAACATACCGTGACCACGGCGGTATACCGCTACGGGTATTATGACTCACACATATAAATTCACCACTAAACAGACACCCACACAAGTCCGCCAGGCTAAAGGTCAGTGATAAACTGGTGGTACCAAAACCCACACCATTACGGCAACAGAAATACGCCCACAGTATCAGGACCCACAAATCACCACGGAGGTCTTTCAACCTCGGTAAACCATTGGCGGTACACACCGCCGCGCTCAAAATACACACACACTAACAAAACTACACCACATTGGACAATTCAAAATACACACACCTGACACAAATGCACACACCACAGCCACACACTCAGACAACTATAAAAAACACACCCACATTACCCACAACCCTTTCAACAAGAAAAATAAAAAATTTCAACTGAGAGAGAGACAAGCCCGGCGCACCCACTCAATCTGAGCCACGGAACACCATCACCTATACACCATCCTACGCACCTCACAACACACACCCCAACACAGCACCCCACACACCCTCACACATACCACTCACACCACATCCATGGCACCCCAAAGACACCCCAGGTTTTCAGAGGAGGAGCTAAGGATCATGGTGGAGGAAAACATCTGGGTAGAGCCACAGCTATTCGGATCACAGGTGCAGCAGAGGTCCATTGCCAGGAAGATGGAGCTATGGCGGATTGTCGTAGACAGGGTCAACGCCGTGGGACAGCACCCCAGAACAATGGATGACATCAGGAAGAGGTAGAATGACCTACGGGGGAAGGTGCATTCCGTGGTAGCAAGACACCAAATAGTTGTACAGAGGACTGGCAGTGGACCCCCACCTCCTCCCCCACAACTAACAACATGGGAGGAGCAAGTCTTGGCAATAATGCATCCTGAGGGCCTCACAAACTCCTACCCCTACCTTCACCCCATCACTCCACCACCTCACATATACCCCACTATCTCAACCCTCCCATCCCAAAACCATGCCCTGCATGCCACACCAATGCATAGACACCAATTACAGACCTGCATGAACACCCATCACTAAAGCATGCACATTAGAGAGAATTACCTAGCCCACAAAATCACCACTCACACAAGGCAAAGCTGACAGGGCAATCACAACCATACAGGGAAACACACCCATGCACAAGATGGCACACGCAGATACAGTAACACTGCATTTACATCCCCTCAGGACCCCCACTCAACATCACCGGAGAGAAGGTGCCAGCCACATTCAGTCTCCCCCCCAAAAGAGGCCCACAATAATGACAGCAGCTCTGCGCGCCTGGATCACGATGAGCAAAATGGCCCATCAGGGACCTCTGGACAGTCGGTTACCCTGCCACAGTCCCATACCACCACAGAGCCCCTCCTCAGGAAACACCAGCACAGCACCCACCCAGCAGGCCCATACCTGTGTCCCAGGGACACGTCAATCAGCAGTGTGCCCACCAGGGTCCCCAGGCAACCCCACAAACACAGCATGATCAGGGACCTGGGGTCAGTGGCAGTGGGCACACAGTTCAGGGGACAGACGCACAGGACAACAGTAACACTGGGAGGGCTGCTGTGCGACAGGGGGAGGGCAAGCCCAGGGAACCCACTCTCCACGAGGCACTTGCAGGTATCCTGGGAGCATACCAACATTCCCAGTAGACCTTGGGCTATATACTGTATAAGCTGCAGGAGACCCAGCTGCTGCAGGAGGGACAGTGCCTGGGGATCAGGGAGGACCTCAAACGCATCAACACCATCCTGGTCACCATTCCAGGGGTGCTGGCTGACATGGCCAACACCATGAGGGAGGCAGTGGCACACCAACAGGCCCCTGACACTAGCCACACCGATGAACAGCCCTCCACCTCCGCCGGCGCTAGTGGACAGGAGGCCCCACAACAGGACCAACCAGCCACCAGCACCCCACCACCTGCCAGAAGGAAAACCACCCTACAAAGGGACCCTGCGATCCAGACACAAGCCAGAGAACATTGCCAAGACCCCTGCCTGGAAATAAGACTCTCCAGATTGCCACCATTCTGTCCCACTCTGTTACCCTGTCCTCCTTGAACTGCTATTGCTCCCCTTCCTATGCCTCATTGGACAATGCAGCTGTGATACCGATAGACTGCACACTTCATCAGCAACCCAGCCCATTGCAATACCCCCTCAAATTATTTGCACAAAAATAAACACCCTTGGAACTAATACAAGCATAGAGTCTGTCAATTGATTCACATATGTATTCATTTAACAAGCTGTAAACATTGCAATTCAACAGTACAGTTATGTATACAAAGGGATGACCTGTAGTGGGCAGCAGAGAACACACCAGGAGCCAGAGTGGGGCACATAGATCTGAAAAAAGAGATGCCAAAGGGTACAGTAAGTGGCCATACAATATTTAAAATCAGGCTGCCATGTACAATGTCCAACACAAAACTGCAATGGAAAGTGAAGTTACAGTGTCTTACCTGTTTGTCACTGGAAGTACTGTTCTATGAGTGATCTTAACGTTCCTCTGCCCTTGTCCGGGCATTCCTCACTGGGGTCAGTTGCCATGGGAGGTTGGGGTAACCAGAGTCACCTGCAAATATTCAAGGGATACCTGTTAGACACACACTTACCCTTAGGGACAACCCCACACCCATATACCTACATCAACTGGGTGGGGACCATGGGCTCCCCTATTAGACACACCCGGTGCCTCTGGAGTTGAGACATCACATATGGAATGCTGCTATTCCTCAAGATGAAGGCATCATGCATAGACCCAGGATACTTGGCATTCACATGGGAGATGAACTGGTCCGCCAAACATACCATCTGCACATTCATAGAGTGATAGCCTTTTCTATTCCTGAACACTTGTGCGTTTCTCTGTGGGAGGACAAATGCTACATGTGTACCATAAATGGCACCAATGATGTTGGGGATATTTCCCAGGACATAAAACTCAGCTTTCACTGTGGTCAAATCCTCCATATGGGGGAATACGATGTAGCTGTGCATGTATTTCAGCAGGGCAGACAACACTCTGGTCCACACATTGGAGAACATAGACTGTGACATCCCTGATGCCATGGCCACTGTCGCTTGGAATGAATCACTTGCCAGGAAATGGAGCACTGACAGTACCTGCACTAGAGTGGGGATACCTGTGGGCTGGCAGATAGCTGAAATCAGGTCTGGCTGCAATTGGGAACACAGTTCTTGGATTGTGGCCTTATGAAGTCTTTAGGTAAGGATAATGTGTCTGTCCTCCATTGTCGCCAGGTCCACCAGAGGTCTGCACACGGGAGGATGTCTCCATCTCATATTCATCCTCAGCGGTTGAAGTCTAGAGAGAAAAACGGTGAGCAGAGGGTCATATCTACACATCTATTGAAATAATGATGCATCTCTTCCTTTACAGAAACAGTATGTGAATTTGAGAGTCAGTTGATGTGCCAATGTCTGCTGTGACGCAGTTAGGTGTAATGCCCTGTGCCCCCCTGAAATGTCGGCTGCCTGACCTCAGTGGAGAGACAAAGTGGAAATGAGGTAATTCTGCTGGTGTTGTGCACCGTAGCGGTCAGCTGTCGACGACCGCTGCGCATCTTCGCATTGGTTAACATTGGGCTCTAAGGGTTCCAGGAGTCAATGGCGATGTAAGCCAGCAGTGAGGGTACGCACCGCCGCGGACGTGACTGCCATTTTCCAACTGTTCACTCACTTGCTACCTGACCTTCAACAGGAGAGGACCTACACTGCAAGTACTGCTGTGACTATGGTCCTCCAGACAAACAGGTGAGTACACTGTGAGCATGATGCATCGGCCATGAATGTATAGAGTGCTGTGTGTAAGCCACATGTAGGGGAGGGCTGAGGGATCCTGGCCAGAGTGCTGCATGTATGGTGGTCAATGTATGTGCATAAGGGGATGGGAGGGATATGGTAAGCCATGCGTATGACTGTCCGGACGGTATGACAAATCCCTTTTCTGCTGTCTTTCCCCTGCAGGTCAGCACCTATCAGAAAAAGGGTATTTGTTTTTCCATCGCCAAGGAGGTGCAGACCCTGGGGTCTTTGACAGACGGAGCACCCACAGCCGCAACTGGTGGGAGGACCTGTGCCGCTGGGCAAGGAAGACGGCGGAGGCCCATCTGGGGCTGGCCTCCCAACGAGGAAGAGGTGCCTGTCGTACCCTGAACCCCCTGATGTTCTGCATTCTGGCAGTGGCCTATCTGAAGTTGGATGGGAGCTTGAGGGCATCACAGCAACCACAAGGGGATGAGTACAGGTTTTACCTGGGTGGGGGATGTGGACTGTGGGTGCCCCTATGCCAGGGTGAACATGGCATGGTAGGTCCCTTATTGGTCAGGCTTTAAAGCACTCCAACCCCAATGGTGTTAGTGGGCATCTACTACTGGGCAGGGCCCTGTTTGTTTCAGGTGTGCAGTTGATGACGTTATGCTATGTACCCCATGGGATGGTGACTAGCATTGTAACTTGTAGTGCATGGGATAGTGCCTAGGGCTGCTCCCTGTGTGTTGTGTATGCCAACGGTAGTGTTGTTGCTGGCATTGACCAAGTGTATCCTCTGTCTCTCCCCCCTTTTTGTTTTGTCACCCTGTCCTTGTGTGCATTGAGCATCATCTGGCGGAGGAGCAGAGGCACCGGCGACAGAGGGAGTTGCATCCCACATGGGCCATGAGGCTGAATCCACCGACTGTGAGGGCACCTGTGGGATGGAGGGCGAGGGAGCACCATGACAGAGACAGGAGGGGACACTACAGAAGCTACTCTTCCTCTCATGGAAGCTCCCTGGCAGTGACAAATACCTCTGCGCCCACCCCACCCCCCAATACCAGGGCCACCCTCCCAGCAGCCCCTCAGCGTGTTTCCCATGCCCGCTCACCCAGGAGGGTGGGCATCTCCTTTGCTCCAGCCCAAGGAGGTGCCGCCATTCCTCAACAGTCAATTCTGTCTGTGTTTCTAAATTTAGGAAGACAAGACAAGGTGGGTGAGCTTTTAGGGTAAGAGTAGCTCAGCTTTGGAATTAGCTACCTGCCTTCCTTAGATCCCTGGCTGATCTTTTGCAATTCAGAAAAGCCTTGACCACTTGGCTCTTTCCTAAGTAACCCCTCCTCTCACTTATTAGCACTTTTGAGATGAAACACCTTCTTCCCTTTTTAGTCCCACTTCAGGACCAGTACCAGGATAGCAGTGTGGTGACAGTAAGCTATAGGAATTCTTCAAATTAAATAAATAAATAAATACAACATTAAATGAATAAATATTGGGTGTTTGGCCATTTGAATAATATTATAATGCATGCTATCTATCAGTGGTTTATTCACAATCCTATTTGTCTAGTGGCACTCTTCAGAAAAAGATTCATTGATTGCATTTGACTTACCCCTGACTATAATCCCTTACCCTATGCCCTAATTGTAGTCAGAGGCACTGCACAGGATGTTCTGATGTTTGCAAGGGAAATATTTTTCTTAAATTAACTTTCATGGAAGACCTTGAGTCAAACTGATGGCTAGTGCCAACTATAGTTCACTGACTAAGAAACCACTGCAGAAACAAAAGTCCACACTGACCCCAGCAGAAAAGTGCCACCATAGCGAACCGCGGGACACCAAAGAAGCTAGAAGAAGCTTAAAGGGCTGTGATTTGGGTCAGTTTCAGCTCTAAAGATAACACACAAATGTTATAGCAGGGATTTTGACAGTTCATATACAAAGTTTATAGAGACAATTAATGCAAGAAACATTGTCTCAGTATTCACAGAGCATTGGTGAGCATTGCTGAACAAGATTAAATTCTGTATTTTAACACCTGTATTATGGCAAAGGCTGTGTAATTGAGAGCATGGAGTCCCCACAACGTTATCTTTATACTCATATAATCAGAAAAGATCTAATTATCATTTTTCACTTTCAAATACACACACACACACACACACACACAATGACCATTAACCTACATTAATGCCATCCCTTGTGAACATTGGATGTCTCAGATGCTAAGAGATCACAATTATGACTCTGAAACCATGAATAAGAGACTATTCAGGCCTACCTAAAAATGACATAAAGTCATTTTGATACCATTTGTACTCAACACCAACATAAGAATTCCCTTTTCCTCTGACTAGCACCAATGACATTTTAGGCTGTTGCTAGACCATACTCCTCTATGACACATGTCTCATGAAACAGAAAGCTAAGAACTCACTCACACTGATAGGACTATTCCCACGTTTGAGTGATGGATGAAGTTGAGCACAGCACACACTGATCATAGTACAGGATGAAGATTGGTCCATAAGTTGCTGCTGATGTCAATGCCTCTCAAGAACTGTGCCAGTTGAAGGCACTTTGGGGCAGTTTATACAGAAAACTTCTCCAAAGTTGAGCTTCCAAGGTAAGGAGCAGGGCAAACAGCAAGATGAAGGAACAAAGGGGGAGGTTTACAAACAATTTGTGCTGGGTAGCTTCACAAATGTGATGGCAATGAGCACAAAAGGTTTTTTACCTAATTTACTTTCTAGTGCAATACTTGTATTGTACTGGGAAATAGCGTAAAAGTAACACAAAGTAGCGTGAAGCACTTCTTTGCATTACTTAGTGCCAATGGGGCATTAACTGGGTGATACGTGGGTGTACTGATGAATACACTCATGTCTTTTGATGCAAAACCCTATCTACAAACAATAGTAAACAGGATTTTGCGCCAAAAGTTGGCACCTTTTAAAAGTAGGCATAAATGGATGAAATGTTTGGAGGGTGTGGCCAAGTAGGAAATGGAGTTGGGCGAAAGATCCTTGAGCTCTGGAGCGATGGGCCTGATCCGACCCCATCCTGGACTTTGTGCACACTCCTCGGGGGCCCTAAATTCCTGCATAGCCCCCGAGAGATACAGGAGCATATTGAGGCGGCTTGAGAAGCAGCTGGGGAGCTCTGCGCTTTGGTCTGGCAGTTGGCCCGAGACCTTGAGGCTGCCCAAGATGGCAGCCACTCTCTGAATCCAGTCGTGTGATGCAGCCGTGGACCCAGTGACCTGGCTGCCCACTTCAGGAGCCCTGGGGCTGCCAAGCGTTGAAGGAGGGGGCCTATGGAGAACTCTGGGCTGGGGCAGTAGAGGTGACTGTTAGTGGGGTTTGGTGGCAGGGCCAAGGGGCTAGCCTTGCCATCTGTGGTGAGGGGAGAGGAAAAAAGGATCCCCGCAGCTGGGCCTACCTATTGCTGGTTAACTGTGAAGGGAAGGGGGGCGTCAACAGCTTGATGGCCTCCCCTCACCAAGAAAAGGCATCAGAAGGAAGCATGAACATCGCCAAAGCCAGCATTATCTCCTCTCCTCCTCCTGCAACAGAATACTTGTGTAGCCTGGTGGGGTGTGGGAGCAGCTGCCGGATCTGTGTAAGGCCAGTGGATCCTCTTCCTCCTTGAGTTGGGCTAGTGGCAGCCCGTCCACCATAGGCCGAGGCCTCCGAGGGGCCCATTGGTTGGAGGACACTGACCAGGAGTGGAATCTGAGGTGAGGAGATGGAAGAGGCCTGTGATAGTGCCTAATGAAGTGCCTAGTGGACCAAGACTATTTTGTGGAGAGTGAGGGCACCCAAGAGGTACTGTGATAGTGGTGCGGGCTTCCCTCTTAGCCCTCCCGCTCACCGCTACAGTGAGGAGAAAGAGTGTTGCAAGGAACTCAGGGGGAAGAGTGGGGATTGCCACTGAACCAGGGTGGGATCCTGCGAAGAATACTGCCAGATGAGGAGTTACCTGGGCACCTCCACTGGGACCTGAGAGAGACTCTGACTAGCCTGTACTCCCCCAGTGCAGAACAGTGCTTTTTCAGAGTTGGGGGTCTGTGGGCACCCCTCAGAGTGGCCTGCTACCCATACGAATGCCATACTGGGTGGGGCACCCTCTACCTAACCTTTTGAGGTGATGGTCAAATCTCCCTGAGAAACCCACTGGCAGGTTGGGGGCTCCAGACCAGGTACTATGAGGGGCACCCCGCTGGCTGAGACTATACGTTTGGCCCAATAACAGCAATAAGCCATGGTCAGGAGTACTGAAAAATGAGACACAGGAGAGGGGGCCTGCTGTGAGGTGGCACGCTACCTACCTGCTCTACACAGTACAAGCCCCTAAGTCAGGGGATGGGACCCCCAACACCCGTCCTTAAAGATGTGTTGCAGGCCATTGTGGCCTCTCGGGAGGCATGGAGATGAAAATATATGCACTGAGTATGTACCCGGGCCTCTTACTGGATGACCATCACTGCCTAGTAGAGCAGGTTACTGCGACGAAGAGGGAACTCTCGGAAACTACTCCTTTATTGGTGGAGACAAGCAACTGGTGAGTAATTTTGAATCTCTCCTGAAAACACTTGAAAGCAGGTTAGAGGATGCCAAACATAGGGCATGCCACAACACCATTAGAGATGTGGATCTACCAGAAAAACTGGAAGGGAACTACATGGTGCTCTATTTGAAGGACTATTATGAGGTGGCATCAAATGGTCTATCCCTCTTCCTTGTGTTAGAGTGAGCACAAAAAGTTCCAACGGGCACTCCTCCACAGCCAGTGGTGGTGAGATTGCTGCATTTTAGAAACTGGGGCTTCATCCTTGAACAGGCCTACAGGAAGGAGAACCTCATTTTTGAGAATTACAAAGTAATTATTTTTTCAAGAGAAGTGCAACGCCAGCGAGCAACATTCATCCTAGTGAAAAAGTAGCTATGGGTACTGGAAGTGGATTACTCCATGTTGTTCCTAGCCAGAACTCAAGGTGGTCACCCCGACTGGAGTGCAATTTTTCTCCTCACCCCAAGACGTTTGGGTGTGGGTGGAATTCCAGCTTCGGCCGGGACCAAGTGGGGAGCTAAGCGCCTGGAAACAAATACATCATCCACGCTCCTGACGATGGAGGGCCCCAGCTCAGAATGGGCCCCTCACAGAGGAGGAGGCCCATCAGGAACGTCAACAGTTGAAGTGGTTGTTCCCCAAAGTAATTTGACACCCAGAGAGTGGTCCCCAGACCAGCAGGGGAGCAAGGATATATACTCACTACTGGACCTGTACCTCGAGCTTCATTATCTTCCATACTTGGGTGTTAAAATGTATACCACTGATATGTTTGATGGAAACTGTGGAATCACATCTTTCTGGAATCCATTTTGGGTCTGTTTAGCCCTATGATACCCAATGGCAGGGAAGGCCTGTTTGGTTGAATGATGTAGATGAATTATGTTTACTGGTATTTTCTTCATTGCTTGGAATGCATTATGTTGCAAGGCTTGTTATTAGAACAGACTCCATGAAAGTACCATTGCCTGCTAGCTGAAGCTATCTTTCTTTAGAAATGTACCATTCTGTTTATGTGCAGTTCACAGTTCTGTAGAAAAATGTACCACACAATGTTAGTCACGTAGTACATATGTAATTTCCTCATCTTCCTTTCATCTTACTGCATATGGTGCGAGATGAAGAATTGACAGTGACACCTCCTTCAATATTCAAGAAATGACCATACGTCAATGTCTAGAACCAATTAAATGTGAGAACACGTCTTGTGGTTATCTAGAATAAAATGTCATGTATTACTTCCTTTCGGCAGACTGCTCGGACTTGGCCTCTCAAGTTGTCAGTCTCTGTGTACAGGTAACTAATTATTTTGTCTTTACCTCGAGAACAGGCTGGTCTTTGGCTTTTGGTCCCTGAGGTGAGAGTTAGTAAGCTTCAACATCTTGGTGGAGTAATGCAGTGTTTTGATTGACATTCTCCCCTCCCTGGCTCCTAGCTGTTTGGGGGGCCCCTTGCACCTGTTGTTTTCCCGCTGTGCTTGGAGAGGGCCCTCCTCAATGGGGAGTCAGGGCTGTGGTGAGTATCTGTCACTTTTTCGGACATCTCTCATTTTTCCTTTCTCTGGCGCACAGTTCTGGGATTATTGTGTATAGTGCCTTTAAAGGGGTAGAGGTGGAACACCAAATACGTTTCTTTATGGAGTTTGGGGTTCTTTTGATATTGACAGTTTCTGTTCCTCCGAGCCTGCTCTTCTGTCTAGCTATGTTTTTTTTTGCCTTCATTGGTAATAGCTCTGCTCCCACTGCAGTGGTTGCTCCAGACTTTCCGTTGGTGGCCATCCGCCCCTCATTGGATTCTGGGATTTTATATTATTATTATGGTTTCCTTCTGAATAGAGTGTTTCCTCTCCCACCTCTTTTTCAGAGTATAGTTTCATTTCTTTGTTTTTGCATATTCTGTATCGACATCTTTTGTGGACAACACCAGCCGGTGGGGCTGTGTGGTGTAGACAGCTGCAGGAGCTGTCTTGGGTCACAGCCAGAGGAGCTGTGACACTCATGTCCCTGGCCAAAGGGTCTGGGGGAAACAAAACTGGGGTCCCCAGCCGGAAGAGCTGGAGTTGAGTAATCTGGCCAGAAGGGGTGGTGGTTGTCCACCCCAGTAGAGCGAGAAGGAACTGCCCAGCTGTCTGATGAATTTTATCCTCTCTATTGTATTGTGAATCTGTGATTATTGTTTGCTGTATTAAGATGTGTTTCTTTGTAGGGCACCAGTGGATTGTGTGTTATTTTGAATGGCGCGTGAGTGTATGTGACACCTGATTGTATTTGATACTGTGTTGTGAGCTCTATTGGTACCGATGGTCTGTGTTAGTTATTGAGCCTTTGTTAAATGGAATGGATGGCATAAAGTGGATACATGAGATTTGAATGTGAATGGGCTCTTCGTAGAAGTGAGGACTAAAAATAAGTGGGGTATATTGACATATCACAGAATATGACAGCTCTAGACTACTATCCTACCGGGACCACATATAGGGGGTCATAACAACATTGGCGGTAGAAGGCGCTTACCGCCGTGCAGAAGACCGCCAATACACCGCCGCTGTAGACCGCCACAGCTATTATGACACACATCACGGAATCCGCCGAAATTCAGACACCCGCACAATACCGCCACACCAAAGGTCAGCGATAAACTGGCAGAAACACATCCGCCACCTCCACGCCAACAGAAACACGCCCATGCTATTACGACCCACGAATCCCTGTGGCGGTCTTTCAACCGCGGTATTCCATTGGCGGTACACACCGACGCGCTCAAAATACACACACATCTACAAAACACCGCCACATTGGACATTTCGAAATACACACACCTGATACACATACAAACAACACTCCCACACACCCAACACAATATAAAACACACACCCACATCACCCACAAACCCCTACAACCAGAAATTCTGAGAGAAGGCCAGAGAGACAGCACAGCTATTGACAACCCCATCACACAGAGGCACACAACACCATCGCCCACACTACATCCACGCACAAAACACCACATACCACTACATTCACCACACTCATCAACACATACACCACCCCACACATCACACACACCACCCCATGTCACGCCAAAGACACCCCCGCTTCTCCGAGGAGGAGCTCAGGGTCATGGTGGAGGAAATCGTACGGGTAGAGCCACAGCTATTTGGCTCACAGGTACAGCACACATCAATAGCCAGGAAGATGGAGCTATGGCGCAGAATAGTCGACAGGGTGAACGCCGTGGGACAGCACCCAAGAAATAGGGAGGACATCAGGAAGAGGTGGAACGACCTACGGGGGAAGGTGCGTTCCACGGTCTCCAGGCACAACATCGCAGTGCAGCGGACTGGCGGCGGACCCACACCTCCTCCCCCACAACTAACAACATGGGAGGAGCAAGTCCTGATCATCTTGCATCCTGAGGGCCTCGGAGGAGTCGGTGGAGGATGGGACACTGGTAAGTCAAATCTTAACTATCACATCCCCCACCCTACCTGCATGCTATCACACACCCCCACCCTCACCCCCTCCCCTATCACCCCAAATCCTCACTAATCTACCCATGACACCAAGCACCCATCCCAACACCAAGCCCTGCATGACACAACTAAGCATGGGCACCCCTCACTAAAGCATGCCCACTGCACATACCCAGTACACCCCCACAACCATCATCACACAAGCCCCCACACAGGAATGCCTGCACTGGGGTACACAAACACCCGCCCATTACACACCATTACACACACACATGCAATAATCATGTTCTTATACCCCTGCAGGAACCCGAAGGACCGTCACCACACCAGAGAGTCCAGGCAACACCGCTCCACCCCCAGAAGAGGCCCACAGTGACGACAGCAGCTCTACCCCACTGGATCCTGATGACCAGCCCGGACCATCGTGGGCCTCAGGACAGTCGGTTCCCCTTGCCCAGCCACAGCCCAACACCGAGCTGCCACCCTCTGGTAACACCAGCACAGCACCCACCCAGCGGGCCCAAACCTCCCTACCCAGGACAGGTCAATCAGCGGTGTGTTCACCACTACAGGGCACCCAGGCTAACCCACCACCCCAACAACAACAGGGACCTGGGGGTAGTGGTAGTGGGCACACGGTCCAGGGGACGGAGGCACAGGAACACAGGGGAACTGGCGGGGCTGCTGTGCAACAGAGGGAGGACAGGCCAAGGGAACCAACTCTCCACGAGGCCCTATCCTCCATCATGGGAGCATACCACCACTCCCAGGAGACGATGGCGACGGTCCTGGACAAGTTGCAGGAGAACCTGCGTCTGCAGGACGAACTGTATTTGGGGTACAGGGAGGAGCTCAGGACCATCAGCTCCGCCCTGGGCACCATCGTAGGGGTGCTGACGGACATTCAAAAGACCCTTAGGGACACTGTGGCACTCCAAGGGGCCCCTGACACTAGCCATGATGACGAACTGCCCACCACCTCCGCTGGCGCTAGCGGACAGGATGCCCCGCCACAGGACCACCACACCAACACCCCATCCCCTGCAGGCGGACAACCACCACGCAAGCGGTCCCTGAGATCCAGGAACAGGACAGAGCAAGATAGCAAGACCCCCACCAGGAAATAAGACCACCCTGATTGTCCCCCCACTGTCCCACTTTGTCACCCTGTCCAGATTGGAACTGCCCCAGCTCCACTTCCAGTGCCCAGATGGGCAGTGCACCTGTGAGACGAATAGATTGGACTCTGCCATGGACATTCCTCCACCATCACCCATCACCATTTTACAACATTCCTTGATTTTGTTAGCACTTAAATAAACACCCTTGAAAGCCAAAAAAATCTTGAGTCAGTCTATGATTTGGATCTTTGTATTATCAATTACAGTGTCATAATTGGTTACCCATTGTAAGGCTAACATACCAATGTCACACATCACAAGCCCTTGAAGGATGCAAGCAGTTGACACATAGGTTACCACACTTGTGAAACTGAAATCGAAGGGTACAACTCAATTAACAAATAGTGAGTGAAATGTAGGTACATGATAGAGGTAGACGTGTGAAAGTTTATGTAATGTTAAACCAGAAAATTTTCTTACCTGTGTGTCACTGGAAATATTGCTGTATGACTGACTCCCTGTTGTCGTTTTCTTCATCCTCAGCTTCATCCTCATCACTGTCCACTCGCACCACAGGCTCCACAGCTGGCACAACACCGTCATCTGGATCATCCTCCTGCAGAAAAGTCACCTGGCGTCGCAATGCTAAATTATGGAGCATGGAGCAGGCGATAATGATGTCGCACACCTTTTTTGGTGAGTAGAATAGGGATCCACCTGTCATATGGAGGCACCTGAACCTGGCCTTAAGAAGGCTGAAGGTGCGTTCGATAACCCTCCTAGTCCGCCCATGAGCATCATTGTACCGTTCCTCTGCCCTGGTCCTGGGATTCCAGCCAGGAAAGGTTGGGGTAACCAGAGTCCCCCAATAGCCATACACGGTGCCTCTGGAGTTGACCCATAATATCAGGGATGTTGCTATTCCGCAGGATGTAGGCGTCATGCACTGAGCCAGGGAACATTGCATTTACCTGCGAGATGTACTGGTCTGCCAAACAGACCATCTGAACATTCATCGAATGATAATTCTTCCTGTTCCTGTACACCTGTTCACTCCTGCGGGGGAGGACCAGAGCTACATGGGTCCCATCAATAGCACCTATGACGTTCGGGATATGTCCAAGGGCATAGAAGTCACCTTTCACTGTAGGCAAATCCTCCACCTCAGGGAAAATGATGTATCTCCTTACGTGTTTCAGCAGGGCAGACAACACTCTGGACAACACGTTGGAAAACATAGGCTGGGACATCCCTGATGCCATGGCCACTGTTGTCTGAAATGACCCACTTGCAAGGAAATGGAGCACTGACAGCACCTGCACGTCAGGGGGGATTCCAGTCGGATGGCGGATCGGTGACATCAGGTCTGGCTCCAACTGGGTACATAGTTCCTGGATTGTGGCACGGTCGAACCTGTAGGTGACGATGATATGTCTTTCTTCCATTGTCAACAGGTCCACCATCGGTCGGTACACCGGAGGATTCCGCCATCTTCTCATATGTCCCAGCTGACGGTGCCTAAGAAGGACAACAGCGAAGAACCAGTCACTATTCCTCCAGGTATGTACCCACAGTTACACACAAGACTACACCACACAAAAAAGCCTTCCTCTATGTGTGTTGAGTATAGGCCTAGCTATGCGTGACGCAGTAGTAAATGAAGCCATGTGGGCCCCTGAAATGGCGGCTGCCTGACCTCTAAACTGGGACAATGGGATTGTGGGGTAACTGCGCTGGCGTTGCACACCGTCGCGGTTGGCGGTCGTAGACCGCGGCGCAATGCTGCATTGGTTAACATTGGACCCTATGGGTCCCAGGAGCCAATGAACAGGTGCGCCGGCGGTGATGATGTGCACCGCCGCGGACATCACCGCTGCGGACGTCACCGCCATTTTCTATCTGTTCACTCACTAGATACCTGACCTTCGACAGGAGAGGACCTACACTGCTAGTGGTGCTGTGACCTCGGTCTGGAAGCGACGATGGCTGCTGCGTCTGGGGAAAGGGCCCCTGCCTTCACATCAGAGGAGTTGGAGAAACTTGTGGATGGGGTCCTCCCCCAGTACACGCTACTCTACGGTCCTCCAGACCAACAGGTTAGTACACAGGGAGCACGTTGTATGGGCTAGGCCTGGGTGGAGAGGGCTGGGTGGAAGAGGGAAAGGAGCAGAGTACATAGATCAGTTATGAATGGGAATGAATGGGCCACATGGCCAGAGTAGGAAGGGGGCCACTCACATTGACGGTGCAGTTAGTAATGACTGTTCCTCTTTCCTTGTGCATGTCATGTAGGTCAGCGCCCACCAGAAGAGGGACATCTGGCGTGCCATCGCCAAGAAGGTCCGGACCCTGGGGGCCCACCAGAGACGGGGCACCCACTGCCGTAAGAGATGGGAGGACATTCGCTGCTGCAGCAAGAAGACGGCGGAGGCTCAGCTGTGGATGGCCTCCCAACGTGGGAGTGGTGCCCGTCGCACCATGACCCCTCTGATGTTCCGGATCCGGGCGGTGGCCTACCCGGAGTTGGATGAGCGCTTGAGGACATCACAGCAGACACAAGGGGGTGAGTACAAGCTCATTCAGCGTGCAGTGGAGGGGTCTGGGTGGGGGAGGTGGACTGTGGGTGTCCCTAGGCCAGGGCGAGTTAGTTAGGCAAGGCCCCTCCGTAATGTAGGCCATGTGGCACTCAACCCCACCTCAGCAGAGTGCCAAGTTGAGGTATAGTTGCCCCTGTGGCATCCATGTGCGCAGATTTCCACCATTGCCATGTATGCCATGTCCCAGAAATTGCATGTGCAGCGGTCAGGAGCACGGCGTAATGCAGGGGGCTGCTGCGTCTGTCTTGTCCGCCAACGATAGCGGCATGCCATGCACTAAAACTCTCTTTCTTATGTCTCCCCCCCTTTTCCTGCTCTCCCTGTCCTTTTGTACATCAGCATCATCAGGCGGAGGTACAGTGGCACCGGAGCACGAGGGAGCTGCATCCCACATGGCCATGGAGGGCCACACCACGGACTCTGAATGCACCAGTGGGACGGAGGGCGAGGGGAGCTTCACGTCGGCCACCGGATCACCAACCAGTGACACAGACTCGTCCGCCGATGGGAGCTCCCCTCTGGTGGCGGCACCACCTGTGCGCCCCACCTCTACAGGTACAGCCGCCACCTCCCCCACCAGCACCGCCCTCCCAGCAGCCCTTCAGCGTTCGCCCCGTGCCCGCTCACCCAGGAGGGTGGGCATCACCTTCGCCCCAGGCACCTCAGGCCCTGCCCCAGTCACCCCTGCTGCCCTCATTGAGGAGGCCATTGACCTCCTCAGGTCACTCCCTGTTGGGCAGTCTACCATTGTGAATGCCATCCAGGGTGTAGAAAGGGAGTTGCAACACAGTAATGCATTCCTGGAGGGCATTCATTCTGGTCAGGCTGTCCTTCAGCGAACCCTGCAATCTCTGGCCTCAGCACTGATGGCAGACATTGTCCCTGTGTCTAGCCTCCCCCCTCCAACTTCCTCCACCCAGACCCAATCTCCTGTATCCCAGCCCATCCCAAGCACACCTACAGACCAGCATGCACACAAGTCAACACACACAAGTAGCTCAAGCAAACATAGGCACCACACACACCACAGGCACTCACGCAAGCCTCACCCACATACAGACACAGCAACATCCACTGTCTCCACTGTGTCCCCCTCCTTCTCTTCTCCCTCCTCCCTCCCAGTCTCGTCTACACACACACCTGCATGCACCACATCTACAGGCACTAGGACTCGCACCAGGACACCCAGCACCACAAGCCGCTCACCTGCACTCACCACCTCCACTGCCATTTACACGTCCCCTGTGTCCTCTCCCAGTGTGTCTGTGACGCCCCCTCCCAAAGTACACAAACACCGGCAATCACTCACCCAACATCCATCCACCTCACAACAGCCTCCAGTACCTGCACCTGCACCCAAAACACCTAAAGTGACACCTCTTACAACCACCTTCTCTTCCTCCATTTCCAGACACCCTCCAGCTACCCATCCCAGTGTTCGTCAGAAACTGTCCCTCTGTCAAATTGACCTTTTTGCCCCCACCCCCCCTCCAATTCATCAGTCCCGTCGTAGCGCCTCAGCCAAAAAGCCTCCAGTACCAGTGGTGCCTGTTTCAGGTTTTTGGAGTGCACCGGCCACCAGGGCAGGCAGTAGGACCCGGAGCCAAGGCACTGGCAGCCCACCCCCTGTAAAGGCTCTGAAAATGGAGAGTGGACGAGGGGACCGTCTTAAGACCCCTGGTGGGACAACAAGTGACATGGGATCGAAGGGGATTGGTGAGTCAGCTGTAACTCCAACAAAGGTGGGGAAGGTCCAGAGGAAGTCTGCCCAGCCTGTTGTGAGTGTCACGGCGGAGAAGTGTGCCATCATTTCCGGCAGTCCAGACACAACCGCCAGCACCGTCGTCACTGGTCCAGAGACCACTGCCAGAGTCACAGCCCAGGAGGGCACAATTATCGTCACTGGTCCAGAGACCACCGCCGGAGTCACAGCCCAGGAGGGCACAGGTATCGTCACTGGTCCAGAGACCACTGCCAGAGTCACAGCCCAGGAGGGCACAAGTATCGTCACTGGTCCAGAAACCACCGCCGGAGTCACAGCCCAGGAGGGCACAAGTATCGTCACTGGTCCAGAAACCACCGCCGGAGTCACAGCCCAGGAGGGTACAGGTATCGTCACTGGTCAGGAGACCACCGCCGGAGTCACAGCCCAGGAGTGCACAGGTATCGTCACTGGTCAGGAGACCACCGGTGGAGTCACAGCCCAGGAGGGCACAAGTATCGTCACTGGTCCAGAAACCACCGACGGAGTCACAGCCTAGGAGGGCACAAGTATCGTCACTGGTCCAGAAACCACCGCCGGAGTCACAGCCCAGGAGGGGCCAGGATGCCACAGCCCCGCTGGGCAATGATGGAACGTCATGCCACACACCAATGCCCAGTGTAGAGATCGTCATGCCACACACCAATGTCTAGTGTGGAGATCGTCATGCCACACACCAATGCCCAGTGTAGAGATCGTCATGCTACACACCAATGTTCAGTGTGGAGATCGTCATGCCACACACCAATGTCCAGTGTGGAGATCGTCATGCCACACACCAATGGCCAGTGTAGAGATCGTCATGCCACACACCAATGTCCAGTGTGGAGATCGTCATGCCACACACCAATGTCCATTGTGGAGATCGTCATGCCACACACCAATGCCCAGTGTAGAGATCGTCATGCCACACACCAATGTCCAGTGTGGAGATCGTCATGCCACACACCAATGTCCCTATCAGAGCCGCCATGTCAAAGCACTGCTGAACTGTCCTGAACCGCCATGGCAAAGCACCGCTGAACAGTCCTGAACCGCCATGTCAAAGCACTGCTGAACAGGGCAAAGACCGCCATGGCAAAGCACTGCTGAACTGTCCTGAACCGCCATGGCAAAGCACAGCTGAACAGTCCTGAACCACCATGTCAAAGCACAGCTGAACAGGGCAATGACCGCCATGGCAAAGCACAGCTGAACTGTCCTGAACCGCCATGGCAAAGCACCGCTGAACAGTCCTGAACCGCCATGTCAAAGCACTGCTGAACAGGGCAAAGACCGCCATGGCAAAGCACCGCTGAACAGTCCTGAACCGCCATGGCAAAGCACCGCTGAACAGGGCAAAGACCGCCATGTCAAAGCACCGCTGAACAGGGCAAAGACCGCCATGTCAAAGCACCGCTGAACTGTCCTGAACCGCCATGGCAAAGCACCGCTGAACTGTCCTGAACCGCCATGGCAAAGCACCGCTGAACAGGGCAAAGACCGCCATGTCAAAGCACCGCTGAACAGGGCAAAGACCGCCATGTCAAAGCACCGCTGAACAGGGCAAAGACCGCCATGGCAAAGCACCGCTGAACAGGGCAAAGACCGCCATGGCAAAGCACCACTGAACTGTCCTGAACCGCCATGGCAAAGCACCGCTGAACAGTCCTGAACCGCCATGTCAAAGCACTGCTGAACAGGGCAAATACCGCCATGTCAAAGCACAGCTGAACAGGGCAAAGACTGCCATGGCAAAGCACCGCTAAACAGGGCAAAGACCGCCATGTCAAAGCACCGCTGAGCAGGGGAAAGACCGCCATGGCAAAGCACGCCTGAACTGTCCTGAACCGCCATGGCAAAGCACCGCTGAACAGTCCTGAACCGCCATGTCAAAGCACAGCTGAACAGGGCAAAGACAGCCATGTCAAAGCACCGCTGAACAGGGCAAAGACCGCCATGTCAAAGCACTGCTGAACAGGGCAAAGACCGCCATGGCAAAGCACCGCTGAACAGGGCATGCACTGTGTAGGAATGAATGGACCGCCACATCAGGCATCCTTATCCCATGTGCAGCTGGGACAGTGACAGGACAGGTACTTTCATGTGGAGACTCATCCAGTCTGGGCACCAGTCCCCCTCCAGAACCAGTGGAGACTGTTATCCACTTGAGAGACTGTGGCTTTACACTCCCCAGGATGGCACAGTGGGCAAACCACCCACTGTATAGACTTGAGAGACTGTGGCTTTGCACTCCCCAGGATGGCACAGTGGGCAACCCACTCACTGTAGAGACTTGAGAGACTGTGGCTTTGCACTCCCCAGGATGGCACAGTGGGCAACCCACCCACTTGTGAGACTTGAGAGACTGTGGCTTTGCACTCCCCAGGATGGCACAGTGGGCAACCCACCCACTGTAGAGACTTGAGAGACTGTGGCTTTGCACTCCCCAGGATGGCACAGTGGGCAACCCACCCACTGTAGAGACTTGAGAGACTGTGGCTTTGCACTCTCCAGGATACATCAATGGGCATGGAGCCCCGTCATGGATCTGGCTTCGTGCACTCATCTGGCTGAGGTGCCCCCCCTTCCCTTCCCCCTGGGGTGCCTGTTTTCTTTCTATCTGATGCCCCGGCAGTGTTCTCTCAGATTTTGGTCAGGTATCTATTGTGGGCCTCGCCCATGCATTTATGGACTGTTGGTGCACGGACATTGTTGTGTACATATCTGCACTACTTCTCGGATTGTATGTGTAAATAAGAGTGATTTTGAGAGATATATATCTGTATATTTTTGTATGACATGTATATTGGCACATTACAATGTTTGCCCCAATTTTGCATTGTCTTTTCATTCTTCCGGGGGGATTGTGGGTTGTTACTGTTATTTTTGTGACTGCATTGGTGTGTATGTTGAGATATGCGAGGGTGGGGGTGTTTGGTGGGTGTCCACATAACTTTTGCCTCCCCCCTCCCCCGTGTCGTAGGTGCAGTACTCACTGGTATCTTCTGCGCCTATGTAGCTGTTGGTCGTAAAGAAGCAGGAAAACAAGCGCAGGGAGTATTTGGAGTTCGGGCTCCATGGTGTCCTCGTTCCTCGTGGAATGTGTTCAAGTGAGCGTTTTCCCATAGCAAAAGCTGTTTCCAACGTGTTTTTATCCGCAGTGAATCCGCCCCAGAAAAGGTGGCGGATTGGCGGGTTGTAATAGTGTGGGCGGTACATTGTCTGCCGCCTGTCTGTTGGCGGTAACCGCCGTGCTGTTTGTCTGTACCGCCGTGGCGGTCGGAGTGTTAAAGTGGCTGTCTTTGTTGGCGGTTTCCGCCACGGTCATAATTCCCTTTTTTTTTTTGCCGGCCTGTTTGCAGTCTTACCGCCGCTTTAACACCGTCCGCCAGGGTTGTAATGACCACCATAGTGGTTACCACGTTGACATCTGTATACATTGCTGCAGAAAAGGCTGACATGGCATTAGATACATTTTTCATATTGCAATTATAATAACACATTGCTTTATCACCTCTTTTACATTATGGCTTTTGTTTATGCCACTAAACTGTTTGGATCCCCCAGTGAAAAGTGTAGGACGCACTGCCAAGGTTCAGGACAGCTTCCCGCTTTAGTGTTATGTTTGTATGATTGTACGCGCATGAAGGGTTCACAACCTGTGCCTCACGTGTGTGCTCCCTCCTCTGGATTCAGGGAAGGCTTCAATTCCATACAGCCGCAAACTGCTCTTGGGCAGGATCTCAAGGGTGTGGAATTTTGAACTTTTTGTTCCCTACTTTTCTGTCATCACTCCCTCTAGCTGTGTAAGGGCACTGGTAAAACAGCACCTTTGGCCTCTAACTTGTGTATGCTCATGGTGAACAAGAATAAAGTGCAATTTGGTAAAATTGAAGTGCTCTTTCAGCTTCACTAATAACACATGCTGCTAGCAGGTTACTATCATATTTTATTGAAGTATCAACTGTCTGGTATCTCATGTCTTATTGGGATTGAGTGGCAGGGACAGCCTGCCAATACTCTCTTGTTTCTCCACGCTAAGTACAGCCGAATTGTCTGTGTAGCATAACAAGGGAAAGTTGCTGCTCTGTTATGGGTAACCCTCTTAGCAAAGGGGATTTGGATGCCAGCAAGTTTTCACCGCCTAAGGATTGTCCAGCGCACCTAGTCGCCATTAAATAAGGTTTAATGTAATAAGTTGTCCTATTTATGACAGATTTTGATTCTTCAACGGAGGAAAATTCGAAGTCTTGAATGGGATGCATTCTGGTTGCAGGACAGTGTGTTGCGTGACTTGGGTGCGACTATTGATGTGAAGGAGAAAGTGCAAAAGGAATTGTTGGAACTGAAAAATAGATTTTACTCAGAGAAAAAATAGATTAAAAAAATGGAAGGACTGAAAGGACAAACACTTGAGGTAGTGGGGACATTCCCATCTCTTCCTGTGGTGGGTACTCCACCTCAAGAAGAAGGTGCAGAAAAGAAGGATAAGGAAGACCCACTCATAGAAGACATACAGATGGGGAGACTAGGGAACAGCAATAGGACTGATATACCACTGATGATGCCCCTAAAAGAGATACCATTGCTATCTTGGAAGAGGACCCCACACAATCCTACATCCATGTACCTTGGACCCACTCCAATTTACCAAAGACTTTCCCAAACTGTGAGAAGAGCCCCACAAGTGGTACACAGAGTTAAACAGGTTGGCAGCAATGGGAATGTTGCTTTGGAGAGACTTGGACACTTTGTTCAACATAATAGTGCCAAGAGCCCTATGGGAGGATTGTAAGAAAGTGGCAGGATGGCCAACAGAGGAGCCACAGAGGGGAAAAGGGAGAGTACCAGGAGAAGAGAAGAGAAGAAAAAAGGACATAGAGTATGTAAAGGAAATAGTGACAGAAGATAAGGTCAATTGGTAAAAAATAATACACACAAAACAGGTAAAAAATGAGAGCATAAACCGTTATTATGACCGTTTTCTCCAGGTATACCAGAAGAGCAGTGGGAAGAAAAAACACTTAGGTGAGGTGATGCCAATGTTTGTCACTACATTTTTATATGGCCTACAACATCCCATCCAGATGCACTTACAAACATCTTTTGCATGCAGGCAGCAGTAACCTATAGATAATGTATCAGCAGCAGCCAGGTACTATGCAGACTATCGAACACATTTCCAAAAGCAGAAGAAGAAAAGACAAAAAGAGACAAGGTTAAGTTAATGATGGCGCAGGATCAGTTCTATAGCAGTGGCCATGGCAGGGGGAGGGGCAAGAAAATGGGGAAAAGGAATGAGCATCCTCTTAACCCCCTCCAGGCACTGCATGCTTCCACCATAACCAACAGGGACACTGGAAAGAAGAGTATCCCCTCCTGGCGAGGGTGCCTAGAGGTAGAAGTCAGCCAGAAAACAAGTGGTTGGTTTGCCCACTGCTTGGTCCTGGGGAGTGGAAAGCCATGGTCTCTCAAGTCTCTCAAGTGGGTGGTTTGCCCACAGCTTGGTCCTGGGGAGGGCAAAGCCACAGTCTCTCTAGTTTATGCCTTTCTCCACTGGTTCTGGAGGGAGCCTTGTGCCCAGTGTGCTTCATCCTGCTGAGGATTGGGTGAGTGGATGCCTTTCTCCACTGGTTCTGGGGGGGCCTTGTGCCCAGTGTGCTTCATCCTGCCAAGGATTGGGTAAGTGGATGCATATCACCACTGGTTCTGGAGGGGGCCTTGTGCCCAGTGTGCTTCATCCTGCCAAGGATTGGGTGAGTGGATGCCTTTCTCCACTGGTTCTGGAGGGGGCCTTGTGCCCAGTGTGTTTCATCCTGCCAAGGATTGGGTGAGTGGATATCTTTCTCCACTGGTTCTGGAGGGGGAATTGTGCCCAGTGTGCTTCATCCTGCCAAGTATTGGGTGAGTGGATGCCTTTCTCCACTGGTTCTGGGGGGGGCCTTGTGCCCAGTGTGCTTCATCCTGCCAAGGATTGGGTAAGTGGATGCATATCACCACTGGTTCTGGAGGGGGCCTTGTGCCCAGTGTGCTTCATCCTGCCAAGGATTGGGTGAGTGGATGCCTTTCTCCACTGGTTCTGGAGGGGGCCTTGTGCCCAGTGTGTTTCATCCTGCCAAGGATTGGGTGAGTGGATATCTTTCTCCACTGGTTCTGGAGGGGGAATTGTGCCCAGTGTGCTTCATCCTGCCAAGTATTGGGTGAGTGGATGCCTTTCTCCACTGGTTCTGGAGGGGGCCTTCTGCCCAGTGTGCTTCATCCTGCCAAGCATAGGGTGAGTGGATGCCTTTCTCCATTGGTTCTGGAGGGGGCCTTGTGCTTCATCCTGCCAAGGATTGGGTGAGTGGATGCCTTTCTCCACTGGTTCTGGAGGGGGCATTGTGCCCAGTGATGCAACAATTGGGGTGTGGCAGTTCACAGTCTCTCACCTGGGTGTCTGAGGCAGGATAATTGCAGGGACCAGGTTGCATTATAGTCCATGGAGGCAGGGCTGGATTCCATCCGGCTGCAGCTACAGCTGCAAACAGGTAGTAGTGCCGGAGCTGGTGGGTGTGCTGCCAATGGAGGAGGGAGGCTCCAGCCCTTCTCCTGCAGCCTCAGATGGCTGCCAGCTTGGGCTGCTGCTGCTGGTAGTGGTTCTACTGTCAGCGGTGCAGGTGGCGGTGCTTGCAGAAGCCCTGTGGTGGTGCTGGTGACAGTGCATATGGGGGTGCTGGCCGTGGTGCAGGTGCCGGTGCTGCCAGTGGTGGAGGGTGGCTCCAGCCCTTCTCCTGCAGCCTTGGACAGCTGCCCACTGGGGCTGCTGCTGCTGGTAGTGGTCCTATTGTCAGCAGTGCAGGTGGCGGTGCTTGCAGCGGGGCTACTGGCGGTGCTGCCCGCGGTGCAGCTGGCAGGGCTGGAGGTTGTGCTGGTAGCCACCATGCACTCTCCTGCGGCCTCCGACGGCTGATGTGCCTTGGCTGGTGTTTTCTGCCCCTAACTCACCTTGGCAAATAGTGCTGTGACCTTGGCTCTGGCAGCTGGATTGTTGGAGGAGGCCTTGCTGGGTGGTTTGTGCTCCTTGGCCTTTCTGCATGCGGGCCCCTTCTTCACCTTGGCAGGTGGCGTAATGCTTTTGTCCTTTGCAGGGGTTGGTGGCACATTGGCAGGGCTGACTGGTGCCCCCTTTGAGGCTCTGTGAGTTGCAGGTATCACAGTGGACGGCGACTTGGTGGCTGAGATGCTGGCCTGGGTTCTGGACACCCTGGCCTGAGGGGAAGGATGGGGGGGGGATAGGGAAGAGGTCATTGTTTGCCAGGAAAAGCTTCTTAGAGACACTTGTGTGGGAAGAGGGAGAGGGTTTGGGAGTGGAGGAAGAGGGAGAGGTTGTAGGAGGTGTCTGTCTGCTGAGTTTGGGTGCAGGTGCATGGGTTGGATGCTGTTGTGAGGTGGATGGCTGTTGGGTGAGTGGGTGCTTGCATTTGTGTACTTTGGGAGGAGGGGTCACAGACAAACTGGGATACTACATAGGGGATGTGTGCATGGTTGTGGGAGTGGTCACTGCTTGTGAGGGGTGGGTTGTGATGGGCGTGCTGGTGATGGAGGTAGTGGATGAGGATGTAGTGCATGCAGGTGTGAGTGGAGACACAACTGGGAGGTAGGTGGACGAAGAGGAGGAGGGGGACACAGTGGAGGCAGTGGATGGTGGTGTGTCTGCATGGGGATGGTGCTTGTGTGAGTGCCTGTGAGATGAATGGTGGTGCTTGAGTTTGCCTGAGCCACTTCTGGGTGTTGATGTGGGTGAATGCTGGTCTGAAGGTGTGTTTGGGATAGGCTGGGGCTGAGGGGATTGGGACTGGGTAGAGGAAGTTGGAGGGGGGAGGCTAGAGACAGGGACAATGGCTGCCATCAGTGCGGAGGCCAGAGCATGAAATGCTCTCTGTTGGGCCACCACGCCAGAGTGAATGCCCTCCAGGTGTGCATTTGTTTGTTGCAAATGCCTCTCAACACCCTGGATGGCATTCAGTATGGTTGACTGCCCAACAGAGAGGGATCTCAGGGGGTCACTAGCCTCCTCACTGAGGGCAGCAGGGCTGATTGGGGCAGGGCCTGAGGTGCCTTGGGTGAAGGAGATGGCCACCCTCCTGGGTGAGCGGACATGGGAAACACACTGAGGGGCTGCTGGAAGGGCGGTGCTGGTATGGGGGGTGGCGGCTGTACCTTTTGTTGGGGTGGCCAAAGAGGTGTCCGCCACCGCCAGGGAGCTTCCATCAGAGGAGGAGTTGCTGTCTGTGGTCTCCCCTCCTGTCCCTGTCGTGGTGCTCCCCTCACACTCTGTCCCACTGGTGCCCTCACCCTCGGTGGATTCGGCCTCCAGGCCCATGTGGGATGCAGCTCCTTCCATCGCCTGTGCCTCTGCTCCTCCGCCAGATGATGCTAATACACAAGGACAGGGTGACAAAACAAAAAGGGGGGGAGAGACAGAGGATACACTTGGTCAATGCCAGCAACACCACTATCGTTGGCATACACAGCACACAGGGAGCAGCCCTATGCACTATTCCATGCACTACCAGTTACAAAGCTAGTCACCAGCCCATGGGGTACATTGCCTAACGCTATTAGGTGCACACCTGAAAACCACAGGACCCTCCCCTGTAGTAGATGCCCACTACCACTGAGGTGGGAGTGCTTGAGAACCTGCCCAACAAGGGACTTACCCTGCCATGTTCTCCCTGGCCTAGGGGCACTCATAGCCCACATCCCTGAACCAGGTCAACCCTTAATGCGTGCAAAGTCTGGATTCAGAATCTGTACTCACCCCCTTGTGGCTGCTGTGATACCCTCAAGCACCCATCCACCTCCGGATAGGCCACGGCCAGGATGCGGAACATCAGGGGGTCATGGCGTGACAGCACCCCTTCCTCGTTGGGAAGCCAGCCCCAGCTGGGTCTCTGCCATCTTCTTTGCCCAGCGGCGCAGGTCCTCCCACTTTTTGCGAAGTGGGTGCTCTGCCTGTCAAAGACCCCCAGGGTCCGCACCTCCTTGGCGATGGCATGCCAAATACCCTTTTTCCAGTGGTCGCTGACCTGCATGGAAAAGACAGAAGAAAAGGGAATTAGTCAACCCGCTGGACCATCAGACTCAGGGCTACCAGATCCCTCCCATCCCCTGACACACATACATTGACCACCTTACTTGCTGCACTCTGGCCAGGATGCCTCTGCCCCCACCAACATGTGGCTTACACACAAAGTACATTCATGGCCCATGCATCATGCTCACAGTGTACTCACCTGTTTGTCTGGAGGACCGTGGAGTAACGTGTACTGGGGTAGGACCCCATCCAGCGGGTTTCTCTAACTCCTCCATAGTGAAGGCAGGGGCCCTTTCCCCAGACACATAAGCCATTGTCGCTTCCAGACACAGGTCACAGCAGCACTTGCAGTGTAGGTCCTCTCCTGTTGAAGGTCAGGTAGCAAGTGAGTGAACAGAGAGAAAATGGTGGTGACGTCCGCAGCGGTGAGTACCGTCACCGCTGACGTACATCGCCATTGGCTCCTGGAACCCATAGGGCCCAATAATAACCAATGCAAAGTTGCGCGGCAGTCATCGCCTGCCTACCGTGACGGTTCACAACGCCAATGGAATTACCTCATTTCCACTTGTCTCTCCTCACAGGTCAGGCAGCCGCCATTTCAGGGGGGCACAGGCCATGGCACCTAACTGCGTCAGACATTGGCACATCAACTGATTGCCGGATTCACATACTGGTTCTGTAAAGGAAGAAAATCATAATTAGTGCAATAGATGTGTGAATATGACCCTCTGCTCACCGTTTTCTTCCATAGACTTTAACCGCTGAGGCTGAATATGAGGTGGCGGCATCCTCCGGGGTACTGACCACTGGTGGACCTTGTGACAATGGAGGACAGGCACATTATCATCACCTAAAGACTTGATCGTGCCACAATCCAAGAACTGTGTGACCAATTGGAGCCAGACCTGATGTCAGCTATCCGCCAGCCTACAGGTATCCCCCCTCTAGTGCAGGTCCTGTCAGTGCTCCATTTCCTGGCAAGTGGTTCCTTCCAAACAACAGTAGCCATAGCATCAGGGATGTCTCAGCCAACATTCTCCAACGTGTTGACCAGAGTGTTTTGCCCTGCTGAAACACATGCGCAGCTACATCGTATTCCCCCAGGTGGAGGATTTGGACACAGCGAAAGCTGACTTTTATGCCCTGGGACATATCCCCAGCATCAGTAGTGCCATTGATGGTATACATGTGGCATTTGTCTCTCCCCGGAAAAATGAACAAATGTTCAGTAATAGAAAAAGCTATCACTCTATGAATGTGCAGATGGTGTGTTTGGCGGACCAGTACATCTCCAATGTGAATGCCAAATACACTGGCTCTGTGCATAACGGCTTTCTCTTGAGTAATAGCAGCATCCCATATGTGATGTACCAACTCCAGAGGCACCGGTTGTGGCTAATAGGTGAGCCCAAGGTCAGCACACAGTATAAGTAGGTGTCTGGGTATGGGGTTGTCCCTAATGGTTAGTGTGTGTCTAACAATTGTCCCTCAATATTTTCAGGTGACTCTGGTTACCCCAACCTCTCATGGCTACTGACCCCAGTGAGGAATCCCAGGACAAGGGCAGAGGAATGTTGCCTGGGGCGAAGGAGATGCCCACCCTCCTGGGTGAGCAGGCATGGGAAAAACACATAAGCCATTGTCTCTTCCAGACACAGGTCACAGCAGCACTTGCAGTGTAGGTCCTCTCCTGTTAAAGGTCAGGTAGTAAGTGAGTGCACAGATAGAAAATGGCAGTCATGTCCGTGGCGGTGCGTACCGTCACCGCCCGCGTACATCGCCATTGGCTCCTAGAACCCATAGGGCCCAATGATAACCAATGCGATGTTGCGCGGCGGTCTTTGACCGCCTACCGTGACAGCGCACAACGCCAGTGGAATTACCTCATTTCCATTGTCCCTCCTCACAGGTCAGGGAGCCGCCATTTCAGGACATGGCACCTAACTGCGTCACAGCAGACATTGGCACAGCAACTGATTGTCGGATTCGCATGTGCAGCTACATCGTATTCCCCCAGGTGGGGGATTTGGCCACAGTGAAAGCTGACTTTTATGTCTTGGGACATATCCCCAACATCATTGGTACCATTGATGGTACACATGTGGCATTTATCCCCTCCCCAGAGAAGTGAACAAGTGTTCAGGAATAAAAAAAGCTATCACTCTATGAATGTGGAGATGGTGTGTTTGGCTTACCAGTACATCACCCAGGTCAATGCCAAATATCCTGGCTCTGTGCATGACGCCTTTATCTTGAGGAATAACAGCATCCCATACGTGATGGGCCAACTCCAGAGGCACCGGGTGTGGTTAATAGGTGAGCCCAAGGTCCCCACACAGTATAAGTAGGTGTCTGGGTATGGGGTTGTCCCTAAGGATTAGTGTGTGTCTAACAGTTGTCCCTCGATATTTGCATATGACTCTGATTACCCCAACTTCTCATGGCTGCTGACCCCAGTGAGGAATGCAAGGACAAGGGCAGAGGAACATTACAATGAGGCACATGGGCGTACAAGGAGGATTATTGAAAGGACCTTCGGCCTCCTGAAGACCAGCATCCGGTGCCTCCATCTGACAGGTGGATCCCTGTACTACTCACCCAAGAAGGTGTGCCAGATCATTGTTGCATGTTGCATGTTGCACAACCAGGCCTTGAGACGACAGGTGCCTTTCCTGTAGGATAATGAGACTGGAGATGGTCTTGTGGCAGCACTGGAGCCTGTGGAAAGTGAGGAAGAGGAGGCAGAGGAAGAAGATGTTGACAACAGAAGCAACGTAATACAACAGTACTTCCTGTGACACACAGGTAAGACACTGTAACTTAACTTAACTTAACTTATCACTTATCTGTTGGACATTGTACATGACAGCCTGATTTTCCTATGTCTATGGCCACTTACTGTACCCTTTGCATTTCCATTTTCAGATCTCTGTGGCCCACTCTGGCTCCTGCTATGTGTACTGCTGCCCACCAAAGGTCATTTCAAGGTATATTTGACTGTACATTTCACTTGCAATACTTAGATTATGTTGAACTAATACATATTTGAATCATTTGACAGACTCCAGATTTGTATTTGTTCCAAGGGTGTTTATTGAAGTGCTAATAAGTAGAGGGGGAAGTGCAATGGTCTGGGGTGATGGTGGAAGAAGGTCCATAGTAGAGTCCAGTCTCTTGTTATCACAGGTGCATTGTCCAATGGGGCATAAGGAGGGGAGTAATGGCAGTTCAAGGTGGACAGGGTGACAGAGTGGGACAGAAGGATGACAATCAGGAGAGTCTTTTTTCCTGGTGGGGGTCTTGGCAATGTTCTCTGGCTTCTGCCTGGATTGCGAGGACTGTTTGCGGGTGGTTCTCCTTCTGCAGGGGATGTGGTGATGGTGGCCTGTTGTTCCTGTGGCGGGCCTCCTGTCCACTAGTGGAGGTAGAAGGGTGTTCTTCGGTTTGGCTAGTGTCAGGGGCCCGTTGGTGTGCCACTGCCTCCCTCATGGTGTTGGCTATGTCACCTAGCACCCCTGCAATGGTGACCGGGATGGTGTAGATGAGTTTGAGGTCCTCCCTGATCCCCAGGACCTGTCCCTCCTGCAGCTGCTGGGTCACCTGCAACTTGGCCAGTATCTGGCCCATCGTCTCCTGAGAATGGTGGTATGCTCCCAGGATGTTGGTGAGTGCCTCCTGGAGAGTGGGTTCGCTGGACCTGTCCTTCCCCTGTCGCACAGCAGTCCTCCCAGCTTCCCTGTTGTCCTGTGCCTCTGTCCCCGACCCATGTGCCCATTTCCACTGACCCCAGGTCACTGCTTGTCCTGGGTTTGTGGGGTTGCCTGGGGTCTCTGTAGTGGTGGACACACTGCTGATTGACGTGTCCTGGGTACAGTGGAATATGCCCCCTGGGTGGGTGCTGTGCTGGTGTTTCCTGAGGGGGAAGGCTCTGTGGTGGGTTGGGACTGTGGCAGGGGAACCGACTGTCCAGAGGTTCCTGATGGGCCAGGTTGGTCATCCTGATCCAGGCATGCAGAGCTGCGGTCGTCACTGTGGGCATCTTCTGGGGGGGGGGGCTGGATGTAGCTGGCACCTCCTCTCTGTTGACGTTGAGTAGGGGTCCTGTGGGGATGCAAATGCAGGGTTAGTGTATATGCGTGTGCCATCTTATGCATTGGTGTGTTTCCCTGTAAGGTTGTGATTTCCCTGTCAGCTTTGGCTTGTGTGCGTGGTGATTTTGTGGGCTGGGTGAGTCTCTCTACTGGGCATGCTGTGGTGATGGGTGTCCATGCAGGTCTGTGATGGGGGTCCATGCATTGGTGTTACATGCAGTGCTTGGTTTTGGGATGGGTGGGTTGTGACATTGGGGTATGTGCGAGGTGGAGGAATGATGGGGTGAGGGTAGGGAAAGGAGTTTGTAATGGCATGCAGGTAGGGTGGGGAGATAAAGTACTAAAGATTTGACTTACCAGAGTCCAGTCCTCCTGCTACTCCTGCGAGGCCCTCATGATGCATGATCCCCAAGACTTGCTCCTCCCATGTTGTTAGTTGTGGGGGAGGAGGTGGGGGTCCACCGCCAGTCCTCTGTACTGCTACCTGGCGTCTTGCAACCATAGAACGCACCTTCCCTGTAGGTCGTTCCACCTCTTCCTGATGTCATCCCTGGTTCTTGGGTGCTGTCCTACGACGTTGACTCTGTCCACGATCCTCCGCCATAGCTCCATCTACCTTGCAATGGATGTCTGCTGCACTTGTGATTCGAATAGCTGTGGCTCTACCCGGATGATTTCCTCCACCATGACCCTGAGCTCCTCCTCTGAAAACCTGGGGTGTCTTTGGGGTGCCAAGGATATGGTGTGAGTGATATGTGTGAGGATGTGTGGGGTGATGTGTGGGGTGATGTGTTGGGGTGTGTGGTGTCAGGTGCATGGATGGTGTATGGGTGATGATGTTATGTGGCTCAGATTGAGTGGGTGCTCATGGCTTGTGTCTCTCTCAGTTGGCAATCTTTTTTTTGTTGAAAGGGTTGTGGGTGTGTGTTTTATAGTGGTGTGAGTGTGTGGGTGTGGTGTGTGTATGTGTGTCAGGTGTGTGTATTTTGAATTGAATTGTCCAATGTGGTCTAGTTTTGTTAGTGTGTGTGTATTTTGAGCGCGGCGGTGTGTGCCGCCAATAGTTTACTGTGATTGAAAGACCGCTGCGGTGATTCATGGGTTGTGATACTGTGGTCATATTCCTGTTGGCGTAACAGTGTGGGTTTTGCTATTGCCATTTTATCACTGACCTTTGTTCTGGTGGACTTGTGTGGGTGTCTGTATAATGGGGGATTTCTCTGTGTGGGTCATAATACCTTTAGTGGATTACTGCCCAGTCACGGAATATTGGAGGACATCAGCACGGCGGTAGGCAGCATTTACTGCCAGAGTTGTAATGAGGGCCAATATCAGTATGTCAAGACAGCCCATACGTGGATGAAACAGTGTTGAGCAAAACAGTGCCCTTTCTGGTGGACACCGGAGCAACAAGGTCAATGCTGAGGGCATCGGACATACCAGATGCACCACTAATAGGAACACAAATAACAGCTGCGAGTATCACAGGACAACTGATGGATGAATACTTAACAAAGCCCCTGAAATTCACAGTTGGCCCCATCACAGCAAACCATCAATTTATCTCTGGCAGGCACTGCCCGGTTAACTTGATGGGAAGGGACCTCCTATGAAAATTACAGTGTACCAGCAGTTGCCCACCTGAAGGGTTATTTTTAGAAAGTAAGCAGAATGGGACAATGTTACAGGCATTTATTTGATGTGACCACCAAGAAAAGGTGCAGGCCTCCTACAAGAGCTACAAGACTCTGTCCCTAGTGAGGTCTGGGCACAGGGAGCAAATGCTGTGAAGAAGGTACTGGATTATCCCCCAGTACAGGTGACATTGCATCCTGGGCACCATTGCCACATGTACCACAATACAAAATATCTAAAGAGGGAGAGGAGGGCATAGTGCTAGTGATAGAGAAGCTCCTGAAACCGGGGATACTAAGGGAGATACGGAACAGCCCTTTTAATACACTGATTCGCCCAGTAAAAAAAAAGGCCACCAATTGGCCTTACTAGGCCCCAGTGTACAGATTTGTTCAAGACCTCTGGGAACTTCACAAGGCAGTGATACCATCATTCCTGGTGGTCCCAAATCCTACCACCATCTTGTCCAGCATCCCAATAACTGACACCCACTTCTCAGGCTTGGACCTCAGCAATGCGTTCTTTTCCGTGCCCCTCCATAGGGAGTCACAGTATCTCTTCTCCTTCCAATTCCAGGGAAAAAGACTAACTTCTGAGATAGTACCTCAATGTTTTTCAATGCCTTATGGACAGATTTAGCATCTCTGCACCTACCAGGAGGGTCCACCTTGGTACAATACATTGATGACCTGTTACTGGCCTTGTCGTCACGGACG
This sequence comes from Pleurodeles waltl, assembly GCF_031143425.1. Lineage (NCBI taxonomy): Eukaryota > Metazoa > Chordata > Amphibia > Caudata > Salamandridae > Pleurodeles > Pleurodeles waltl. The sequence continues at coordinate 895,735,122 of NC_090447.1, read as the reverse complement.
GCATGCATTCAAGATACGGTGGCCCCAATAGCGGTCATAACACAATACCCAAGACCCCACACTCAGAGGAAGGTGAAGGCTTTTCTTGGGGTGGCAGGCTATTGCAGACACTGGATCCAAATGTTTTCACTAATAGCACGCCCACTCCAGAACCTCATGCCAGACAAAGTACCATGGTCCATGGACTGTGAAGAAGCTTTCCAAATGCTGTAGAGAGCTATGTGCAGCACCAGAAATTGGCCTCTCAGATTACACTAAAGACTTCCACCTATTTTGTCATGAGAAAGGAGGCTGTTGCTTGGGAGTATTGGCAGAAAAACATGCTTCTTTCTACCACCCAGTGGCTTACTATTCTGCCAACCTAGACCCGTTGGCAGCAGCCCTTTCACCATGTCTGAAGGCGGTAGCAGCAGCTGATCTAGCAGTAGAACAATCAGAGAATGTTGCGCTGGCACATACACTGATACTGCACATCCCACATGCAGTTGACACATTATTGACTATCACTAAGACCCAACACCTTACAAATGCTCATCTCTCCCAATATGAACTAACATTGCTGGCACTACACATAATGATTAAAAGGTGTACCACGTTTAATCCCTCCTGCCTTCTACCAGCGGAGGATGACCATGATGACCCCTCTACAGACAGCTCCTTTCATGACTGCACTATGGCAGTCGATAGACACACGAAGGTGAGACCGGACATTAGAGGTTCCCCGTTCCCAGATGTGGAGTGAGATTTGTTTATTGATTGGCCATGCATCGGAGACCACACTGGGACGTTACAGGCCGCTTATGCTGTAGTAACGGCCAAACGTTTGTTAGAAGGTGGAAGAATACTGACAGTAAAAAGTGCTGAGGCAGCTGAATTAGTAGCAGTTACCAGAGCCTGCAAGGTGGCAGAAGGAAAGTCGGCAAATATCTGCACAGACAGCCAATATGCCTTTGGAATTACACACGACTTTGGCCAGTTGTGGGTGATGAGGGGATTCCTCACCTCAGCTGGTCAACATGTAGAGCATGCATGCTTGATTGCTGAACTGTTGCAAGTACTACTTTTGCCAAAAAGGACTGCTATTGTAAAATGTGCAGCTCACACCTCTGCCAGGGATTATATTTCCATGGGTAATGCATTTGTTGATAGGGAAGCAAAGAGGATAGCTTTAAGTGGGTGTGACTATAAAATGGTGCAGGTCACATCTGCCCCACTGGCTAAGGGAGAAAGCGCATACTTTGATCCTAAAAGTGTTCAACAACAGACTACGGAACAATAGTTAGAGGAATGGAAGAAGGGTGGTTGCATAGAGAATGATGAGGGAGTTTAGGTAGTCCCAAATGGTAAGTTATGTTTGCCATCCATGTTGCTCCCCTCTATGGCCCGCCTTTTTCATTGCCCCTCACATGTGGGGCAGGATGGACTGATCTGTCTGTTTTTTCAATGTTGGTTCAATACCAAGTTTTGGCAATAGGCCGAACATTTGTGTAAGCAGTGCACCATCTGTGCACAGTACAATCCAGGCAAGGGTACAACCACTGCCCAAGGCCACTTCACACCAATACATGGACCCTTTGAGAGTCTTCAAATGGACTTCTTTTAAATGGTCCCCACGCACAAGTTCAGATAAATCTTAGTAATAGTTTGCATGTTTAGCAAATGGACAGAAGGGTACCCCACCTAGAACTGTGATGTACAAACTGTTGCCAAACGCCTACTGAAGGGACTAATACCACTGTTTGGGGTCCCCTCTCTCCTGAGCTCTGACAATGGACCAGGATTCATCTCACATGTGATTCAGGGGCTCTGCAAGGGGCTAGGGATCACCCAGAACCTACACTGTGCTTACCACCCACCCGCAGCTGGAGCTGTTGAATAAAAGAACAGGGTACTAAAGAACAAGATAGGGAAAATATGTGCAGCGACTAAACTATCATGGATTGATGCACTGACACTGGCATTGCTTGCTATGAGAAGCACCCCAGACAGGGTGAGGTGAGCAAACTAAGCCCCCACAAGGTGGTTTTCGGACGACCCATGCATGTACCAGGCCACATGTCTGTGGCACCACTATCAGTGACAGATAACCTCCTGTTACAATATTGCATAAAAATAACAGAGACATTACATTATCTCCACTGCCAGGTACTGCAGGCCATACCGGAATAAGAGACACCACCAGAACATGGACTTCAACCTGGATACTGGGTGTGGGTCAAGGACCACACTAGACTCCACTGTCTCCAACAACGGTGTAAGGGCTGTCCCATATCCTACTGACAACAGCTACAGCAGTAAAGTGTGAGGATATAACATCCTGGACCCACAGCTCTCACACCATGAAGGCTGCAGGACCAACAGATCTTCAACAGCCACCTGCAGTGCTGGCAAAGACCACATTACCACCACAGAGATACAACCCCCAATGGACCAACCAGACAAGTCAACACTGACAGGACTGCTCATGCTACATAGTCTACAGGAGCAAGGGGTGCAAGCGGGTCCTGCTGTAACTCTTCATACGACTGCTCGTGCTGCACGCCTCAGAGATACAGGGTGCAAGCAGGTCTTGTCTGCATATATCTACAAAGTACCCTGGTGAGTGTCAAGTGCTAGTTAACCTCTGATGCGGCACTGTGAGGTACCAAAGAGGGAACAAGAGAATTAACAAAAGAATAAGAACTTTGAGAAAAATAAATAATATCAACAAAAGGACCTCACTCAAGACTTCGGACATCGACTTGGGAACAGCTACAGACTGTGATATCATCTTATCGACAATAAGAACCATGCCTAGAAAGAAGAAAGAAGAAAGGCAGTGACCTGCAGTATTGACTGCCATATGTACCCCAGTTCCAGGTATAATATTGACAATAGTAACAACAGTATATGTAAATGAAAGATATGTACCGTTTTTCGGTGAGACTAACTGTTAGACCTGACAGCCTTAGGGTGGTCACCCCTAACTTTTTGCCTGCCTCCCTCCACTTTTTTAACACTGTTTTTGCTGGTTTTTAGACTCTGCGCACTTTACCACTGCTAACCAGTGCTAAAGTGCATATGCTCTCTCCCTTTAAACATGGTAACATTGGATCAGACCCGATTGGACTATTTACTTATAAGTCCCTAGTAGAGTGCACTATATGTGCCCAGGGCCCGTAGATTAAATGCTATAATGGGCCTGCAGCACTGATTGTGCCACCCACTTCAGTAGCCCCTTAACCTTGTCTCAAGCCTGCCATTGTAAGGCCTGTGTGTGCAGTTTCACTGCGAATTCGACTTGGCATTTAGAAGTACTTGCCAAGCCTAAACCCCACCTTTTTCTACATATAAGACACCCCTAAGGTATGCCCTAGGTAACCCATATGGCAGGGTGCTGTGTAGGCAAAAGGCAGGACATGTACCTATGTAGTTTACATGTCCTGGTTGTGTAAAACTCCTAAATTCGTTTTTACACTGCTGTGAGTCCTGCTCCCTTCATAGGCTAACATTGGGGCTACCCTCATACATTGGTAGCTGCTGATCTGGAAGGAGTAGGAAGGTCATTTTTAGTATGGCCAGAATGGTGATATAAAATCCTGCTGACTGGCGAAGTTGGATTTAATATTACTATTTTAGAAACGCCACTTCTAGAAAGTGAGCATTTCTCTGCACTTAAATCTTTCTGTGCCTTACAATCCACATCTGGCTGGGTTTAGTTGACAGCTCCTTGTGCATTCACTCAGACACACCCCAAACAGGCTTGATGGCCTTGATGACCATTCACCAGCAATGGAGGATGGGGTGATGCTGAACCCTGTTCCCATCTCTATTGCTCTTATTTCCTCCAGGTGGCGGGCACTTTTAAGGAAATAACTTGCCTGTATCGCTATCTGCAAATTGAGACGCTAAGGCCCCTCGAACGTCTTCAGGCCAAATGGAAGGCCAACCTATGCATCCCAATTCCTGAAAGGACATGGGAGATCATTGTAGAAAGAATTCCTAAGGTTTACAGAAATGCAAAATTCAAACCTGTTAGATTCTATATATGAAACTGAGCATATTTGCCCCCAGAAAAAAATCAATAGACACTTTAACACAATGGCCTGCCCCAGATTTAGGACCTTGGGTGCCCCCTTTTTGCACATGCTATGGTCATGCCCAGCCCTGACCCCATATTGGGCTGAGGTCACTACACTACTGACAGTGGTCACGGAGAAAACAGTTCCCACAATGTAAGCCAACTGCCTTCTACATTGCTTTCCTCATACTTCCAAAAACAAGGTGACTAGTAAGGTTAGGGTTAACACTTGCTAAGAGAGAAATAACTAGAAAATGGAAAGATCTCAGAGGGCCTGGCTTACTCCCCTGGAGACGAGAGCTGGAGAGGTGGGTGGAATGTAGAGAGGCATGCATGGGGGTGGGCCAAATGGAGGTAGCACAGGCTTAGGAGATGCTAACTGCCTGCTTTAAAGATCCAGACTGTTAATTAGGGGGTTTTGTACTGGTTCAACTTTTTCCTCAGTCAGCCCCAGGCACGTATGATATTGCCCAGTGAGTGAATGGTCTTCTTGTTCACTGGGATTAGAAATGATGTGTACAGGCAGGCCCCATCTACATTACCTGACACACCCTTTAACTCTGCTGACTATTTTAGCTGTTATGTCACCAACTTAACAGGGAAGGTCCTAGGAGCGGGGGTGGGGAGGGAAGGGTGGTCTGCAGTACATGCACTTGACTCATGGTTTAGGTTGAGTTTCATACAATGCTAATTACTGGTAAATGTGACTGTCTTCTTTTTATCAACAATAGAAGATCATTTAATGGTACTGTACTTTGTTGCGGTTCTTTATTTTTAAACTTTTAATAAAATCTGTTTGTAAAAAAAAAAAAGAATGAAATGTTTTCCTTTTCTTTTCTGACTTCGTATGTGTTAGCGCGTCTGACCTTAATAAGTAAACTTACAAGAGGACGTGAATAGGTTGATGAACCTTTTGACTTGTTTAAGATGTTCTCGCCATAGCTCCAATACATGAACAATAATCAATAATCAATACACAGTAATCAATATCATTAGTCAAAATCAATAATCAATGTAGTCAGTAAACATCATGCACCATGACCTTTCAGCCATGAATAACCACACCTTTAGTATAAATTTAGTACTTTTATTTCCCTTATATCAACAATGCTAAGGTCATCTAGATTAATCTCAAAATCAAATGAAACACATATAAAAACAATACTAGTTGACCAAAGCAGCGGAAGAAACACAATCTAATCAAAGCTTGAATCACAACACATTCTGAGGCAACGGTACAAATCAAAAGCAGAGTCAGTTGCAACAAAGTAATCACAAACATAAAATTCAGCAACATAACTTGTCAATCATTAGTCTCTGTATTTGTCTGTTAAATCTGAATGTTTCCAATTAACATCAGATTAGCATCAGCATGTTGGGCTTCATGCAAAACTATTTAGAACACAAATTTAGAAAAACATCTAGCTATGAAATCTATCATACAGCGCAGTTGGCAGTATCTACCTATCCACCCTATGGGTCAGCAAGCAGAATCGGTCTTCTTCCTCAGGTCATCGGTCAGCAAAGCATCAGGCTCTCGGTCAGAGAGTATGAGCCCAATGACAGAATCTCAAATCTTTTCTTCTCCCAAAGTCACTTTAAATCTCTGGTCTCATTATCTGTCTTATTTTCTCCTGTCACATTGTTATATCAAAGTCACCTAAACTGTCCCCTAATTCCCTATTGGTCAGTTAATCGTACGTTTATACACAACCCAATAATAATTATATACCAAATCTATGAACTCTAATATTTTGCTCTTCACATGAAGTTGATTGGTCCACTTTACAATGTCCTCATCATCTGGCTTGTCAGGTAACAAATCTGTTGCATCTTCATCTCCGGTCAGTGTCTTCATTGTTTGCGTCCCACACACATTACATACAAGTCGTTACATTACTGGATACATCATCTCCTGTCCATCGGTTCCCACAGAAAGCTTCGGTTAACCACTTTTAATAAGACAATGAACTTTTCACAGTTTAGTTCACTCTGTCAGCTTTTTGTTAAACCCTAAGAAATACAGCTTCTCCATAAGGCTGGGCAAAACTAGGCCAAGACACTCGCTAAGTTAAGGCCTATAATTAATAAGCTAAAGCATATTTCATAACCCTAAATATGATATATTACTACTTTAATCTAATATATTTTCAATATTTCATAAGTATTAATCATTAATTAGTACACTTCGTGAACACTGGTGGCCATTCTTCGAGGTCACATTTTCCAAACGTGTGCATTATTTTCTACGTTATTTCATTTTCTACATAATTACATTATTTAAAATACATAAACACTCATTAATAATTTCTTATTAAGACACCTTCTTCAGCACATACGTGCTGCACTGTGCAGCACACATACCAATGTGGGAAAAGTTTTAAAGTGTGTCTAAGCATAGTATTTTGTACTGGAAGAGTACCCTTTGTGTACAAAATCAATGCTAGACTCCAACAGACACCCTTGCACTACTGCACAAAGGTGTGTGCGTGGCGCAGGGCAGCTAAAATCAGCTTAGGCACTAGGGAGAAGGGAGGAGAGGTCCATATCTCTGTAGATATGGCGCTCTATTGCTCCATTCCTGTCATGTAGCACAGTGCAGCTTTTTACGCTGCTGAACTGCGCTGCGTGGTCATTTGGTAAATCTTGACTTAAATGTTTTATTTGTATCACTGTTATTATCAACTTGTGTATTTTCACTGACCATTAATTTGATGGTTCTTTACCAAGCATCTTTGATAACATGTGGTGGATGAAACATCCTAAAATGCTTGACTGTTCTTCAAATTTAACTTTAGAATATATTCATTCGCTTTTGTTTCAATGTTTTGGGCAGCTGCGACCGTTTTAACTAGTGTGTTGAGCAACAAAGAGAAGCCTTCCACTTGTTTCAGACTTCACACAAAAGAAATACATTTATTTCAACGATTAAAACTGTACACAATTTACTCTGAGTACAGTGGTGATGCTATGTTACAAGCAACGGCGGAGAAAATGACATTACAACTGCTTTTCACATGATTATAGGTCCTCTTTATCAGGCTCGTCGTGTCTGTTTTTTTCCCTATCGCAAATCGATATGTGTCTTACAGAAGGCAGTTATTTCTCATTTAATACTGTTTATTATTTGCATTCAGCAAGTTCCAAATCCTGTTAGTAAAACAATAAAATATCAAGTTTCCATGTACTAGTGGCAACAGCATATTGCAAATATAAATCTGTGTCGCTCTTATGATTGTTATATGTATTTCATGATTAAACCTCCTAAGCAAGTCGGAAAAAAACAATGCAGCGCCATATCAAAAGGAAGGTTTTATGTCCTAGATGAGCGGTCCACAAGTATTGGCAATAATAAGGTAAGTTGTTTTAAAACGCTCTGCAAGTGCCACCCACGAGGCTAAGCAAACAAGAGACTTAGAATAGCTCTAATACTTATTATAAAAGAGGTTAGAAAAATATGATAAAAGTCAAAAAGATAAAAGACAAACGTCTGCTATTGGAACAAATCAACAGTTTTGCCTTGTTCATAAAATAAATCATCCTGATCAAAATGTACAGACAGCAGATTCTTGTTCTCAGTGTAAGTGTTTAATTTGTTCTTAAAGCATAGTTCAAGGAGGTGTTGAGCAAGATTAGGTGCTACAAGTGATTTTCATCTGATCAAAAGTGGCTTTTTGCAATTAGACAAGCACTTGTTATCCAACTGCAATTCTCAGAGCAAAGGCATTGCAATCCTTCAAACTCTATAAAGATTTATTTATATATATTTTGAGTCATTCAAAGTTTTGCAAACCATGAATAACTTTAAGTAACTGTATAAATTTAGGCCCATATTTATTATTTTTTAGTGCCGCATTTGCGCCGCTTTTTGACACAAAAACGGCGCAAACTTACAAAATACAATTATATTTTGCAAGTTTGCACCGTGTCTGCATCACAAAAATGACGCAAATGCGGCGCTAAAAAAGTATAAATATGGGCCTAAATTTATACAGTTACCTAAAGTTATTCATGGTTTATCTCCCTAAAAAAAAGTGTTTTTTTTTATTACTGTAAAATCAAACAGAAAAGCTCCATGCACATTGTGATGGTCTGAATACTCATTGCAAATCGAAACTCTTGAGTGGAGGGAATATGGATAGTATAACCCTTTATTTTGACTTGCTTAACAGTGGCCATATTATATAAAGTGGTCCGGGAGCCCAACAGGCATGTGCACCCACTTTGCGCACCCCTGGGGCACTTTGGTATTACAGAAAGGGCACCAGATGCTCATGCGACCCTTTCCGTAATTCAGATGGTGCTGGTGCACATATAGCACCTGAGCTATTACCAGAGGGTGTTCTCTCATTTGCATGGGGGTGTGGACCTCAGCAGATGAGGGAATCTATTTGCTTCTGTGTCTGTGCGGTTTTAAAGACATGGACTCAGAGGCAAATAAGTTGTCAGGAGGTACCCTAACAGTGTGCCACATAGATGACAGAGCACTGTCAGTGCGCCCCCTGATGACAGCCCTCTGGAGGTGAAAATTGGGGTTCTATGGGCCACTCAGACATCCCTTTGCAGGCGAGTGCAGTTAATCACTGCACCCACAGGCAAGGTGATCGCTAATCTCCTTTAAAAGTGCAAGCAAGTTGCTGCCTGCACAGTGAAAAACAGAGCGGCTGCTCTAAAGTTGCTTTGTTTTCCACTTCAATGCATCCCCCCCTCAGGGTAGCCCGAGTCTGCAGCTGCCGTCAGGGAACCACATACAATGCACTTTCTCTGTTTGCACCCACTGCACCTGTGTTAAGAGCACCCTCGGTGTAATAAGACCTCAGTTATCTGTGGCCCTGATCTGTCACAGACCCATGATCTTTTACATGAGAGCAGCACTCGCTTTCCTTGAAAAATCAAAGCAATTTTCACAGCAAAAGAAATTAATTTTAAAGTTGTCCCCCCTTTCTGACAATACCTTAACTTGTACTGCAAGAAGGAGCAAAGCAGAATATATACCAGAAATGTGTCTTGTGTAGGATTGATAGGCTTGGGAGTTGAGGAGGCCTCAATTCTCCTAACCCACAGAATAACTGCAATCCATAATGAAGAAAGAAGGAGTGTCCAATACATGTCACTTAGGGGTCTGCTTCCACTTGTCCAATTATGCTATTGCTGTATGTGAGTAGTGCCTGGCAGAACGATACACATAATGGTTTCATGCGGTCTCAGTTGAATCTGTTCCACAGTGTTGTCATGACGTCGCTGAAACAAGACAAAGGTAGGCAATTATTTAACTTCAGGACATCCTTTTCTGAGACTGGATATTAAATAATGTGCTGAAATTAAGATTGTGATCACAGAATCTGCACCCAAAGTGTCCTTTTGGAAGCTCAGTGAGAAACTCTAAAAAATGTATAACAAAATATAACATACATAAAAGAGGACTGCTGATCTTCAGTGCATGAAGAGCAAAATACAGAAAAGAGTAATGGATGAATTCTAGAATGGAATAAATTGAAAACTCAATAAGGCAAAAATGTGGCTTTGAAGAATTGTGTGATCTGTCAATCTAGAGGATTGTCACAGATATAGGAGTTACCTGATGAGGCTTAGGCAGGCAGTATTCACCCTTCAGAAGTCCTATCTAACCAAGGGAAATCATAAAAGATGAGTCTTGGGATGATGCATGTTAGACCTGGCATCCTTGGCGTAGTCTCCCCTGCCTTTTTTGCCTCTGCTTCTTATGTTTTGACTGTGTGCTGGACTTTGTTTTTGCTGTTTTGGGTACTCTGGGCACTTTACTACTGCTGATCAGTGCTGAAGTGCAAGTGCTCTCTATGTGAAATTCTATGTGTAACTGGGTTTTCCATAGGCCCTAGGTAACCCCATGGGCAGAGTGCAGTGTATGTTAAAGGTGGGACATGTGCTGATGTGTTTGACATGTCCTCACTGTGAAATACTGCCAGATTTGTTTTTCACTGTTGCAAGACCTATCTCTTTCATAGGTTAACAGAGGGCTGAATTTAAATATATTTTAAGTTCAGTTTCCCTTTGGGAGCAGATAGAGATATGGAGCTTGGGGTCTCTTAACTCACAATTTAAAAATACATCTTTTGGTAAAGTTGATTTTTAGATTGTCAGATTGAAAATGCCACATTTAGAAAGTGGGCATTTACTTGCTTAAACCATTATGGGGGTCATTACAACCCTGGCGGTCATCCAGGGGCATTACGTTTTCCCACCACATTGGTCCCAGTGGTTTCCCGCCACATTGGTCCCGGCGGTTTAAATCCCCTAGGGCAGTGCTGCCCATTGGATTACGAGTCCCCCTCCCGCCAGCCTTTTCATGGCGGTTAGAACTGCCATGAAAAGGCTGGCGGAAAGGGGGGTTGTGTGTCCCCTGGGGGCCACTGCCACGGCCCCATGGAGCTTTTCACTGTCTGCTATGCAGACAGTGAAATGCACAACGGGTGCAACTGCACCCTTCACACAGCCGCAACACTGCCTGCACCATTTGGAGCCGGCTCCCGTGTTGTGGCCGAGATCCCCGCTGTAACCAGGTTTCTCATAATAGACCCTGCGGAAGTACGGCCACATTGGCGGCCGCCCGGCGGTTCAACCTTGGTGGGCGGCGGTTGCCGCCCACCAAGGTTGTAATGAGGGCCTATGTGACTCTGCCTATTTGTGGATTCCTTGTCTGGGTCACACTGACAATTGGGCTATTTGTGCATCTCCACTAGACGGTGAGACAAAGGGACCTTAGGTGTAGCCTACACATCATAATGGGCCATCTGGGCTAGAGTGGGTGAAGGAGTGGTCACTTACACCTGAAAGGGTTGTGCCTGCCCTCTAACAATGCAACTTTCCTTTGAAGTTTCCCTACTTCAAAGGCAGAAAGGTGTATAAGTAGTGGACCTAAAACCCCAGATTTTCACATTACATCTGTTGGAAAGTGGGTTATTGCTAAGGGCAGGTAAGTACCTACACTTAGCAATAGGCCATTAAGCTCCACTTAGGTCCAGTTAGGTCTCAGTAAATTAAACCTAGCTCAACCCTTGGTAGCTTGGCAACGAGCGACAAGGCTTAACTTAGGAGACATATGTGGAAAGCATTTAAAAAATCACAAAACAGTAAATAAGTAAAACATAAAACACAATAAAAGTCAAACACCAATTTATAAAGATAGATTATATTTGTATCTTTAAAATGACACCAAAACAAATAAAATCGGACAAGGGGGAGCTGGAGATATTCATTTTTAAAGCATTAATGCTTTCTAGTGCATAGAAACAAAAAGCGCCAATCTGGTCATCTGGTCGCACCTTGACCGGGGCAAAGTCAAAGTTTAAGGCAGACCGCGATGGAGCCCAGCTCGGCTACAGCCCGCAGGAGGCCTCGGTCAAAAGCTTACCTTAGGACTTAGTCGTTTTTCTGGAGATTTTCTTCAGCGGGACCAAGCCACCAGTCCAATCCGACCTCCTGTAACTCTTCCTCGGATACACATAGCGGGAGCCCTCGGTGGAGATTTTTACCTTTGGACTTAGTCATTTTTTCGAGGTGAAAATCCTTTGAGAGGAGCAAACCTGAATCTTGATCTGACGCCCTTGAAGCCCTCTTTGGATACACTGCCTGGGAGGTCCCAGTCAACTTCCTAAGTTTGGACTTAGTCACTTTTTCAGAGATTTTCTTTACCGGGACGAACCTGCAAGTCAGTCTGGGTCGTGGTTGAGGTAAGCCAGCTAGAGTTGCCGTGGCGGGTCTGTCCCTTTATGGAGCTTTTTTTAAAGAAGTTCTCCAAACTTCTCCAAACTTCTGGGTCTTCTTCCAGATGTTCCTTTAAGGTTCTTTTGAGGTCCTCAGCTCACCCCAAGGTTCCAGAAGCTCTGAGATGCTCCTTGGGGGTGCAGACTACAACTCCCAGAATGCTCCTGGTATAAACTCCTTTTTGGCCACTGGGCAGTGGTCAGCTGGTTGGTTTCTCCAAGCGTTGGTGCAGGGAACTCTGGTTAGCTAGTTTTCACCTGTAGCGAACAGGGAGTCCCTCCTTGAACAAGCTGAAGACAGGCAAAGTCCTTCTTGCGGTGAAGCCTAAGTGTGCAGCTGGTGCAGTCCTCCAGAGTGCAGTGTCCAGGTGCAGGTCAGGGGTCCAGCAGGGCAGTTCTTCTTCCTCTGTAGTTCTTCCTTATTGAAATCTGATAGGGATCTGAGATGTGGGTGCAGGTCTGCCAGTTTTATCCTTGCTCCTGGTTGAAAAACAGGGGGGTCCTGGTTCTCCAATCAGGGGCTGGGTCCCTCCCTGGGTCCCTCCCCTTGTGATGACCACTTCCTAGGAAGTGTGGCATAAACCAATGCTAGGGAGCAACATTCTGCAAAAATCCATCATGGCTGAAAGTGATTTTTGGAGGTTACATTTGGCTGAGACCACCCACTGGTGTGGCTAAAAATCCTAAACACACCCCTCTCCTGACCTCTCCTAATCTAATCAAGGGGGCATCTAATTGTCTGGGTTTGCAGGATGTGAGGGTGTTGCTGGGTTGCTCCAAATGTCCTTACCTGCCTTCGAAGACCAGTTTGGTAGCCCTCCCTCCCTTCCTGCTTCCCTATCTGCTGAGGGGGGATCTCTTCCCCCAGGCACATCTCTTTGTGTTGAGCCTGGCCACTTCACACCTCAACCAGGCAGCCTGGCCAGGTTGCATGAGGCTGGCCAATCAGAGCAAAGCAGGAAAAACACTGCAGGGCTAAAGTTGGCAACTTTTCAGGCAAAGTTTAAAACTCCTTACCTGAACAAGTTTTATCAAATCCAACAACTGGAAGCTGTGGGATTTATTATAACAATTAATCTGATACCAAACTTGTGGTATATGTTACGTAAGGGGACTTTTAAAATTAAAATAAAGTCTCCCCATTCTAACCTATGAAGGTCATTCACTACAATGAGGGGGAAACTAATTTGGCTGTTTTACCTCACCAGGGCTTATACAACTAGTTTTATAAGGTCCCTGCCTATAGTTGCATGGCACCCAGCCCTAGGGGCACATAGGGCACACCTTAGGGGTGACTTATATGTAAAAATAAGGTAGTTTAAGAGTCTGGAACTACTTTTAATTCCAAAGTCGAATTTGCATGTAACTTTAATTTAAAAGCAGCCAGCAAGCAGGCCTGCCTTTAAAATGACACTGGGCACCTCAGCAGTGCACCTATGGGAGCACCATCTATGCTGGGGTCCCTAAACCTACATGCACTACCATATAATAGGGATGTATAGGTAGGTTTACTTAGCCAATCATAATTAGCCTAATTTGCATACTGATTTTACACAGATCACAGGCCCTGAGACTGGTTAGCAGTACCCAGACTACCATTAGAGTCAGGAAAACACCAGCAAAAAAGTGAAAAATGGGGGCAAAAAGTCAGGGGGCCTCTGCAATCAGCCCTGTTTTCTCACATCTTCCCAGAACCAAGAAGAACCTTTGCCAAGGAGAAGAGCTGAAGAGCTGGAGGAGGAGTACTGCCCCTTTGCCTGTGAAGGTGCTTTGCTGGGTTGGCCTACAGTTGCTGCTAGACTTTGTAGTATATTCCTGCTTCTGAAGTATCTCCAAAGGCTTGGATGGAACTTGCCTCCTGTTTTGAAGTCTCAGGGCCATCAAAGTCTTCCTCTGCAAGCACCTGGACTCTGTGCTGAGACTCCTGCCCTTCCAAGTGGTGCCCTATCCAGTCCCCGGCCCATTGAAAGATGAAGCTGGTAGAAAAAGGAGTGAAATCCATGCACAGGAAGCTGTGCAGAGAAAATGTTGGTGCACCACCTGCAACGCAGCGGGAAAACAATGCAATCCCTTACAGCACAGTTTTTCCATCACTGTGCGGCCCAATTTCACACACATCGTCGCTGGGCATCATCGTGAACCTGCGCGGTGCCCTATCTGGAAATCGATGCATCGCTCGCTTGTGGGACAGAAAAACTATGCTTCGCCCACCCGACCAGAGAAGAAACAACTCACGGCCTCACTTGCGAGTAAGGATTCAACACATCTTTGACTTTTCCAAAGCACACTCACATGCGTGGCTTTATTTTTGATGCAAGCCAGATACTTTGTGTCACAACAACGTTTACTACGGAGTAAGACTCTTTTTGTTTTCAAAATTCACATCTTGTCTTATGTGTGTTGGATTTTTGTTGTCTTGGCCTTGTTTGATCTAAATAAATAGTGGCTAGTTTTCTAAACTGTTGTGGTGTCCGTTGTTTAGTGTTTTCATTGTGTTACTGTGTGTTTTTGTACAAATACTTTACACCTTGCCTTTGAGATAAGCCTCACTGCCTGTGCCAAGCTACCAAAGGTGTGAGCATGGGTTATCTTAAGTGCGTATCTCCATTGCCCTGACTAGAGTGAGGGTCCCTGCTTGGACAGAGGGCATACTGACTGCCAAACAGAGACCCGATTTTTAACAAAGCAAGATTGCTGTCACAGCTTAGAGCCCCCACATGGTTTGTATCTTCATATTATCCTCCTGTAGCATGAAAGCGCAGGCCTGTGATAGGCTCTCAACCTCCTTGGGAGGAGAGGCATAAAACTCAGTCAAAGACAAGCATCCTGGAAGAGACTTAGGCCAGGTCCTTCTTTGTGAGGCTGTCAATGGAAATATGCAGACCATGACAGGGATTCCACCCACCCAAATACTCCAAAACCAAACTACACAGCTTGGCGATCCTCTGGCTCTCACACAGGAGAAAAACTCACATTGCAACGCTAACATTAGAGCTGAGATGTGCCAGATAAATGCAAGGTTCCTGGTGTGCATTTGTACATAGTGTATTTGAGAGTGCCAGAGTATTCGGATCACACAGTAGAGGTGGGTTTAGGTTCTTCCACTCCCACAAAATGTGTTCTATTCTGCACTAGATACAAGGTCATAGAATGTGAAACGGTCCATTCATGTCACCGTCTGATTCCTGGCAGGCATACATTCATTCTAAGGGCACCCTCAAGGGGTGGGAAATATATGTTTCAAAGTGTAGTTTGTGTAGAAAATGTTGGAACGCCCACAAAGATTACTATTAATGGGTTTTCAAAACTCTGAGTTTCTGTAAATGGTCAGAAGGTTACTCCCAAAAAAAGCTGGAATATATCCTCGTTAAGGGAGGGAAGGGGAATGAATTACCCTTAGAATTGGTGTGTGAGTAGGAGAAGGGCTCTCTCCGAGGAAAACAAATATTTTCCAGTTGGAAATGCAAAAATGTAATTTGCACAGATCCTGTTACTGGCATGCCGAGTCCCCTGCACAGCAGGAATAAGAGACTGCATACTGTATGGCATTCTCAGATTACCCCTATAAACCTGCTCCTTGTGCAGCTTTCCTGGCATACTTGAAGGAGTGTTTGTGAATAAACAATGTTACAAAGCTATGTTTAGATGAAGGTGGAGGTCTCCACCTGTATTATTACAACTTTTTTCATTGATTGGACCCATGGACTGTGAGGTGCTGTATTATCTGGATATTATTTCTGCCTCTCAATTTGCACAGCTATGTTCCATAATCTATGCTGGTAAATAAAATCTTAAAGAGATCACATTTTTATAATGGCTGCAATGTGATTATTTCTACCCATTAAGCAACATCAATCATAGGCACTACTTTTAAACTATTTCCAACACAGCTGTTTTAAGGACTGTGGGATGCAACACTGACAGCACTGAGAATTCAACAAGCCAGAGAGATGGTCTACGCAGTAACCAAACATGGTTCCTTTACCCACAATGGAGCTCACATAACCATATCAGCTAACTTCTCACATTACACTAAAATAAGACAAAAGAAAATCTGAGCTCTCAGCTTCACAAATGGGACATTTGCTTTGCCATCTGGATACAACAACAATGCTCATCATTTAGTGGGGGCAGGTCAAGAGAATGTTTTGACCCAGTAGACCTTAAAAACGTTCTCCAAGTACACATCACAAAAGGAATCCTCTACGCAGACGAAAGAGCAAGATATTCATAACCAAAAGGGTACAACACACCAAGAAGGACAGCATACTCTCTAAATAGAGAATAAGGATGAAATCTTGCCTTCAAGAACCAGAGACAAACTGTAGATCTGCTCTTAAAGGTAATACTGGTTTCACTTAGATGAACTACTCTAAACACTGCTCTCCTAGCCGAAAACTAACCAATTCCCCCTACGACGAATAGATCTCATATTAAATTGCCTAGCCTGAATCCTGGCCCGTTCTTTATCTTTCACCCCTTTTTTCCCTTGATGTTTCAAGTTGGTTCACCCAGAGATTTCGGCTGCTAAATTCAGCCAATATTATTGGGTGAAGCGTCAAGGGAAAATGAGGACATGCCATAAGAAAAAGAGCTTAAATAACTGATTCCAATGGTAAATCAAATTGGCGTCAAATGTAATGGGGATCTATAAATAAATTGTAATGTTGTCAATTCCTAAAGTTTTTGTTTACACCTAATACCCATCTTTCAACTGATCACTTCACAGCTCTCTTTTTTCAAGGCTCTACCATTCTGTCAGATGTGTTTTCTTCCCTACTAAATGTCTTTTGCTTGCGAAAATCACTTACACTATCAATAGAACCTCCTTAAGCCTAGACAATTTTTTCAATAATTCTAAATTGATATACAACAGATTAAGCTGCATCATTCATAGTGTCATAATCATTAACCAAAACACCCAGTGTGGTCCAATATTCATCAGCCTGCACATTGAGTGATGCTGCAATAAATGTGATCAAAACGCAACTTAATTGATGTTGTTAGTGTAGCACTTGGTTTGACTGAAGTGATGGGCTGTTTTATGAAGGGATTAAGGAAGTGCAATGTCTTTGCGGCTCTGTCTTGTTGCCATTTTCATACCTGTGCAAGGATGGACCATTGCTGTCAGTGATGTCTTGTACTTGAGTTTCTAGTTGAAGCAGGGGTATTAATATGTTGTTCGACAAATTCATTGAAGTCTTTTTAAAGGGTTAGATATTGCATGTGAAGATGGCAATGTGAGAGAAGAGTGAGAATTAGGTTGCAGATGGAGAAGACTTTATAATAGTCCCCGGTTTATTGTTTTGGATTGCCCTACAGGTGTTGCTTGGTTGCTGA
The DNA here is from genome assembly GCF_031143425.1 of Pleurodeles waltl. Taxonomy (NCBI): domain Eukaryota; kingdom Metazoa; phylum Chordata; class Amphibia; order Caudata; family Salamandridae; genus Pleurodeles; species Pleurodeles waltl. The sequence goes on along the minus strand of NC_090447.1, from coordinate 895,717,980 downwards.
TCAGGGTGTTTTGAGACAGTCGGTCCAGACCATGGGGGTCAGAGATTTCAATTTGATGGCTGTTGGTGAGGAGAAGGAAATGTTGAGGATTTGTTTTTTTAAGTCTTTTGGTTAGTTGACATGCAGTACCACAATGAGTGTATTATTGAGTTTAATGGAGGAGATTCCTTGATTTTCCATGCCATGCTTGAGCTGTTCATGAGGTCGATGTCAATGGGGATTGTGGTTGTGGCAGAATTATTTGCATAGAGTGGGAAGTAGCATTTGAGGTGTTCCATGAAATTCAGTTTAATTTGCTTTCCAACAGTGCAGGACCAAGAGGTCTGATTAATAAGAGTGAGTCCTCATTGCTTCTAATGTGTGCGATCATCATGCATCATGCTAAATTCTGCATGCTGGAGGAAATGGGGCCATCTAGAATGTGAGAGTATGTGGGAGTGGGACATGTTTCTGTGAAGAAGAAAGTATTCAGATTGTGTTAGGTGATTAGGCCTGGAAATATGGATCGGATCGTAGGCTACTGCACAGTGACAATTAATTATCAAGTGCATGTTTGGTGATTTTACTGTGTGTAATGGCTAGTGGGATGTTGTTAAGCATGTAACTATGGGGCATATTTAAACTTTATTTGCGCCATTTTGCTAAAACATTGCAAGTTTAACTTCATATTTATATTTTGACCCTAGACCCGTCTAGCATCAAAATATTGGTGTTAGCGTAATTGTTTGGATGTGTGAACCCACCTTGAGTCAATGAGATGCAGAGTAGGAGTTCCCACCCAAAAAATGACACTAAGTCATTAATGTCATAATTATCCCTCTGGGCAAAAATGATGCACGGGTGGGAGGTGGTCCCAAATAATGACACTTTTCTTGTTTAAAGTCAATATTTATGCAGGGTCAGACCAGGCGTTAAGGTACCTGTGGACCCATTTCAATGGCCAAACACCATGGAATGGGACCACAGGTGCCCACCCCAAGCTCCAAGAATACCCTCACCCACACCAGAGGGACACCAAAGGATGGGGGACCCCATCCCAGGTGAGTAAGGTAAGTATTTATTTAAAACATTTTATTGGGGGCCCTTACATGGGACTGGGTTTAATGGCCATGCCCAGGGAACATTGGTCCCCTGTACTGTCCGTTGGGGTGGTGGCCATGACTCCTGTCTATACTAAGGCAGGAGTCATTTTTGGGTGGTTGTGCATCAGGAAATGACGCTAGGCTGCTTTCCAGCATTATTTTTGCCGCTAACCAGCCTAACATAATTTTCTGTCTTACAACCTCCTTTTACCATCCCACCACCCCCACCCGACTAGCTTCTTTTTTTTATGCTAGCCTAAGCTTAGTGTTGGCTTGTGCCATTCCTTAAATATGACACACATCTGGCGCTGTAGAAGGGCGTAAGCCGATGCTAAACGTTTTGATGCAAAACTGCGTTAGCGCAGTTTTGCGTCAAAAAGTATAAATCTGGGCATTTGTGTTTTGATGATATGATGTGTGTGCTTGTGTGGTCTAGCTTTGGGTATGCTTGTGGGCATGAAGAGTGAGGGTTTGCTGCTTTCGGGAGTTTCAGTGCAGTAGGGCTTATGACCAAGGCCCTTCCTGGATGTGGTTGGCCCCAACCCATAATGTCTTTTTCTGTGTCTTTCTATACAAGAGACAATCTTGTCTCTGTATGCCAACAGCTGTAGGATGCAAAGATACCGTGACACCCTAATGAGCCCACTGACTTAGATAAGGAGGAAACATAGTATCCTTAGAAAAATGAAAGTGTCATTTGGCCATGCACTTATACTAACATGTTCTGTTCAGCAGTGTTTAGTTCATGCCGTACCTTGCTGGCTTTAGGTTCCCACAACTGCATGAACATAATAATGTTTTTGTCATAGATGACTCCAGCATGGCTAGCAACTAAAGTGAAGTATACTCCACCAGGGCAAACAAAACCTTTTTTTTTACTTTTTCAACTCTCATTGAACCTGTAGACATCCACATTTCCTAATAAATGAGGATAGATTATCTCTGTGCAGAAAAAATCCTCTAAGATGCAATCAGGATTTCTTCCTTTCTTTAAAACGATTGGCCTGATTTAGTTCTTGGCAGAGGGGAATACTCAGTCACAAACGTGACAGATATTACAATCCCATTATATCCTATAGGGATAGTAATACAGCAGATGGGATATCTGTCATGTTTGTGACAGAGCATTCCACCCTCCTAGATCTAAATCAGGCCCTATGTTTGTGTCAACAGAACAAAACATCCAATCTGGAGGTTATTCGTCTATGCAGGAAAATCAGAGCTTTGAAACAATGAGAAGTTAAATTTGAAAATGTTATATATGTACAAATATCATTTGAATCAGCATTTCCGTCACTCATAGTCTAAGCTGCATTGCTACATATGAACACTCAAGTATGAGATGTAGTGCTAATTTCATGGCAATACGTGTAGGGTCACCTCACAAAAAAAGTCAAGCCACCTCGATAAATAAATATAGTAATAACACCAAGTATAGGTATAGTGCTGAATACTTAACAATGATTCACTGGCTTTGAATGATAGACGGAACAGCTTTCCCCAAATCAGGATGATTTTTTACCCTCTAACTCTGTTGAAATGAGAAATGTACAGCATTTTGTAGAGGAAGGTAAACTTTTTTCTCATCAGTTTTCCTGTTTTGGATCAGATCTCCAGTATATTAGACATATTTTCTCATTGATGGAGTTCTTGTGCTATTAAACATCATCAATGGCACTTGAGGCAGTGTTAGAAATGGGGTCTCTGGTTGACAGTCAGGTTACCCCCTGTTCAAGCAAGGACCCTCACTCTAGTTAGGATAAAAGAGAATCACCCTCAGCTAACCCCTGCTTACCCCCTTGGTAGCTTGGCAGAGCAGTAGGCTTAACCTCAGAGTGCTGGGCGTAAAGTATTTGTACCAACACACACAGTAACTTAATGAAAACACTACAAAATGACACAACACCAGTTTAGAAAAATAGGAAATATTTATCTAGACAAAACAAGACCAAAACGACAAAAATCCAACATACACAAGTCAAGTTATGATTTTTCAAAGGTTTAAAATAAAAAGAGTCTTTAGGTAGTTGTAACACCACACTAGCGCTGCTAGCGTGTAAATGTACCTGGTTTGCGGCAAAAATAACCCCGCACGGGCGGTGTGCGTCGAAACTAACCCTGCACGGGTATATGCGTCGAAAACAGCTCGGCACGGCGAGGCGCGTCGAAAAAGCCAGCCACGCGACGGTCCGAAAGTCCCACGGCGCAGGTTGCGATCTCTCAGCCTTCGTCAGCGATGCTGCGCGTCGTTTCTCCTGCTCCGGGCGTCGATTCTCCGGTCGCGTTTCCTGCGGCGTCGTTTCTCAGCTGCGGAGCCGGCGTCGCGTCGTTTTCTCAGCCGCGATCGGATTCGCGTCGATCTTTTCTCCGCACGGCGCTCGGTGCGTGTATTTTTGTCCTTAGGCTGCCAGCCTCTCCTTTCAGGGTCCCAGGAACTGGAAGGGCACCACAGAGCAGAGTAGGGGTCTCTCCAGAGACTCCAGGTGCTGGCAGGAAGAAATCTTTGCTATCCCTGAGACTTCAACAACAGGAGGCAAGCTCTACATCAAGCCCTTGGAGATTTCTTCTTCAAGATGGAAGGCACACAAAGTCCAGTCTTTGCCCTCTTACTCTGGCAGAAGCAGCACTGCAAGAAAGCTCCACAAAGCACAGTCACAGGCAGGGCAGCACGTTTTCCTCAGCTATCAGCTCTTCTCCAGGCAGAGGTTCCTCTTGATTCCAGAAGTGTTTCTAAAGTTTGTAAGTTTGGGTGCCCTTCTTATACCCATTTTAGTCTTTGAAGTCACCTTTCTTCAAAGGGGACTCACACCTTCTTGTGAAATCCTGCCTTGCCCAGGCAAGGCCTCAGACACACACCAGGGGGCTGGAGACAGCATTGTCAGAGGCAGGCACAGTCCTTTCAGATGAGAGTGACCACTCCACCCCTCCCTCCTAGCAGAGATGGCTAATCAGGAAATGCAGATCACACCCCAGCTCCCTTTGTGTCACTGTCTGGTGTGAGGTGAAAAACAACCCAACTGTCAAACTGACCCAGACAGGGAATCCACAAACCAGGCAGAGTCACAGAATGGTTTAAGCAAGAAAATGCTCACTTTCTAAAAGTGGCATTTCCAACCGCACAATCTCAAAATCAACTTTACTAAAAGATGTATTTTTAAATTGTGAGTTCAGGGATCCCAAACTCCACATGTCCATCTACTCTCTAGGGGAATCTACACTTTAATCATATTTAAAGGTAGCCCCCATATTATCCTATGAGAGAGAGACAGACCTTGCAACAGTGAAAACGAAATTGGCAGTATTTCACTGTCAGGACATATAAACCACATTACTATATGTCCTACCTTATCCATACACTGCACCCTGCCCTTGGGGCTACCTAGGGCCTACCTTAGGGGTGCCTTACATGTAAGGAAAGGGAAGGTTTAGGCCTGGCAAGTGGGTACACTTGCCAAGTCGAATTTACAGTGTAAAAATACACATACAGACACTGCAGGGGCAGGTCTGAGACATGATTACAGAGCTACTTATGTGGGTGGCACAACCAGTGCTGCAGGCCCACTAGTAGCATTTGATTTACAGGCCCTGGCACCTCTAGTGCACCTTACTAGGGACTTACTAGTAATTCAAATATGCCAATCATGGATGAACCACTTACATACAATTTAAACAGGAGAGCATGTGCACTTTAGCACTGGTTAGCAGGGGTAAAGTGCTCAGAGTTGAAAAGCCAACAGCAACATGTCAGAAAAAAATAGGAGGCAGGAGGCGAAAAAGACTGGGGATGACCCTGCATAAGCAAAAGTCCAACACGACCCCCTACCAGCCTAAAGCCAGGGGAGAACAATCAATACCTTGATGTACTTCCCTGATTGGGGCGATAGAACAGGGACCCAGGCCCACAACAGCAGGGGCATGTTCCAGTTCTACGCCTTCCTGACTCCAGTTGGATCCCTCTGTCCATACTCTCAGGGCCCACTAAGCTAACCCATGGGGAACCCTTCTCCACATCTACAGACACCATCTGTGCAACACCTAACTTTACTTTGCTCACAGATGTATTGCAATGGGCAGATAGTACCACCAGGGCCAACACAGTGGTGTTGCCCACTCCACCCCCGGGGTGTGACTCTCGTCCTCCCCCCCCCAGGGGCAACTCTGTCCACCAGGACAGCAAGCCACAGTGGCCCCAGACAACTGTCAGGGATGAGAGCCCGACCTCAGGCCTCTCTAACCACTGTGACTGTGGAGAGTGGGGGGAGGTAGCCCCAGGTGCCTGGCACCCTTTGACCACTCTCTCTTCCACCAGGTCAGGGATGACAACCTGACCCTGGTCCTCCCCTCTGGGGCTCTGTAACCTCCCTGCAGAAGCGGCACCCCCAGAGTCAAAAACTGTCAGGGTGCTTGTAGAAGCAGTCCTGCACAATTCTTCCACCAGTGCAGGGATGTTAACCTGCAACTGATCCTCCAACCTGGGGTCTGTACCTTCAGGTTGGACCAGGGCCAGGGGTGAGGCTTCCCTCCCCCTGCCCTCTCTTCTGGGGTCCTGAACCACCCAACTAGGAGTGGCCCCCCCAGAAGACAACATGGTAGGGGCACTGTTAGCAGTAGCCCCTTCCTCCAGGTCAGGGGGGACACCCTTAACCTGGCCTCCCAATCCAGGGTCTGTACCCACAGACTGGATCACTGCCTGGCAAACCAGGACTTCCTGGGGGGCATACCTACCCCCTACCAGGTCAGAGTTTACCCTCTGAACCTGGTCATCCAACCCAGGGTCACCACCCTGCGGTTGAACCACTGCCTGGCACACCAGGACTTCCTTGGGAGCACATTTACCCCCCATCAGGTCAGAGTTTACCCCCTGAACCTGATCATTCAACCCAGAGTCACCACCCTGCGGTTGAACCATTGCCTGGCACACCAGGACTTCCTGGGGGGCACACTTACCCCCCTCAAGGGACACACTGTCCCGAAGGGCCACACAAGAGTCTGGCTGGCGCAGGTCTCCTGACCTCTGCCCATCTGACAGAGTCTGGATTCCCCCCAACCCAGAAATGGTCTCACCAAGGTCATTCATGGGGGGCTCTGCTCTCAGAGCTGACCCCTGACCCTCCAGGTTCTCCACTGGGGTCCGCAACCCCCTCTCAACCCTCTGTCTGGACTTCTGCACCCCCTCACTAGGAGTGGTACTGCCAGACACCAGAACTGGTGGGACGCTGGCTACAGCCGCCCCCCCAAGTTCTCCTGACACTGTGGGGTCTCCCTCAACAGATGGCCCTATGGTACAGGCTAGGCTCCCCTCCTGGTGTTCCCGCAGGGAACCCTCCAGGACCTGGGACCGGATCTCGGGCACCTTGGGCCTCAACCCATCCCCATTCCCTCTCCTCTGAGATTGGACATGGGGTCCCTCACCCATCCCACTACACTGGGACCTACCTGGGACACTACAATCCTTCCCTACCTCACCTGGTTGGGAACTACCTAGACCACTCCTCTCAGGAGCACCCCCAAATGCCTCTTCAGACTCTCTGGTACTCACCCAGAAGTCTGCCTCCATTGTAAGCTCCCTGGGGTCAGAGAACTCACACTCCACCTGGTGTTGGCATAGCTCTGGGAAATAAGGACTAGACATATGCTCTCCAGCAATTACATCACTCAGCCCCTCACATGAATTAACCAAAGTACCCTTCACCCAACCATCCAGTGACTCTGCTTTGAAAAAGCACCCCACATCACCCTCCTGAGACTGGTGAGACAGTACCTGACTGTCCCTGACACTCAACCCACACTCTTCTGGGATGTTTTCACACTCCATAACCAGGACTTCTACCTGGGGGGAACCCCTCTCCCTGTCACTCTCACTTAGAGTCAGTAGAGTGTCCCTCCCACCAGTAGGAATATGACTCCCCATGCCAGTTCCCCAATCCACCTCAGGGACCCTGTGCATCACTGGAGCTACCTCATACCCCTGAACCTCCTGGCGTGTGTTAACTCCCTCCTTCAAGTAGGGCACCACCTCTCTGGGCATGTGCACTTCTGCAGCATCACTGGATATACAATTGTTGCTGCCACCATTCCAGCTGGACTCAGCCCTCATGACTTCCAGCTCTTTCAATTTAAGCTCGTAAGCATAAATAATTTTTTTAATCTCTAAGTTCCTCCTCCTTTCTTCCAACTCCCAATTGAGCTTTTTCAGCTCCCATTGGTACTCCCTCTCTGCCTGTCTGTCCTGTAACTCTTCAGGAGTCAGACCCTTGGGTGACAACCTGCCACCCCTCCTGGGGACCCTCCCCCCAGGCGTAACAGGTTCCTCCACTACACCACTGTGTATCCTCTGCACTTCCCCACCCATATTCTCCTCCTCTGTGTGCCCTCCAGCCTTCTTGATTGTCACCCAAGCCCTCTGTGCCTGTTGCAGCTCCCCCTCCCTGGTGGAGCTCTCAGTGGGACAGTCAAGATCTTTGAGGAACTGTTTCAATTGAGCAACTGAGTACTCCTTCAGTTTCTCCATTTCAAACACAGCTCCAGCTGTTGCATCTCCAGATTGAGACATGATGGTCACAAGTGCAAAGTTCCAAAAGGCAGAAAAAAATAATTTCCCAATGAAGTAAAAAGAATCAGTCAAGGGATCAGCAAAATCATGGAAGTAGAATAAAAAGAGTCCTTAAGAGAAAAATCAAAAGATCACCAAACAAGTAGTATGTGGTCACGTAGTGGTCTGAGATCAAAACAGTAGTGTACACTTAATTACTGTATGTCAAGTACAAATACAAGTCCAAATCCCACCGCTGCCACCAATGTTAGAAATGGGGTCTCTGGTTGACAGTCAGGTTACCCCCTGTTCAAGCAAGGACCCTCACTCTAGTTAGGATAAAAGAGAATCACCCTCAGCTAACCCCTGCTTACCCCCTTGGTAGCTTGGCAGAGCAGTAGGCTTAACCTCAGAGTGCTGGGCGTAAAGTATTTGTACCAACACACACAGTAACTTAATGAAAACACTACAAAATTACACAACACCAGTTTAGAAAAATAGGAAATATTTATCTAGACAAAACAAGACCAAAACGACAAAAATCCAACATACACAAGTCAAGTTATGATTTTTCAAAGGTTTAAAATAAAAAGAGTCTTTAGGTAGTTGTAACACCACACTAGCGCTGCTAGCGTGTAAATGTACCTGGTTTGCGGCAAAAATAACCCCGCACGGGCGGTGTGCGTCGAAACTAACCCTGCACGGGTATATGCGTCGAAAACAGCTCGGCACGGCGAGGCGCGTCGAAAAAGCCAGCCACGCGACGGTCCGAAAGTCCCACGGCGCAGGTTGCGATCTCTCAGCCTTCGTCAGCGATGCTGCGCGTCGTTTCTCCTGCTCCGGGCGTCGATTCTCCGGTCGCGTTTCCTGCGGCGTCGTTTCTCAGCTGCGGAGCCGGCGTCGCGTCGTTTTCTCAGCCGCGATCGGATTCGCGTCGATCTTTTCTCCGCACGGCGCTCGGTGTGTGTATTTTTGTCCTTAGGCTGCCAGCCTCTCCTTTCAGGGTCCCAGGAACTGGAAGGGCACCACAGAGCAGAGTAGGGGTCTCTCCAGAGACTCCAGGTGCTGGCAGGAAGAAATCTTTGCTATCCCTGAGACTTCAACAACAGGAGGCAAGCTCTACATCAAGCCCTTGGAGATTTCTTCTTCAAGATGGAAGGCACACAAAGTCCAGTCTTTGCCCTCTTACTCTGGCAGAAGCAGCACTGCAAGAAAGCTCCACAAAGCACAGTCACAGGCAGGGCAGCACGTTTTCCTCAGCTATCAGCTCTTCTCCAGGCAGAGGTTCCTCTTGATTCCAGAAGTGTTTCTAAAGTTTGTAAGTTTGGGTGCCCTTCTTATACCCATTTTAGTCTTTGAAGTCACCTTTCTTCAAAGGGGACTCACACCTTCTTGTGAAATCCTGCCTTGCCCAGGCAAGGCCTCAGACACACACCAGGGGGCTGGAGACAGCATTGTCAGAGGCAGGCACAGTCCTTTCAGATGAGAGTGACCACTCCACCCCTCCCTCCTAGCAGAGATGGCTAATCAGGAAATGCAGATCACACCCCAGCTCCCTTTGTGTCACTGTCTGGTGTGAGGTGAAAAACAACCCAACTGTCAAACTGACCCAGACAGGGAATCCACAAACCAGGCAGAGTCACAGAATGGTTTAAGCAAGAAAATGCTCACTTTCTAAAAGTGGCATTTCCAACCGCACAATCTCAAAATCAACTTTACTAAAAGATGTATTTTTAAATTGTGAGTTCAGGGATCCCAAACTCCACATGTCCATCTACTCTCTAGGGGAATCTACACTTTAATCATATTTAAAGGTAGCCCCCATATTATCCTATGAGAGAGAGACAGACCTTGCAACAGTGAAAACGAAATTGGCAGTATTTCACTGTCAGGACATATAAACCACATTACTATATGTCCTACCTTATCCATACACTGCACCCTGCCCTTGGGGCTACCTAGGGCCTACCTTAGGGGTGCCTTACATGTAAGGAAAGGGAAGGTTTAGGCCTGGCAAGTGGGTACACTTGCCAAGTCGAATTTACAGTGTAAAAATACACATACAGACACTGCAGGGGCAGGTCTGAGACATGATTACAGAGCTACTTATGTGGGTGGCACAACCAGTGCTGCAGGCCCACTAGTAGCATTTGATTTACAGGCCCTGGCACCTCTAGTGCACCTTACTAGGGACTTACTAGTAATTCAAATATGCCAATCATGGATGAACCACTTACATACAATTTAAACAGGAGAGCATGTGCACTTTAGCACTGGTTAGCAGGGGTAAAGTGCTCAGAGTTGAAAAGCCAACAGCAACATGTCAGAAAAAAAATAGGAGGCAGGAGGCGAAAAAGACTGGGGATGACCCTGCATAAGCAAAAGTCCAACAGGCAGGATAACACACATTTTTCTCTGGAGGAATGTGCTGAACTTCAGTCGTATTTTGCAGTTTATAGAGTTTTCAAGTCAAACAAATTAGGATTGTTCACGTAAAGCACAGTAAACCTTATGATTCCAGTTTACAAGGTAAGCTCCATATTCCATGTCTCTCCTCCACTTGAGGTATATGCTGAACGTGTATGATGAATCAGAACAATTTTGTGTAACAATGGAACTTAACCAGAGACAAATCAACTAAGTGACTTTTCGGTCTGAGCATTTACACCTTTAAGCTTGAGGAACCAGTCCTTGCAGTCCTGTGGCTATACTTTTTTACAATAATGTATTTATTTTTATTATTTTGCCACAGGACTTCAACAAAAAAGGAGATAAAATAAGTTTAAAAAATCATACCACCTTAAAACTTTAGCCCTCATTTCTTCTTCTCCTGTCCCAGAAGTAGAAAGAAAGAGGCTGATTCATATTTTAAGATGTGCCCTGCTAGGGCGCTGGGCTGATGCCTCGCCTCACGTCTCCCACCCAGTGTAGAACCGCACTAGTGACCCTCAACATGTCTGCATGCCAAAACTGCAGCACATTCACTTTCGTTTGGTATTCATGCTATCCTTTTAAAAAATAGGGAGTAAAATGTGTTGGCTGTACATACAATGCTGGATAGAGGTATGTCTGTGTTTTTTTTAAGATTATGCTTCGCCCTCAGACCTTGAGTATAAAAGATATTAATTCCACCATTATTTTTGCATTTGCTTGCAATTAAATGTGCAATATACACATTTTGAGAAGCGTAGATGAAAATGCAATGCCTGGATATGTTGTTCTATCTTTTTGTTTGTATTTGTATTAATGTGTGCGTCACAGAACAGGCAAGCAATCATGGATTTTATTATCCAATGTAAACTCTTATTTAGCATCCAATAAGGTTCTATGAAAACCAAATTCAGAGAAGGATATATCTCTCATACTCAGTAAAATGAATTCAAGACTATTTTTAGTTGAGGCCTGCAAAGTTTGTCTGTTCAGTAAAAACAGATAATCATTGTGAGGGGCATAACGTTTTCCAGTAGCAGGTTTATTGGTTTTCTTCAACTCCATGGTCGCTACAAAGGGACATAATCAGTATATTTCAGCCTACAACAATATGCTATGACAGTGGTTCCCAACCTGTGTTCTGGGGTTACCACTGGAGGTCCGTGAAGCCTCCTCAGGGGATCCAGGACAGTTTAGAAAACGAACTAATATAAACAGATTAATAAAGTGCATATAAATAAAGTGGCTAAATGGTCAATTGAAATTTTTGAAATGTACTGTAAATATCAAGGAATTTGAAATTGGAGTCTAAAACTTAAATTAGAATACTCAAATTGAGTTGTGGGAGCAGTGCAGGTACATCAAACAGAATATAGCATGAACAACTTGTGGCTTCAATTGAATTTAGAAAAGCTCCAACCTTCCTATTCAATTTACAATTTTTTTATTTTTTATTTTGTTTGCAAACTAAATAATGTGTTATCATTTCTTTATGTATTTGATGGAATGCTTGTTTCTCTGTTTCTTATGTATTATTTTGTGGTTCAATCATATTTTCTTACATCTGTATTTTTCTTAGAGCGCATCATTTTACTGAACACATTTGCTTCACATTAGATTACTCACTGTGTTTGCCAAAAGCATATTGGCCTTGAAATGGAAAAGAAACAATTCAGCCGTGGCTGTTGTTTTTAGCAATGCTTTTTAACCTTCAGCAGAGATGATAGCAGGGATTCCAAACAAAAAAGCTATTTTACATGTAATGAAAAGCATTCAGAATGGCAAAATAGCACATTTTATATATTCAGACCAGAAAATATTGATATGACCACAAATAAAAAATAAACAAGCATTTGCAATGCAATGGGTTTCACGTTTGATTGAGTTAGAGCTATTAGCATTGTAAACTGCTAACTAGACTTTTCTTGCCACATAAACTGATAATTAAAAGTAAAACAGATTCACATAAGTGAGCCAACGGCTGCCATGAGTGTGAAGCAGACACAAAAGGAAACAGAAGTTCACTCACAGTCAAACGTATCAGCAAAAGTTCAATTATTCTTGTAACTGGCAAAAGTGCAATTATCCATGTAACAGGGTCAATGTCATGCAAAACGCATGCTACTGCCCAGCGAGATCGCACTGTCTATGAAATAAAAAGAAAACGTAGTACAGAAACCATACAGAAAACATGGAGTCTCATATGTTTTCAGTAGTTGGCTGGTGTGCTCGAGGAGGGCTAAAAAACAGAAAAGGCATGAAGTATGCATGCCTTTCACTAATGAAATCAAGTGAATTTTAAAAGGCAACCCCACGAACCAACCAAACTGATGGGCGTGACATGGCCGTGGTTAACAGCCCACAGAGAGATTACAACAGGGACCGAGCGCTTTGCACGCTCCACCCTAAAAAGGACCCAAAGCACTGCCACTGGCAGGTTAGACAGTTATGCTAGAAGTCGACCAAACTGTGGCCCTCATTAAAACCCTGGCGGTAGGCGGAACACTGGCTATAACACTGCCAACATGATGGCGGTGTTCCGCCAGTGTATTATTATAGGAAGGTAGCTTCTTTCTAGCCTTGTTACCCCCACTTTTGGCCTGTTTGTGAGTATATGTCAGGGTGTTTTTACTGTCTCACTGGGATCCTGCTAGCCATGTCCCAGTGCTTATAGTGAAAACCCTGTGTTGTCAGTATGTTTGATATGTGTCACTGGGATCCTGCTAGCCAGACTCCAGAACTCATAAGTTTGTGGCCTGTACGTGTTCCCTTTGTGGTGCCTAACTGTATCACTGAGGCTCTGCTAACCAGAACCTCAGTGTTTATGCTCTCTCTGCTTTTAAAATTGTCACTGCAGGCTAGTGACTAATTTTACCAATTCTGATTGAAACACTAGAACACCCCGTATAATTCCCTAGTATATGGTACCTAGGTACCCAGGGTATTGGGGTTCCAGGAGATCCCTATAGGCTGCAGCATTTATTTTGCCACCCATAGGGAGCTCAGACAATTCTTACAGAGGACTGCCACTGCAGCCTGAGTAAAATAACGTCCACCTTATTTCACAGCCATTTTACACTGCAATTAAGTAACTTATAAGTCACCTATATGTCTAACCTTCACTTAGTGAAGGTTAGGTGCAATGCTACTTAGTGTGAGGGCACCCTGGCACTAGCCAAGGTACCCCCACATTGTTCAGGGCAATTTCCCCAGACTTTGTGAGTGCGGGGACACCATTACATATGTGCACTACATATAGGTCAATACCTATATGTAGCATCACCATGGTAACTCCGAACATGGCCATGTAACATGTCTAGGATCATGGAATTGTCACCCCAATACCATTTTAGTATTTGGGGGACAAGTCCATGCATCCCTGGGTCTCCAGCATAGAGGCCGGGTACTACCAAACTAACTTTCCGGGGTTTTCTCTGCAGCTACCGCTGCTGCCAACCCTCAGACATGTTTCTGCCACCCTGGGTCCTGGGCAGCCCAGTCCTAGGAAGTCAGAACAAAGGATTTCCTCTGAGAGAGGGTGTTACGCCCTTTCCCTTTGGATATAGGTGTGAAGGGCCTGAGAGGAGTAGCCTCTCCTGGCCTCTGGAAATGCTTTGAAGGGCACAGATGGTGCCCTCCTTGCATCAGCCAGTCTACATCGGTTCAGGGATCCCCCCAGCCCTGCTCTGGCACCAAACTGGACAAAGGAAAGGGGAGTGAACACTCCCTTGACCAGCGCCTCCCAGGGGAGGTGCCCAGAGCTCCTCCAGTGTGTCCCAGACCTCTGCCATCTTGGATGCAGAGGTGTGAGGGCACAATGGACACCTCTGAGTGGCCAGTGTCAGCAGTTGATGTTAGAGACCCCTCCTAATAGGTGGTTACCTTTTTCTGTAGCCAATCCTCCTCTGAGGGCTATTTAGTGTCTCTCCTGTGGGTATCTCACCAGATAACAAATGCAAGAGCTCACCAGAGTTCCTCTGCACTTCCCTCTTCACTTCTGACAAGGATCAACAGCTGACTGCTACAGGATGCCTCCAAACCGCAACAAAGTAGCAAGAAGACTACCAGCAACATTGTAGCACCTCACCCTGCCGGCTTTCTCAACTGTTTCCTGGTGGTGCATGCTCTGAGGGCTGTCTCCTTCACCCTGCACTGGAAGCCAAGAAGAAATCTCGCGTGGGTCGACCGAATCTTCCCCCTGCCAACGCAGGCACCAAACTTCTGCATCACCGGTCCTCTAGGTCCCCTCTCATCCCTGGAACACAGGAGCTGGGTCCAAGTGTCCCCAACAGTCCTATGGCCCTTCTGGCCAAATTTGGTGGAGGTAAATCCTTGCCTCCCCACGCCAGACAGTAATCCTGTGTACTGCATGAATTGCAGCTGCTCTGGCTTCTGTGCACTTTTGCAAGACTTCCTTTGTGCATAGCCTAGCCCAGGTCCCCAACACTCCGTCCTGCATTGCCCAACTCGCTGTGTTGGACTCCGACTTCGTGGGACCCTCTTTTGTTGCGCTGAGTCGACCGTCATGCTCAGATCTTCTGAATGCCTGTTCAGGTGCTTCTGCGTGGGCTATCCGTGTTGCTGAGTGCCCCCTTTGTCTCCTCCTCCAAGGGGCGACCTCCTGGTCCTTCCTGGGCCCTGGCAGCACCCAAAATACTCAACTGCGACTCTTGCAGCTAGCAAGGCTTGTTTGCGGTCTTTCCATGTGGAAACAACTTTGCATCCTCCAGCACGCAGTGGGACATCTTGTGACCTTCATCCGGGGTTTAGTGGGCTCCTGCCCCCCCCGGGCACTTGCGTGACTTTGCAGTCAGTTGTTGTCCTTGCAGAATCCCCTATCTCGACTTTATTGTCTTTCTGGGGTTGTAGGGTAACTTTACTCCTACTTTTCAGGGTCTTGGGTTGGGGTATCCTGGACACCCTTAGTGTTTTCTTACACTCCCAGCGACCCTCTACACACTACACTAGGCCTGGGGTTCGCATTCCACTTTTGGAGTATATGATTTGTGTTGCCCCCTAGGCCTGGTTTTCCCTATTGCATTCTATTGTGTTCTACACTGTTTGCACTACCTTTCTAACTGTTACTTACCTGATTTTGGTTTGTGTGTGCATATTTTGTGTATATTACTTACGTCCTAAGGGAGTATATCCTCTGAGATACTTTTGGCATATTGTCACTAAAATAAAGTACCTTTATTTTTAGTAACTCTGTGTATTGTGTTTTCTTATGAAATAGTGCTAAGTGATATGAGTGGTATAGTAGGAGCTTTGAATGTCTCCTAGTTCAGCCTAAGCTGCTCTGCTATAGCTACCTCTAATAAGGGATAACTGGACCTGGCACAAGATGTAAGTACCACAAGGTACCCACTAAAAGCCAGGCCAGCCTCCTACAATTATGGCCGTGGCGCATTCGCCATGGTCATACTGTCGGTCCCTCCACTATACCACCAAGCTTCAGCCGGGTGGTCATAATCCCCAGGGCAGCGCTGCAAGCAGCGCTCCCCTGGGGATTATGAGTCCCCAACCGCCAGCCTGCCAATGGCAGTAAACACCGTCATAGAAAGGCTGGCGGTAGGGGGGACTCTGGGTGTCCCTCGGGGCCCCTGCGCTGCCCATGCACTTGACATGGGCAGTGAAGGGGCGCCCAGGCACAGCCCCATTGTGCATTTCACTGTCCGAATTACAGGCATTGAAATGCGCGACGGGTGTTGCTGCATCCGCTGCACATCAACATTGTCGCCAGCTCTATTATGAGCTGGCTTCAATGTTGATGTGACTTTTCTGCTGGGCCATCGGACGGAACTGCTGTTTCCGTCCACTAGCCCAGCGGAAATGTCATAATAGGGGGCCAACCATGACGCCAGCACTGGCGGTATATTGGTTTCCGCGTCTTTGGCGGAAGTCGTAATGAGGGCCTATATATTCCACCACAAATATCCGTTGACATCAAACAAGCTGCTGTCAATATTGAGGAGCTGCTGCCACCAAAAATAGTAATCTAAAAAGTATGACAGAAAGAGATATCATGTAATACTGAGTTTCCTCCATAAAGACCAAAGCACATAGACATGTTTGGGATACTCCAGGTTCACATTAGTTTCTTGGAATCTGCTTTAGGGGTTGTCTCTCATGTAAAAAATGTAAAATGTTGCTTTTTTAAAGTACATTAAGATATAATGAGTTTAGCTATCAGTGGAAAGGCGCTGTATGCCTCCAGTGGGTTTGATAAGGTAGAACCCTGCAACTCTGCAATGACTTCAGAACAGCATGATATTTCTTGGCAGTTGTGCCCTGAAGGTAATTTTAATTAAACCGTCACGTGGATGGTCAATGGAAATCAAACATGGAGTTTGGGTCTACAGCAGATGATCTGGATACATACAATCTGTGCCATTGCCGGTCTTTATTCTCTCCCATCCAATATAAAAAGAGAACATTAATTTTAAATAGTAATATAATTTCTGCTCTGAAATTAGAAAGCTTGTGAAATGCCTCCATAAGCAAAACTATTTTCACATAAGCATAATAAAAGCTGGATTATATATATATATATATATAACCACTTTTCTAGCTGAGAGGGCTCAGTCCGCTTCCTATTTGTCTAGACAAGTGGGTGTTATGCAATCTACGAACACACTACAGTGTGATATTACTATCTTTGCATTAGTGGGAGATGAATACCTTTGTAAAGGTTGATGCCATACTTTCCACCTTGATAAATTTCATGGCAGCTTGGTGCTGTCTTCTAATTCAGGATCTATAAGTCCATTGGGAAACCATCTTTTTGATCTCAGTGACAGGTCTGTAGGATATGAAGTATGTTTCCGAGGTTCAGAAATATACACGTGCTTAGTTCTGTGCTACTGCTTCCTAAAACTAGGATTGTCTTGCACGCTGGTGAGCAATGCTAGTACAAATGCTTTGATATTTTCCTTTTCGTAATCACCTTTTAGTGCACACTTTGCTCCAGGAATGTTAGCGTTTGGCACCTCTTTTTTTGGATGGATTAAAGTCTCCTCTTCAACATTCCAGGTCACAATCACTGTCTGATCCACTGCAGAATCTGATCCCGAAGGGCACATTCACTATTTGTACAGTACAGCAATGTTAGGAAAGTTTAGAGAAATAAAAATATTTCTCCTTTTTAACACTGCCTCGAGGTGTTATTTTTTATGCTTCAAAGCCTTGTCTAGCACTGTTAGTAAATAAGGCCTTACGTCAAAACACATGGGTGGTTGCATGGGAATACTTATGCACCACCAGTAGAATGTAGCCCTGACGCAAAGTAGGAAAACGCGACATTTTTTATAATTTTCAATTGATAAACGTTCTACACTGGAAAGTAAATAATTGATCGAAACTTTACTCCGGTTTGCATCTTTTTTTTGTGATTGCACCAGAGAACATCCTTAGTAAATCTGCTCCCACATGTTTTCACTGAATAGTATAGTTCCCTGTTTTAAATATTTATTGAAGTATTGAACAATGTTGCAGTCAGTGCAATCATAGATATACATTTGGGACGTAAAAAGAAACTATGCCTTCTCAAATACCTTAAAGTGCAAGGCACACATCTTGCATCAGAATGCCAAACTCGTCAGCACACCATTGCCAATTAGAGAACATTTTTAGACATGTTGACACTTTATTTTAAATATGTTCGCTGAAATTTCTGCTAAAGCTTTTTTTATGCTCTTGCTGTATTAGAAACTCTATTATTCCTGAGGCTACTCCACAACTTCAGTGGCTTTCGCAGAGCAGCATTGAAGAGCGTGTTATTGCTATGCATTATTGGATACATGACTAAAGGGGTTATTGAGAATTTCCTTTCGAATTCTGACTCCTGAGGCTTCTAAGAAGTTAAACATCAAAGACACTGTGTGCTGTTCTTCTGTTTCTTCTGCTGATGTTCAGTTTCTAACTCGTGCCGAAATGAAAAACAACCAGATATGTCTCCTGTCATTAAAAATTCAGAGAATCAAAGATTAGATTATTGTAGTTCGAACGTAAAGGATTTTGCATGGTGTACTGGCAATTCCTCAAGGCCTCAGCGGCTATTGTCTGCAGCAGGCACTAAATTGAATTAGATATTAGTGTTATCATGAACAGTCAAGAGGGGCACAACAGTTTTAATGTACTATAGGAAAAGCTTTGCATATGGCTGTGATAAGAAACTCGCTGAGCAAAACAAATTATGAAGCAGTTTTAAAACAGCTTTCTAATTACAATACAATTTAGATAGCTAAGAACCTCACAGTATGAAGATGATTCCTCGCGGGCCCTTAATGAGAAAGGCCGACCCACAGGAAGTTTTGTACACTAAAACAATGTAAAAGTGGAGCGGTGTTGAAATACCAATGCGTTATGTAGAGGACGGAGTCAAGATATTGTGAAATGAATGTGATATCTTCGACCTTGCAGAAAAAGCCTTCATTCCGACAGAATACTTAATGAAAACCTTCAATGTATTTGAGTGTTTATCCCAACGATGCTTGCTGCACTGTATGCTGTCTGCACACATCTTTGTGGAAAA
Source organism: Pleurodeles waltl (assembly GCF_031143425.1). Classification (NCBI taxonomy): domain Eukaryota; kingdom Metazoa; phylum Chordata; class Amphibia; order Caudata; family Salamandridae; genus Pleurodeles; species Pleurodeles waltl. The sequence continues at coordinate 895,699,403 of NC_090447.1, read as the reverse complement.
CAAGTACATGAACTCGGAACTAATTAACATTTTAGCTGAGAGCAGCTGCAGCTGCAGCATATTACATTGAGCCCATCCTGTAATGAGAGGCTATAGGGGACATGTCTGTTTGCTCCATGAGTCAATGCCAGAACAACAACATTGCTCACCAGTGACAAGGCTATGGTACAGATGTACTGTTTTTTCTTACCATGGAATGCCACAACCAAATTTGCTGGGCTGTGTTGCACAAAGCAGAAAAGGGAAAACACAGAACATCTACAAAGATTGGCCTGTGTAATAAATTGGGTAGCTGGTTAAGGGAAGTTGAAATCCTACTCAAGCAGAAACCACAATCCTTGTCAGGGTGAAGTCACAAGCAAACCTTAAATTACCTGTGTGCAACCCACTGGTACAGTGGCACATATTAGTCAGGATTAATTTAGAGGCACTGCATAAAGTATTCATGCAGGACTTCAAACAGTAATAAACTGAAAACACAAAATAGGGAACATTCCACCCCATTTTAGAAACAAAAAGTAAATTTTAATAAAGAAATCCACACCAAAATAACAAACATCCAATCAGTCAATCCAGAGATATGCAGTTTCAAAGATTTAAATAGAAATTCAGGCAAAAAGCACAAAGCACCATCTGTGGATATCTGGTCGTGGATAAAGTCACAACTTCAGGCCTACCTAAACGGAGTGCGGGTGGTTACAGTGACTCAGTTATGACAGCTGAACAAAAATACCTTAAATCCTAGTTGCAAAGACATGCTGAGCCTCCTGTCAAGGATGTGTCGTGCAGCAGAGGTGATACGAAGTCGAGGTGAGGATGTACGTTGTGCAGCAGCAATTTTTGGGGAGTTGAAAAGTGAGAGGCAATGTCCTTGCTTGAAGATGAAGAGAACCGCAGCGGTTCCGATGGGCTTCATTGGGCGAGCAGTGTCATTGCGTGGAGGTGCTTCAGCTCTGATGGGCTGAGATGGGCAATGAGAAGTCTTTGTGTTGGGAAGCCTGTGTAGCAGGGGTGATGCACTGGTTCTGAGTGTGATGTGGCAAGAAGCAAAGGTGATGCACAAGTTCTGCGGGAGATGCACCGAGGAAGAAATGTTTTGGTTCTGTTGGATCCACAGATGGACTTGAAGAGCACCTTCTGGCCCATTTCCAAGGGTCCAGAGACATAGGCAGCACCACGTGGAAAGGCAAAACTCACAGATGACAGTGACTAAGTGCTGGGCAAAGGTTGTTGGAAGTCCTGTTATGTCCTTGAGGCTTCTGATCAGGAGGTCAGCAGTACTGCAGTCCTTCTTCCTGGCAGAGTCCACAGGTACAAAAACGTACTGAAGAGTAGAGGTCTGAGGTCCAACATTTATACAGGGTGCTCACTTTGAAGTGGAGAATGCTTCTAGAGTTCTTTTACTCCCCTGAGGTGTCAGTCACCCCCTTCCTTTCTGTTTTGGCCCCAGCCTGTCTGAGTCACTTTGTGAGAGCGCTCAGGCAGAACCTTTATGGTGTGTAGGTTTGGTAGGTGACAAACCCCCTTGTTAACCTCAGAGTGGCCCATCCTGCCAAAATCTGTTTTGCGACCAACTACCAGCTACACCTAGTCATGTGACCCAGGATCAGGCTGTATGCACTAAATGGTTAGGACAAGAAAATGCCAATTTTTTAAAAACTGCAATTTTCAGAATTTATTTTCAGAAAAAAATCCAACTTTGCAATTGCAGGCTTGAGACATGTTTAAGGAGCTTATTTTATTATGTGGGTTGCACAATGAGTGCTGCAGGCCCACTAGTAGTATTTACTTTACAGGCCCTGGCCACATGCAGTACCACTTTACAAGGGATGTGCAAGTAAATTAAATAGCCCAATTGGTCTGAGAAGCGAGCACAAGCTCTTTCGAACTGGTTAACAGTGGTAAAGCGTGCAGAGACCCACAGTCAGCAAAAAAAAACAAAGTCAGCAAAACAGGAGGATTGAAGGCAAGGATGTCAGGTCTAACAGCTTGCTGCTGGTTTCACCCCCACGCAAGCCTTCTAACAAGGCTACAATGCACAATGCACAGCCTTTGATTCTGTGAATAAGTGCAATTAACATAGGATTTGTACCAGTAGGATATCCTCCTAGTAAACATTCCCATGCGTAAACAAACTCAGTAGCACACATCGAATGCATAGGATTCTTGAACACGAGAACACCTTTTCACTTGCTTAGACCTGAATCAAGAGGATATAAGCTTTTGGTGCAAAATTCAGTCCAGTTATTTAGCAGCTCAGGTTTTATGTTGAAATCTATGGGTGCTTGCGCTGAGCCACCTGCTTGTCCAAAGCAACACGAAGCAGAACAAAGCAGTTTTTGCACCAATAAAATGGCATCTTTCAAGAGCAAAACACAATTTACATTGGATAATAAGTACCAGTTTGTGTTCCTTTGTGTTGCATTACTTTGCTTTGCTGCTAAGCCTTCGTAAATCTAGGCATATATATTTGTTATTTTATGTTTAATCTGCTTTCTCATACATGAACCAGTCACTGCTGGCACAGAACCATGTGCAGGTATAGTAAACTACAAGTAGAATATATATATATCACATAGATTCAAATGCCCAAAGAAAATAATTGATTCTGGACAATTCCGTTAGAAATTGAGTAGAAATTGCTCAAAAGTTTGGACTTCGGTTGAGGTAGTTTCATTTTGGAATAAAAAAGGGTGAGAAGTTCCTTAAACTTTGTAGTGCTCTCCACGGAGCGGGTGGATATGATGTTCCAAATTTCAGGTATTATTACTGGACGGCTATGGTGCAGCATGCGGATGCTCTCAGGGAGGCAGAGTACATCCATAGGTTTGGAGGGATTCTCTTCCATTTAAGAACTAATGCGGGGCACTGTAGTTAGTGGGTTTTATTTAGAATCATAGAGCCAAGTTACCATAGGAAGGTTAAATTTAAGACTCTGAAGGAAGCACTTCAAAACTGGGTCTCTAGTTACAAGAGGTTTGCACCCTGTCCAAATAAGGACCACAATTCTAGTCAGGATAAGTAAGATACACACCATCAAATAACCTGTGCTCACCTCCTGGAAGCTTGGCACAGAGCATACAGGCTTAACTTTAGAGACAATGTGTAAAGTATGTGTACAGCCCTTCAAACAGTAATACAGTGAACACACCACAAAATTACTCCAGTTTAGAAAAAAATTGATTATTATTTGTTAGAAATAGGGTTCCTGGGTAGCTAGGGTAGGCACATAAGCCAGGTGCAACCACAACTGTAGATCAGGGAAAGGGAGTTACTCACCCAAGAAAACCCCTGTTCACCCCCTTGGTAGCTTGGCCCGAGCAGACAGGCTTAGCGCAGAGGTAATGTGTAAAGCATTTTCACAACACACACATCCCAGTGACACAATAAATACACTGCAAAAAATACTTCACAACAGGTTATATTAAAATGAACTGTATTACATAAATCCATAGACCATAACAACATAAACCAGTGACAGTTTGGCAAACCAGCAATTGTCAAACCATCATAATGTAAGTAACATGAAACATTTCCATACTGCACATCGTAAACATTACCCTCCCAGTACATACCTGACAGATCCTGAAAATATGCACGCCACCCAACAAGGCAAAAACAACACATAATGTAACATCAGGCCATAAAATGCAGGGAAAATTCGGAGGGCATTATAAATCCTAGTGATTGGCAAAATCCTAGAAATGATCATCCCACAGTACCTCCTACATGAAGGTTGCAGCACCTCTGTGCTTCCTTTATACATTATATGGTACATCACGGTCCACCCTGCTTGGGCCAGGAGCTTCTGTGCTCCTATTACATCAGGGCGGTAGTTAAGAAGGAAACATCCCCTGTTCCATACAGGAGCTTCCACGCTCCTGCTGAGGTAAATGTGGCACCAAAAACTAGCACTAACAGGTCTGGGGACCTCCGTTGGGGGTCGCCACCCTGTCCTGTTGTCTTGGCCACCAAAGCCTCACCTTAGAAGGCCTGCAGCCCCAATATGAGGGTGGATCTAGACTCCCTCCCCTCGCAAGAGACCTGGATCGATCCCTGTGCTCAGCCTCGCACCACAGATGACCATATCTATGGCGTGCAGGTGCTTTTCTCAGTGCCAGGTTGTGGGGTGCCCCAGGGTCTCTTACGATCTCGGCATGACACCCTCTAGGACACCAGGGTCTCTGGCAGCAGCTGGCACCATCTTCCTGGGCCACCCCGTCCACCAAACGCCATCATTGGAACCCCCCCTGACTCCTCGTTCCAGTGCCCACATCCCAGAACTCCATCAAGGAAGGGGAGGCCACAGTACTCCTCTCAAGCAGTGATGGTCTCACAGGGTCGAGGCCAGTCAACCTTAGTCGCAGCAGTGGAGGTCGAAACGAGTCATAGCTGCGCACCCAGACTCTGGCGCCGGCAGTGGTTGCCGGCCTGTGTCCCGGGGGCACGAGGGAGTGAGCACTCTGGCCATGCTACACAAATCTCTGCCAGCAGTACTTGACACACTCCTTCTCCTCCCTGGGCCTCCTGGAGGGGAAAACAGCATGGCACCCGGCCCAGAGCCAAGGGATCAACAGGGGCGTTCTCCTCTTTGCAATCACCAGTCTAGGCAATAGCAACAACCTTCTCCACAAACAGAGTGAAGTGTTGACCTCATGCTCGGAAGTCGGACACAGTGGGAAAGGGTGGCACACCACCCAGCCCCTGGAGACACCACTTGAGAGCACAATTCAGAGAACAAACAGCAGGCTAGCACATCAAGGTCCTTGTGAGCAAAGTGGTGGTTCTTCTTGTGGCTCAGCAGGCCATAGGTCAGCACAACAATGTCAGTCCAATGGCAGTTCTTACCAGCAGCATAACAGGTCCTCCTGGCACTGTGCAGAACCAGCAGCATCTGGTCCCAAGTCCATGCAGTGTCTAAAAACATGGGGAACAACCCCTGTACTTACACTAATTTTGTCCTTGATCTCAGGGGGCACTTCAAAGGACCTTTAGAAGTGCACAGCACCCACTTCAAACCCAGCCCTGGCTCCAGACATTAGTAGGGGGTCAACAAGCCCATTGTTTGAGGGTAGGACAATGCCTATACAAATGTAAGTGCACCCTGTCTCCCAGTCTCCCAGCCCAGGAAGACCACTCAGTGTGCAGATGTAATCCGGTTACACCTCCACCTTCCTGTGTGATGGCTCTCTGGAAAGCATGCAGAAAGCTCAGTTGTCACCCTAACCCAGACATGAATTGGAGTCAGGCTGAAAAGCACAAGAGTCATAAGCACAGAGAAATGCCCACTTTCTAAAAGTGGCATTTGAACAATAGTAAATAAAAAATCCACCTACACCAATAAGCAGGATTTTTCATTATCATTCCAAGCCTACTAAACATGCCCAAGCTACTCCTCATAGATAAGATAATACCACCTAGACATATGAAAGGGCATTGTAATGCAAAACTATGAGTGGGCAGCACTCACAGCAGTGAGAAACCAAGAAGGCTGATTGTCACTATGAGGACATGCCACACAATGAAGGCAAATGTCCTACCTCTTACCTACACAGAGGTGACCTATGTGCTGTAAAAGGGGATAGCCACGCCTGGCAAGTAATTTTAGATGCCAAGTCAATGTGGCAGTAATCCTCACAAGCAGGCTTTGCGGAGGCAGGCCTGAGACAGGTTTGAAAGGCTACTTCTGTGGATGAGGCAAGCTGTGCTGCAGGCCCACTAGTAAGTCTTAATTTACGGACCCTGGGTATAAGAGATACAACTGCACAAGGGACTTGCCGGTAAATTAAGGCGCATATTTGTGGATGGTTAGCATTGCTTTAGTGCTATTTATTCTGGCACTAAAATGGCGCTAACCTATTTCCATATTTATATTTTGACACTAGACCCATCTAGAGTCAAAATATTAGAGTTAGCTCCATGTTTAGGATGCGCAATACAACCTTGCACCAATGCAATACAACGTAGGCGTTCCCATCCTAAATACAATGCTAACCCCCTAGCGCTAAATTTATCTTCAGGTGCAGAAATAACGCGCAAGGAGGAGGCGGACCTTAATAATGGTGCTAAGCCCGCTTAACGCCATTATTTAACGTCTGGTTCAGACCAGGCGTTTGGGTGCAGGTAGGCCCATTTCCAAGGTGGAACACCATGGAATGGAAACAAACATTCCCACCTCAAGCCCTAGGACCACCTCTAACCACACCACAGGGAATTTTGTTTTGTAAGTGCCAATGGGGACCCCTTACTTGGGCCTCCTTGCCTGGCACTGGGTATGTTGGGCTTGCCCAGGGGACACTAATTCGCTGTGATGGGCATTGGGGTAGTGGTGATGACTCCTGCCTACACCTAGACAGGAGTAATTTTTTAGCTGCTAGCGCTGTTTTTTTAAGGAGCTGGCCATTCCTTAGCACCATTGTGCATCATTTAATAAATATGGCTCAAGGATGGCTCTAAGGAATGGAGTTAAGAAAAATGACGCAAAACTATGTTAGCAAAAGAACAAAAATCCAATAAGTAGATCCTGAGATATGTAATTTTAAAGAGTTGAAACTAATACATAGATTCACAAAGCACCAACTGTGGTTATCAGGTTGCGCTGGACCCGGACAAGGTCACAAGTTCATACTGACCACAATGAAGCATGAGACAGCTACAGGGGCCCACTTGGGCCAGCTGAACACAGTACAATAAATGATGGTGCGCAGTCTATGCGGCATTGCTTTGTGAGGCTTTGCGTCATCCAGTATCAGTTCTGATACGCTGTGCACCGAGAATTTGTGGGGCTTATCGTCACTTTGAGTTGATCCCATGGAGCTGTGCGGCAAGGATTTGTGGAGCTTGGTGTCACTTTGTGTCACTCCTGGGGAGCTGTGCAGTGAGGCTTTGCAAGGCTTGGCATCACTGTGCATCGGTTCTGAGGGGCCGGCAGCTGTGCGGCGAGGCTTTGCAGGGCTCTGCACCACCTGCCATTGAGTCTGGTGAGGCTGGCAGCTGTGCTGTGAGATTTTACAGAGCTTCACATTGCTGTGTGCCTGTTCCGATGAACACCACAGAAGGTGGAGCACCTTACGCCCACTTCCAAGGCAGGACAAGCTCACAGCTTGTGGAGTCCATGTGCAGATCGTTCAAGTCTTTGATGTCCCTGAGACTTGGGAGCAGGAGGCAGGCTAACTAGCCCTTGGAGATCTCTTGTAGTGGGAAGGTAAAGTCCTTCCAGCAGAGTCAAGGAACAGCTGACAGCAGAGCAACAAACAGAAAAGCAATCCAGTGAGTACTTTAGACTACCCAGCAAGTAGCAGGGAGCAGGGCAACAGTAGAAGAGCAGTCCAGATGAGTCCTTTGAGCAGCACAGCAGTCCTTCTGACAGAGATTCAGTTCCAGTTCCAAAAGTATCTGAAAACATGGGGTCAAAGCCCTGGACCCATACTCATGAATGTCTTTGATGTAGGGGGTGACTTCAAAGGAACCCTTTCAAGTGTAAAAAAGATCCCTGTCAACCCAGCCCTGAATCCAGACATCAGTATGGGGTAAATCAGCCCTTTGTGGGAGGGCAGCACACAATCGGATATAAATGTAAAGTGTGTACAACTTGTCATCTCCTAGCCCAGGAAGATTATCAATATGCAGATGTATTCCATGTCATATCCACCCCTTCCTGTGTTGTGCCGGTCTGGAAAGTATGCACCAAATGTAGCTGTCACTTAGGCCCAGATGTGGATTAGAGTCAGGCTGCAGAGCACATAGGGGCAGATTTAAGAAAAGTGGTGCTGCACCTAGTGCAGTGCCACTTTCCTTGCGCCCCTTAGCGCCCCCTTGCCACCATCATGTGTGCGCATATTTAAAATACGGTGCACCATGGTGCAGGGTAGGGGGCAATAGCGTGATTTTTTTTAACGTTATTGATAAACTCTGTAGGATTAGCGCCAAAATTTGGTGCTAGTTCTGCAGAGTACATAGGGGCCCAGTATAAATAATGGAAGCCCCTTTTAACACCTGAACACCTGCTCTGAGTAGGCATTAAAAGTGCAGCAAAAAATGGAGCAAGGAAATCTCTTAGATGTCCTTGCACCATTTTTTCGCCCCCTAATGAGGGAACGCCCCCCTTGCATACATTATGCCTGGCACAGGCATAATGTTGCGTAAGGGTTTGCAAAGTGTCACAATGCATGCATTGTGCCACTTTGTAAATATGGTGTGGGAAAAATGCCACTTTAGCGCCTCCTTAGCATAAAAAATATTACACTATGGCAGCACTAAGGTTGCGCTAGGGGCTCATAAAATCTGTCCTATAGAGTAATAAGTACATCACAATGCATACTTTCTAAAAGTATACAAAACATTGTCTACCCTGACTGTAAATTTACAATAATCACTTTATATTTGAGATCCAACAAACACCTTTTCTTGACCTGTATATTTACTAACCACTCATTTTTAGTTTTTTAAAATAATTTCTACACTTAAACATATCCGTTAAACCCTATCCAAATATTCAAAAGACACTTTTTCTGATCTCTTGACACTAAACACAAGTCTAACATTACATTAAACCATATTTACAAAAGTAACATATACTCATTTAACTAGTCTGATAATAAGTAAAAATGCAGAGGTTAGAGTTGCTGCAGTTATTAATGCAAATGCTCTTGCTACTAACATCCTCCTTGGGGGTTCTAAATCAGGATTGCTACAACAGTCTTTATCAGTTAATAATTCTACTGTACAACTTAAGTAAATTGAAAACACTACCTAAGTTATAATCCAGCATTTTTTGAACCTCTTATTCTTTTGGGTTCTTCTCAGGACCCTGACTGGTTACAGTTCTTGTTCTTTATGAGATGAAGCACTCTCACTGTGCTTTTTCGGGAGTTTCTCTTTCCAAGGCAGTATCCTTCTGTCCTCTTTTTAAGTTCCCATTTTCTTTCTGAAAAACAACGCCAGGCATAGCATTTCTCCAGCTCCTACTAGCATCAATCTTGTATAGATGCCAGGGTAGACAATGATTTGTATGTTTCAAGGAGGCACAACCCAGCTGTATTAGAAGGGCCCCCAGATATGTTACTTTCTAAGAGCGATTTTTCTAGAATAGTAATGTAAAGTCCAACTTCACCAGGAAGCAGGGCTTCTCACTACTGTTGCTTAAATGAGAATTTACCTTAAAAAACAAGATTCAAGAGGCATCTGGCAAAACAGGAACAGTTTGTTTAATCAAACTTTACGGCTAGGAGAGCAGTTACAGAACCAGGGTCTGAGGGCTGATCCTCGTTGTACATCGCATTGAAGCAAGTTTTTATACATTTCTCTTAGAGCAATAAAACCATAAAAGACATTCTTTACTTGATAAAAATGCGATCAGTTGTCAAGAAGTCAAAAATACACTTCCTGGTAGTGGAAGCAGGTAGGCCTCGACCAGACGTGGACATAATGTGAGCAAGCAAGTACTTGTCCAAGTGTCTGGCCTGAGGGGCAAATGGCCACTGCCTGTACTGTGTGTGCTGTGTCCTGATTGGCTTGGTGTACCTAACAACATGTGGCATCTAACTTTATGGTGTTTTGGGGAATGAAATCATCCCTTATGCCAAGTGTATTTTATTGGGGCCCTTCTCAGGGGACCAATGTAGTGTTGCTACATATCTGTGGAATCTGATCTAAGTTTTACTGTTTGTGCGTTTATCTACAGGCTCAGTGTTACGTCATCTGTGACCTGTCAGTCATTTACCATCAGGCTTGGATCTCAGAGCCTACCTGAACCCATACTTACATGCTGGGGTTGAGGGAGAGTTCATGACGGGGGAATGTAACAATGGTGATGCAACTTCATTCGTGTATGAAGACGTATCACTGTGCACATTGACATCAATTAATACAATATTAACACTACCATTTCAAACATATCAAACATGGCAATGCTACTTCTTTCAGATCAGGAATTACCACTTAAAATTATATAAGGCAATTCCCCATGTTAATCCTTTGGTAGGGCAGCCCTCACAGTATTGCAAAATGAAATAGTCTGTTTGTCACTTCTAGGACATGCAAGCCATAAGAGGTCATGTCCTACCTTTTACTTACACAGCGCCTTGCCCATAGGGCTAGCTAGGGCCTACCTTAGCGGTGACGTAGGTGCAATAAAAGGGGAGTTTAGGCCTTAACAAAAGGTATTAAATGACAAGTCAGGATGGCAGCAGACTATGTATGCAGGCCCTGCAGTGGCATGCCAGAGACAGGTTTGAAAGACTACTTTTGTGGGTCGCTCCACCAGTGCTGCATGCCCACTAGTAGCATTTAATTTACAGACCCTGGGTATTTGGTATATTACTTTACAAAGGACCTACAGGTGAATCAAATATGCCACAGGTGTAAGCCAAACATACCATGTTTTAGGGGAGGAAACACATGTACTTTAGCACTGATTAGGAGTTGTAAAATGCCCAGAGTCTTAAATTCATCAAAAAAAAGGTCAGAAAAGTAGAAGTGGGAAGGCAAAATGTTTGGCTTAACTCTGCAAAAATGGATAGGTCCATTAGTAAAGTACAATCCCTATTCTCCTCTCTGGTACTCTTCCAACATTTTTTTCATGGCAAATATTGCCTAGCATGGGAACAAGTAGCAATATTTAAAGTAGGAGACCTATTTAACTCTGCTCAAATCTGTACTTATAAGGACTTGAAGTTGAAATTTGGCGCATATTTAAGAGCCCCTAGCACCTCCTTGCAACACATTAGCGTCATTTTTTAAATGCTAATATGGCCAACGAGGCCAAAATGCCTGCATCATATCTACAAAGTAGCACAATGCATGCATTGCGCCACTTTGTAGCCCTTTGTGCTACATTAAGCTTGCACCAGGCATGAATTATGCAAAGGGGGCATTCCCCTGTTAGGGGAGCCAAAAAATGGCACAAGAAAATAGAACAGCTTTCCTTGTGTCATGTTTTTCAGCACTTTTAACGCCTGCTCAGAGCAGGCATTAAAAGGGGGCACACCAATGTTTACAATGGGCCCCCATGTACTCTGCAGGTGTAGCGCTAACATTTTGGTGCTACTCCTGCAGAGTACATCAATAGTGTCATAACAAATTACGCTATTGCCCCCTACCCTGCACCAAGGTGCACCGTATTTTAAATATGGCGCACACATGGTAGCAGTAGGGGCAGAAATGGGTGCAGGAAAAGTGGCTCTGCACTGTGTGCAGCACCACTTTTCTTAAATATGCCCCTTGGCCAGTCTAAACACAGTTTCTTTAAGTACTTGCAAATTTGGTACTTTTTACATAAAAATGAATGTGACAATGCTCAACAGAGCATTTTCCGATTCTTGAATTACTGAGTCGTTCTGAGAGAGGTAAGGTTGGGTTAATCTACAAAGCGTTAATCAATCTTAACATGGGCAATTGGGAACTCCAGCTAGAGAACTTGGCCAGAAGATTACATGTTAATCCTAGCAATGTACGGCCCATTCACAAATGTAAACTTATACTTTTGGTCTAGGTTTAGACCAAAAGTCTAATTTTACAACTTACCTGTATTCACAAAGGTAAGATACAAGTAGTATCTTTACATCTGCACTCAAGGAGGAGGCTTCCCAATCAGAATAGAATGTCCACACTCGGGGCAGAGATCTGCCTTGAGTTCAGAGATTCCACTCCGGGTGCAGAAGGTACACTCCAGGTGCAGAGATTACACTCCGTGTACAGATGTAAAAATAGATACTTGTGTCTTACCTTTGTGAAGCAGAAATGGAGAACCCAGGAGACCAGAGACCCTGTGACAGCCACAACAACCCCCAGGATGTCCAGACAGACTTTAAGAAGAAGGGTAAGAGAAAGAGGAAGTGCAGGTTCAGTGAGGATAACAACATCTTGATCAGTGAGGTGATGGAGCATCAACACCAGCTCTTCGTCACCTCCAAATTGCCATTAGGGAAGAAAGAGGCAATATGGCAGTCCAAGTGGACAAGGTCAATGGTGTGGCAGAGGTGAACAGAACAGTCATCAGCTATGAAAGCGCTAGCATGATTGCAAGCACAGAACAAAGGAGATACAGGCCAGAAACTGCAAGGCAACCTTGCAAACCGGAGGTGGAAGTCCAGCACCCCAGAAGCAGCTGGGTGAGATGGAGAAGATGGTGGCAGCCGTTATCCCTGATGAGTTGATGACAGAAGTCTCAGGACAGGACAGTGTGACATATGACGAACTACAAGAACCACAGGGTGAGTTGCAGCAGAGGGTAATATGGCAACTAGACAATGCCAGAAGGTCCAGGCAGCTATGTCCCAGTGCCAAAAGAAGTAGTATGCTGTCACACTTATGGTTTAATAGCAAAGAGATGTAATCCGCAATGGCCCCCCACAATTTGCACAGCCCATTCCTGAACCAGCATCTCATTCCCTTCATTGTGTGAACGTCAGCTACATTCTATGTTTCCCCCACAATGTGCCTCATGAATGAGGAAATTAAGCAGTGCAGTGCAGTAGGGCAGATAACTGTGCCACGTTGTGTCATTTATTAAGTGGAAGGATGAATCATACTTGCTGAAATTCAATGTGTTCCTGTACTTTACTCAGTGAAGGCGCACAAGCTGCTGCTAAGCTACTGTGCAGGCACCCTTGCACTGTGTAGGTACGCGGCCTAACTTGGGCCTACACACACTAATGTACTATGTAAATCCTCTGAATGGAATGACTGTGTCACAGGACAAACAACTCATCTAAGAGGGGGGGCCAGATGTGGGTGATGGGAGGTCTCACATAGTGACATGGCGAGAGACATGTCTATTGTACCCAGCATGAAACATTTGTCCCCAACTGACAGGGCAGGCAGGGTGAGTGCACACCGGTTTCATATGCCATGGAAGGGGCCCACAGAACCAATTGGAGGGGGTGGACTAAGAAAAGCACACCACTGGCTAATGTGTGAACATGTCATTGATTATGTGTGGGCATAGTGGGACACAGATACTGTTCTACATGGTAGGTGCTGACTGTGCATGGAAAAATGATATTCAATATGAATAGGGCTACTGTGCATACTGGTGAGCTAGGAATGGCCATGTGTACTACATGTTACCTGCACAAATACACATGTGACACTGGGTCTGATTGTGCAACACTTGTATAACACTTTGGAAGGGATGGCAGAAAAAAGCCCATGGGGGGACTACCATGTTCATGTCACTAGGACTGGGGGAGCAAATGGCACATCTCAGCAGGGAGAATGCTGCAGCTGTTGGCTATATGTTTCTTGGTATCTCGTGTCTAGTCCCTGTATGACATCCAGCAACTTGTACATCTGGCACCTTGAGAAAAATTCCAGGTGCCAGATCTACAAGTTGGAGAATGTCAAACAGGGACTAGACAAGGGATACCAAGCAACACATAGCTTAAACAAATGATAGGAAACATGGTAGAACCCAAGCTGAAAAGTGTAGCCTACTGGTGTGGGATTCATATATAGGGCTTTGACACTAATCACACCGCTACTACTCAGTGGAGTAAGGCACTAACAATGGCTGTCCATAACAAAACAACATGTAGTACCACTGGATATGGTCATGCATGATTGATGTGTTGCAGGCATGTGAGAATGAATGTATAATCTGGGTAGGATCACTAAGTGCAGCTTACCTGTGTGCCAGGACCCAAAGGTGGGTATTTGTAGGAGGCCTATACACATACAATGGTGTTGCCCTGAGTCACAAGACGTGTGAAACTCTGCAGATTAACAACTCCCACCAGGATGTTATGAGGTAATGTAAGTGAGCTAAACTACCCAGAAGGACAGGGCCCATTCCCTCCCAGCAAGCACACAGGGCTTGTGAAAATAATCCACAAGAACCTAAATTCTGTGAAACTGGGAATCAATACCCATGCACAACAGGTGTTCAACACATCACTGTACACCTCAGGGCCCCATGTATGAGGAAACAATGCAGCATGGTGCTGCAAGCCAGCTGGCTGTACTGCACTGCATCACTTGGAAAGTGCAGGGATGCATTGTATTTATCAAAATGCAAGACATTCTGTGCTGTCCTATGCAATTGTACATAAACAGCTGCTTTGCGACAGCACAGGCATCCTTATACCAAGGTGTAGGGGTGCCTGTAGAGCAGGAATGATTGTTCATGTGCAGGAAAGGACACTTTTCTGAACATAAACATTCATGCATGCTGTCTTTCACTTTCTATGTATGCTGCAAACTGGTGCACACATTAAAAAAGTTAATAAATGGGGAGAAAAATGTCATTACTCTCCGTTGCACCACTTCAATGCCACCCTTGGGGTGGTATTGTAATCAGACACATTCCCAGACATCTAAATCTGGGAATATGTTGAATTCTTTTGGATTCCATGTGTGTTGTGTGGGAACAACCACAACAACACACAAGCAACTCACCATTGACGCAGTATAATGTGTGAAAGTGATACATATGCACAGGGCCATAGCATGCTACACAAGGCCTGCTGTTGCTTTGAAAATATGGGGCCTTCACACTGTGCCTCCGGGGCATCAAATACAATGACACTCTGGTTGTGCAGTGTGCTGCAAGGTCCTCATAAATGAGGGAATCAAAGTGCTCCTTTGGAAATCTTGACTGCTAACTAGTCAACATCCAGCAGAGATCAACATTAACATATCTCCATTTCTCTGCAAAGGAGGAACACATACCTCCTGGCTAGCTAGCTATCCTGGACTTTTCCGATGATGTGGATGACCAGCTTCAAACCATATATCCAGATACCCTCCAACAAATCCTGGGTGCCATACAGACACCAGCTCAGGTCACATGGAGGCTAGATAGCGTTGCTGGGTCTCCATCTGCCTGATATCCAATAGACACCACCTGCCAACCCACCCACAGCCCTGGAATCCCAAGACCCAGGACTTACATTCCAACTAACTGTGGTAGGAGTCCAGCGGGAGCTGGCAGATCAGGTGTGAGTAGGGATGGAGACCATGATTGGTACCCTAGAGGCAGTCCATAGGTGCATCAGTCCGAATAAGGATAACTCAGCTGCATACAAGGCACCTACTCTCCACTTTGTGGCCTCTAGCAGTCCATGACTGACATCACTAGTGTCATGAGGCAGAGGCATGAGCAAATTCCCAGCCAAAGTGGCACCAGTGAGGTTGTCAACAGGCTGGGGACAATAGAAAATGTATTGGAGTCCATGGACCAGAAACAGAACTTTCTCATTGCCAGCATGAATGCCTACCACTGTGATATTTCTGCTGTATTACAGATCTTATTGATCCTCCTTGCTGCTGTGTTACCTCATGTGTTACCAGAGATGAGAACTGCTGTGGACCCGGGAGACATATATTCAGCCCCTGATGTGTGTGTGCCTCTCTGTACTTCAACACCTACTACATTGGAGGCACCACATACATCAGAAAATGAAGATGTGTAAGGAACATCTTGGACCAAGAAAACTGCCCGGAAGCAATTCTCTGTGGGACATGTCCCCTTTCTCTTTTGCTCTCTGCTAAAGATCATGCTAGTGTCCAAAAAAACTGGCACTGCCCTCAATTTGACTCTCCCACCGTTGACCTCTCACATATGTAGATTGTCATTGTTCCCAATCTTCCCAAATGGCAATGTGGTCCTCCTCCTCATTGAAGAACTCCTCTCCAAAACATTTCCCAGTACATGTTTACCCCATTGGACTCTGTCTGGACATCTAATGGCTTGTTGGGATTGTTGTTTCATGAAATGTACATCAGTACGTCTCTTAAATTTGCACATGGAAATAAAATCACTAACTACAACCTTTGTGTGGCATGTGTCTGAAGTTGGACCAATATGAACTTGTTGCATTGTGTGAAGCAAATACACTCACTACTTGCCAAAGGGATATGTGTGGAGTGGAGGCAGAGACAAACCCACACAGACTGAGAGTAACATAATGAATGAATATCATATGTATGTTGACCATCAAGCAGTTCCTGCAGCTCCCAATCATGTAGTGCAACACTAGTCATTGTGACAGCTGATGTAACTCATTACACAGGTAGCCAGTCTAATCATGGATAATAGCAACAAGTCAACATTGATGTGACAACCAACTGATGCAAGTGTGAGTCTGTGAGGGGCAGGCATAAGTGAGTGAGTAACAAATCCCAGTACTAGGGTGATCGCAATAACAACATTCCACCAATGCATGTACCATGATTTACCAACACAGATCAAATGCATATGAATACCTATTTTGGGATGTGAATCCATCAACATCAAGATTGTCACATACATTGCTCAACTGTGTTTGTAGATAGCTGATGTGATTCCATTGCCAACCTGACAGTGTAGTGGATCCTATTTGGTTTTATTGGGAATCAGGAGATAGCTTAGCCTTCTGGCTTGCAGACCTCTGCCCCGTCACCTGGTGACTTTTAACCTACTTAACCTGTTCTGTTTTAGGACATTTATTTAATTATTTCTTTCAAAATGGTTGATATGTTTATAGTTAGGAAGATGTTTTGATTTTACGTTATCAGTGCCACTCTGTGAAGACCCCACTATCAACATCAAAGATAAATGATATGTGTAGGTATACTCATCATGTTCTTTTCCCACTTACGTGTTGCAGGAACATAATGTACATTTGGAGGGAATTGTTTATGCGATTGTCGCCGCAGCATGCGTTCTTATCTATTGTTTGAAAACATACCTGTGTCAGGGGTCCTACAAGATCTGTATAAATACATCTCACGCAGACAAGTTTATCAGAGGGATTCCTTCCAGATACCATCAACGCTATTTATGCTACATGTCGCCTTGATGAAGACCCAGACTTCGTGTCCCGACAGAGCCTGAACTAGAGACCTCATTCCAAGGTAACAAGGGTTGGGAGGGCTCTTCTCATGGACATGGTACTGGCAGATTAGGTTTAGCACACCTAGGGCATTAGGGCCTGTTTCACATCTATTTCACATTTCATGTTGTTACAAGATGGTGGGGGTCCCTGCATTGTTCATTATCCTAACCATTGCAAGCCCATGCATTTCGCAGTAGATTGCAGTCTTGTTAATTAAACCTATTGAAAACTTTATTGCATCTCCTTCATTGCCTGTGTGTGATTGAGACTTGTTACTCATGTGGGAAAAAAGTAATCTCCGTTTAACCAGGACTTCCCTGAGATGTCGCACTCTTGAGTCCATGCGTAAAGGCTGCTACAAATCACCTTTTACTATTTGGGTTTTTGGTGAGGTACTGCTTGTGAGCCAGGAGGGTTGGGCCAACAGTTGCAACTTGTTGTAGGATTGGCCTAGTGGCCTACAAACAAAAGTGCTGTCATCCCTAAACCAGCAGTCTTGGTGCAATTGTGCCTGCATGGGTGCATGTCAGCAATTTGTGCACTAGCGCATGGGGTGAGGACAGAAATGCATTGGATCTTGTAGATATAGGAAATTTCTGCCCTTTCCCAGTGGTGCAGAGTGCCACAGTAAGGCGCTGCTGCGCTGCCCTGCACCACAGAGGTTGGAAATGAGGCCTTTAGGACCTCATGCACAAGCTTCCTAGTCCTGGAACAACATGATTTACTGTGACACATAGCAGGAACATGGTCCGTGAACCACATATTGACACCCAGCATGGATGTTTAGGAACCTGCAATCATGGCACATGTCCCTATAGTCCTCACTGTGTTTTGACTCATGAACCCTGTGTGGACTACACATACATATCGGACAAAGATTGCACTGTAAGTAACAACAGCCTATCTGTGCATGTGGAAACATTTTTGTCAGGTTTGAAGTCTCCTGCCATGTTAGTCTATGAATGAGCAGCCACATATGTTCACCCATCCTGGCACTGTGTACATTGATCTGTGGTCATACCATCACACATGTGGGTCATCAGTGCTGGCAATCACAACCTGCTTGAAATTACTCAGATGCAAATGCACATCCTGGACCCAAACTATTTTTTACTATCAAGATACCTGGATAGCATATGGACTCATATTTGTGCATGCCATTGAACACAGTTTATACAATTGGATACCCAATCCTTTCACCACTACTCATTGGAAATTCGGGATGACACTCACTGGTAGCATTGGGTTCTGCTGAAGCTTCTGACTTCTCCAGTGGTGTAAGGCTTTGGCCTACCAGCAAGACATAGCACTGTGACTATTGAAAGGTAAATAGTGTGGTCACATATTGCACATGACACATGAATTGCAAATGCTCATAAACACTTCTGGTCATACCAACTCAAATAGTCCATTTGACTTGTCTGAATGACATACATTGGTAGGCCAGGCTGACCTGTACACATATGTGATGAAACATACATGCATGTCTTAGGTACATTGTTGACTGCTTGGAAATGAATCATTACCCAAAGTGTTACCAAGGCTAGTAGAGTGCAATTACACACTGCACCAAAATGACTCACATAGCACATTCCCAGCAATACCCCTGCTTGGCAGTTTTCATCAGATGTACATGACTATGCTACATACATCACGAGTTAGACATCCTTGTCCCCTCATGTCACAGATGTTGGCAGATGTCATTGCTGCATAGTCATAGGCACCGAACATACATGCCTTGGACATCCTAAAACTTCAACACAGACATGCATGTGACATATGCACATGTTTGACAGTTCGCATGTCAGAAGCATGTGCAGAGCCCCATACATTAGGCCTCATCTACATGAGGCTTGAGTATCTATAGTGTCTCCAAATGGGATAGCTCCTGCTCAAGCATGTCCCACAGGGTGTCACAAGTGGACGTATGCCCTGGCAGCAGGCCATGTATTGTAAACATGTACACTTACTCATGTTGCCCAGAGCACATTTGTTGATGTCTGCACTGTGGGGCTCACAGAAAAAGTGGCCAACAGGTATGATAGGGATATTGCTCAGTGTGGGCGCATGACAGCCCAGTAGTGGGGAAGCTTTGTGTCATGCTTACTCTATGAAACACAGTTATTCGGGTGTAATGGCATTTGTGCCCTGGCATATGTGAACCACTGACATTATTGGCCTCATTTACAAGCACAAGTGTCACCCTGCATCACAAGACCAACATTTCAGTGAAGTTTCTGTGGCACAGTGTGCCAGGCAATGACCACAATGCTGGAAAGTGCATAATTTTCTAAAAGCACCTCAGGGGTAGTGTCACAGTGCAACAATGGAAAGTAAATAAATGGCGGTTGCAATCTTTTTCTGCATTCGCAATTGATGATTGTGTATGGGAAGGAACGTGTCCCTTCCTGCACATGAAGACTTGTCCCTGGCAACCATGTACCATGGCACAAGGGTGCCTGCATTGGTGCTCATCAGCAAATTCTGTGCCATCACAGGGTACAAAGGCAGGGATGTGCCATATATCATAGTTAGGGGGCAGTGCATCACTTGTAATGTATGCAGGTTAGTGCAGCAACACATGTTGCAGACCTGCCCTGAGTCATGAAATAAACGGAAGCCCTAAGGCCAACGAACATCTACATGCAAGTAAAATCCAAAGACTCATCCACAAGGAATATGTACTCACCAACAGTTCCACCAACCTTGATCCTAAGGTAGGCCAATAGGTCACTTTCCCTGCTAATGAGGCCAGCCCATCGATGTTTTAGATGGTGCAGTGTTCAGTACACTGCAAGGATCCCCAGCATGTGGAAGTGGACCTTCCCCCATCGCAGCTTGATTGATCTGTTTTATAGCCTTTTATGACACAACCTCCCATGGCCACCATGTTTGGATGGTAGTGGGTCCCCAGCCATATGAATCCTCTAAACTCATCCATACTAATGTTTCTGGCCCTTCCCTTCTCTGAAATGCCTCACACCTGACACACAATTTTCCCAAAAAGTGAAAAAGTACAGCAAACTACCTCCAACTACCCCTACTAACTTATCAACCCCAAGGACAAACACCCAGCAAAACACAGTATGATACAACACTAAATACATAGGAGATTTTAGACAAAAGGGACAGAACAAGGACAGCTAACAGCACAATAGACTCACACCACAGCACTCTTCTGTCAGCCAAGAGCACAACACCACCTCTACCAAACACCGACACAAAGACTGTGGGTGGAAGAGAAAGTGAAAATAAAGTCACAGTTCCTGGTTTGCAGCATGGACAACCCATTGCATCACTTCCTGGGCAGATGTGTCACGTTTTCTGCCATTCCGCCTTTTTTTTTTTTTGCATAGCAGCAATGGTGGATTTATGAGGAAGGCTAACAATGCACCATGATGAAATACTGACATGTCAGCAACGAAAAGTCAGTTATTATCTTACGCGATGGCTGAAAACACACATTGGGCCAATGTGTCATTTTGTTTTTGACAGAATGACTAAAATATGAGAATTACTGTTTGTTCTGATGTGGAATGCATGTAATAAGTCAAATGGATTACAGTTTTGAATGTGAATAGTTGTGTTCACCACCTTCCTGTACTTCTATGTGCCCAATGTGTGTTTTGGGAGTGTGCTTAGGTGACAGTACATGAATTACTGGGATTAAACTACATATACGGCACATATCCTATGTTTGGTCAACAGTACACCTTAGAATTGTTGCCTGATGTGACAACTATGTATTATCACCTGATTCCATTGCTTAGATTACACCCAGGGATGCCATGGACATGCTCCGGAATGCAGTCATCACACCCACATCTATGACAACACAGGCATCTGCCAATCTGTACTGGGTCCCAAAGTGCAGATAGCAGGCTGTCATACAACATGAGGAAGTTTCAGGCTCCCGTACTTGCAAGTGTTGGGATATACACACGTTTTAGGGATTTATGAATGGTGCAATTTGATTCTGTTCCCCCATGCAGGGCCTTTTCATTAGGGGATACACTGCCAGTTCACCTCCAAAGATTGCCTTGGTACCTGGTGCCACATCTTACAGACAGTGTTCAGTCCAAATCAGGTGATGATCACTATAGCGTGGTCCCACACTCCTATGCACAGGTGGGTGCACCCTCTGTTGCCAACACAGTCAGTATGAGTGACCGTAAACTGCAGCTATGTTATTAGTGTCAGTACATACATGTGGAGCACCTTCAGGCATTTGCCAGGACACCGGCAGACAACTAAGTGTGTGAAAAGGGCTGATGTGCACCTGGAGTACTAATACCATGCAGAACTTGGGGAGGATATCTGTTGCACTTAAGGTGTCATTCCCCAAAGGGCTAACATGTGATGGGGCCATGACTAGTCTGTTTCCCCTGATTTGTGGTGCACATGATTATGACTACTGCTGACGGTGCTATGTTGCCATCCCATGCATGGCTTTGCATTACCTCACACGTACTCAGGACAGCAAGCCAACAGACATCCAAGCTTTAATACACTCTGCATGAAGGTGGTGTTACTCATACATCACAGTGTGTGTACACATGCAATCCCCATATATGTTGACATAGTGACCAGTAATGGGACTCATGTGGACCAGACACAGTCCAAAACTTGTCAGGCCGCCTCAGTAGAGCATGAACTATGATTTATCAATTGATGTGTCCTGGACCATCTGTTCAATGTGCCTGGAATACTATAGCTCACATTGGCCATGTTGGACTTGTCAATGCATGGTACATGTGCATGGAGGTGTAGAATGAACTGTGATGCCAAATGACAGGAGATTATGTATAAATGTGAGCCTCTTCCATAACTACATGTTGACATACACATTTTTATGTTGGTAATCCATGTCACCCATGTGTGCTGCCCAGCACTGATGTATCAGCAATGTCTCTCCAATACACCCATCACAGTGAGTGACACTTTGTTAGCTTCTTCTTGGTGTGCATTCTGTTCATCCATAGGCATGAGTCCAAGATGTGTGACACAGCAAGACTTTCCTGGACTCATGGATATTTTTGAGAGGTTTCTGCCATCAGATGATCCATGGGAGAGCTGACACCAGAGTCATTGTCCTGTGGTACCTGGGCTCATATCTGTATGACTTCCCATCCTAAGTGAGCCCACTAGGAGCTAGTATTTTGCTTCCAGGACAGGTATTTCTTCTTCCTAGTATTAGTTATGTTAATGCTTACGTTTTCAGATTCTTGTTTTTCTTGGTGCAAGCATTTTGAGTACTGTCATGGTGCATCTTCTTCCTTGCAAAGATTGTGCTTGAGTCAGATTTTCCCTGTTGGCCTATGGATCTAAGTTTCTAGATTATGAATCAACTTTGATGTGCAGTATCCCCATCACCAGGGCATATCATACATCTTTGGACATGTGCCTGCTTAGAGGTGCATGCCACCCCATCCCTGGGGCATCTAAGGGAGACCTTAGGTGTGAATTGGATGTAAGGTTGATGTTGATTGACACCTTTGACATATATTTCCATCAAAAGTGAATTTGGCAAGCATTCATATTTTGGAGGACAGACTGCAAGGTAGGCAACACAGCAGTACACACTCCAGTGCTGGAAATTTACTGGGACTCTGAACTTCCTTGCCCTATTATCTACTAGGGACTTATATGTAAATGTGATTCCCCCTTGCCCTATGATCTACTAGGGACTTACAGGAGTCTGTCAATTGAAATTGTGTTTTTAGCAGTTTAACATCACATTTATTCAGAGAAGTGCCCCCTGGCCTAGTTAGCAGACCCAGGGTACATCCAGGGTCATTTACCACCAGTGTCATTCACAGAATAGAAATGTGAATGGGCAGGTAATTTGCCTACACACTGGTTGTGCTTATCACTGTTGTTTTACATAAGTACAATTAATCTTGTTATCATATTCTTCTGACATTGTGAGAGTCATTCAGACATGTACCACACATAAATTATTGTATGGTATATCAGCGATGTTTCAGCTATTGATGATACATGTTGTGCTGGCTCCTCATCTTCGCATAGTCATCATCCAGTTATTCTTGCCCCTCATTATGATTGTGTCATGGGAGAATATGCCCTGCACATGTTTTACGTGAAAATGCAACAGACTAGGATTGTTCAGTTGACATTGTCGGTGAGTGGAGTTATTGACACCCAAACATATCCTGACTCATTAAGTAGTAATTTTCTACTCTAGGCCTTCCCTCCACAATGTTGCAGGTCCTGTTTGTGACTTGAATGTGACTTTGCTGGACTTCCGTATGTGTGTGTTTGTGAGGAGTACTCACCCACAGCTGTGGACTATCTCCTTTGTCAGCTGCATAGTGACTAGTGGTGGATTGGCTGAATGGTCATACCAGCTAATGGACCCACATCCATGTACAAGTTACTCTGTGCCCCAGTTGACCCACACACATTGTCAACAGTGTGAGCCATACTATGATATTATTTTTCATACGTGCAAAATGATCACTAATTTTACCAACACTGTGCTACACACACAGTTGTCATGCCCTCTGTTATACACTTACTGTTGGTCTTACATGTAACTATAAATGACGTAGTTGTGTTGAGATAAATCTTTTGACTATTGGGTTGCCACATCTCTCATACGATTTATTGTTGCTGTTTACAAGTACTATTTACAGACATTAGCATGGAGTTTGTGCCTAATGCATCAAGCAATGATTGTGATCTGTCTGTTTTTCATTTGTCCCCACAGTTATTTTTTTTTATTTAGTGTTTTCAGTTCAACATGTTTGTTTAGCAGCCAATGCAGACATTACACACCACACTTTTCAGAGATCAGCGTTTTGTATCTGGTACTTTGAGGATGTTACCAGTGTTTACACTTGATTGACACCTGTTGTGGCCTAGTTGTGGTTGCCTGGATGCAGGTGAGTTTTTTTTCACTGGGACTATGACATAAACTCCAAGACATCTGTTGATTGAAATCCTTTATTTACATGTGTGGCATTCTCATACGTTCAATGACATGTGCTCATGTGAAAACATTCTGAACAATGTGGGCACGTCTAAATGCACCTGTAGCAGTGTTCTTTATTTCAGCATCATGGGGTGATTCACCCTCCTCCTCTTCCCTTGGGTCTTGTGGCTCTTAACCCCAGGGAACTTTTGTCCACACACATATATTGTGCATATTGCACATGTCAAAACAAAATGTTTTTGTAGATGAGGGGTGGGGAATACAACAGTCTACCCCAGGAACGTCCAGGCAGAGAAACCGGGAGTTGAGCAGGCTAAAGGTCCTCTAAACTATTATCCTTGTGCAGATGTGCAAATAATTATAGGCCTTTTCTGGCTCAGTCTGTAGGTTGGCAAATGGTGTCATCTCCCACCGCTGGATGCCATATCCTTGGTCGGCTGAAAAGTATGACAGGAAAACAATGTAAATATTTTGGGATACTGTATTTGTAACAGTCCTGCCCATATGTGTTCTGTGTAATGTTATTGTCATGTCCTTCTCTCAATTAGGACAACATGATGTGTCAATACTGCTAGTGTACTTCTGTTTCCAGGGGCTTGTTCACCCCACCCTGTGTGATGTTAAATGCAGTCCATGAGCAGATACATCATGCAATTCTACATCCTGTTATTTTCTGCAGTATATTTTTATAGTGGCTGATTCCCAGCGCTCTAGTCTACTCAATATTATGTGTTCACACTACATGTGTAGAGAGACAGAATGTGGGTGTGAATCTTTTTGTAGGATCAGTCTAGGTGGGTGGCAACATATGAGACATGGCTGACACGGACACATGCATGGGACCGTGGTCATCCCCAGATGTTGGAGTTGGCCTGTGGTACATTGGCACAGGAATTTGAGTGTACAATATTGTCCATGGCAGTTGACAAGATTTCATTTACACTGTATTCAGTCACACATCCCAAATGAATGACATGATATCACAAGTCCCATTTCCCAATCAATGGTTGCATGTCACAGTGGTGGAACATTGTGTTGATGCGTGACAGCATTGTGCCCAATTTGTGCACACAGCACATGAATCCTGTAAGCATGTGAATTTTCCTCTGCAGTCAACTTCCTGCAGTGTACAATGCCTCTAAGAAGGGGAACTGGTACATAATACTTAGGGCATCCTGCTCTTTCTGGTTTCTTCAGACTAGACTTCCACATGAGGTGCCTAGCCAGTACACATTCACACTCGTATTAGGGGTAATATGGATTCTTCACTGCTTTCAGGATGGTATTTGTGTGTGTGGGGCAAGATTCAGCCAAGGATGCTGCATCTGAGGCATTGTGAGTGACATATGTGTGCATAGCAATAGACATAACAAATGTGAAATGTGAGTTATTTTACATAACATTATACATGTAACCTGCCCAGGGCCTGTGGTTTGTCAGCTAACACCTAGTCTCTGATGTGTGACCCATGACACAGCTGATGGCCCATTTGTGTTGCATGTGAGGACCCCCCAATGTACACGGTACATATCCCTTGCACACAGGGTTGTTGGGCAGATTTTCTGCCTGCCATACATGGCTCTATAGCTTTGCATCATGCAACATGTGCACAACTGGCTTGAGATGTCTTCAGATATCTGTAGGGGGAATTGCATTGAATTTGAATTTGTCAAATGAATCATGATCAATATATGTGGTACAGCCCTCATTCTACAGTCCCTATCAGTGGAGGCAGACAGTGATCTGTGTATTGTGTCCCTCCATCTATTTGCTTTGGTGTCTGTTGGGTAGTTGCTGTTTGCTTACCTATGAGTAGGCTGTTTTCATATTGTCCATCCTGGATTCGTTGGCTGATGATGGAGTGCCAGAATATGAAGGTGGGTCCTACACTGCGGGGTATTTTGCCACCACATTTAGGATCAACCCATGATGGTCAACAATGGCCTGTATGTTGATGGAGTGGTTATGTTTTCTTTTGCCTTGGGCAGTAGCAGCAGGGGGTATGAGTTGCAAATGTGTGCAGTCCATTGCACCCACTACATTCAGAGAGCCAGCGATAGTGTAGAAAACTACTATACTTTTACTACAGTTGCTGGGTGTTAGGGAAATGGACGTGGTGGGCCAGCACAAGATCTCATCCTCACAGAGGAGGTAGCATGGGAATGGGAAGGATGGACAGGGGTGGACTGTGACATGGGAGGAGTGGACAGGGAAAGGGGGTGAGCACATTTAGGGATGGGATGGGGTGGGCTAGTGGGTTCAAATAAGTCAACACAGGATAGGAAACGTTTCTTAGGTGCAATTGGGGTGGACGTGGAGGAAGGCATGGGAATGGAGGTAGAGGGAGTGGTTGTGACAGGTGTAGGTGTGCGTGACATGGGTGCAGATTACTGGACAGTATGCTGAGGTGTTGTGGATGTGTGATGGGTGGGTGTTTTGGTACGTTTGAGTGTCTTGGGATGAGGGGGGTGGACACAGTGGGACAAGACAGGCTGCCAGTGTAAATGGATGTTGTCTGGGTGTCTGCAAGTCTGGTGAATGTGCTGCAGGTGTCAACTAAAGTCATTGTGGTGAGTGCAGGTGTGGTGTCTGGGGTGCATGAATGGATGTGTGCTATTGTGGTGACTGCAGGAATAGGGTCAGCAACATTGAATTAGGGTGCAGTGCCTGTAGGTGTGCATGTACAGGGGACAGACAGGGAGGAGGAAGAGGTGGACACACTGGTGGGAAGTGGATGTTGGCATGTGTGCATGTGTATGTTGGCTGTGTGTATGCTTGTGGTGGGAGGTGTGGTGCTTGTGTTTTGAAGTGTGCTACTTGTGTGTTGAGGTGTGTGCCTGTGTGTCCGAATGTGTGCGTGGGACAGGTGAAGGGAGTGGGATGCTGGAAGGGGTAGAGGTGGTTGAAGGGGGTACGGAATGAGCCGGGAGAATGGCTGCCGTCAAAGAGGAGGCCAGAGCCTGAAAAGATCTCTGTAAGGCAGACACAGCACCGTGAATGCCATCCAGATAGGCATTTGTCTGCTGCACCTCTGATGCTAGCTCCTGGATGGCATTGACAATGGTTGTCTGCCCTACAGAGATGTTTCTCAGGAGGTCAATAGCCTCCTCCGTGAGGGCAGCAGGGCTGACTGGGGCAGGGGATGACGTGCCTGGGGCGAAGGAGATGCCCACCCTTCTGGGTGAGCGGGCACGGGCAGCTCGGTGGGGAGCAACTGGGAGGGTGGTGATGGTATAGGGGTGGTGGAAGATGACACAGCAGGGGTGGGCCCACTTGAGTCTGCCACCACCAGGGAGCTCCTATCAGAGGATGTATTGGAGTCCCTACCTCCAGTGGTAGTTGCCTCCCCCATGGTACTCCCCTCGCCCTCCAACCCACTGGTCCCCTTGGCATCGGACAACTCTGCCTCAGAGGATCCGTTGGCTGCTGCCTTCCCACTCACCGGTGCCTCAGTTCTTTGGCCAGATGAAGCTGATGTACACAGACAACACAAGAGAACAGGGATGGGGAGACAAAAACGGAGAGCCACTTGTAAATAGTTGAAAGGAGGTACAGAACTGGTTCACATATACACCCACCCTGAAAATATTCCACCAGGCAGCACCTACCGCTATACACATGGCTATGCCGCTGACTAGTGGCCAGAACACTTCTCTACAGCCATTCCCCACAGAACTTAAGGACCTGACATACTGCACAATTGACCCTTACATCCCTACTCCCCACGGGGGATATTATGTAGATGGACATAAGTCAGAGTGCCTGCCACCAGACAGCATAAATACGAACGCACACACACACACACACACACATCCATCAAGGAGCCAAAATATGGTATGTGTACCCACCCCCTTGTAACTGCTGTGCAGCCTTCAATTGCCCATCCAGGTCTGGGTACGCCACCTCCAGGATGCGTTGCATTAGGGGGGGTCAGTGCCTGATGGGCACCCCTTCCTCGTTGGGAGGACTTTCCTAGCTGGGCCTCACAGATCTTCCTCGCCCATCGCTGCAGGTCCTCCCACCTCTTCCTGCAGTGGGTGCTCCACTGGTTGTAGACCCCCAGGATCCGCACCTCCTTGGCGATGGCATGCCACAGTCCCCTCTTCTGGTGGGCGCTTACCTATAAGGGACACACAGAAAAAGTGACACTGAGGTCAGATAATGGCCAAAAATATACCGCTGGCTATACGTCCTCCATGGGACGGACATTTCAAACATCCTAACAGCACACACACACACGCAGCATGTCAGGAACCCTGGACCATACAGTGTCACAAGTGCACACATGCATGCAGCCATCAATCACCCTTACAACATATCCATGCACACCAATCCTCCTACTCACCTGTACCTCTGGCCGACCGTAGAGCTTGGCATACATGTGAAGGACCCCGTCCACGATCTTCTCCAATTCCTCGTTGGTGAAGGCCGGGGCCCTTTCGCCTGCAACATGTGCCATTTCCATTACTAGAGGCAGGACATAGCAGTACACTCAGTCGAGTACCTGCATGCACGAGATCAGGGAGTCAAGTGACATTGGGGTGACGAGTTTGCATATGCACCGCAGCGGTGTGCACTGTCACCGCCGGTGGCGGTCATGATACACTAAGAATGGCCATTGACAACCATGTTAACCAATGAATTTGCACACAGGGGTAAACACCGCCTTACGCTATTACGTAAACCACTAGCGGTATGAGGTCACTTCCACCGCAACACTTCTGGATAACAGGGGGCAGACATTTTGGCCTTAACTACGCAGTTGTAAAACACTCATCAGCACAATGTAGGCACTATTGTCCCCTAAAAACCCATAGGAATTAAACATTATACATTACCTCACCTGACCAGTCCTGATATATCTTTGTGGTCATGTTGCTGTAATGTCACACACACTAAGCATTTGTGTTGTCGACAATCATGCAAGTAGTGCTGAATAATAAACAATGTGTGCAGATGTATGTGTGTTCCTCACATGTGTTTTCAAGTCCTCCTAGGTACAGACCACTGTGACGAGGGAGGGCCCCATCAGTGTACAGACCACTTGTTGATTTGCGGACCATGGTGGAGCGTCACATCATTATCAATTACAGAATCACTCGTGCTACTATTGATGAACTTTGTGCATTACTGGATCCAGCACTGAGACCGGCTAATCGTAATCAGCATGCCATCCCTACTGAAGTGCAGGTGCTCTCTGCACTCCATTTCCTGGACACGGGCTCATTTCACGTGATGGTGGGCATAGGTGCAGGTTTTTCACAGCCAATGTTTAGGATTATACTGTCCAGATTCCTGAATGCATTTGTACAACACCTGCAGTCCTATGTGAGGTTTCCCCAAAGTGCTGACCTCCCTGCCATCAAGTCGGACTTCTATGCCTTTGCCAACATACCCCATGTGATAGGTGCCATTGATAGCACCCACATAGCTATCATCCCCCCAAGAGTCAGTGAACAGGTGTACAGAAACAGGAAGAACTTTAATTCCATGAACATTCAATTGGTGTGTACTGCAGACAAGTGCATCTCACATGTGAATGCCATGTTCCCTGGATCAGTCCATAATTCCTTTGTGCTAAGGAACAGTAGTGTGGCACATAAGATGGAGCAACTACAAGAGGACAGAGGATGGATCATAGGTAGGTGTTTCTGACACTTATTGCCACATAGCAAACAGCCAGGCTGTCTGCCTCTGAGGGCTGTCAATGACAGTCCAGTTTTGCACCATTTTCTAGCTGATTCTGGCTATCACAACTTGCATATGCTCTGACACCAGTGAGGAATCCTGGAACAGATGCAGAAAGGAATTACAGTGAGGCCCATGGACGTACTAGGAGGGTGATAGAGCGCACAGTAGGTCTCCTGAAGGCTAGATTCCGTTGCCTACATATCTCTGGTGGTTCCCTGGCCTATGGGCCTGAAATGGTGTGTAGAATAGTGGTGGCCTGCTGCATGCTGCACAACGTGGCTGTGAGAAATTCTATCCCCCTCTTGGAGGAGGAGGGTGCTGTATTTCCAGACCAGCTTCCTCAGAGAGGGCATGAGAGTGATGGCAATGATGAGGAGGGGGAAGATGTAAATTCCAGGACCCAACTGATACAACTCTACTTCCAGTAACTCTGTGGGACTATTGGATGAGATTGCTGTCTGTGCAGCATACTGTCAGTGTGCCTTGTCATCTAGAGGTGTGTTGGGTCAATAGTCATTGCCACTGTGACTAGGTCTGCATAGGACAGGTAACAATATAGTATAAACGTTCAACACATCTGTAGGCACAACAACATGTAATGCATGTGGTGCATTTCCTGCTACTCAGATAATAATAAATTAGTTATATTATAGTTGCATTCATACTTAACTGTGTTTAAAAATAATGACAGGGGACATTGCAATAGGTAAACTGGTGTTTTATTTGGTGCAGGGAGTTAATCGTGCAGATTACAGTGATGGGAGTGGGTTACTGGTGGTTGTACAATATGGCAACATGTTTGCAGCATTTGTTGGCAGCAGTGGTGGGTCCATCTATGTTTACAAGAGTTTGTTGTAGTTTTCACACGATTTGGTTGTTGATTCAGTGGGACACTTGGAGGACAGTTCTTGACAGAGTCACATCTTTGAGGGGGCCTTGGTCTTGGCAGGTGTTCCAGTGCCATATCTGGGCCTGAGGGTCAGTTTTTGTGCCTGGTGTTGACCTGTACAGGTTGAGATGGATCTCCTCTGTGTGTCCTGAGAGGGTGGAACATGTGCAGTTGCTGTTGATGCTGTTGTTGTCCGGTCTGTAGCATGGCATGTAGTAGGGGCTTCTTGGTCCCGGTGGGCCTCAGGCTGTGTTGGGACAAGGTGCAGCAGCACACCTGCTATGCCGGCCATTGTGGCATTGTGCAGTTTCCACTGCTCCACGCCCTATTGGTGGTGTGCTAGCTGCATCCTTTGACTCTGTTCCAGGGTGGACACCATCTGGGCCATTCTGTCATGGGTATGGTGCTATGCTTCCAGAACCTCAGAGATCACGTCCTGAGCTGAAGCATCCATCCTGTGGCCTCCTCCCTGGGCCACTGGTGCCCTCCCACTGGGCCTAGCCCCCTGTGCCTGAGTCCCCTGCACAGGTCTGGTGGTCCACTTGTATTGGGGCCATCGTCTTCCAGCCTATTGGTAGGGGGTGACTGTGGCCTCTTTCCATGTGTTCCACCAGTCTGTGGCCTGAATACATAGGTGTGGGGACGGTTCCCCTGGGCTGATGTTGTTGCTGGGTGGTGGGGGTGTCAGTGGTATCCTGGGTGGCGCTGTTGGATGGTGACATTCCAGGACTGTGTGAGGGACCAGGGTGATAGTCAATGTCCAGGGTTCCATCCCTAGTGTCCTGGGAGGTGCCTCTGTCTCCCTGTGGGCAACTGTCACTCCTTGTCGTATCTTTCAGGGTGGCATGGGTGGTAGTGCCTGTTGGGGGGAATGGACATGTCTGTTACAATGCCATGATTGGATGGGTTGCACAGGACTGGGCAGTTTTGTGCAGGTTTTCACACTTTGGGTCCATGCAGGGTGCTTTTGTGAGGTTGGCACTGCATTTTGCTTAGGATGTGGAGGTGCATTGTGGGTGCTGTAGGCCATTGTGATTCCTTGCAGAGGTGGGTGGCTATGTACAGGGGGAGGGATGTGGGCCTGTTAGTGGGTTTGTGGGCATGCAAGGGGACTGGATGTAGTGATTGTTGCCTGGGTGGGGTTGTCATCCTGGTGGTAGTTGGAGGGGTGAGGTGGTGCATGCATTACAGGTGTGATGGATATGGGGTAAATGTAGATGACTTACCCGAGTCCATTCCTCCAGTGAGTCCAGTGAGTCCCTCAGGGTGCAGGATGGCCAGTACCTTTTCCTCCCAGTCAGTGTAGTTGGGTGGTGTTGGTGGAGGGCCTCCCCTAGTCTTCTGGACTGCAATGTGGTGCCTGGATGCCATGGACATGACCTTCCCACGCAGGTCATTCCATCTCTTGCGGATGTCGTCCCTGCTGTGTGGATGGTGTTTCAATGCATTGACCTTGGTGACTATTGTCTGCCATAGCTCCATCTTCCTGGTGATGGGTGTGTGCTGGACCTGTGCCCTGAATAATTGTGGCTCTACCTTCAGGATCTCGTCCACCATGGTCCTTAGTTCGCTTTCTGTGAAGTGTGGGTGTTTGGGGGGTGCCATGGTGTGTGTTGTGAATGGTGTGTTGTGTGGATCTAGGTTAGGGTGCTGTTGTGTGGTTGGGTGTATGTATTGTGTATTGTGGCGTTCGGTGTCTGCTTCTGGGGTTCTCTGTATTATTTGTCCTAATTTAATTGCAAAGGATTGTGGGGTGTGTCTGTGAGTGTTTTATCGTGTTTTGGATGTGTGTCAGGTGTGTGGGTTTCAAACTTGCAAATGTATGCATTTCTTACTGTTGGGTCCACTTGCCGCCCGTGGCGGTCTGTACCTCCAATGGTTGTTCGGCTTCCACTGACCGCCGCAGTGATTTGTGCTTCATTATGTGGAGGGCGAGGAGTTTGTGTGCTCAGCGGTGGTGGGGTGGAAGGTCCAGCATTTCCGCCGACAAAGTCCTGGCGGTGACTGGTGGAAGGGAGATTTTTGTCAATTTCTGATTTTTTCATCATTATATAGGGGGTTTCTGATCACCCCCAATGGCGGTCTTCTGTTTGCCGTTGCCACGGCGGTTGATGGTGTTTGCCGCCATGTTCATATTGAGAGCCTTAGTGATCACCTGACAGATGCAAAGAAGGAAATCTGATGCACAATAAACCATTCCACATAGTGTCTACTGGGGCAAATGGTGACTGCAGAGAGCTCTGGAAAATCTGTTACCACAGACTCTTCTAATTTTATGCCTTTGATTCATTGTTCTACAGATTGAGATGGTGAAGGAAAAACTAAATCTGAGAACTCAGTGACTGTTGTAACCTCTTAACCATCTTTACAAATCTCTGGCACTGAGGATGACAGCTCCCAGCTTCCAATAACCGCTTCAGGGTGACTGTTCAAAGCATCAAGGTTAACCAGCAAAGAGTCAGATAACCCCGCCACCTTCAAGACAGCACTCAACCAGTATCACCACCTCCAGAAATTAACAAAAAAGAATGCAGTTACAGACAGCATAGAAGCCAGCTCAAACCGCAGCAAGGAACCATTTGCCATTGTGAATGAGTTCTTCAACCCCTTTGCTGCTGTAAAATATATCACCTCCTCCCAACAACTGTGCGGCATGCTGGTGGACTGCTTCCATGAGAAGATCGCAGCCATCTATGAAAACTTGGAACCCCAACCCTCTGCCACAGACAGGATCATCCTGCTGACACTCACAAACTCAAGCCCAGAACACCTGCTCACCCATTGGGACACTCTCACAACTCAAGCCGCAATCTCCCCTGACAAACAACATCACACCTCACCTCAAGAAGCTACACTGGCTCCCGATCCAGAAGTGATGCCAGCTCAAGCTGTTGACCCATGCATACAAAGCCCTGCACAGCGTAGGACCAGCATACTTCAACAACAGCTGGACCTTCCACTGACCAACCAGACACTTAAGATCTGCCTCCCTATTTCTCACAGACACTCTCCTGGATCCGCTGAATCAACAGCAGAGTATGCTCCTTCTCACACCTGGTGGCCAAAGCCTTTCAAACTTCCTCTGCACCTCAGAACCACCTCATTGCTCCAGCAGTTCAGGAAAGAACTCAAGACCTGGCTGTTCGAAGGAAACATCCACCACGAAGCACCTAGCAGCACCAGTGCCTTGAGACCCTCATGGGTGATTTGCCACATTGTACAAATCCCTTGACTGATTGACTGATTGAAGAGCTATAGTTGTACGTGCCTATATATATATATATGTATCCAGATTTTCTAAAAAAGGGGGAGATGTAGTTTCTTGCGAGTTGTGTGATGGAACCTTTTGCCTCTGTGGTTGTAAGAGCGGAATACAATGAAAGTTTGGTTCAGAATGTTGTGCTGACAGTTACACGCAGAAGAATAAAGACGTATAATCTTCAGCTCTGTGTGTTGCGTAGTTATTACTGGGATCACAGGCTGGGGAGAACACTGAAAAAAATATGTAAAATTTATATTATACACCCACTGAGCTGAATTGCTGGGGGAAAATGCCTAATTCAAATCGCCCAAGATGTGAAGGAAACAAAGCGGATATTGTGCACATGTTTAGTAACTGTGTAAAGTTAGGCGCTCCTAAGGAAGGAATTAGTAGCTTTCTAGAAGCTACCTTGGAAATTCAGATCTTGATTACCCCCCACTTGATATTGCTTGGACTAGATGGACAGTTTAACAAAGATAAGGAGAAGCCGTATTTGACCTTCATAGCCATGTCAAGTGATCATATTTGTTTAGGCAGCTTGGAGGAATTCGGAGCCTCCTTCTAATCAGCAATGGTTATCTAGGTTGCTCTCTGTTTATCATCTGTAGAGCAATCTATTCCAATGTAAGGGCAGAAAGGTGAGGAAGAGGGGAACCTTGATCTGGACACCAGTGGCCAACTAAGTAGGAGAAATAAATATTTTTTTAGCATTACATTTGATATTTAAGAATGCAGTGTTGTTTTTATGGGACGTGGGGTGAGACTCAATGGAGGGTGTATGTTATGGAGACTATAGTTATGAATAAAGGAATTGAATACATTTACTATTGATGAATTTTAGTTTTGTGTAAAAAGTTAAGCTGGAGACACAGTAAGCAAGGGTAGGGATAAGCAACAGAGTTAAATGCAAACTGCCTCCTTGCGTAAGCCATCTGTAGCTTGTGTTTTAATGCTGCCGAAATATATAAATGAAAATTTAAATTTAAATAAAAAAATCCTGCTTTTTCATCCAATTCTTAGATACCTTTTTAAACAGACAACTCGTTTCATTCCTTTAAAACATTATGGAACTTCTTCAGGTTGAAGTGCAAAGTCCACTTCATATTTTAATTGTCACAGTAATTGTGGTCATTGAGGAATTACATACAAACGACCTGATTTACAAAGGTAAACTTACACTTTCGTGTAAGTTTACAATTTTTGGGTATTCAGAAACTGCAAGCTTAATTTTACTAATAGTAAGTCTATGACTTAGAACTCAACGCAAAAAAGATAAAAGAGGCCTATCTATATATGTGAGGAGTCTCCACAGTCGTAAAATTGCCATTAGTTAAAAAAAAAAATAGCAGTTCGGGAATAACAAAATAATAGTAAAGTTGCCCAAAAGTGTAAGCTTATCTTCATGAATTAGGCTAAAAGAGAATGTTCTTTGTGTTTAATTCCTAAATGACATCACATCGGGCTTACAGTGTAATTATCATGTGACGATTTACCAAAACGATTATGACAAAATACGGAATGGATATTGGATTTCACACCTGAAGAGACTATGGTGTTTGCAACCTGAAGACGTTCCATAATATTTGAAAGAAACGAAATGTGTTGGCTGTTTGCAAATTTTATCTAAGAATTGGATGATAAATGAATAAGTATTTTTCTTTACATATTTGAATCTCATGTTTTATTGACTTTTAGAGTTCTCTCTTCGAACTTGATTGACGAATTCCATAAGCATCTGGCTGCAGCAACGCCCAAAGCAGCCGAAAACGGTAGAATGAGCACCCAGGGATAAACTAACAGTCTGGAGTAATCCGGGGTGTGCTGAATCCTTTAATTTGCCACAGCTGCACATCGCCTATGTTTCATATGTATCACATATACTAATTTACATGGTGCGGTGCCACAAGGGCACAAAAGTACAAGAGTCGAGCAGATTACAATTTATTATCATAAGCGCAGCACAGCACTATATATAAAGTACATGAAGAAAATGTTATGTATCAGGGTGTCAGTTTACATAGTCCCAAAATGGGAAAATGTAGATTATTTTAGTTCATTTTATGCAAAGCAGTCAACAGCTTGATTACTGCGCAGGCAAAACAAAGCCAAATATTTTTTAGACCATTCACTTTGTCGATTGTATTTGAAAAGGCAATACAATGGTTTACACCATGTTGAAAACTGTAAAAAAAATATGCATTCTGTGACCCTATAGAACTCTCATACAAGTCGTGACCAGCAGTTGCAGCATCGAGAGACCCTTATAAAAACGTGTTGTGATGTCCTAGAAATTAACCCTTCCTTTGTAAGACTCAAAAGAAAAAGGGTTTGAATTCTACCTTGAAGATGGCATTTGTCTGCATATTTTTAAAGGACTCCTTGAAATCGTAGGAGTTTCAGACAGAGTCCTCTTTCACTAACACACTGTCTTTCCTATCTTTCTTAAAATCATCCTTGTTGTGCTGGGTTAAGTCTTCCTTGACTAATAGCCTACTTAGAAAAGCCAACTTCTGACTTTGGCAGTGACAATTAAAAGGCCATCCTTGATCAATAGAAGGAAATACTTGGGGCAGATTTAAGGAAAGTGGTGCTGTACCGAGTGCAGTGCCACTTTCCCTGCGCCCTTTAGCACCCTCCTACTGCAACCATGTGTGTGCCGTATTTAAAATACGGCGGTCCATGGCACACGGTAGGAAGCAATAGCATCAGTTCACATGATGCTATTGAGGTACTCTGCAGGAGTAGCGCCAAAATATTGGTACAACTCCTGCAGATTACACAGGGCTCCATTTTAAAGAATGGAAGCACCCTTTTAACGCCTGCTCTTGAGCAGGCGTTAAAAGTGCCATAAAAAATGGCGCAAGGAAATCTCATACATTTCCTTATGCCATTTTTTGGGGTCCCCTTATGGGGGAATGCCCCCTTTGCATACATTATGCCTGGCACAGCCATAATGTAGCGCAAAGGGTTACAGGGTGACGCAATGCATGCATTATGCCACCCTGTAAATACAGCATGGGGATTTCCGCCTCATTGGGCCACATTAACGTTAAAAAAAAAAATGATGTTAATGTGGCACAAGGTGGTGCCAGGGCATTATAAATATGCAGTATTAAAAAATATAAACGTTTTGTTCACTTTTTGAGGAGTATATAACTGCCTTAGTGCACTTCAAATATAACCCTGGCAAAGATGGAAAAAAGAGGCAACCTTAGAAGCAGTTGAAAGTTTGATGCTTTAACTTTATGATTACCTATATTCTGGCTGTAGGAAAATGCCTCTTTATGCATGATCTCACTCATTTCTTGTGGACTGATGCTGCTGTGTTTATTTACTCTGTGCACTGGGTCTCTGCTAACCAGGTCCTAGGTCATGTGTTCTGACTCCTAAAACATGTTGAAATTGGTTACACTACTAATTGGCCTAATTGCCTAACCTATAATTCCCTAGTATATGGTACAAATTGTGCCTAGTCCTGTAAATTAACTCTCACTAGTGGACTGCAGCAGCCATTGTGCCATCCACCACACTGACCGTGAAAACATGACTGCAGGCCTGTCACTGCCGTCTGACTGTGGTAGATTTTAACTGCAATTAGATCTCTCAAAATAAACTCTATGGACAGGTCAAAACCGTTCTTTTATGTATTCATGTCACCTCTATGAATGCCCAATAAGCTCTAATGAAGGATGTATGTTTAAAAGTTGGACATGTAGAAATGTATTGTTAAACATGTCCTTCCAGTGAAAACATCCCAAAAGCCATTTTCACTGTAGTAAGTCTGGCTGTTCCATAGGAAAGCACTTGATTACATTATTACTGGATTACATGATTACATTTAATGTGCTAATTCTGGGTAGGAAACAGCTAAAAAACAAAGGGGGTCATTACAACATTGGCGGTAAAAGGCGCTTACAGCCGCGCAGAAGACCGCCAATACACTGCGGCGGCGGCGGTAGTCCGCCACAGCTATTATGACACACATCTCGGAATCTGCCGAAATACAGACACCCACACAACTCCACCACACCAAAGGTCAGTGTTAAAGTGGCGAATACAAAACCTCCACCTCCACGCCAACAGAAACACGCCCATGCTATTACGACCCACGAATCCATGCGGCGGTCTTTCAACCGCGGTATTCCATTGGCGGTATACACCGCCGCGCTCAAAATAAACACACATCTCCAAAACACCGCCACATTGGACAATTCCAAATACACACACCTGAAACACATACAAACACCACTCCCACACACCCAATACAATATAAAACACACACCCACAAACACCTACGGCCAAAATTCACGGACGAAGGCCAGAGAGACAGCACAGCCAAGACAACTCCACCATACAGAGGCACACAACACCATCACCCACACCACATCCACGCACAAAACACCATACACCACTACACATCACCACACACATCAACACTCACACCGCCCCACACATCACACACACCACCCCATGTCACGCCAAAGACACCCCTGCTTCTCAGAGGAGGAGCTCAGGGTCATGGTGG
Source organism: Pleurodeles waltl (assembly GCF_031143425.1). Lineage (NCBI taxonomy): Eukaryota > Metazoa > Chordata > Amphibia > Caudata > Salamandridae > Pleurodeles > Pleurodeles waltl. The sequence goes on along the minus strand of NC_090447.1, from coordinate 895,661,267 downwards.
AGGAAATCATCCGGGTAGAGCCACAGCTATTTGGCTCACAGGTACAGCACACCTCCATAGCCAGGAAGATGGAGCTATGGTGCAGAATCGTGGACAGGGTCAGCGCTGTGGGACAGCACCCAAGAAATAGGGAGGACATCAGGAAGAGGTGGAACGACCTACGGGGGAAGGTGCTCAACTAAGCATGGTCACCCCCTCACTAAAGCATGCCCACTGCACATACCCAGAACACCCCCTAACCATCATCACACAAGCCCCCACACAGGAATGCCTGCACTGGGGTACACAGACACCCACCCATTGCACACCATCACACACACAAATGCATTAATTATGCTCTTATGCCCCTGCATGAACCCGAAGGACCGTCACCACACCAGAGGGTCCAGACAACACCACTCCACCCCCAGAAGAGGCCTACAGTGACGATAGCAGCTCTGCCCTACTGGATCCAGATGACCAGCCCGGACCATCGTGGGCCTCGGGACAGTCGGTTCCCCTTGCACAGGCACAACCCAACACTGACCATCCACCCTCTGGTAACACGAGCACAGCACCCACCCCAACAACAACAGGGACGTGGGGGCAGTGGTAGTGGGCACACGGTCCAGGGGACGGAGGCACAGGAACACAGGGGAACTGGGAGGGCTGCTGTGCGACAGGGGTCAGACAGGCCAAGGGAACCCACTCTCCACGAGGCTATCACCTCCATCATGGGAGCATACCACCGCTCCCAGGAGACGATGGCCACGGTCCTGGCCAAGTTTCAGGAGACCCAGCGCCTGCAGGAGGAACAGTATTTGGGGTTCAGGGAGGAGCTCAGGACCATCAGCTCCGCCCTGGGCACCATCGTAGGGGTGCTGAAGGACATACAGAACACCTTGAGGGACACCGTGGCACTCCAAGGGGCCCCTGACACTAGCATAGACGATGAACTGCCCACCACCTCCGCCGGCGCTAGTGGACAGGACGCCCCGCCACAGGACCACCACACCAGCACCCCACCCCCTGCAGACGGACAACCACTACGCAAGCGGTCCCTGAGAGCCAGGAACAGGACAGAGCAAGATGGCAAGACCCCCGCCAGGAAATGAGACCACCTTGATTGTCCCCCCACTGACCCACTTTGTTACCCTGTCCATACTTGAACTGCCCCAGCTCCACGTCCTATGCCCAGATGGGCAGTGCACCTGTGAGACTAATAGACTGGACTCTGCAATGGACATTCCTCCGCCATCACCCATCCTCATATTACAACCCCCTCCCATTTCTGAGCACTTCAATAAACACCCTTGAAACACAAAACAATCTGGAGTCAGTCTGTGAGATTGTAAATATGTATTATCAATGACAGAGTCATAATGCGTTTCCCATTGTAAAGCCAACATACCTATGTCACACATCACAAGTCCTTGAAGGATGCAAGCAGATGACACACGTTGGTAACCACACCTGTGAGACCGTAATGGAAAGGTACAACTCAGTTACCAAATACTGCTTGAAATCGACAGACAGGATAGAGGTAGACGTGTGAAAGTTAATGTAATGGTAAAAATTAAAATGTTCTCACCTGTGTCTCACTGGAAATATTGCTGTATGACTGACTCCCTGTTGTCGTTGTCTTCTTCCTCAGCTTCCTCCTCATCACTGTCCGCAGGCTCCACAGGCTCCACAGCTGCCACATCACCGTCATCTGGACCATCCTCCTGCAGAAAAGGCACCCGGCGTCGCAAAGCCAAATTATGAAGCATCGAGCAGGCGATAATGATCTCGCACACCTTCTTCGGTGAGTAGAATAGGGAACCACCTGTCATATGGAGGCACCTGAGCCTGGCCTTCAGGAGGCCGAAGATGCGTTCGATCACCCTCCTAGTCCACCCATGGGCCTCATTGTAGCGTTCCTCTGCCCTGGTCCTGGGATTCCTCACTGGGGTCAATAGCCATGACAGGTTGGGGTAACCAGAGTCCCCCAATAACCACACACAGTGCCTCTGGAGTTGAGCCATCATATCAGGGATGCTGCTATTCTGCAGGATGTAGGCGTCATGCACTGAGCCAGGGAACATAGCATTTACCTGCGAGATGTACTGGTCTGCCAAACATACCATCTGTACATTCATGGAATGATAACTCTTCCAGTTCCTGCACACCTGTTCACTCCTGTGGGGGGGCACCAGAGCTACATGGGTCCCATCAATGGCACCTATGATGTTGGGGATTTGTCCAAGGGCATAGAAGTCACCTTTAACTGTAGGCAAATCTTCCACCTCAGGGAAAATGATGTATCTCCTTACGTGTTTCAGCAGGGCAGACAACACTCTGGACAAAACTTTGGAAAACATAGGCTGGGACATCCCTGATGTCATGGCCACTGTTGTCTGGAATGACCCACTTGCAAGGAAATGGAGCACTGACAGCACCTGCACGTCAGGGGGGATTCCAGTAGGATGGCGGATTGGTGACATCAGGTCTGGCTCCAACTGGGTACATAGTTCCTGGATTGCAGCACGGTCAAACCTGTAGGTGACGATTAAATGTCGCTCTTCCATTGTCAACAGGTCCACCAGCGGTTGGTACACTGGAGGATTCCGCCATCTTCTCACATGTCCCAGCTGACGGTGCCTACGAAGGACAACAGCAACGAATCAGTCATTTTTCATCCAGGTATGTACCCACAGTTACACACAAGACTACACCAATCACAAAACCCTTCCTGTATGTGTGTTGAGTGTAGGCCTAGCTATGTGTGACGCAGAGGTAAATGAAGCCATGTGGGTCCTTGAAATGGAGGCTGCCTGACCTCTAAACTGGGACAATGGGATTGTGGGGTAACAGTGCTGGCGTTGCACACCGGGCGGTAGGCGGTCGTAGACCACGGCGCATTGCTGCATTGGTTAACATTGGACCCTATGGGTCCCAGGAGCCAATGAACAGGTGCGCCGGCGGTGATGATGCGCACCGCCGCGGACGTCACTGCCGCGGACGTCACCGCCATTTTCTATCTCTTCAATCACTAGATACCTGACCTTTGACAGGAGAGGACCTACACTGCAAGTGCTGCTGTGACCTCGGTCTGGAAGCGACGATGGCTGCTGTGTCTGGGGAAAGGGCCCCTGCCTTCACTGCTCAGGAGTTGGAGAAACTGGTAGACGGGGTCCTCCCCCAGTACACGCTACTCTACGGTCCTCCAGACCAACAGGTTAGTACACAGGGAGCACGTTGTATGGGCTAGGTCTGGGTGGAGAGGGCTGGTTGGAAGAGGGAAGGGGGCAGAGTTCATAGAACATTAATGCATGTGAATGAATGGGCCACATGGCCAGAATAGGGAGGGGGCCACTCACATCGACGGTGCAGTTGGTAATGACTGTTCCTCTTCCCTTTGTGCATGTTATGTAGGTCAGCGCCCACCAGAAGAGGGACATTTGGCGTGCCATCGCCAAGGAGGTCCGGACCCTGGGGGCCCACCAGTGACGGGGCACCCACTGCCGGAAAAGATGGACGGACATTCGCCGCTGCAGCAAGAAGACGGCAAAGGCTCAGCTGGGGATGGCCTCCTAACGTGGGAGGGGTGCCCGTCGCACCATGACACCCCTGATGTTCCAGATCCTGGCGGTGGCCTACCCGGATTTGGATGGGCGCTTGAGGGCATCACAGCAGACACAAGGGGGTGAGTACAACCTCATTCTGCGGAGTTTGCACGCAGTTGAGGGGTCTGGGTGGGGGAGGAGGCCTGTGGGAGTACCTAGGCCAGCCAGAAACACGAAGACTAGGCCCCTCTGTAATGCAGCCCATGTGGCACTCTACCCCACTTCAGTAGAGTGCCAAGTCGAGGTATAGTTGCCCCTGTGGCATTCATGTGTGCAGATGTCCACCATAGCGATGTAGGCCATATCCCAGAAATTGCATATGCAGAGGCCAGGAGCACGGCGTAATGCAGGGGGCTGCTGTGTCTGTCTTGTCCGCCAACAGTAGCGGTATGCCATGCACTCAACCTGTCTTTCTTCTGTCCCCCCCCTTTTTCTGCTCTTCCTGTTCTTTTGTGCATCAGCATCATCAGGCGGAGGTACAGTGGCACCGGAGCACGAGGGAGCTGCATCAAACATGGCCATGGAGGGCCACACCATGGACTCAGAATGCACCAGTGGGACGGAGGGCGAGGGGAGCTTCACGTCGGCCATCGGATCACCAAGCAGCAACACGGACTCGTCCGCCGATGGGGGCTCCCTTGTGGTGGCGGCACCATCTGTGCGCACTACTTCTACAGGTACAGCCGCCACCTCCCCTACCAGCACCGCCCTCCCAGCAGCCCCTCAGCGTTCGCCCAGTGCCCGCTCACCCAGGAGGGTGGGCATCACCTTCGCCCCAGGCACCTCAGGCCCTGCCCCAGTCACCCCTGCTGCCCTCAGTGAGGAGGCCATTGACCTCCTCAAGTCACTCACTGTTGGGCAGTCTACCATTGTGAATGCCATTCAGGGTGTAGAACGAGAGTTGCAACACGGTAATGCATTCCTGGAGGGCATTCATTCTGGTCAGGCTGTCCTTCAGCGAACCCTGCAATCTCTGGCCTCAGCACTGATGGCAGCCATTGTCCCTGTGTCTAGCCCCCCCTCCAACCTCCTCCACCCAGACCCAATCCCCTGTACCCCAGCCCATCCCAAGCACACCTACAGACCAGCATGCACACAAGTCAGCACACACAAGTAGCTCAAGCAAACATAGGCACCACACAACCCACAGGCACTCACGCAAGCCTTACCCACATACAGACACAGCAACATCCACTGCCTCCACTGTGTCCCCCTCCTCTTCTTCCTCCTCCCTCCCAGTCTCGTCTACACACACACCTGCATGCACCACATCTACAGGCACCAAGAATCGCACGAGGACACCCAGCACCACAAGCCGCTCACCTGCACTCACCACCTCCACTGCCATTTACACGTCCCCTGTGTCCTCTCCCAGTGTTTCTGTGACGCCCCCTCCCAAAGTACACAAACGCTGGCAATCACATACCCAACAACCATCCACCTCACGACAGCCTCCAGTACGTGACACCTCCTACAACCACCTCCTCTTCCTCCACTCCCAGGCCCCCTCCAACTACCCATCCCAATGTTCGTCAGAAACTGTCCCTCTGTAAAGTTGACATTTTTGCCCCCACCCCCCTTCAATTCATCAGTCCCATCGTAGCGCCTCAGCCAAAAAGCCTCCAATGCAAGTGGTGCCTGTTCAAGGTATGTGGAGTGCACAGGCCACCAGGGCAGGCAGTGTGACCCGGAGCCAAGGCACTGGCAGCCCACCCCCTGTAAAGGCTCTTTAATTGGAGAGTGGACGACGGGACCGTGTGAAGAGTCCTGGTGGGAAAACAATTCACATGGGTTCCAAGGGGATTGGAGAGTCAGCTGTGACTCCACCAAAGGTGGGGAAGGGCCAGAGGAAGTCTGCCCAGCCTGTTGTGAGTATCACGGCGGAGAAGGGCGCCATCATTCCCGGTGGTCAAGACCCAACCGCTAGCACCGTCGTCACTGGTCAGGAGACCACCGCCACCGCCGGAGTCAGTGCCCAGGAGGGCCCAAGTATCGTCAGTGGTCAGGAGACCACCGCCACCGCTGAGTCAGTGCCCAGGAGGGCCCAAGTATCGTCACTGGTCAGGAGACCACCACCGGAGTCATAGCCAAGGAGGGCCCAAGTATCGTCACTGGTCAGGAGACCACCGCCACCGCCGGAGTCAGTGCCCAGGAGGGCCCAAGTATCGTCACTGGTCAGGAGACCACCGCCGGAGTCATAGCCCAGGAGGGCCCAAGTATCGTCACTGGTCAGGAGACCACCGCCACCGCCGGACTCAGAGCCCAGGAGGGCCCAAGTATCGTCACTGGTCAGGAGACCACCGCCGGAGTCATAGCCCAGGAGGGCCCAAGTATCGTCACTGGTCAGGAGACCACCACCGGAGTCATAGCCCAGGAGGGCCCAAGTATCGTCACTCGTCAGGAGACCACCGCCACCGCCGGAGTCAGTGCCCAGGAGGGCCCAAGTATCGTCACTGGTCTGGAGACCACCGCCGGAGTCATAGCCCAGGAGGGCCCAAGTATCATCACTGGTCAGGAGACCACCGCCGGAGTCATAGCCCAGGAGGGCCCAAGTATCTTCACTAGTCAGGAGACCACCGTCGGAGTCAGTACCCAGGAGGGCCCCGGCTGCCACAGCCCAGGTGGGCTATGAGGGAACGTCATGCCACACACCAATGCCCAGTCTAGGGAACGTTATGCCACACACCAGTGCCCAGTCTAGGGAACGTCATGCCACACACCAATGTCCGTACCAGAACCGCCATGGCAAAGCACCGCTGAACAGTCCTGAACCACCATGGTGAAGACCGCTGAACAGGGCAAGCACCGCCATGGCAAAGCACCGCTGAACAGGGCAATGACCGCCATGGTGAAGACCGCTGAACAGTCCAGAACCGCCATGGCAAAGCACCGCTGAACAGTCCCGAACTGCCATGGTGAAGACTGCTGAACAGGGCAAGCACCGCCATGGCAAAGCACTGCTGAACAGGGCAATGACCGCCATGGTGAAGACCGCTGAACAGTCCAGAACTGTCATGGCAAAGCACCGCTGAACAGTCCCGAACCGCCATGGTGAAGACCGCTGAACAGGGCAAGCACCACCATGGCAAAGCACCGCTGAACAGGGCAATGACCGCCATGGAGAAGACCGCTGAACAGGGCATGCATGGTAAGAATGAATAGACCGCCACATCAAGCATCCTTATCCCATGTGCAGCTGGGACACTGACGGGACAGGAACTTTCACGGGTAGAATAATCCAGTCTGGGCACCAGTCCCCCTCACGAGCCACTGGCGGATGTTATCTACTTGCGAAATTGAGGCTTTGCACTCCCCAGGATGGCACAGTGGGCAAGCCACCCACTGTAGAGACTTGAGAGACTGTGGCTTTGCACTCCCCAGGATGGCACAGTGGGCAACCCACCCACTGTAGAGACTTGAGAGACTGTGGCTTTGCACTCCCCAGGATTGAACAGTGGGCATGGAGCCCCGTCGTGGATCTGGCTTTGCAGTCATCCGGCTGAGGTGCCCCCCCTTCCTTTCCCCCTGAGGTGCCTGTAGTATTTCTATCTGATACCCCGGCAGTGTTCTCTCCTATTGTGGTCAGGTATCTTTTGTGGGCCTCGCCCATGCATTTTTGGACTAGTGGTGCACGGACATTGATATGTACATACCTGCACTACTTCTCGTACTGTATATATTTCTGCCAGATTTTCATATATATCTGTATATTTTTGTAAGACTTGTTTATTGCAACATTATAATGTTTGAATGGATTTCGCTTTGTCTTTGCATTCTTCCGGGGGGATTGTGGGTTGTTACTGTGATGTTTTGAAATGCATTGGTGTGTATGTTGTAATATGGAGGGTGGGGGTGGGGGTGTTTTGTGGGGGTCCCCCTAACTTTTGCCTCCACCCTCCCCCATGTCGTAGGTGCAGTACTCACCATTGTCTTCGGCGCCTACGTAAATGGTGGTCGTAGAGGAGCAGAAAGACAAGCGCAGGGAGTATTTGTAGTTCCAGCTCCATGGAGTCCGCGTTCCTCGTGGGATGTGTTCAGGTGAGCGTTTTCCCATTGCAGCAACTGTTTCCGCCGTGTTTTTATCCACAGTGAATCCACCCCGGAAAAGGTGGCGGATTGGCGGGTTGTAATACTATGGGCGGTACATTGTCTTCCGCCTGTCTGTTGCCGGTGACCGCCACGCTGCTTGTCTGTACCGCCGTGGCGGGCGGTGTGTTAATGTGGCTGTCTTAGTTGGCGGTTTCCGCCAGGGTCATGATTCCCTTTTTTTGTCCGCTGGCCTGTTTGCGGTATTACCGCCGCTTTAACACCGTCCGCCAGGGTTGTAATTACCCCCAAAGTCTCTATTATTAATAGTTGTTTTGTATCCAATTTAATGGTAAAATCCAATTTGAGATAACTATTCAAGGAAAGGTACTTTTAGAAAGTTATCTATTGCCTGCCTAGAGCTTCTTGGAGTCCCATATGCCTGAGCATCAACTGTCACCTGGAAGCTAAGTAGCCCCCTTGATGAGGTGTCAAAACTGTTCCCAGAGCAGGACAAAGGCCTTGTGTGAAAGGAGGTGTTTCTGTTCCTCTGAAAGGAAGCTTATCTGGGCTGTGCCTAGGTACTTTAGGGTTGTTGTGTTACTGCCAGAACTGATAACCGTGGAACTGGGGAACCTGGTTTGAGTCCTGGCATCAACCTAACATCCTGTGACCTTGGGAAAATCACTTGATCTTCTCAAACAATTAATCTGGCCTTGTGAAATGTCACTGGTGCTCATGTAAAACCCTCCTGTGGCCTTGGGGGACTTCACAATATAAAATAAACTGCAAAAAAATAAAAAGAAAGCTTTGTTCCACCAGTCAGACAGGCACCAATCCCAGGGGTAGAGGAGCCACCACCAGAAATGCTTTGAAGTGATCACAGAGGAGGATGTTCTCCTTTCCCTGGCTACGTTGTACTGCCATGTTGTACTTAGCTACAACAGGTGTAGTATGGGATTGTTTACTGTAAGGCAAACAGGGACTGCTGCAATTATAAGTAGGGCTACCCCAGGGAAATATTTCCTTGCGGGTCATGGAGGGGCCAGCAGTCTCCCCTGCCTACAAGCTAGTGCCATGCATAAATGAGGCACACCAGGGTACCTTCTTCAGAATACTAGTGGACCTGTGGGAAACAGAAGATAGACAGTACCTCCTGTTGAGTCCTCTGAGGAGACCTAAAGAGTGGGACCTGCGCCAACTTGTACCAAGGACAAGGAAGTTGAATCCAAAGTTCAGTTAGCTGATCTCATGTTAAGCTACAGGGACACTACAAGCTGGAAAAGTCCATTTTTACTGAAGAGCCCAGCTGACCAGTTCCAACTGAATCTGCCTTGGATCCTTCTGGTGGCTTCTGCTGGAGTGTGTTGTGCCTCCCAAGTGCTATATTTGATGACCTGGAACCCTTGGTTGTGTCAACATGTACTCATCCGGGCATCCTGAAAATCTGAGACTTACAAATGTGTTGATTCCAAAGACTTCTGGAGGACCAGACCAACCCTGCTGAGTTAATTCGATGAAGGTGCATGGCCCCTAGGCCAAATATTTAGATTGCTCAAATGCAGACCTATTCCACAGCACCAAATCTGTTTCAGTGGGATGCCACAGGAATGTCACAGGAAGGAAATATGATATTTTTGAACCCTGTTTGGCTATAGGTTGCAGCCTTGCCCCTTTGGTGGCATCCAATCTCCAAAAAAGTAACTGAGTTTGAACATATAAACAATCACCTGGTGAATGTGCCAAATGTATCCATTTCTGAGATTTCCTGTCAAAAGTCCACAGCTTCACCAGGTCCTCCTCCAATGTCTACCCAGCATTGCAGAGCCCTTAATGTCCACAACCAGCTGCTTTTCTCACTGAGGATTTTTTACTTCAATTTCAGAGACTATGGGCCTGTTTACAAGATTGGTGGGCCGACTGTCAGCTGGTCAGCCCCTGAGGCAGAAGACCACCACAAAGTTGGCGGTCTCCGCACTGGCCCAATTACGATGTTTCCTCTCGGCTGACCTCCATATTAGGTGGTTTCCGCTAGTCAGCCCAGTGGAAATAATGTGCGCATTCCGAGGGTGCTAGGCAGCGGGCCCCTGTACATCCCATGATGTGGTCGACATGGGGACCCTGCTATGAAAAGGTCAGCAGAACTAGGACTCATTATGAGCATGGCGGTGCTGATTTCAGCACAGCCCTGGCTGATTAAATCTTTGACCACTGCCACCCCACCAGGATCCCTGATCCTGGTGGTGACAGCAGTTCCCTGGTGGCCTGAACGGCAGGGTTGTAATCTGGCAGTTGGACCACCAGAAGTGGGGCGGCCTGACAACCACCATAAGTTTGGTGAACCTCTGGCGATCCTTGGACCATCAAGTTTATAACTTGGCCTTATGTCTGGAGGTTAAACTTCTGACTGGGTCAAACCTGGTTTCTGAATCTGACCTGGGCTTCATTGTGGTCAGCCTTAAATTGTGTCTAGGTACCTGTCAAGACCAAGTAGATAATTGTGGTTGGCATTTAACACTTTTTGGTGCTATTTTCATTTAACATTTTGAAAGTATATTTTTGAAGTTCCCTTGTTGGATTTTTGTCACTTTGGTACAATTTAGTTGAAAAACAGTTTGTACCAGACAATAGTAAGTCAATGAAACTACTTCCTCTTTTTTCGACTCATGTTGACCCTAAAGTTCAACTCAGTCTCATACGCCTTAATTACAAGGCTTGAGGCAATAGCCCTAACAATTTGTTCCTTGGTAATGTGAGCCTCAAATATGGGACTCCTAGGTACACAACATATGTGATAAGTGCTGTGGCTAAGTACTTAATCTATATATCAGCATAAAACCATTGCAATTAGCTAGAAAATCCTGCATACCTGTCAAATTTCATTGCTGCCCCATTTACAAACTATGAGATCAATCTTTTTAGTAAGGGTATAAGTTCTGTGATATAATACAGTTCTTTTGCTCAGGGCTCCTTCTATCTCCTGTATGAGTTGCAGGGTTGAAGCTGCTTGATGCTCCTATGTCCTTGCTGTGCATGCTTTCTTTCTTAAGTTAGGCTGTTATCTCATTTCTCATCAATTTTCAAGGCCATGAAGGGCCATCCATTCTCTTTGTGGTTTGTGTAGAAACCCCATTGCTGCCTCGGGAATGAAGAAGAAATTAGTTTTCCTTTTGTATTCTACATAATGCGCCTGATTTGCATCTTACACAATCTTTTCTTGATTTCTATGTATGTTTCATAGCCTTTTTGACCACCATTGTAAAGTCAGTGCAGAATGAGATGTTGGCTCCTCCATGTTGTAAAGGTCTTCTATGTCTCATTACTTGATCTGGAATTAGTTTTGGTATTACTACACTGTGCACATATTCTATTATTCTCCTATTATATATTGAGAT